>NC_091950.1:177264367-177884367 GCF_031021105.1 Erythrolamprus reginae
GAGGAAAACAAGGGAAAAAAATTCTGCCTCTACCTCCCAACAATTTGCCTAACAGCAAACAGTACAGATAATATACACTGATTGCTATGTATTTCTGTGCATGAGTGCCTGACCCATAGAAATAGCAAAGAATTAGAGAAATGTACATTATGGCAGTATATTAATGCCAGAAAATTTTGTTAAATGTAGTTGCACTAACTCTTCCCAATTATTTAAATAGATCTACTCCAAAAATAACTAAGTCAGGATTTAACCCAGCTACCTTTTCTTAATACTAAAACAGGAAAGTGTTACATTTCAGATTATACTTGTACAGATGTTGTTAAAATGTGGCTTTCTGGAAGTATACATTATTCTATGCTATTTAAAAGAAGATACAAAAATACTGGGCCTCTTCAGATCAAGTATTTATTTTAAAAAGCTTCATTTTGTTAATTGTCTAGAACAATAATAAAGCAAGTCTTTCAAAAAATAAGTAATAATTTGAATATTCTACAGACATTTATAGTTATTGATTTACCGCCTTGCATCCAGTTTCATCAGTCTGATTAGTGTAAGAAAATAAAGTCTGTCTCTACCTTCAAGCAATTTGCCTCCTTGCTTCTTTAATTTCACTTTCAGTTTCAGGATGTGGCCTGCCAGCAGCTTCAGTCAGCTCAGGGTTGGGAAGCTGATAATGAGTTGCTTGGCTTAACAGGCTCTGCAGTATTGCTGCAAGGAGGTAAATTGCTGGGAGGTAGAGGCCAAAGGGTGGGGGTGGCTGTGTGGGGCTACATTTGGTGTATAAGACACACCCAAGTTTTCACCCTTTTGGGTGAGTGGGTAAAAAGGTACGTCTTATACTCCATAAAATAAAGTAATATAACTGGTCAGTTGTGTGAATTTAGATTTGTTTCCTTTCCTGTTTAGACACATATTCCTACTGAAAATTTGGAGTTGAGCAGTGCAGCTTTACAAGCTTTAGGATTCTGTATGTGTAATCCAAAGATTGCTTCCTTATTATGCGGTAAATATCTTTCTGTATTATAAACTTTGATAAACTATAATCAGTTTAAGTAACCATTTTCTTCCAGAGACTGACATCCATAGTATAGGACCTATACTATACTGTCAGACTCTAGGTGTAAATCTGTAGATAATGCATATATAGACACTTACATATATACTAACAGAATTACATAATCACAGATAGAAATGGAATGTGTTAGGAATTTCCATTAGCTAAATTTCAGCATAAATAAACCAGAATTTTTTGGTTGGTTCATACTTCAGCCAAAATAAAACCTGCAGGGATCCCACAATAATTTTTTAAAAATAATAATTTCTATTCAAGTTTAAAAATACAAAAGATGAATACAAATAACCTATGGATTTCCCTGATATCAAAATAGTCACATGAGCAATACTTTGGTACATTTTTTGCTACCTGTTGGCATACTACTAGGAGTATACATCATTATTGTTCTGTCTGGGTTCCCCCAGACCTCAACACCAACTGGAAAAAACAGCCAGACACTCTGGTAAAAGCCAAAAGTATTTTATAGCTGGAAAAAATAAGCACAGAGGAAAACCTGTTCTTCCCAACAGACAGGCTATAATACGTTACAGCAGGGTCCTGATGTCCAGACAATACAGCAAGCTTCTTGCTGGCACCCCTCCCCCCCAAGGTTTCAATAGTCAAAGGCACAAACCAGGATTCCAAGACGCCAAAGTTCACAGCCAGATCCCACGACTCTCAAAGATAAAACTCCACAAGCCAGGAAGGGTGGGTCTGCCTTTTAGCCTTTCCCAAGAGCACCACACCCAAACCCAGCTGTTGCCTCTTTAATGCTGAAAGTACTTAGCCAATTGATTTCTTCTCTGAGTAGCTCTTCTTTGTCGCAGATCAATTATGGCTTGTGCATTTTCCTCTAAGGAATCCAGGCTGCTTGCTGGGGAGAGCTCCCCCTGGTGGGACTCTGGCTGTCCTCCCTCTTCTTCAGCCTGGGATTCCTCCTCCTCGTCTGTCTGCACCTCCTGTTCCTCAGCCTCTCCCTCTGAGCTGGAAACTGACAGAAGATCAGCCGTTCCCTGAGGGGCCTCAGACGGAACCACAACAATTATGAAAGAAACCTCTATCCAGAACAGCTGTTTCTATACAAAATAGTTGAGCCATCTCTTTTTGAAATTAATCTAAACTTCACACAGACCACTATTGCTACTATCAATTATTTACACAGTGATAATACCTAGAACAATAATTATTGTTTTTTCTTTGTTTCTTTTGAACAGAAATAGAAATACACGAACTACTGTCTGTATTGAACAGTGTTGCTATAAATTCAGGAGACAAACACATTTGCACAAGAGCACTCTGGGTGATCTCAAAGCAGTCCTTTCCTTCAGATACAGTTGGAAAGTTGGTGAGTAGGATTTGATTTCATCACCTAAAATAGCATTTGATGAAAAGTCTTAGTATACTTAACTCATTATATTTTTTCAGGTATCCAGTATTATCGCTATGCTAGAAACAGTATTCCATAAAGCAAATTCACCCTCCATGGTTGTTGAACACGAAGCTCTAAATGTGATAATCCGGTATGTGTTAAGATAATACATTTGTTAAAATAAGTAAGAGGAGAAAGACTTCTGTTTAAATGTTGACCTGTTTACATTGTTAGCTATAGCACTGTTGCTATAATTGTATTACATGCTCAGTAGCGCCTGTGTTTTAAATTTATCATATTATTGGAGTATGTGTCAGAGAAATTGTATATGTGAGGGTTTTGGGGTTTTTGGAGAGGGAATTTCTATTTTACAGTTAAGCTACTAACCATATTAGAGCTTTATTGATATTGTATTTAATGTTATGATTGGAACGTTCCAATTGTAGCAATGTAACATAAATGCAGCGATGGGCTACGAGCCGGAACGTTAAATTGCGCTCGCCCCAGCGGCTTATAAGTGCTTGAGGGGCCAGTGCGATTTTGCTTCTGCACCTGTGGAGGTAGCAAAATCATGCATGGAGCCGCAGGTGCGCCCATGTTTCGGTGAGGATTTTTTTTCTTCCGCGCGTGCCAAAACACGGGCACACCTGCAGCTTTGTGTGGGATTTTGCTACCTCCACAGGTGCAGAAGTAAAATCTCGCTGGCCCCAGAAGCACTTACGAGCCACAGCAGCGACTGCAATTTAGCGTTCTGGCTCGTAGCCCACCGCTGCATAAATGATAGTTCTATAACATAGTAGATAGGAAGAGTTAGTTTGGGGAAGGTCTTCAATATTTCTTCAACTGTCAATAGTCTATTGAAATGAGCAAAGAATTCTGGATCATATTCTAGGTTTTACTTAATCTAAAGTGATTTTAATTTATTTGTGGTCCAAACCAGCTGAAACAGCTTCATTGTTGCACAGATGCCAATGGAATAATTGACAATGGATTAAGATACCTTGTCCCTGGACTGCAGACCTCTTCAATTAGCCTATGAAGCAGTATAATTTTATTCAGAGTAGACTGTGTAAACCACTGCCACGTGAGAACAAGATTTATATACACTTGCATATTAAGTTCTTTTGGCAAACCTTTGCAAAAATTTTGGAAACATACTCATATATGTGTTTACAAAACTTATTCATTTATGTGTTTCTAAAATCTAGGCTGATAGAACAGGCTCCATCTGCCATGGAGGAACAGGCTGTGACGTGGGCTAAGATGATAATTCCTTTGCTGGTTCACTCAGCTCATAAAGTACAGTTAAGAGCCGCTAGTGCTTTGGAAATGGGTCTCCCACTTCTTCAGAAGCACCAAGAGGTGACAGCAATCGTTGAGCAACTCCTGTCTTCTGTAAGTCAAATATATTTTAAATGTCTTTGAGGAACACCACAGAGCCAGACATATTTATTGCATGACTTACAGCTATTTCACTAGATTTTCAATCATGCACATTTTTGGCATAAATTAATAATCCAGAACACCGTCCCCTGTAAGTTGCGCACGTGCGCGCGCGCGCGCTCCAAAATACCCCCGTGCGCACCTTTTTCCTCGGGCGCGCAGTCCCCATCCCCCTGCCAGCCCGCGGGGGGGGCAGGCGGGGAGGCGCGGGCAGTAGAAGGGAGTCGCGGCCACACCTGCCTCTCCATGGTGCCTTCGGCCCCCTCGCGCTCCTGGCCTCTCAGCCCTGCCCCCCACCCGCCCAGCCTCTCTTTCTCCTCCGCTGCAAGAGAGGGGAGAGGGGCAGGCGTTCTCCGGAGGCTGGCTGGCGCGCGGCCAAGCTCCGCCTCCCGGGAGCCCAGCCGACTTTTGGAGCCGTTTTGTTTTCAGCTGGGCTCCCGGGAGGCGGAGCGTGGCCGGGCACCGTGTCTTCGCCTCCGCGCGCCGCCTCCGCCCGGCCGAAAACAAAACGGCTCCAAAAGTCGGCCGGGCTCCCGGGAGGCGGTGCGCGGCTGCTTCCTTTTCACTGCAGAGCCGCCGGGCAGAGGCGAAGACAACGGCGCCCTCCACTCTCTCTCCATCTCTCTCTCTCTCTCTCTTTTTCTCTCTGTTGCCGGCGTGGTGAACGAGAGAGAAAGAGGGAGGAGGGGAGAGAGAATGAGAAAGAAAGCGAGAAAGCAAGCAAGAGAGAAAGACGGAAAGAAAGCAAGAGAGAGAGAAAGAGAGGGGGGAAGGAGGGAGAGGGAAAGACATAGAGGGAGGGAAGGAGGGAGAGAGAAAGAACAAAAAAGAGAGGAAGGAAGGAAGAGAGAAAGGAAGAGGGATGGAGAGAGAGGGAATGAAAGATGAAGGAAGGGAGAGAGAAAGGGGGAGGGAGAGATAGAAAGGAGGGAGAAGGGGTAGTTAGGGAGAGGGAAAAGGAAAGACTTGGAGAAAGGGGGAAAGAAAGATAGAAAGGAAAGAGGGAGGGAGAGATAGAAAGGAAAGAGGGAGGGAAAGATAGAAAGAAAAGAGGGAGGGAGAGATAGAAAGGAAAGTGGGAGGGTTGAAAGAGGGAAGAAGACATAGAAAGGATAGAATTATGGATGCAAGAACTTGCTCATGTGTGATAGCGCACGCCCACACTTACTTACTTACTTACTTTATTTATTTATTTATTTATACTTATATGCCGCCCAGTGCCAAAGGGACTGCCGCTCAGACACTATACTTTTCCGCTCACCCCGAAAAAAAATTAGAGGGAACACTGATCCAGAATAGAAATCACTGAAATGTGTAAAAATATTATATAATAAATAGCAGAATCGGTACTTTAAATATAGGATGATAAATACAAATGAAGCCTGAATTGAAATTCATTATTTTGAAAGAGCATTAAAAATGACAGTTCACTGTTATTTGTGATTTCTAGCACAATACATTATATTAATAATTATATTTTTTCATATGAAATTGTATGTTCAACTGGTTTTTTTTTGGTATAATCTTTTAGATTATTTAGATGTTACTAATACAGTTATTCTGAATTAAATGAATACATCCCTCATTGTAGTCTTAAAACATGCAAACTAAAGGAAAATCAATACAAATGAAATAGATAAAAGATAGCAATAAAATGTCAATCTTGTTTTCAAAAACTGAAGACAAATTTCATATGATTGAAACAGATCAATTCTGTAAGAGTTACAAGAATGCAATTTTTATAGCTGCATAATTTTGCAATTGTGTATAGCAGTGTTTCCCAACCTTTTTTGAGCCGCGGCACATTATTCACATTTTCAAAATCCTGGGGAACATTGAGCGGGGGGGGGGGGGGTTGGACAAAAAAATCTCTCTTCCTCCCCTTCGCTCTATTTCTCTCTCCCTCCCTCTTTCTCTCCCTCTTTCTCTCTCCATCCCTTTCTTTCTCCCTTCCTTCCTCTCTCTTTTGCTCTTTCTCTCTCCTTCCCCCCTCTTGCTGTCTCTTTCTTTCTCTCTCTCTCTCATTCTGTCTCTCTTGCTGTCTCTTTCTTTCTTTCTTCCTTCCTCTCTTTTGCTCTCTTTCTCTCCCTCCTTCCCCCCTCTTGCTGTCTCTTTCTTTCTCTCTCTCTCTCATTCTGTCTCTCTTGCTGTCTCTTTCTTTCTTTCTTCCTTCCTCTCTTTTGCTCTCTTTCTCTCCCTCCTTCCCCCCTCTTGCTGTCTCTTTCTTTCTCTCTCTCTCTCTCATTCTGTCTCTCTTGCTATCTCTTTCTTTCTTCCTTCCTCTCTCTTTTGCTCTCTTTCTCTCTTCCTCCTTCCCCCCTCTTGCTGTCCCTTTCTTTCTCTTCTCTCTCTCTCTCATTCTGTCTCTCTTGCTATCTCTTTCTCTCTCTTCCTTTCTTTCTCTCTCTTGTTCTCTCTCTTCCTTTCTTCTCTGCGGAGGCCGGCAAAGCTTTTTCTGGGTAGGCTGGCTGGGAGATAGGGCGTGCGCACGCACGCACGCACCTCCGACGTTCCAAAGAACCTTCTCCGACCTCCGCTGCGAGAAGGTTTTCTTCGAGCGCTCGCCGCCGTTACAGCCACCACTGCGGGAGGAGCTGGAGAAAGGGGCAGATCGGGCGGGCGGGTGGGCGTCAGCGGCGAGAAGCCAGGGGCGTGAGGGGAGCGGAGGCACTGGGGGTGGGGGCAGCCGCGGAGCCGGCCTCCGCACTTTCATCGCTCCCCACCCCAAACTCCAACACCCAGCTCCTTACGTGGAAGAATTAAGCTCTCCTTTTTCCTGCCTTCCTTCTTTGGGGCCCAGCAGGTTTGTGCCGGAAGCAGGAGCCGGGGGACAGCTACGAGTGGGAGCTCCAGGTCGGAGGCACCGGCAGCGCCCCGCCCAGCTGGAGCTTCCCTAGGAGCTTCGCGGCACACCTGCCTGTGTCTCGCGGCACACTAGTGTGCCGCGGCACACCGGTTGGGAAACGCTGGTGTATAGTATGTAACTATGGAGTCTTTGTCAGCAAATTGATATTCAATACAAAATTTATCTGAATAATTTGGATTTTTTAAAAATAAAGACCATATTAGCATTTGATAAAAGTCTGGATTAAATTCATAATATAACAGAACGAGTCTTCGGAGTGGGGCGGCATACAAATCTAAATAATAAATAAATAAATAAATAAATAAATAAATAAATAAATAAATAAACAAACATGTGTAGTTTTCTCTGTATGATATTATTCTCGTAAAAGAAATCCTCTTGGGGCCTGGGCTATTATAGCATCTTTGAAAAATATTGAGAGTGTGGCATTAAGGCAAGCATTAGAAAAATGTCCATTGATAACATGGAATAAGAGAGAAAAAACTGGCTTCAGAAGAGCATCCCGGAGATTTTATGTAAAGTTGATAAATATTTAAAAATCCTCTTAGGTTATTTGGTGGCTTTGTCCCAGGTGCATTTTCATCTAATTTAATACAAGAACAGTTTGATTACATATTTTCCATTATTAAGTCTTAAGGATAGTGAGCGACAATCTATAGGAGAGCAATTTGTTTGTAATATTCTTCCATCACTTTGGCCCATAATAGTAGCCCTGTTGCTGGAGTCATTTTAAATCTATTCAAAACAAGTTTTTTTTATTCTCAGCAACCCAGTTTCTAATCTCAGAGAATAAATTTCTGAATTTTTCCTCATTTGGAAATTATGCAATGGACTTGCCACAAGTAATGTCCATTCCTTTTTGCATTGCGTGGAATTTTAGAATTGCTTTGGTATTTTTCAAAGTGATGGAAGAGGCATAACTGCAATTTTCTTGTAGATATTTGACAAACATCTAGACATTTAAAATAATTCAGAATGCTGTTCTAGGATCCTAGCTGACCATCTCTGAACAAATGCTCAAGAATCTCATTAAGATGCATTTTTTTCTAATTTAATACAAGAATTTAATAAATGCTCTCTATTACAATCCTACAGAAAGTAATTCCAGAACTCCAAAAGCTATTTTTTTCAAAACATGAAACATATATTCTGAAACTGTGGCCCCTGTTTGTAAAGCTGCTTGGAAAGGTAAGTTGGAGGAAAAATTATTTACAAGCTATGATACTGAAAGTACATTACAGCGAACAGTGATGCTGTATTTTTCCCTTTAGACACTACATCATAGCGGAAGCTTTATCAATTCCTTGCTGCATTTAGAAGAACTTGGATTTCGTAGTGGCTCTCCGGTGGTGAAGAAAATAGCTTTCATTGCATGGAAGAGTCTGATTGATAACTTTGCTTTAAATCCAGGTATGCTAAAATGTTGAGCAGTAATGTATCAGCAATGAATAAACTCTTGTTTCTCACCTGCAGAGGGAAAATAAGTGGTTAAGCTGACACACAAAAACATAGGAAGTACATTACAGTGTACTTATGATGATAGCTTAAATTAAGTATAAGATTTACATAGTTATTATTGGTGCCAGATGCCAGCTATCTCTTATGAGAATGTTCTTTTCACCCATTATAAATCATTTACTCAAATATAAGTTCTGCCTGATTCCCAACAACTCTGGGCAATTTTCAAATTGTTAAAAATGTTTAAAAACAAAGAACACAAATCAAAAAGAACAAAGGTGACAGACATAAGAAACATGGATGGAAAGCCCCAAAATTATTTTTCAGAAGAAAACTGGGCCTTCTTGGTTTTTTTCCTTGAAAATGTTTTGATTCTCATTCAAAAAGCTTATTCAGTTCTGATAACAGTTTCCAGAACTACATGGGTCAGGGCCAGACTATTTACGGGGCCATCTCTTGCCGCTTACCTCCCAGAGAGCAATAAGAGCACACAGAGTTGGCCTCCTCCAGGTCCTATTGACGAAGCAATACAGGTTGGCAGGCCATGGGGAGGGCCTTCTCTGTTGCCCCTTCGGCTTTATGGAATCAACTCCCCCCCCAATACTGCTCCCACCCGACTGGCCTTCTGTAAAGTCATGAAGACCTGGCTTTGCTGGCAGACCTGGGAGCCATGAATTAACAACTATCACGGCCAAATCGCATGAATAGTATGCATTCATGTTGTCTTTGATTGTTTAATTATGGGTTTTTAATCAGAGTTTTAGATTGTATATTTGACTTCTTTTATTGTTTTAGTATTCATATTGTTATTGTAAGCCGCCCTGAGTCCTTCGGGATTGGGCAGTATAGAAGTCGAACTAAATAAATAACTAAACAAACAATTAAATAAACTGAAGAAGCTTCTTGCCTGAGAAGCAAAATGTTTTGAAGGGGAAAAAAACAAGAAAGTCCAGTTGCCTTTTGGAAAGCACCTTTGGGATAACTTTGATCTGGATGGTTAAGAATCTCCATAGACACCTTGATGCAGGGATGGGCAATTAATTTTGCCATGGGGCCGCATGAGAAATTGGGATGGTTTTAGAGGGCCGGATGAATATAATTAACCCAGTTCTACCCAATACTGTAAAGACCCAGACCCTGACCTGACCTAAACACCCAGACCCACTCTACAGACCCCTAATTGTTTGCTTTACAGCAACATGGTGCACCACAGTCACTGCACTGGAGTGTTTGCGTGGTTTCTGTGCTCGGCCGCTCTCTGTAGGAGGTCGGGGTCCGCTCCACTGCGAGGATGAAAGAGTTCACTGCATGTGCCGGGACTCCTCCGGTTCCTGCTTTCCTCATGATTCATCAGGAAAGCAGGAACCGGAAGAATCCTGGCAGATGCGGTGAGCTCTTTCAACCTCGCAGTGGAGCAGACCCCGACCTCCGCGGTCACAGACAGCTAGCGGGCTGCATCCCGCAGGACGCCCCTTGCCCAAGTCTGCCTTGATGGGAAGAAGAAAAAGAGGAAAATGTGTCTCAATCATGCTTGCCAAAGACCCATTGAAACACCAGTGTCTAAAATACTTTTCTGGATTATTAGTCTTTCCCATGAGAAAACTTATAGAAGATTACATTTTGAAGCTTGGATAGGGAGTATAGAATTCAAATACTGTACAAGAACCATAGTGGTGCAATGGTTAAATTCAGTACTGCAAGCAAACTCTTCCAACTGTCAGCAGTTCAAGGTTGAACTGGCTCAAGGTTGACTAAGCCTTCTGAGGTCAGTAAAATGAGGAACCAGATTATGGAGGCTAATATGCTGACATTGTAAACTGGTCAGAGAACGCTGCAAAGCACTATGAAGCAGTATATAAGTCTTAAGTGCTATTGCTATCATTATACAATAATTATTTCTGAAACAACCATAAAAAGGAGTGGCTTATTTGTACCTGTTGGTTTTGCCTCTTTCTTTCCTTTTCTTGCACTTTGTATTTATATTCTTTTTATTATTTTTTTCTTTCTGATATTAGTTTGGGTTACCTTTTAGAATTATTAAAATCTTCAATAAAGACGTATTTTTAAAAGAGGATGCCATATTTGTTAGACAAATCCATTTTCATATCATAGCAACCCAGTGAGGCAAGAAGGATTAAACTTTGCTTTTCTTTCTATTCAATATAATAATACATATTTTCAATTTCTGTTTTCCAAGATATATTATGTAGCGCAAAAAGGCTAAAATTGCTAATGCAGCCACTGACCTCTATTCATGTAAGAACTGAAAATCTGGCACTGACCAAGCTTGAAGTTTGGTGGTATTTATTAATGAGGCTTGGCTCTCAGCTTCCAGCCCACTTTGAACAGGTAACTTAATGTTTGTTGTTAAATAAATATTGAGCATTAGTTAAAATGGGGTTATGAAAGACTCTTGCATTTACGTTTCTATGCAATATCTGACATATTGGTTGTGTTCTTGTATTTATTTACGTCTTATTTATTTAGGGAATTTATATTGCCGCCTAGTCACTCATGGTGATTCAAGGCGGCTTACTAAATATAAAAAACCCATATAAAAACAATAAAACTAATAAAAGAAGAGTCATATAATAAATTAATACACTCCCCCATCTCACATGAGCCATTTAATGGGCTCTATCCCGCTCTGGCAGAAGAACTGGCAGAACCAGGTCTTCAGCATCTTCCGGAAGAGTAACAAAGAGGGGGCATTCTAATCTCTGTGGGGATGATATTCCGGGGGGGGGGGGGGGGGCACCACAGAGAAGGCCCTTATGTGTAACATCTGCAACATTCCCTGCCTCCCTGCTCTGATGGGTCCAGTAGATGTGACTGGCAAGAGACGGTCCCTCAGATAATCTTTCCCAAGCCATGAAGGGTTTGAAAGGTGACAACCAGTATCTTGAATTGTACCCAGAAGCAAATAAGCAGCCATTGCAGCTCCCACAGGAGAGGTGATACATGTGCATGTGGGGCTGTGCACAAAATCCTGTGGGCATTTTTAACCACCTGGAGCTTTCGGGTGCTCTTCAAGGGCATCCCCATGTAGAGTATGTTGCAATAGTAAAGACAGGAAATGACTAGGGCATGAATGACTATGAGTAGGGATTGTTGGTCCAGGAAAGGGAATAACTGGTGCACAACACGCAATTGTGCAAAGGCCTTCCTGGTCTCTATCATCACCTGTTCTTCGAGCAGGACTCATGAATCCAGGAAAACTTATAGATTATGCACAAGGTCTGTTTGAGGCAGTGCCACCCCATCCATGACCAGAGTTGGCAATTCTCCTTGAACCAGTGAACCCCAAACCCAGAGCCACTTGGTCTTAGTTTCAACCTGTTGCTTCCCATCCAGCCCCTAACAGCCTCCAGGCACTGCGAGAGGGAGGACACGGCATCACTTAACTCTCACGGGCTGAGACATACAGCTGAGTATCATCAGCACATTGGTGATACCCCAGTCCATGGTGATGGATGATCTCACCCAGTATGCATTGTCCCATTCAATAAATAATACCTGTATGCAGTAAATATCTTGTTTATTGCTAGAATAAATTACTGAGATTTGATCTGCCTATTTATTTTATTTTGAGGTTTATGCTTCAGTATTTCTTTTTTTAGGTTTGTGTACCTTTAATTCAGAACACTTTAAGCCTAGATGCCTCTCTGTTACAAGAAAATTCATCACGGTTAATTTCTAATCAGAATTTAGCTATGCCAGGTTGTTCACGAAAATCAGGTATGAAGCAAGCAGGTACAAGCACTTTGGCAGCTATGGGGAGGAAGGGAAAACACTGGGAAGGTTGGGAGGTGGTAACCACACTGGTGGGATATGGCATTGTGGAGGGGAAGGATGAGGACCATCTCAATTCTGTCCAATTGTACCACTGACCTGAAATGGTTCACACAACCCACAAAATTGAGTTCTGGGTTTAAAAGGGGAAAAAAATCCTTTTTCCATTTTTTTACATTCCTAGTCGCTCCCAAGGCATTTGCCCTGCAAAATAGAACAGTTTGAGTAGACTTTCTTTGCTCCTTGCCATTCCTGAAAGTAAGCTTTGTTAGGGTAATATTATTACCCTACCCTGCAGTTTAGAATTGTATAGCTGTAGTTTAAGTATATGACCACTAATGGAAGATAATATTATATACATTTGGGGAAAGTTTCTAAATAAAATAGGCTGGCTAGCTTTGAAGTACAAACCTGCTGTTAGAACCACGAGACATAATCAGATCTTCAACATCATTTCCATCAGCCAACTCTTCAAGCGACTTATACTAGGGTGGTGTGTTGTGTTTCCCCCCCTCCCCCCATATGAATCATTTTCTTTGCTAGAAGTGAGAGGGGGAAAATGCTATTTTTTATTTCAGGGGTTTTCCCTTTTGGAAATGTTTCCAATCCAAGGATGACTTTGAATTCTACCAACGAAGGAGCTGTCATTCCATCTATTCAGCTTCTAGGAATTGAAATGCTACTTCACTTCTTTATGGGACCAGAAGTATTGACTTTCGCCAAGGAAAATAATATTGTACTTAGTTTAGGTAACTATTTGTTTGGTAAAATAATGTTTGTATAACAAGGTAAAATACTGCAGCTTTATTTTTATTTTTAAAAATTGCTGATTTTTCAATGACAGAAGTTCTTTACTATCTCCTTATATAGAACCTCTCCAGTGCCCAGTTATAACCGGCCCTTCTTTCTTCTGCAAGTATTCCAGTGTTTTCATAAATGCAGCTCAGAATGGTTTCATTGCAATAGGAAAAGATATTTCTGGTAAGGACTTTATGTGCAGGTTAGATATTTATTGTAAGCAGATATCTTTAAAGACAAAAGGAATTAACTGTAGCAATGCTATGTAAATATAACTAACTAAATAAAAACTAAATCAATTAGCTAGTTCTTGCGATCATGTTTAAAGTAGAAAACCGGCATGTCATAAAAAGATGAAAAAAATTAATAATCACGGTTCATTTTAATTGCTTCAATAGATAGAACTGAGCATTTTACTGTCTGTACTCCATTGACACTGGATTTTGAGTCTTCGGTTGGGCTGTTCCTTGCAGAGTTACTTCATATTTTATTCTTCTTTGCTCCTTACTATTCTTGAAAAGTAAACTGAATTAGTTCCTTGACTCCTTCGGGACAAGATAGCCCCAGAAATCCTAACCTTTAAAAGGGAGGAAATGGCTGCCATGGTGATTTGGATGTTAACAACACACAAAGTTGTTTGTAACTTTTGTCTTCTATTCACAGAAAAATTCTTGAGTGGGCATTTTTTGTTTTAAAAACTTTTAAAACTTCATATAGTGCAATAGTCAACCTCTTTCAGGTACCTTTAATATAAGTGTACATAACTGACTTTTCACTTGATTTTCCTTCTGTTTAAATCATTCCTTGCAGATTCTATACTCACTGCTATATGGAAAGAATTAGTTGGTTTTGTGAAAGCCGCAATTGAATCAGGTAATAATTGTTTATTTAGTTCAACTGAACAGAGACCTTATGAAATTGAGAAGATACTGAATTTATTTATTTACACTTAGATACAATTTATATAAATAAATTGGAGTGCCATGTCCATACCAGGCTACTTTTAAATGCAGCTTGCAGTTAAACTTCACTATTTAGAGGGAATTTGCCAAAAATGAGATCTGGGTAAAGATGCAGTTAACGTATGAAGCCAGTTACTATGTCTAGGGTTATAAGATCTGATTGACTACCGCATGCATAACTTTCTTTCTAGGCAACAGAAGAGATCGGCAAAATTCAGACGTATTAACTATGTTGCTTCAGACATTAAAAAACATTATTTTGTCAAAAGAATTGCCAGTATCAAACTCATTGGTAAGAGTTGATAGAGCTTTTACATGTGTGAAATTTAAATTTATAGTGTTCAGAATTCTTACATAAAATAAACCCTAAATTGGATATCTTTTTAGAGGCTTCTATATTTATAAGGGTGGTTCCAGTATTTTATTTATTTATTAGAGTTCAAGGCAGTATTATGCTGTTCAGAAGTTTATATACTTGAGGAATTCTTGATGCTCTGAATTTGGTTGTTTTCTTCAAGATGTTTCATTGCCCAAACTAGACAACATCTTTAGTTGCTTTTGAGAGCACCAAAGATCTGCTCATTTCAACCCTGAGCTACAAATATTTTCCTTTATTGGTTTATATATTTATAAAAATGGTTTCAGTATTTTATTTATTTCTGAGAGTTTAAGGGCAAATTTTGCTATTACAGTGGTCCCTCGATCATCGCGAGGGTTCCGTTCCAGGACCCCAAGCGATGATCGATTTTTCGCGAAGTAGCGGTGCGGAAGTAAAAACACCATCTGCGCGTGCGCAGATGGTGTTTTTACTTCCACTGCCGCCCGCCCTTCGCCCGCCCACCCCGTTGCTCGCGCCTGGGGTGCGCGCGCGCTTGGGGACACCCTAGCTCCGCTTCCCAGCTGGGAAGCGGAGCTAGGGTGTCCCCAAGCGCGCGCTTTCCCCAGCAACGCGCGCACGCGTGGGGACACCCTAGCTCCGCTTCCCAGCTGGGAAGCGGAGCTAGGGTGTCCCCAAGCACGCGCGCTTTCCCCAGCAACGCACGCGGGCGTGGGGACACCCTAGCTCCGCTTCCCATCTGGTAAGCGGAGTTGGGGTGTCCCCAAGCTCGCGCGCGCCGCCCGCCCGCCCACGCTGTTGCCGGCTCCGCTTCCCAGCTGGGAAGCGGAGCTGGGGTTTCCGCGCGCGTGCGGCCCGCCAGCCCACGCCGTTGCTCGCGCCGCTGCTGGGGTCTTACCGGGGCAAGAGGGGGAAGACCCAGGGAAGCCTCTGCCCGGCGGGGAAACTCCACCATCTACGCATGCGTGGAAGGGCACGCATGCGCAGATGGTGGAGTTTACTTCCCGGTTGAAAACTAGCGAAATAGCCCTTTAGCGATGCTCGAGGACGCGAAACTCGAGGGTTCACTGTATATGTACACAGGCGAGGCGAGGCTGCTTGGAGGAGGACCTCCTCCTCTTTTAAAGAAGAAACTTTCTACCCTCTCTGCCGGAGGCCTAGGGCCGTGCAAGAAGCCTCTCTGGCAGGGGGGGGGGCAGGTTGACCCTGACTTGGAAAGCATCTCATCTGGCTTGGAAAGTTGCTCTTGGTTGTGTACTGTCATTTAAAAGAAGAGGGGATCAAGGGGGAGGCGAGGCTGCTTGGAGGATGAGACCTTTTTTAAAGAAGAAGCTTCATTGGTGCTCATCTGCCTTAGCCGCTGGCACTTTGGCTTCACTTTGGGTCTGTTTCTGGAGCTGGGGAGCTTTGGGGATGAGAGAGGCAAGGGCCTGTCAACCTGGAAGCTGTCCTGCTGGACGTAGCATATTTTTTTCATTATATGTTTGGTTTCCAAATGAAGACGAATATATAAAAATGGACAGTAGTATTTTCAAATTTTAGTCATGTTTAGCCGCGATATAGATACCAGTTAATTATTCCACCTTGTTATCTGTTAAATATGAAATACTTTGCTTTCTGTTTTAGCCCTTGTTAGAAGTGGCTATTAAAGAATTGCCTCCAAAAGTATTGGGATCACCAGCCTATCAGATTGCTGACATGGATCTTTTGAATGTAAGTACAACATATATGACGTTTGATACTGCTCAGATTAGTTACACAAAGCATAGTATGCCACATGCTTTGTTTCCTAGAAGAGATACAACTGGTAAAATGCCAGTCACAGATATTTATAAGTGGTTCTCTTAATTCTATTAGACTCTAAATCGCTAAACCATTACAAGCATAGATATGGAATTTCTACACATTAAGGTGACCCTCTCCTAAAGCAGAAATCAAAAGCTGATGAGTCAAGCTGTTCACATCAATCTGCTTAACTCTTAAGACATTGAGTGGAAATTGAGACATTCCCAAGTCAGATAAAGATTAACACGTCAGTGTGAGAGCAAGCCAGTTTAGCTTTCATACTGTTCAAAACCAGGAACTGTTTTTAATTATTTTTTTCTGTATAGAAATGTATTCGTCATTTAGATTCAACAAATAATCCATGTAAACAAAATGTCTTCAATTCTATATCCATAAGGAAAAGATATCTAATTCCAACACTTTTGACTCCATCCTTCTGTATACTATAACTTTATTCCACCAGAGCAGTAGCATATCAAATGTACTATGTACTAATTCACAATTAAAAATCTGAAGTGGCACAAATGAGAAACATGTTCCTAAGTGCTATTAAAAACTATCCTAGTATTCTCTCATAGGGTCAGGAAGATGGAAGGTGTTGCACAGTGCTTGGAATTCATTTTTGCATAGTGAAAGGAATAACTAAGTTAGGAAGGCACATAATGGCAGAGTCTGCTACTGCTTCCTAAATTGCATTGCCATGATTGAGTATGTTTGCCTTAGTAATTTGATCTAAATATTTGTGTATTAATTGAAACATTCAAATATGAGATTGTCTCTTCTATATTAATTATGTAAACATCCTTATTTTTTAAAAAGGTCTGCTTGCTATTAAATGCAGAATATATTGCAAAATGCCAGACCAAATCATATTGTACTTTCACAGTAGGGCAAGACCTAAAAGGAGCAATTAATATTAGCAGACTTTCAGGTGTTATTGAATTAAAATAGTCTACCATAAAAAAGTGGGTTAAAGTTCTTGCAGAGTGACATGAGAGCTTGATCACTGATTACAGGATAACTTAAGTGGAGTTATTGTAAGTAAAATTAATTCAAACAGTTTATAATTTGAAGGAAAGCTTTAAAGATTTTGACAGTTGAATTTACATAATTTTGCCAGTCAAGATCAAGGATCTTGTCAAGGAAGAATGCCTGGTCATATGGTAAACTTTTATAATGTCAAGATAATATCTAGGGATCAAATTGTTTAATAAAGGTATGTTGTTTGACAATCGTGAAACAGAAATTTAGTCCTGATGAAAATGTTGATGGTAGGCAGAGTTGGTAAGGCAAAATAGACTTTACATTACTCCAATGAATAAAAGACTTATCTGCCTGAATATTTAGGTTTTCTTTTCTTTTTTTTTATAGGGAACTCCAGCGCTGTTCCTGGTTCAGCTTTTATTTTGTGAAGATCTTCTGAAATGTGGAATTGAAAATAGGAGGTAGATACTCCTGAACAGTTTTTAAAATCTGTATGATAAAAAAATAGTTTTAAAAATTCTACATCCTAATACCAGAGTTTATTTGGAAATGCTACTTTATGTAAAATAAGCCTTATGAAGTGCAATAATGCATCTGCAAGTGATAATATTATACTGCTTAATTGTGATTTAATTACCCTTCCCATCTCTAAAAGTTAAAACTACAACAATTAATTTGATTATGTCCAACTGAATATTTTGCTGCTAAAAATATCTGTTTAATTTTGATTCTAATTACTTTTTTCTTTTTCTTAAGTAGATTCTTTTTAAACTACGAAACTCTTGTGAAATGTGCTTTGTCTGGCCCTACGTCTCCTCTGGCTTTTACTGAGTCTGTACTCACAGTTATGAGTCAAAATGCCCTGCACTTGGAAAATAAGGAATATTTGTGGCAAATGTGGAGTATTATAGTTAACCCATTAATTGAATGGATTAAACAGGTATAGTGAACTAGTTTGTCTGGTTGTATCTGTTATATAGAGATACCAAAATGTTACTACAGAAATAAAAATACTTTCCAGAACTAGATTTTAAAAATAAACAAGAATATTAAGATATTAACTGTGAAAACAGTTCATGTGTCAATCTAGATACCGGTAATCTTTGACTTACACCCGCAATTGAGCCCAGAATTTATGTTGCTAAGTGAGAAATTTGCAAAGTGAGTTTTGCCCCATTTTACGACTTTTGTTAATCACTGCAATTATCAAATTAGTAACGCGGTTGTTCAGTGAACCTGGCTTTCCTGACTAGACCTGGGCAAGAGGCGGCCCAGGGGCCGCATCCGGCCCACCCGCCCACTCTATGTGACCGGCCCGCCTGCTATCTGTGGCTGCGCAGGCAAAAACCAAGGTTTCCACCCCCACACAGTGGAGCCAGCGCTGTTTCTCCCCGCTGAGCACTCCGCCGCGAGCTTTAAAGAGAAAGGGAGAGGGAGGGCAAGGCAAGAGCTCCGGTTTTTCCTCACTCCCATTGCTCGGGTGACGGTGCTGCCCAAACCGGAGCTCTTGCCTCACCCTCCCTCCACCTTTCTTTTTAAAGCAAGAGCTTTAAAAAGGGTCCTGCAGCTCCGGATTATGACAAGAGAAAGAAAAAGGGAGAGGAAAGAGAGAGAAAAACAGAAATTAAGGTGAGAGAAATTAGAGCAAAAAGGGAGGAGAAACAAATGAGAGGGAGAAGAAAAGGGAGGAATACACAGAAATGAAAGAGACGTGGAGGGAAAGAATGAGAGGGAAAAGAGAGAAAGAAAAGAGAAAGAGGGAGGGAAAGAGAAGTGGAGAGAAAGGAGGGAGGGAAGGAAGGAAAGAAGGAGGGAACAAGGAAGGCACGAAAGAAGGAAGGAGGAAGAATGAAATGAATGGAGGGACAGAGGAAGGAAGGACTTTTGGAGGGGTAATTTTTATTTATTTTTCTCTCAACTTACTTTCAAACAATACAGTGTGTCATCTAATTTTCCATGAATAAAATGCGGTATTTTGTTAGTAACTAATATCAATCATCAAAAGAGTTGCAAAAGGTTTTTTTTTTCTAATTTTGTCATCCAGTTACATTTTCTTTTAATTAAATTCCCTCCTTAATGTTCCTTCAAAAAGTACACCAATTATATGTCTAACTTATTAACCATTATGCCAAAGTGCTTCCTTCTTTCTTTGTTCATTTTTCTATAAACCAATAAAACCTTGTACAGTAGAACCCCGACTTACGAATTTAATTGGTGCGGGAAGGAGGCTCGTAAGTAGGAAAGCTCGTATGATGAAACATTGTTTCCCATAGGAAACAATGGAAAAGCGATTAATGCGTGCAACAAAAAAAAACTCCGCAAAAAACCGTTGCCGCCCGGCTGTCACCTTTTAAAACAGCCCGGGGGCTGTTTTAAAAGGTGACAGCCGGGCGGGGGGGGGGGGGGGCTTCCCAGCAGCCAGCTTCCAAGCAAAGGGGGGAAAGGAGTGGGCGGGGGAAAGGGGGCAAACCCCACCGGAGGAGCCCGGACTTGCTCGCCACAAGCTCGGCGGCTGGAAGAACCGCTCAGCAGCGGCAGCAAGCAGACTTTTTAGCCTCAGCAGCAATGGGTGGCGCTGGCGACAGCAGCAAACAAGCAGCAGGCAGCAAACCAGACGAGCAGGTGCCCCGCGCGCAGCACTAGACAAAATGTGGGCGCGCGCGCACTCGGTGGAAGGCAGAGGGTGTGAGGAGGAGGAGGGGGGCGAAAGCCGACGCAAGGAGAAAGCGGAGGGGGTGGGGGTGGCGGGGAGGCATAAGAAGAGAGGAACCCCCCTCCCCGCACTCACATTCTCTGACTAGCTAGAGGCGCGTGTCGGTGTGATTGCGACTCCCCTCCCGTGGCTGCTGTTGAGGCGGTAGCGGCGTCCGCCTCCGACGCGCGGCTCTCTCCATTCTTCTCTTTCCCCCTCTCGGGCTCCGAATGCGGCGGCGGGAAGAGGAAACGAGGCGCAAGGCAGCGCGTCTGCAGAAACGGGTGGTGGGGCGCCGTTGTTGTCCTCACGGCGCAAAGCCACACAGTCCCGGATCGTTTGCTTCCCCGGCCAGCAAGCCGGCTGCCTGGGAAAGCAGCGCATTTGAAAAACGCTTTCCCAGGCAGCCGGCTTGCTGGCCGGGGAAGCAAGCGATCTGGGACTATGTGGCTTTGCGCCGTGAGGACAACAACGGCGCCCCACCACCCGTTCCTGCAGACGTGCTGCCTTGTGCCTCGTTTCCTCTTCCCGCCGCCGCATTCGGAGCCCGAGAGGGGGAAAGAGAAGAATGGAGAGCCGCGCGCCGGAAGCGGACGCCACTGCCGTCTCAACAGCAGCCACGGGAGGGGAGTCGCTGGAGCTGCCCCCGGACTTTCCACCAAGCCCAATGCCGCCAGCCCACATGCCCGCCTCTCCCCGTGGCGGCGGTAGTGCTGCCCAGCGCTCCGGCGTTGTCCGGGCTTCTCCCGCCATGCGCAGCCCAGCAGCTCGCTCCGGCTGGCGGCGGCGGAGGAAGGCGAATGCGGCTTGGAAGCTGGGAGGGGGGCGGAACGTCTTTGGCCACTTAGCTCTTCCTCCGAAAGGAAAGCGTGGAGGCTGCCTCTCTCCTCCCATATTCCGCCCCCCCTCCCAGCTTCCAAGCCGCATTTGCCTTCCTCCGCCGCCGCCAGCATCCAGCTCTTCCTCCGCTTCTTGCTTCTCTACAAAATGACAGCCAGGCGGAGCCTGGCGGCGGCGGAAAGAACGCTCATACCCCAAATTTGGGCTCGTAAGTAGAATCAAAATATCTCTCCCCTCCTAGCTCGCATCTCGAAATGCTCGTATATAGAGCAGCTCTTATGTCGAGGTTCTACTGTATAGCCAATCAGATATTTACAAAAGAAAATTAAAAACAAAACATAAACATATACGAATTTCAGACTTCTTCCCCCCCTCTAAATAGCACATTTACCTAATCCGAGATTTAATAATTATTTCAACCCATCTAACATTTAGCCAATTAATACTTACCTACATTTTGTAGATCTACATTAATTATTAATCTTACATTTCAGTCAATTTGAGAAAAGGAAAAATTCTAAATATACTCTATTTTTAATCAATTAAAAATCATTAACATCATTAATCTCCCCAAGTTAAAAAAGAGCAAACAAAACAATACTCTAATCTTAATCAACCCTTCTCAGACTCCAATTTCTTTAATCTGAGCAGAACTTTGAACCAGACCCTTTTCTTCTTAATTTTTTTGTATCCCCTGCTGGTTGCAGTTTATCATCTCATCATTAAATAATGATGTAATTAGGTCCTCCATATTTTCATTGTATTGTAAATCTTTGCATTGTGTAACATACTGTTTGTTTATGAAAAGATAGCATATGTATACTGTATTGGGTAGAACTGAGTTAATTATATTAGTCCGGCCCTCTAAAACCATCCCAATTTCTCATGCGGCCCCATGGCAAAATTAATTCCCCACCCCTGCTGTAGACTTTGCTTGTCAGAAGGTCACAAATGAGAATCATGTGACCCCGGGACACTGCAAGTGTCTTGAATATGAATCAGTTGGCAAGCATCTGAATATAAATTACATGACCATGGGGATGCTGCAAAGGACATAAGTGTGAAAAATGTTTGTGTCACTTTTTTCAGTGCTGTTGCAACTTTGAATGTCACTAAATGAACTGTTTTAAGTCGAGAACTACTTTTACACAATATTTTAAATGCTTTGAATGTTAATAAAATTACTTTTTTTCCCCCTTAGACAAATGAAGTAAATCAAGGTGATGCTTTGGAACATAATTTCAATGCAATTTACTGTGCGCTGTTGCTACCAATAAACTGTATATTTTCATCTTCTGAATTCCCAGAGGTAGGAAATTTTGAATAATCTATACAGTAGTAGACTTGATATTTAGAATCCAAGGTTCATTAAAATGTAATTTGTTTTGCTACAGTTAACCCTGAAAAAACTATTGCGTTCTTGGTCAGAACTGTATAAGGCATTTGCCCGTTGTGCATTACTGGTACCAACAGCAGACGATAACACGTGCTGTGAAGAACTCTGTGCCAAAATAATATCTGGATTAAAAGATGAAGCACATATAGTAAGTGGAGGTTGCCTTATCCTAGTTCACAAATATTTCTCTGTTCCTTTCTATGCTGTCTTGACAAATCTGTTTTATTTCTATTTCAGAATCAATCCATGTTGGATGGGCTCTCTCATATTACAGCAGTTATAGTTGAATGCATCAATTTTGCATGTTATGATAAGAAATATCCGTCATCACATAATCGTAAGATTATTGAAATGTTGAAATGTTGCAATATTGAATAATAATAATAATAATAATAATAATAATAATAATAATAATAATAATAATTTATTAGATTTGTATGCCGCCCCTCTCCGAAGACTCGGGGCGGCTCACAACAGTAATAAAAACAGTATAACAATGGAACAAATCTAATAATAAAAATTATATAAAAAAACCCAACTGTTAAAAACCATACAACACATACACACCAAACATAAAATATAAGAAAGCCTGGGGGAGATGTCTTAGTTCCCCCATGCCTGGCGATATAGGTGGGTCTTGAGTAACTTGGAAAGACAAGGAGGGTGGGGGCTGTTCTAATAACCGGGGGAATTTGATTCCAGAGGACCGGGGCCGCCACAGAGAAGGCTCTTCCCCTGGGGCCCGCCAAACGACATTGTTTGGTTGACGGGACCCAGAGAAGGCCAACTCTGTGGGACCTTATCGGCTGCTGGGATTCGTGCGGTAGAAGGCGGTTCCAGAGGTATTCTGGTCCAATGCCATGAAGGGCTTTAAATGTCATTACCAACACTTTGAATTGTGACCGGAAACCGATCGGCAGCCAGTGCAGGCCACGGAGTGTTGTAGAAAAGTGGGCGAATCTAGGAAACCCCACGAGAGCTCTCGCGGCCACATTCTGCATGATCTGAAGTTTCCGAACACTTTTCAAAGGTAGCCCTATGTAGAGAGCGTTGCAGTAATCGAACCTCGAGGTGATAAGGGCATGAGCGACTGTGAGCAATGACTCCCTGTCCAAATAGGGCTGCAACTGATGCACCAGGCGAACCTGGGCAAACGCCCTCCTCGCCACAGCCGAAAGATGGTGTTCCAATGTTAGCTGTGGATTGAGGAGGACGCCCAAGTTGCAAACTCTCTCTGAGGGGGTCAATAATCCCCCCCCCAGGGTAATGGATGGACAGATGGAATTGTCCTTGGGAAGCAAGACCCACAGCCATTCCGTCTTGTCTGGGTTGAGTTTGAGTTTGTTGACACACATCCAGGCCCCAACAGCCTCCAGGCACCGGCACATCACTTCCACTGCTTCATTGACTGGACATGGGGTGGAGATGTATAACTAAGTATCATCGGCATATTGATGATACCTCACCCCATGCCCTTGGATGATCTCACCCAGCGGTTTCATGTAGATATTAAATAGCAGGGGGGAGAGGAGCTAGGCTTTAGAACATGCTTATGGAGTAGCATGACCTTTTGCCTACTACAAGTGATATTGCAACTAGTGGGTTTGAGAAATGTTTGAATCTGAATAACTTTTCATTTTGAAATGCTACTAAGTTTTTATTTTTCAAGCAACATTAATGTTAACTTGTTCTTCAGCTCCGCAGACGTTAGTGGAGTGGACCAAAAGGAAGAAAAATCCCCTTGGCGAGCTGTCGTCTTTAATTAAACTACTGATAATATTGATAAATGCTCTTCAGATGCTTCTATCCAAGCAATCTGACTTTGAAAAATTAGCTCCTGTTGGTTTTGTGATCGTTGGTATTCTTCACAATATTATCGGCCACGTCTCTTTGCCTTCTATCATCAGATCGGTTTTGGGATTTACTGCAAGACCTTTCACAGCATTATATGAAAAAATAAAGTAAGTATATGTACATTATAGAGTTGGGTTTCCCTGACATAACAGTTGCACACTGAAGTTTTTTTGATGAAATTGTCTCATACAAATAATTTGAAGTAATTATGAATTGCATGTGGCTTTGGATGGCCTTTCATAAAGACTGCAAATTAAAAGAGGACAAAAGCAGATTAAGGATGGATGGACAGGGTGGACAAGGTCCAGGGGTGATAGATGCACCTCTGGAATACCTGAAGGACCAAGTTAGTGGAATATCATTCCAGAGAAAATGCATCTATGGTTCCTAACAGGTAACATTGATTTATGGGCATGTAATCATAACCATGGATGACCCTTTGACTATTACATTAACTCTTGACCTTCTAGATATACTTTATTGGTGGCATCCTAATTTAAAATTCTATAATTGCAACATCACGTTTTAAACCAGGTTTTAATATCAGTTTTTAAATTACTTGAATCAAGTAGCTTTATAATCAAACATTTATTACAATCGCATATGCAAGCTTCCCCAAGGAAAAGATTGCTCCTTTTTCTACTAGGAAAGAGAAGGTGATTGTCACATAAAAGCTTCATCTTAAAACAGATTTGGGGTTTTGATTGCAGACATTTATTTTTACCCATAACTGATTTGTTGAAAAAGTTACAAGATTATGCAGCTAAAATTTTCTTAGTTAAGCAGCAGCCTGGAAGTATGTACAATATTACAGATTAATGTTAATCCCTTTCTGAAAATTCAATTTAGTTACGTGGCAGAGCATTGGACTATTCCTTAATATGTGTTGATATGGGCATAATTATATTTACCATAGCTGTATTTCTTTTGAAGTGCTGGGCTGCCTTTAAAAATTGTTCAGAAGGCTCAGCCAGTTGAAAACATGTGTCCAGATTCTTGTTCGAGAAATTGCAGAGAATATATAACTTTCTTAACAAAGATAAACTGTCTTAATCTGTTTTTGTGGGACTGTCAAAGCACTCTGAAGTTTTACATACAAGCCTCTCAGTCTTTTTGCCGTAAGAAACATTTTGTGGAAATGCAGGAAGGCATTCTCAGCAATTGTTCCCTCATTGCCAGATGGGTTTATCCCTGTTATCTTATGGCAGCTAACAAAGAATTTTGTTTTGCTTTTTTTTTGCTTTTTTTTTTAAAAGGGAAAACATTTATGCATTCATTAAGATGTGCTTTACTTTCCTGGGATGCAGTTTGGAGGAGGGGGGTAATTGACTTGATAAGTTTAGTGCTGTAATTCTGTTTTTATCTTCATTTTTGGTGATACCTTGAACACCGTTTGAGATAAAAAGGCAGAATATAAAATATATATCATAGTTGAATAGTTACTGGTGCTCAGTACTTAGATAATTTTTTAATGTATTCAGTGTGCTCTTTTCTTAATATACAGTATGTATATCCTATTCACTAAACCTTACCAATTACAGTGGTACCTCAAGATACGAACCCCTCGTCTTACGAACAACTCGTGATACGAACCCAGGGTTCAGAAAAAAATTGCCTCTTCCTACGAACTTTTTTCAAGTTACGAACGCGCTCGGAGGCTCCTGGGAAGTAGGAAGGAGTGGGGCCAATTGAAATTCTCCCATCTGCAGCGTCATCGGTCTCCGGGCAGACTCTCCCTCAATTTCGGCCAAGGGAGAGTCTGCCCGGAGACCGATGACGCTGCAGATGGGAGAATTTCAATTGGCCCCACTCCTTCCTGTAGGTTGCTAATTCCTAATTTCCAGGAAGCCCCATTCTGGGCTCAGCAGCCTTTCCATGATCCCTTCCCTTGGCGCAGAGAAGGAACCGGCGGGGAATCCCACTGCCTGATCCAAAGGGATTCACAGGATCTTCCTTGGAGGGGGGCGGGAAGGACCTCAGGAGGGGAGGGGTGAGGCAGGGCGGGGCCAGGCAAGGGAGGCCAGAAGGAGGGCTACCGGCTGTTTTAAAACGGCCGCGCGGCTTCCCAGCCATCTCCCGAAGCCAAACGCCAAACCCAAACTTCCGGGTTCGCCGTTCGGAGGCTCCTGGGAAGCAAGAAGGAGTGGGGCCAATTGAAATTCTCCCATCTGCAGCGTCATCGGTCTCCGGGCAGACTCTCCCTCGGCCGAAATTGAGGGAGAGTCTGCCTGGAGACCGATGACGCTGCAGATGGGAGAATTTCAATTGGCCCCACTCCTTGCTTCCCAGGAGCCTCCGAACGTTTGGGTTTGGCATTTGGCTTCGGGAGATGGCTGGGAAGCCGCGGGGCTGTTTTAAAAGGTCACAGCCAGGCGGCAGCGGTTTTTTTGCGGGGGGGGTTTTTTTGGTTGCACGGGTTAATTGACTTTACATTGTTTCCTATGGGAAACAATGTTTCGTCTTACGAACCTTTCGTGTTACGAACCTCCCCCTGGAACCAATTAGGTTTGTATCTTGAGGTTCCACTGTAGTTGTATTTCATCTTAACATTGTAGTCAAACTGTTATTTTATAGATGAATAAATATTTATATGCAAACTATTTTTTTTCTACAAGGTCTGCTAATCCACCTAGAACAAGTTCCGGACTCAATAATAAGGTACTTTATATGTGGAAAAAAGTATTTTTCTGATTCTTAAATAGTAACAATATTCCACATGCTGTTGTTTTGGCGTTAATTTTAGAAGAAATATAGTTTACGGTTTTTATTCTTTTATTATATTGTACTTTGTGCCGTGCTTGATTTTGTACACCACTTAAAGCCTCTGAAGTTGAGTCAGTTTATAAATCTTATTAATATGTTATGCTCACTTATTCATTTGTGAGTGGTATTCCCAGTTCAGATTTACTCTTGCCATAGACAGATTTGGCTGGGAGAGTACTTGCAGATTGCAGTGGCAATTCTAGCTAGCATGCACTTGGAGACCTATTCTGACAGCAGTATCAGATTGTCATTCTTGATTAATCTATATTGTGGTTGAGTTTTGTCAAAATAGTTATTGCCATTTAATAGGACTTTCGGAAATTGTAGTTTTCTCCGAATGCAGCAGAAAATGTTTAGGTAGGTGTTTACAGGCAGGATCATTACAAGACCTTCAAGGGCTGCACTGGTTACCGGTGGATTTCTATATCAATTCCAAACATGGGTGAGAAGGCCAGATTAGAGACTGCACCTTCTAGACCACCTTATTTGCCTCTTCAAATCTAGAGATATTCTGTATAGGTTAGGAATAAGCATAACATCCTTCTTGATGCTTGCAAAGCTCTGTTTTGGGACGTTCCGTTGATGCTATCTCTGGTTATTTCCCTGGTAATAGAGTCAGACTGAGAAGCCAAGAAAACATCCAAGGTTTATGCAGTACAAAAATCTTCCTATTTTTATGAAGGCATCAAAGTAGGGTGGGGAAGAGCCAATCGTTGAGGGACCACTATAGCGATATGGTGGGAAATATGCTGTTCATGTATGGGTGATGTGTATTTATTTTTACTGATGATGCAACGTACCACCAATTCCTTATATAGTTTGTAAATAAATAAGTAAATAAATAACACTGCAGAGGGGTGTCACATCAAGCCATCAAAGTTCAATCAAATTCCCGATTGCCCATCTGCCTTTAGAAGATAACTTGTTGTTGTTTTTTAAATTGTTATAAATTTAATCTGAACAGGGTATAAATTAGAAAGGGCAAGATGCTTGTTATGGAAATACAAATGAGATGAATACATCTTTTTTTTAAAAATTAATGACATTTCCTATACCATTTTTGCTTTTAGTGTGAAAAGTTAATGGCAGAGAGCCTTACTTGTTTGCAATCAAACTATACTGGATCCTTTAACAGTGATCTCCTGGAAGAGATTTTCCCATTATTAAGTGTAATGTTTTCAAATAAGAATAAACAGATCTGCAGCCATGCTGTTCAGTTTTGGAATGCAACGTTTGGAAAAGCAGGAACTCTGGAATACCCGGAAGAATTAAAGTAAGACATCTTTTGTTCTTGTGCTTATTGTAATATTTTGTAGCCTAGAAACAGACATATCGTCATGTAACATAACATAATTTGTATCTAGACATATTTACGACACAGTGAGTTTCTCCTGTGCCTGATGTATCCTCTATAGCAGTGTTTTTCAACCAGTGTGCCGTGGCACACTAGTGTGCCACGAGACATGGTCAGGTGTGCCGCGAAGCTCAGAGAGAAAGAAAGCAAGAGAGAGAAAGAGAACAAGAGAAAGAGAGAGAAAGCAAGCAAGAGAAAGAAAGCAAGAGAGAGAGAGAGAGAAAGAGAGGGAGGGAAGGAGAGAGAGAGAGACATAGAGGGACGTAGGGAGGGAGAGAAAGAGAGCAAAAAAGAGAGAAAGGAAGAGAAAGAAAGAGGGATGGAGAGAGAGAGAAAGAGGAAGAAAGGGAGAGAAAGAGGGAGGGAGGGAGAAAGAAATAGAGCGAAGGGGAGGAAGAGAGAGAGATAATTTTTTTGTCCAAACTTTTTTTAGCCCCCCACTTCCCCCCCCCCCCGCTCAATGTGCCCCAGGGTTTCGTAAATGTAAAAAATGTGCCGCGGCTCAAAAAAGGTTGAAAATCACTGCTCTATAGCAGTGATGGCCAACCTATGGCACGGCTGACACAGGTGACATGCAGAGTCGTATCTTCTGGCATGAAAGCCATTGCCCTAACTCAGCTCCAATGTGCATGTATGTGCCAGTCAGCTGATTTTTGGCTCACACAGAGACTCTGGGAGGGTATTTTTAGCTTCTAGAGAGCCTCCAGGAGGATGTGTTGGGGGGGAGCGTTTTTATCCTCCAGGGATGCTTTTGGAGCCTAGGGAGGGAAAAACATGAGCCTACTGGGCCTACCAGGAGTTGGAAAACCATCTTCTGGCCTCCAGAGGGCCTCCAGGGGGCAGGGGAAGCTGTTTTCGCCCTCTTCAGGCATTGAATTATGGATGTGGGCACTTGCGCATGCGTGAAAGAGCACACGCTCACCCTTTTGGCATCCAAGGAAAAAAAGGTTTGCCATCAATGCTCTATAGTCACATGCAAGGAGTCAGTTCAAGAACAAAGGAATTCATTATTATTTCTACCAGTTGTTTCATTCAGTTGAACAGCCCAGAATCAAAACTGGAAAAATGG
Organism: Erythrolamprus reginae; assembly: GCF_031021105.1. Lineage (NCBI taxonomy): Eukaryota > Metazoa > Chordata > Lepidosauria > Squamata > Dipsadidae > Erythrolamprus > Erythrolamprus reginae. The sequence goes on from NC_091950.1 coordinate 177,293,187, forward strand.
ATGACACCTTGGTTTTTATAAATATATTTTTTAAATTAAAGTTTAAAACTACAAAAATTAAAAAGTACTACAAACCAAGAAAAATATAAAGTAGAAAAAAATGTTGAGAGTGAGAGAAAAAAATAAAGAATAAGACAAGTGCAAACAATATTTTTCTAATATTTCAACCAAAGACTCATTCAGTGACCATGTAAAGTTACAATAGTGCTGAACAGTTGGTGCTCACAATAGTCCTTGAAGTTCTGGCTATATCTCAGGACCCCTACAGTTATGTGATGAACTTGGCAAGCAACTTGCATTTACAACAGTTAGTGCATCCTTCCATCACGTGATTGCTATTTGTAATTTTCCTTGACAGCTTCTTAGAAGCAAAGTCATCAGCAAGGGTCATAAGTCACTCCTGCTCCCTATATTTATTCTCCTGAGGAGTCCTGCTACGGAATATGGATGTTGTATTTCGGTGTACATGTCTACAGCCTTCCCTGATTCGAATTCAGTAGTTCCTGGTCACATGAATACCAAGCTGCATCAGCCACCTGACTCATGGCATATATTCCTGGTCATGCATGCACTGTGCTACAGAAGCCACCCATGCACCTCCCCTTCACCAAGCCGCTTCAGCAGCCAGCCCTTTACCTAGGCACGTTCCAAAGCACTCATCTGCCTGCTGGCTTGCTTGGAAGCTGCCTAGGACCTTTGACTTCCTGGTGGCTTCTATGTTGCTTCTATGTTTTTTGAATGAGTCAGTAGGCACTCACAAGCTGTAATTACATAAGCCCTTCGCTTACAACCTGCGATCCTTGCTTAATGATGACAACAAAGCCAGATGGGATTGCCATTATTAAACAATGCAGTATCATGCCATTACACTTTATGAGAGTTGTTTTCAGCTGTGAATTAGTGTTTCCCTTTGTTTTTTGCTTAATAATCAGTCTTAAGAGAGTTGGGAATTTTTTTAAAAACATTGAAGCTCAGTTCATTCTATCCTGGTAGTCTTATTTATGTTCAGAACTTCATGTAACCACAAACTTGACAATGGAATTCTGTATAAAAATACAATGATAAATGCTTAATATTTTATCTTCAATTTCTTAAAATAAGAAGTATTAATTCTTTGGGAAAAGCATATGTGAAAATAAGGTTCTGTTTGGATTCTAAGTATTTTTAATTGGAATAACATCATGCTTGGAATTACTAAAAAATAAGTCATTCTGCTTTTTAAAGTTCAGTTACAAGCCTTTTGTCAAAAACATATTTTCAAATATTACCACTGTTTTTTTTTATTTTTCACTGCGATTTTATGTTACCTTGCAGAACTGTTTTAAATAAAGCAAAACAAAAATTCATCCTCTTACTGCCTGCTTTTGAAAGCTGTGAGATAATAGAAAGATCTAGTACTGCATATTCCGATTATGTAAGTTCTGATTTTTTTCAATACCATTTTGGAATTTTTTTAGCAATTCTCTTTGATCTGCATAAACACAACCTTATGTAGCCTTAGTTCAATCACATTATTGATATTTAAATTTATTTTAATAAATTATGCTTAAATATTTCAAAACAGACAGAGAATTCCCAATGGGGTGCAAACATCAGTGGGATAAAAGTAAATCCTAATGGAAAAAGGGACTCAATCCTGGCCCATACCAGTGAGCCAGAGGAAAAAAATATTGTTTTTCCCATTACACCTAAAAAGGTAAGAAATACAAGTTTAGTAATCAAATTGCAGTTTTGGTAGTTGTATCTGTAGTAGTTACAAGGAAGTAATGTATATGGCAGTCTAGATATGGGGCCCTTCGTTTAAAATTGTGATTAAATTCACAAACTTGTTCTCCTTCTCTGACATGAGCAGAAGATCTCCTCTTCATCTGTAGACAGGGTGGGCATAATTTCTTTTTTGTGTTATTCCTAAAATATAGACTCTGTGTTATTTATGAGCTATTTTTCTCTTTTCATGCTTTTTCCTCATACAAGATGAAGCTACAATTCGTAGGGTCAAAATCAAATACAAAAAACATTCCTTTGGAAGAAGAAAACACTGTGGACTTTGTGTACATTCCTGTAGAAACAAAAGAGCGAGTCTTAACAGAGCACCAAAAAGAAGTTATGAGAACCAAAAGGTTTGCCATATTATATTCATTACATTAAGTTAAGCTTTTGCCTGCCTCTTCTCTGTGTTTTGAAATTTAGGAGTCAAAGAACACCCATTCTATTTGGCCAGCCAGCTTCTGACTTTAAAGCTTACTTATTTTGTGGCCAGGAAATGCTAGAAGGAGGTTTTGCAATAAACAGGATTTCATAGCCTCAAAGGAACGAAGAACATAGGTTCCCATACTTTTCTCCGCATATCCACTCCATAACTAGTAAAGAGCTTGCTAAACCAGGTTTGTGTGTAAAGAAGTGTTCACCTTAGAGCACCCTTCTCCACATGGTGTCCTCTAGCTATTTAGAAACTAGCTATTTTCTAGAATTTCCAGTTAGAATTGTTTTGAAAATGATGGTCTAAAGAAAGAGTTCAGTTTCCTTGAACATCCTCTGCAGAAAAGTTTGGTTTATGTTCTGTTCTTTCTATACATTTTTTCAGGGATGATATTCCTGTCATGTATAATAATCTGGATATGTCTCAAGATGCTATTCTGTTTTCCCAGGACACTCAGAACCAGGAGAATTCTTTGTGAGTAATAAACACCATAAGAATTTTTTTTTAAGAGTTTATGTTTTCAGTGCATCTTAACCAATGATCTTTGTTGTAGGGAGAAACCAACCATAGCTGACATAAAGGAAGAACATGGGAAAAAAGAGGACCAATTAACACCCCAGGTATATTTCTACTTTGAATGTTTGGGGTAACACAAAACATTTTTAGAGCTTTCTTGATTAAAAAAAAATATGAAAGGATTTTACCTGAAATAAATTTGTGGGGGTTTGTTTTACAAATCTTTTGCAGTAATGCAAGCTTTTTGAACTCCTGTTGAAGAAGCACTATAACATTATGTTTGAGTGACATTATAACATAGTAATACAGGGGTGTTAAACTGGATTTCTTTGAGGGTTGGATCAACATCTCTGCTGCCAGCTGATATAGAGGGGGTAGATGGATAGAGCCTCCTGCATTACCCTGCCAGTCAAAATGGGGCATGGAAGGGTGCTGCCCCACTCCCATTTTCAGCCTCAACGGCTTCCAGCAGCACTGTTCTATATCCTGTTTTAGCTGCCAGAGACACCATGGGCCGGTCCTTTGTTATTTCCAGCCCAGTCCTGTGGGCCAGATTTAAGCACCCTGTGGATCCAGTCCGCGGGCCTTGAGTTTGACACCCCTGTAGTAAGATACACATAGAATTATCTAGGCCTGCTTATATTGTGTTTGGTAATCCTGTGGTTTTAAGTGTTTAATTGGAAAAAAAATCATTTCATTCTTGATAGAGCTGTTTATCTTTAAATGAAAAAAGGCACTAATTTAATACCATTGGGTTTTGATCATTTTATTAAAGCAATACCAAACACTTAGAGGCAGGATAGAAAAAAATTGCTAAAACAAATTTCTTCTCAAGTAGTTACAGTTATAATCTTATTAAATAGATACAGGGTTTGGTAGACTAGAAATCCCACAGAATGCTTAATGCAATCATTTTACAGGGAGGGTGGTATATTAATGATGCAAGCAGTAAACTCATAATATTTAATGTTGCAAATTGTTTAATTGCAGAAAAAAGAGGCAAAAAGTCATCATCTTGTCATTCCACATGGAATAACTGGAAATTACAAATCAAATGCATCTCTTGAGAACATTACTTCTACTGTTGCTGAGCAATCTAATAACTTTCAAAAAGAGAAGATGGATCTGAAAAATGAAGAGATGAATGTCTCTGTTCCAATACAATCTCCAATATTAGATTCCACTTTGAATGAAAATCCCCCTAATTACAGTAGCAACTCCTCAACTTCAAGTGATATAATTTCAGCAACGCCACAGGTAGTGGTGAACAGAAGACAGGCCTTTGTAACATTGGAAAAATTTGATGACTTAGAGAACAGACCTTTCAGTCCTTCAGTTTTCAGTAACATTTCTGTAACATTAACAAATCCGTTTATCCAGCAGGAAAGCATAGTTGTTTCAGATGTCTCTTCAAAAGAAAAGTCAGATTTGGAGAATAAAGATGGTTTAAAACTCAGAGCAAGAAAATCTCTCACTGGCACAAAGAGGACACGCTTAGAATTCTTTAATGCTCTAGAGATGTGTGTCAAAGCGAAAAAAAATAAAGAAGAAAATACTCTTGATCCAAAATTGCAGCCTAATGACACAGTTGAGATGAAGAATTCAATTCTTAAACAAAATAAAACTTTGGATGACAAAACTTCAAAACAAATGCAATCAGATCAAGAGGAGAAGAATCAGGTTTCTGATACGCATTGCGAAGATAAGCATGAATTACCTGTGGATACACAAATAGAAGATTTGCTAGATAATAAGTCTCAGATCCCCAGTGTTGGTGTGGCTGACAGCACAACAGTGGAGAGTAAAGTCCTCCTGGACATAGTTAAAAATGAAAACGTGGAACCAAATTTAGAGCACAAAGAGAATACATCTCCAGAGATAGATGTTCGCGAAGAAACAGTGTCTGATGTTAACCAAAATCTTGACATTTCACTTAATCAGAGAACATTAAGACGTTCTTTAAGACGAAAAGCAGAAACGGATGGAGCTGTAAATAGCCAAGATAAAGAGAACAATCAACAAAAGAAGGAAAAGCAAAAAGTTGCTGAAAAGATTCCGCCAAAGAAGATGGCACAAAATAAGGAGACTTCAGGGCAAAAAGAAAAGGCTGAAAAACTTGAAAAAGCAGCAGATGCACCAATATGTGTGCCTATAAACAATGCTGCAGAAAACATAAACTCTAAAGAGAACAGCCAGGAAGAGTTGGACATGAGTCTTGGGAAAGCTGAACACAGTCCTGCTGCTGCATCTGACCTCGAAGAATCGGGCCCAGATGCATCTGTGGAGAAACTAAAAGTATTTCCACGGTATCATACAAGAAGAGCAGCTTCACAAGAATTACTTAACAGTATGCAAAACTCTGAATCTGATATTGGTGAAACAAGAGAGGAAGGAGTAAAGAAGAAAAAGTCTGGAAAATTGAAAAAAACGGATTCCCCTGGGAACCAAGCAAAGGAAGAGCCAAATAGCCAAGAGCTTTCTTCACAAGCTGCAGTAGAAATCCAAACCAGGTCAGTAAGAAAACAGAAAATACCTTCTGGCGAAGAGACAAAAGTGCCTTCTATGTCTAATAACACAAAGAAAGAACGAAGTATTCCCCCATTAAGTCCCTGTGTGGACCTTAAAGAAGACAAAGGCCTGACACAACCTAGAGCCTCTTCAGATACAGGGAGAAAGCCTGCTAACAGGAGGGAATCCACTTCAGAGACTATTTTAGAAAACAGGCAGGAAGCTAGTACTCTTGACAAAGGTTCTGTGGTACCTAACAATTCAAGTGGCGTTTCAGAAGGTGATGCTGCTGCTGCTGTCAGTGCCTTTTCTTCACCCAAGAGATTTCTAGTTGTGTCTGAATGCCAGCACAAAAGAAGCAAGCGGGCAAGGAAATCCAGGAGCTGCGATTGCTGTGATGAAAAGCTGTCTCCCCAAGTGGAAAAGTTGTCCTCTGAACCGAAAAAGGCAAGCACTCCAGAACCAAAGTTAAAAGAACCAAGGAAGAGTAAAGTAATTGTGCCCCTGACCTTGATTCCTGATGCTGAAGAGATTCATTTTGCAGAGAGGCTGAGCATAGAACCTTGTGCAACAAGCACCCCACTGCCTTTTGTTGAGGATGCCTCTGATCGGAAAGAAGCCAGCAATGTTGCTGAATCTGTCAGTGGCTTCCCAAGAAACAAGACGCCAAACCTTGAACCGGAGAAGCTAGCATGTGTCCAAAATGAAAATGACAAGCCAGTTGCAGGAATTCTAGATGTTCCTTTTTCTGAAACAATTTCAGAATCCAAATCAATGGCTTCTGATTCAGAAGAGCTCAGTGCTCAGGGTCGGCATTTAGAACCAGGTTCAGTGGATTTCCATTCAGAAGAAGTCAGTGCTAAGGATCAGGGTTTAGAACCAGGTTCAGTAGATTCTCATTCAGAAGACGTCAGTGCTAAGGATCAGGTTTTAGAACCAGGTTCAGTGGATTCTCATTCAGAAGAGATCAGTGCTACGGATCAGGTTTTAGAACCAGGTTCAGTGGATTCTCATTCAGAAGAGATCAGTGCTAAGGATCAGGGTTTAGAACACATTTCAGTGGATTCTCATTCAGAAGAGGTCAATGCTAAGGATCAGAGTTTAGAACCAGGTTCAGTGGATTCTCATTCAGAAGAAGTCAGTGCTAAGGATCAGGGTTTAGAGCCAGATTCAGTGGATTCTCATTCAGAAGTCAGTGCTAAGGATCAGGATTTAGAACCAGGTTCAATGGATTCTCATTCAGAAGAAGTCAGTGCTAAGGATCAGGTTTTAGAAGCAGGTTCAGTGGATTCTCATTCAGAAATCAGTGCTAAGGATCAGGGTTTAGAACACATTTCAGTGGATTCTCATTCAGAAGAGATCAGTGCTAAGGATCAGGGTTTAGAACCAGGTTCAATGGATTCTCATTCAGAAGAGGTCAGTGCTAAAGATCAGGTTTTAGAAGCAGGTTCAGTGGATTCTCATTCAGAAGTCAGTGCTAAGGATCAGGGTTTAGAACACATTTCAGTGGATTCTCATTCAGAAGAGATCAGTGCTAAGGATCAGGGTTTAGAACCAGGTTCAATGGATTCTCATTCAGAAGAGGTCAGTGCTAAAGATCAGGTTTTAGAAGCAGGTTCAGTGGATTCTCATTCAGAAGAAGTCAGTGCAAATGATAAGGATTTAGAACCAGACACAGAATCGGAGACTAGAATGGAAGTTGGTAGTAACCAAAGTGGTCTGTTTGAGAGTGAAACAGATACAGAGATCAAAATAATCCAAGTTGTGGGAGCACAGCCTGAGGAAAGAGTCATTCAGAATACTGTAGAAGAGACTACTGTAACATCTGCCACTCAGGTAGCAGAGCTGCAGGAAAATGAGACGAGTGAGGAAGAAGGCACAGAAGATAATGCAGCAAACGCACCAAGTGAACCTTCAACCTTAGTCTTGTGGCAGAAAAGTAATACCTTGGATTCTCCACCAAAGTGTAAAGAACTTGATTTTCTTTCTTTAGCCAAGGTCAGTGGAAGTCCCACTGGGACACAGGCTCGCTGTCTATGGTCCCCATCAGCTTCTCCTTCTATAAGTATTTTAAAGAGAGCCAGCAAAAGAGAACCAGAGGAAGACTCGTCATCACCTGCAAACAAGGTATTTTAAGCAATTTGTGCCACTCTACCTTTGAATATTTGCATATTACAGAAGCTCCTTTTGAAACCCTAAATATATTTTTAGTTTCTTTGCCATACTCCATTTGCCAGCCTCTGAAGCTACTAAAGTCTATGCCGCATGCCTGTTGGGTGAAGGGATATCTTTTGTTCAGCACTGGAATTTTCTTTACATATCTTGGTTGGTTTATAGCAGTGGTCCCCAAACTACGGCCCGCGGGCCAGATGTGGCCCGCTGAGGCCATTTACCCGTCCTGAGGCAGCGTACGAGATTTTACCATTTATATACTAAGATCCCAAATCTCCCCTCCATTCTGCTGCTGAGCGTCTGGTGGCGGCAAGGAAGAGGAGGAAAGCCAGGGGGTGGGGAGGAAAGCACCCTATGGCAGAGCAGCAACAGTTCCTCTCCCTAAAGGCGAGAAAGAAATTGGCCAATCGCAGGCCTGCTTTCCTCCCCGCCCCCTGGCTTTCCTCCTCCTCCAGACACTCAGCTGCAGACTGTCTTGGTCCCTCCAGTGCCACTTTTTTGCTTTTTTTTTCTTCAGGGATTTTGCACCGGTGAGGTTTGCCCGTTTGGGCACTTTTGGCATTGGGGGGGGGGGGTCTGCTGCGGAGAGAGAGAGAGAGAGAAAGAGGGAGAGATAGAAAGGGAGTGAGTGAGAGAGAGAAATAAAGCAAGAAAGAGAGGGAGAGAGAGCGGGAGAGTGCCACTTTTTTGCTTCTTCGCCACCACACGGGGAGTCTGGAAGCCCTGCAAGAGCAGCTGGAGGGGGCCGTAAGCAAGCCATCAGGACCCCTGCGCACTAACTTGTTGATGACCACACGCAGGGAGGGGAGCTCTTCCCCGGCCAGGCAACGGCGAGGCCCTCCTGATGCTTGCCCGCCGCCCAGGCCCCGCGCTTGGAGCCGGGGCAACGGGCCTAGCCTCGGCTTACTTGGCCCCGGCGCGGCCAAAGCGTGGGGCGGAGTAGGCGGCGGCGGAGGCTGCTTCAGGCCCGCCCCCAAGCTGAGCTTCCTTTAGCTTCCTTCGAGGCAAAGCTGCAAAGCTCACCTGCCGCCTCGAAGGAAGCCAAAGGAAGCTCAGCTCAACAAGGACCGGCTGTTGGTCCCTTGAAGCTGCTGCCGCCGCCGCCGCCCACTGCGGAGATCCCTTCGCCCGAACGGCGGCGGCGGCGGCGACAGGTTCAAGGGACCAAGAGCCGGTCTTTCTCAGCGCTGCGTTGTTGCAGCCTCTGAGGCCACCTCCGCCTCCAGGTGAAGGGATCTCCTTGGTGGGCGGCCTCGGAGGCTGCAGCAACGCAACCCCGAAAAGGACCGGCTGTTGGTCCCTTGAACCCGCCGCCACCACCGCCTCCGTGGACAGTACAATTTACTATTACGTTGCCAATAGGTTTTACTCCCTCAGGGAAATATGTTTAGTATTACAGTTTAAAAACACCATCGTACTATTTGTAGTTACTTGATTTTGCTGGGAGAGTAGCAAAGCAGCCCTTTGTGGGAACTTATAATTTTGCTTTTACCAAAGATGCACACCAGCATATTTAAAGTTCATGTGATAGATTTCTATATTTCTTTATAGATAATATAAATCTAATAGATCTAATTAAATCTAATTTATGAAAGCATTGATCTATAAAACAGAATGTCTATAGATTTCCTTTGGAGGTTTTGAGGCATCTGTATTTTAAGCAACATGTAGGTAATGGGAACTTCCAAGCTATGAAATTGTAGCTTTTGCATTTGTATGATATTTTAAATGTATTTAAATAGTAATTTGTCCAATATGTGTGAACAGAACCGAAGAGTCTCCTTTGCCAATCCAATCTACCAAGAAGAATTGGCAGATGACATTGACCGGCGAAGTCCTGTACTTAGACTTCATCCTTGCAATAATGGCTCCCAATCTTCACGAAGTGCTAAATCTTCACTTAGCCACCAAACCAAGGTAGTTACCCAGCTTATTCTTAGGGTGTTTTTCCTTTAGAAACATCAGCAACGCAGGAGCCTTGTAGCGAATTAATCTGTAGAAAAAGCCGTATCTTGGGTTCTGAATATCCTCTGTATTTGCAAGAGTCCTCCACCCCACCTCTTTACACCAAGGTTTATCTACTGCGGATCCAATTTGACTAGTTACTTTATGCAGGCCTTTGGGACCTCCAGAGCACTATATAACATAAGAAAATGTGTAGTTGCAATCATACTACTTATGTATATGCAGAAAGGCCTTTTTTCATGAAGGGTATGTTGACTTTAAAATTACATTTTAAGTTGCACTTAAAAGACATAACATGATTTGATTTTCCTATCATGATTACATGGACGTCTCCATACATCAGTTGGAATGAAGGTTCTTTCCTGTTGATGTGACTTGGTCATCCATCCCTTGCTTTTTGAATTAGACTTTATAGTCACTCTATTATCCATGACTGATTTTCGTGTGCAGCTGTTCTTTCCACAATTTGGTCATGGAAGGAACCACATGCTTGATAGGAGAAACCTATGAAGCTCTAACAATCAAAGTTTAGTCACATATTCCTTGTCCATTCCAGTTAATGAAAGAATTAACCTATTCTGTGGGTGCTTTAAGTCATTTCAACAGTCTTCATTGTGAGTGGGGGTTTTTCCCCCTAGTTGAGCTAGTTTGTTGAAGATGTATTAACTGTTTCTGGAAGTATGTGCCTGATGAATTGGCCATTTTCTTAAATAAAGGGCCCCATTTTAATTGTTCTGCTTTTTAAAAAAAATAACGGAGTTATAGATGATTCCTATGATCTTGAGCAACATTTTTTCCTCTTTTCCTATCCAGCTTATAACCACTCCAACCAAAGGATCTCTGTCCCCTGGAAACCGTAGACATAAATATAAGAGCTCAAAGAAGTGTTTAGTAAGATTTGTATTCCTTTTATGTACCTCATCTCAATTTCTCCTATGCTTTGGTCTTAAACTTATCCAAATTCATGATTTTCTGTATTACTTAAGATCACAGAAATGGGCAAGGAGCCAACACCCATACCTACAGAAAGCATATATCCTGCCCTAATGGGCTGCAAAGCATCTGTTGACGTAATTCTGCCTCAGATTACTTCAAATACTTCGTAAGTAGGAAGACATTGAATCATGTTGTCCTGAAAAAGTTTATGTGTTTACATGTTTAGGCAGTGCTCCTAACAGGTAAAAGAATATATTTATTTGAAGTTAATCAGTAGCTGTATAAAAGGAGCAAGCACCAGATGACTGGAATCTATGTTTGAAGGGTACATTACATTACTGATAGATTCTTTTATATACAGTATCTTCAGGCTGGTGCTTCTGTCCTTGTTCTAGGGCAAACACCCTAGAACAATTTTTTGGCTGAATTTGAAAATTAAGGGAGACTAGGATGGATCTATTTCGGCCTTATTTTGGCCTCATCAGCTAGCCATACCCACTGGGACTTGAATCTGGAACCTTTGCCTTGTAAGGCAGAGAATTATCCTCTAAGCTACAGTATCCAATCCCTTCCGCTCTGCACCAGGGAAGGGTTACATATTTTTGTGTCGAATCACCCTGGTGTATTGAAGGAACATCACAGCTCCTTACCTCCTCCTACACATATATATATATCTGTGTGTGTGTGCCTAATAATATAAAGTTGAACTCACTCATCTTTCTATAAATATACCATGTTATGATACCATGTTGAAAATACAGCTGAAGAATATATATTATGAATAGTCAGAAAATGTAAATAAATACTGCATCCCATTCTTGTTTATGTTAGCAAATAATTCAAATTGTACTATGTTTTTTTTAAAAAAAATATTGCTCTATAAAATGATCTTAATCTTAAATTTATTCTGATTGATACAAAATTTAACCCATAAGATTTTCTTTAAAATTGGAATAGAAGTTAAAATGTCCTTTTGGAGGCATAGTGTTGCTTTTTTTTGGAAAAGTTTCATATATGAGGAGATTGGAGGAAACATCCTACCTTAATATGTACATAAATTTATAATCTGCATTGGATTAGAACCTATATTGAAGTTAAAAACACTTTTAGATGGTAAGGTTATATTTTTCCATGGTACATTAGATTAAAGCTCCTTTCATGTACCTTCAGGACAAGAGGGTTAGAACATCTGATTCGAGCAAAGAATATCAGGACAGTGGGTGACTTGAGTTCTCTCACTGCAGCCGAGATCAAAACTCTTCCTATTCGTTCTCCTAGAGTTTTAAACCTTAGAAAGGTTCTTAAAGGTTATCATGAGCAACAGGTAAGTAAGCTTATTTGCACTTCTAAATTAAAATAAGCCAAAGTGGAAGAGTTACATTAATAAAAATTGTTTTTTTATGGAGCAGAGCAGTGGGAGAAATAAATTATTTAAATAATCTGGAACTTGTAGTTTGTGGATAGTGAGAAAGAAGTAAGGAGGACATCTTTGTTTCTAGTTTTTCTAACATCCCTCCTGAATATACTCCAGTAGTATAGCGAAAAACTTAAATTTGAAATAAGTTCCATACCCCTCAGCAGCAAAAATACAGACTTTCACCCACCTGATTGCAGCACAAGGTCAAGTAATCATAACCTCTGTGCTCTTTATCCCCCAATCCTCTTTAATTTCCCTATCCCCCTTCCTACATTCGCTCTCAAATCTGTGTTTGTGAGCCATTTTATTTTAATCATATTCCTTTACTTCAGGTATTTTGGATAATAATCTAGGTAGTATCTATACATACATGGAAACCAGGGTGACAACAAACTGGTAATATTTCTGAATTCAACTCTTCTAGAGGTATCTGAATTCACACAATGTTTGTTTTTTGCATTTTGATTCGGTTAATAGCAATAGTATTTAGGCTTATTATACACCAGCATATAGTGGTTTGCAGTATTCTCTGGGCGGTTTACAATTAGAAACATTAGTTGCATATTGATCCCCAATGAATCCCAGCGACCGTTTAGGTCCCACAGAGTCGGCCTTCTTCGGGTCCCGTCGACTAAACAATGTCGTCTGGCGGGACCCAGGGGAAGAGCCTTCTCTGTGGGGGCTCCGACCCTCTGGAACCAGCTCCCCCCTGAGATTAGGATTGCCCCCACCCTCCCTGCCTTTCGTAAACTCCTTAAAACCCACCTCTGTCGTCAGGCATGGGGGAACTAAAACATCTCCCCCTTGCCCATGTTGTTTTGCCGTTTGATTGATTGACTGTGTGCCAGTTTTTTATATATATTGGGATTGTTTTATGAATTTTTTAAAACTTAAAATTGTAGTTAGATTGGTGGGCATTGGATTTGTTACTATGTACTGTTTTTATTATTGTTGTGAGCCGCCCCGAGTTTGCGGAGAGGGGCGGCATATAAATCTAATCTAATCTAACAATCCGGCATTTTACTGACCTTGGAAGGATGGAAAGCTAAATCAACTTTAAGTCCTGTCAGGATTGAGTTTGCCTGCAGTACTGCACTATAACCACTGCATACCTATCAATTTGGGGAACTGCCACTTTGAATTCAGGAATTAAGGATATTTGTGGAGGCCATGCTTAGGAAAATGCATGGTATGGCAGAAATCAGATTCCAAGCACTGCTCTTAAGCATTTGACAGTTCTGTGTAGAACCTATAAGTACAGGAAATGCTTGTATAATTTTACAGTGTCCCACTCAAAGAACCACACTTACAGTTTTATCTTTTTGATCTGCAGATTAAATATTATCTCCCCTCTTCTCTCCCCCCTCCCCCCCCCCAAATTTTAATATGTGCAGGTAAAATCTCATGGAATGGAGGAAAATATTGACCTGGATGATACAGAGAAAGCAATTAATGTCATGGTAAAATCTCATGGAATGGAGGAAAATGTTGACCTGGATGATGCAGAGAAAGCAATTAATGTCACGGATGATACATTTTTCTCTGCAAAAGAAAATGCAGGTAAATTTCACTTAAACCTATGCAATCTGTATTGCTGTGTTTAATATAAAGCATAAGGAAGCATGCTTAAGCAATTCAAATCCCAGGTGAAACTGTTTTCTTATTCTGTTTTCTTCTGGATAATTAATCTGGTTATATGATTCTTATATATGCTTAAGTATGTATTCCTGCATTTGTTGTTGGTATTTCTGTGCTGCTGTATTCTGACACAGTTTTGAATGGCATACAGCAGAATTAAAGGTCAAAAACGTCAGAAAAGTATCATATGCACACTCAAGGTATGTCAAATTGGTTGCCATTTTCTTCTAAACACTCACTCACTTAAAATGTGGCCTTTGACTATTTCCAAGTACAGTAACATTTCATCTGAAAATAATATTAATACATTTTTGTGATTGGCCTGTGGGGCTTGATTGCAAATTTGTGCGTGCGTGTCTGTGTGTACATTCCAAGAGCACTAACCAGCTTTTATGGGGTAGACCATTAAAAGAAAGGCTAATAGCTTCCAAATGCTAGTATTTCAAACTAGGTTTTCATTTCTGTTCTGCTGGATAAATCTCTCTAATTAGTGGGTGGATTGTCTATAGTTACACAGTTACTTACAAGAACAAGAGTTACAGACTATTTATGTCTGAATGGGCTTTAATTTGGTCTCATCTGAAATATCTTTACAAACCAGTTTCCTTTTCTTTCATTTTAGACGTATGTGAACCCGAGGTCTCCAGTACGGGTGAGTCATCAGCAATAGACCTTTGGGCTCAGGTTAATCTACTTGCTGACCAAATTTCTTCTGAAAGACTTCGGAACTATTCAGGGAACGAACTCTTTGAAATGCAAGAGAAGCTTCATAGCATGACAGACTGTGTCATGAAGACTCTGAAGTCCCGTTGGATGCTTTCGAGATCTTGCGAAACCCCTGTTTAAAAAAAGACAACCAGCTACTCAGATTAACTTGAAGGCTATATTTGATTGCAGGGCAGTTTTGTTTTTACAAACGAAGATTTAAAATTTGAGATTAATATCAGTACATATTTTAAGTGAAAGGGATTCCTGTAACTTGAAGCAAATACAGCATTAGAGTATAAATCTTAAACTTCTAAATTTTGTGGACCTGTATTTTAAGGTTTTCTTTTTTAATTGCTGCTATGCACAACTTTCAAAATATGTGGTAAGGTGTGTAGTAATGACTGTGAAACATGCCACAATTCGGAGCAGTATATTTTAAAAATGTTAAGTATTAAATCAAAGAGCTTTGATGCATCGTCAATATTTAAAGTCCTATTTTTTTTTTGTTCTGACTAAATTTTGAAGTGTTAATTAGTTTACCAAAAGTTATACAAATCTTCCAACTGATAGTTGTTTGGAAGGCACTAGTTTTATAGCTCCATTACCATATTAAGTATGGTGCTTCATTAGCATACTAAAAATAACTCAATTTTTTCATAGGACATAGTCTATTTTTTCATGAATGTAGGAAAAAAAGAAAAAACTGTATCAGTAATTCCAATAAGTAATTCTCAGGATCTGACCACATGCTCTTTGAATTTTTATATACCACAAAGGTTTTATTTTGCCCATTCATGAGTCCTATATAAGCTGGACATAAGAATAATTTTGTATATTATGTATAGATGAACTAAATGCAAATGTTCTAAATTATATCTGTATGAAAGGCAGAATCTAACATGCTTGAATGGGAGAAACTTTACAGAGCATATTTGTGCTTTTTAAAGTTGACCTAACAATGGGATCATTTTATGTTTTAGGAAATAAATATAAATATATATATAAATAAAATATATAAATGGTTGAATAAAATGATGGTTGTTATTTTGGGAAAAACTGGGTTAAGATTAAAATGAGTTTTAGTCAAGAGAATGTATTTTTAAAATAGCATTTACACTCTATTAATAACTGACATGGCAAAAGTGCTGATTTACCTATTGTAGGAAAAAGGGTTTAATCAATAGGGCTGGGCCTTTATAAAGGTTAATAGAAAGGAATTTTAAAACCAAATTTATCTGACAAAGTGCACATTCTATGATTATATGGGAATATAATTCCAATTTTAGTTTTTCAGAATAAATCTGTAATGAATAATACTGTACAAGAAACTCTCAAGAGAATCAAAAAGTAGCATTAAGCTAGGAATATGCGTTCAATATTGAGGGGAGAACAGGCCATATATGAATTTATAAGCCAGTTCTGCAAACATATTATTATAAATCTCGTCGTTCATCATTCCCAAAACTGTTGGAAATTACTCAAAACAATCATTTAATCCTCTTGATTTTTGATGAGGATCCTTTAGTTGTTATTGCTTCCCATTTGTTTGACATTACAGGATAGGTTGGATAGGATATCAAAGATTATGTCAATTTAACACTTGTTTATTTAAATTCTATTTTTTCCTGTTATCCTATAATCCCACCTTGTTTTGTACCATTTGTAACCTCTACCTATGTTCTATTTATGGCATAGAAATAAATATTTATGGCAACTGTCTTATGAGGTTTATAAATTAGACTCAACAAGCCCCTTAAAAATACGAGGCAAAATTTAATATCTGTTTAATTTACTGACTTGAAATAATTGTTACTTTTTGCTTAGCCCTTTTAATCCCTCTCTATTCAGTTATTTTGTTACAACAACCATATTTTCCTCTTTTTTTGTAAAAGTTTTATTTTTATTTTCACATGTTTATCATCTCATGTCTCATTTCATTCTTTTACAAAAAGTTTACACATATATTGATCTTATTGCTTTGTTAGTTCAAGGTTGCTTTTTACTATCCTCCCTTTGTATTTCCCTTCTTACTTTATCTTACCTTACCTTCCTCTTTCTCCTTTTAAACCTACTCACTCTTCTGTCTCTCCTCTTCCCTACTTCCCCTTCTCCCCTCTTTTCTTTCCTCCTTTTTCTTCCTTCTTCTTACTCCCTCTCCCGTCCTTTGCTGTACTTTCTCCACTTTTCTGGGGTGGTATTCCAGCAACCTTGAATTCTTTTACACAGTTTTACATCTTTCATATTTTATTCCAGATATATTCCTTTAATCTATTTCTTTTATCTTTATTAATACACTTCAAATTTAAGATTTCCCCCACCTTCCTCATCTCTTTCAAGTGTTACATCTGGATTACATCATTCACTTATATTCAAACTTCTTTATTTATATCAATTTTCTAACCATCTATAAAACTTCACCCAAGTTTTGTAATACAATGAATCTTTATCTTTTAATCTTAATCGTAATCTGTTCATTTCAGCACAGTCCAAATGTTTCTTTATTATCTGCTCATCTCCAGGAATGATTCCTGCTTTCCAATTTTGTGCAATTACAATCCTAGCTGCTGTTACTATATGTATTATTAAATATATGTCTTCTTTTTTGTATTTTTCTGGTAAAATTCCTAAAAGAAAGATTTCTGATTTTAAGTCTGGCTTTTCTTCTACCATTTTTTCCTAACCATGTTTGTATCTTAATCCAAAATTTTCTTGCTTCTGTACACATCTATCATATATGATAATAAGAACCGGTATTTGCTGACATTTCTAACATTTTACTGATTTATCTTTAAACATTTTTGATCATTTTTCTGGTGACATCAATAAAACAATTTTACATATTTTCTTTATATGCTGTTGCCATGGTTAGTTTATAATTTTTTTCCCATATTTGTTGCCATTTATCCCATTCTATCCTGTATCCAAAATTCCTCATCCAAATTATAATTGTTTCTTTTACCACTTCTTCCTCTAATTCAACTTGTAACAAATAATTGTATAATTTTGTAAACATTTTGTCATCATTCCCTGTCAATATCTCATCTAATTCTGATGTTCCCACCGTAAATCTATCTTGATTTTTATCTTTTTAATATCTTGATTGTATTTGCAAATGTGTGAACCAGGCTGTCTAAATTCCCTGTTTCTTTGGCTCTTGTTTTCAGTTCTAATTTTTCTGTCAAAATATCCTTATATCTTATATTTTTTACAATTAATAATATTTTGGAGGTACAAGTGTTTCCATTATTGAAAGCCACATTGGTATTTCCATATGTTTACTTTTTCCCACGCATTTAACAAAACTATTCCTTAAACAATGCTTCTGAAAGTATTTTATTCTTCCCATACCATAAAAAAGCTGGCCAACCTATTTGCAAATTGTGACCTTCCAGAATTAATAATATTATTGTCAGGCCCAAAGCCATTATGTGAAGTTAGAGGCTTTGGGCCTGCCATAGTTAGCAGCGATAGGGAAACGGGAGGGGTGAGAGAGAGAGAGATTGATACCACCACACATTCCTTGCACAGAGTCCAAGGTCAATTAAACAAATTAAGTAGCCAGTGAATCCCTGCACCGGATTGGTCCATGTGATTGCACTTGTGGGTGAGATGAACTTTAACCTGGATGGGGAACTGACAATAATTTAGTGTTGGAATGCCGGAGCACGAATCCAACATGGTGAAGCTAGTAAATCGAATCTTGTGAGAGCACAGTAGTGAAATGTCATTTATTTCTCAGATGCTATTTGGTTCGTTGACACCAAATTCCAACACTATTATCTTCAGTCCCCCATCCCGGTTAAGGTTCATCTCACATCCCCACACCCACAAGTGCAATCATGTGGACCAATCCAGTGCAGGGATTCGCTGGCTTATTCATTTTTTTAGTTGACCTTGGACTCTGTGTAAGGAATGTGTGGTGATATCAATCTCTCTCTCTCTCTTTCACCCCTCCCGTTTCCCTATCGCTGCTAACTGGCAGACCCAAAGCCTCTAATAATGGTTTTGGGCCTGAGAGGTCTTTGCAGATTGATTGATTGATTGATTGAGGACTCGGGGCAGCTTACAACATATAAAATAACAATGCATAGCATCCTGAATCCAATCAATAGTTAATAATCTAAAAACCCAAAGACCATAAAAACAGTCATACCCATTCAATACACTAACTCGCATAATTTTCGTTGGTCAGGAGCAGAAGTCTAATAGCCCCAAGCCTGGTGACAAATGAGTCTTGACACTCTTATGGAAGGCAAGGAGGGTGGGGGCAGTACAAATCTCTGGGGGAGCTGATTCCAGAGGGCCGGGGGCCCCACAGAAGGCACTTCCCCTAGATTTTACCAAGTGACATTGTCAAGGCCAACTCTGTGGGACCTGACTGGTCGCTGGGACTCATGCAGCAGAAGGCGGTCCCAGAGGTATTCTGGACCGATGCCATGTAGGGCTTTATAGGTCATAACCAACACTTTGAATTGCGCCCGGAAACCAACTGGAAGCAAATGCAGTCTGTGGAGTGCTGGAGAGATATGGGCATGCCTAGGCAGGCCAGTGACTGCTCTCACAGCTGCATTCTGCACAATTTGAAGTTTCCGAACACTCTTCAGAGGTGGCCCCATGTAGAGAACATTGCAGTAGTCGAACCTCGAGATGATAAGGGCATGAGTGACTGAGTACAGACTCCCTGTCCAAATAGGGCCGCAACTGGTGCATCAGGCGAACCTGGGCAAATGCCCCCTTGCCACAGCTGAAAGGTGGTATTCTAGAGTCAGCTGTGGATTGAGGAGGATGCCTAAGTTGTGGAAGCTCTCTGAGTGTCAAAAGATTCCCACCCCCCACAGTAATGGACAGACAGATGGACGTGTCCTTGGGAGGCAGAACCCAAAGCCACTCCGTCTTATTGGGGTTGGGCTTGAGTCTGTTAGCACCTATCCAGACCCTAACAGCCTACAGACACCAGCACATTACTTCCACTGCTTCACTGAATGGACACAGGGTGGAAATGTACAGCTGGGTATCATCAGCGTACTGGCGGTAACTCACCCCGTGGCCATGGATGATATCTCACCCAGAGGAAGAGGACTGACCCTGAGGAACCCTACACGGGAGGGACCTAGGAGTCAATCTCTGATACCCCACTAACACTGACTGCAACCGAAGAGGTGAACCACCATAAAACAGTGCCTCCCATTCCTTTCCCCTCCAGCCGGCACAGAAGGATACCATGGTCGATAGTATCGAAAGCCATGAGAGGTCCAAGAGCACCAGGATAGAGGGTAAACCCCTATGTTAATGGATTTTCAGAAGATGTTAAAAGATGGGGCTGCTTTGGCAAGCTTCTGGAGATTGACAAGTGGACACTCTCAAGTTCATGGGCTACATGTTAGCATCAAATAATTTTAGAATTAATTTGCATTTTGAATTTATTTTAGTATTAATATCAATGTTTTATCATATAGCATTTAGACTTATATACATAGAAACAAAGAAACAAGATTGATGGCAGAAAAAGCCCTCATGATCCATCTAGTCTGCCCTTATACTATTACTGTAGTATGCTGGAAGTTTGTTCCAAGCATCTACTACTCTTTCAGTAAAATAATATTTTATCACGTTACTTCTAATCTTTCCCCCAACTAACCTCAGATTGTGCCCCCTTGTTCTTGTGTTCACTTTCCTATTAAAAACACTTCTCTCCTGAACCTTATTTAACCCTTTAACATATTTAAATGTTTCTATCATGCCCCCCCCTTTCCCTTCTGTCCTCCAGACTATACAGATTGAGTTCATTAAGTCTTTTCCTGATACATTTTATGCTTAAGACCTTCCGCCATTTTTGTACCCCGTCTTTGGACCCGTTCAATTTTATCAATATCTTTTTGCAGGTGAGGTCTCCAGAACTGAACACAGTATTCCAAATGTGGTCTCACCAGCGCTGTATACAGCGGGATCACTGTATATATACTGCTTCATAGTGTTGTATATACTGTATATACACTATATATACTGCTTCATAGTGTATTTACAGCCCTCTAAGCATATTACAGCATATTGTCTCCAGCAGTCTGGGTCCTCATTTTATCCACCTCGGAAGGATGAAAGGATGAGTGAACCCTGAGCCGGTGGTGAGATTTGAAATGCTGGACTATAGTTAGCAGTTATCTGAAGTAGCCTGCAATGCTACCCTCTAACCACTGCACCACCCCGGCTCTAACTACTGTGTATCCTCTACTGCGGATAATTTATTGTAAAACCAACAAGAATTCTGAGAAGCAAATAAGTACATAAAATGAAGAAATAGAGCACACAATAGATTTGCAGAAACATGACATTTATTAGTCACTAATTTGAGAGGAAGTTAACAGCACTGAGACCCAAGAACACGCAGATTAAAAATGCATGCATCACATCAGCATTCTCTATGTAGAGCAGAAGAGAGGCTTTCCACTTTTAACTCGTTTAAGGTGGTGTATACTAGAAACAGACATGGATACATTCGGCTGTGTTTAGACTATCATGTGTGATCACTGCATCTCTTGAAAAATCATGTAAACTAATACAATTCAATGATTCATGAAAATAAACTGAATCAGGCAAATTCAGCTGGATTAAAAGAGGAATGACATACTGAATTTCAGGTACCCAAAACTCTCTTTTAAACACCTAGTGAAACTAGGATGGATAATGTTTCCTGAAAGTTTTGGATGCCAGACAATTCCTCACATGGATCAAGAGAGAAAATAAGGCATTTTGGGCGACTTATGAATTGTACTGAACTGATGTGGCATAAAGGGCCTCCTTATTGTCCATGTCAATATGAGTCTCCATTTAAACTGCTTCTACGTAGTTGGCTGGAAGCATGCCTGTTTTGCCTGTTCTTTGCACAGTTCCATACATCCATCCTTCATCGATGGCTTGGACGTTGACAATTGTATCACCATCTTTGAAAGAGACTTCATCAGCATCCGCTGCTGGGTAGTCATACATAGCACGATACGTCTTCTATTGTCATATTAGAGAGAAAAATAATACCCAAATGTTACTAGCACAAATATAAGAATACAATCAATTCAACACTTCTGTGAAACTTTGAATATAAAGACCTCCCTCCCAAACACATTGACTGGGGAACAGCAATTTCCTTGTCTTAAATCTGACTTGTTTTCAACTACGTTTTGGCCTCTGGATCCAAAAATAACCACAGTTTTTGTCTATCGCTTCAACTTTTAAAGCTACAGGATACCCTCAAAAATCACACAAAGAAAAGTAAAAACGTACCAAATATATTGTTTACAAAGAATAATTTTATTCATACAAAGGCTATAATAGTTACTGCAAGTTAAATTGTGTTCATACAAATAGTTGTTTTTTTTTAATCGAACGGTAATTATACATATTACGGTAAAATTTTTCACTTATAGTTTTTTCTGGAGTGTTTAATCTGTGGACACTCTCGCTTGATGTTCCAACAATAGTCAGCCATCATATGTATATCCCATCTACCTTGATACCGTGCCTCCATGACCTTCAAATCTTGGTGGAATTGCTCACCCTGCTCATCACTGACTGCACCAAGATTTTCCAGGAAGTTATCAGGATGGCTATGTAAAAAATGCAATTTGATGCTCATGTTGTCTAATTAACTATATTATATATATATAAGATGTAGAGAAAAAACTTGATGTGGTAGAAAAAAATCAACTACTGTTTTGAAACCAGCATGCCTAATGAAATATAAAAAGCTCAAAAATCAAACTCAATGGAACTTGTGTTACAAATTGTTCCCCAGTGTAATATACCTCAGTTCCTCAAGTGAATTCATCCCAAAGATGACCATCCATTCTATTTTTCTCCCAAGAAATGGCAACCCTTCCATACAGAGCAGGCAATGATGAGTTAATGATAAAGTATAACCTAACGTAATCGTTTCTTCCCCATTACAATGTGCCACCATTTGCTTATATGTAAGCAGCTTGATGTCATGAATCCAGGTTCCACCATTTTAATGAGGTCATTGGCTTGTGATGAACTCACCTGTATGCAGTCTCAATTCAGAAATACCCTCTGCCTGCAGAAAACAGCATTTTTATAGATAATTTTGTCAGAAAGTTTTGCTTACCCCTGCAGTAGATGGATGAGAGGGGATGGAAGATACTGTAGTCTGTTGAGTCGCTACAGAAGATGATCTCTGTTGTGGCAGCTCTACAGTTTTGGCATGTTTATAATCCACTAATAAAGGAAATGAAATCGAAATATATCAGAAGCCAAACAAACAGACAATTGTGAAAAAGATTGGAAGCCATTTCTTTATCATTTTCTTTATACTATTTTCTTCTTTCTATATTTCTTCTTTTTTTCCTGCAGTTTTAGTTTCTTTTAATCTTTTTTCTTGTTGTTCTATTTTAGTTTCTATTTGTTAAATTTTCCATATGCATATAAATTATGCCACCAATTTCCCCTATAAGGTGACTGGGCAGTTTACAAGTTATAAAACAAGTAGAAGAATGGTTAGAATATTAATCAGTTGATCAGAATAGAGCTAGAGTGGACCTTGGAGATCTTCTAATCCAACCTTTGCATAACACTTACTTCATAGGTTAAAATTCTAAAACTGTATTGAAAACAAAACTAAGAGTTGGCTAGAATATTCTGTCAGCCACCCCTGGTAGTTAGTGCCTCCCTCATATATATTTGATGGGAATTTATTTATGTTTTTACCTGTTGTAGTTGTAGGAAAGTATCCTCCATTGGTGTAATATGACAAATGCTGATCGGCGGCCTCTGAATGCTCAGATTTTTCATCCCCACCACTGAGACTGACAGCACTGGCGGAACGTGAATGCTCTCGGCTACGTCGCTGGGCTTGAACTGGGAGCCAGAGGTGAAGAAATAATAGTGAAAGGGAACACTGTGGTTTCTTACTTAGCAGGAAAGTAAGATATGTTCAATTCCTAACAAAATAATGCTGCATTTGAAAGAGCTAAAAGCATAAGCTGCTACCAGGGGTGAAATCTAACAGGTTCTGACAGATTCTGGAGAACCAGTAGTGGAAATTTTGACTAGTTCAGAGAACTGGTATTGGAAATTTCGAGTAGTTTGGAGAACCGTCAAATACCACATCTGGCTGGCCCCACAGTGGGGTGGGAATGAAGATTTTTCAATACCCTTCCCCCAGGAGTGGGGAGGGAATAGAGATTTTGCTGTATCCTTCCCATGCCATGCCCAACAAGCCACGCCCACAGAACCGGTAGTTTAAAAAAATGTAGTTCACCAGTGGCTACTACCTTGTGTTCCATCCATAATGAAGCTCAAATATTCTTTTCTATCGGTACGATGCTCACAATTTCACAGACAGCACAACATACCTGCCAGCATGTGTAAGCTTCTCGACTGAATGTTATCTTCTGCTGGGTCATAGTCAAAGACTGATCCAGGATTGGTTCGCCATACACGAAGGCCTGCAGAAATGTAGGATGAGAGTGGGATGTTCTTTTGTGTTATTCAGTTTTATTTTGCAATCAAACCGTCAAAATGTAAGTAAATGAATGCTTGTTATTTTTATAAGCCACATTTAGAAAAGTAATTTACTAGTTATGCTTGAAACACAGCTTGAGTGAGAAAGAGCAAAGCTATTATGAGAACAAAGCAGGCTGCCCGATAAACAAACAAACAAACCTTTAAAAATAACAGACAAACAATTATGGTTAAATTATCTAAGACACTTTCCAAAAGATTAAATCTAGAATAGACCATTAACTCAATAGATGACTTCAATATAAACTTGCTGACGTCCAGAATAATGTCTGCATGCTATGAAGAATGGATTTTACAAGCTCATTTGGTTTAGACATAGCGTAAAGTTTAGTACAGTGGTACCTCTACTTACGAACTTAATTCGTTCTGTGACCAGGTTCTTAAGTAGAAAAGTTTTTAAGAAGAAGCAATTTTTCCCATAGGAATCAATGCAAAAGCAAATAATGTATGCGATTGTGGAAACCACAGGGAAGGTGGAGGCCCGGTTTCCTCCCAGGAGATTCCTAGAGAGGCCACACGGAGGCTTCTCCCTGCCTTTCCCAGCTCTGTTTCCTCCCAGGAGATTCCTAGAGAGGCCCCATGGAGGCTTCTCCCTGCCTTTTCCGATTACAGTTTCAGAAGCTCAGGTTTGTAAGTGGAAAATGGTTCTTGAGAAGAGGCAAAAAAATCATGAATACACATTTCTTATCTAGAAAAGTTTTGTAAGGAGATGTGTTTGTATGTAGAGGTACCACTGTACAGGTAAACTCTCAGGATAAATCAACTTTAAAAAAAAATGTATTCTGTAAAATTAATTCTTTGTCACATATCCTGACACAATGCATTATAGTTTTGTATGCTTCATTTAGGAAAATCCATAAAATATAAGATATACCTGTTAGGTTACTTATTTCTTGATCTTGACCTATTCGTTTCTGCTCCATTTCTACAACTCTTCTCTGAATGCCCCTATAGTTAATGTCACTGAAGTCTTGCATATTTTTCTTTACGCGTTCTGTTATGGGATCTGTGACAACAGGTGTGAAACTACCTTTGGTCTTTTCAAAATCTTCATGGTATTTCACCTGGAATTTTAAAAAACAAAATACAAATCCATTCCAGATAGTCATATTTGAGATAGCTTATCTGGTAAGAGTGAGTAGTGGAGTACAACACTCATCATTTTCAACCTCTAATAATTATGAATTATTTTCCCAATATTTGATTTTGTTGATTAAATAAAGTATCCATAGTATTTTTGCTTGAAAAGCATCAGGTTGGGGAAAGTTATGTTAAGTAAGTGATTAATATCTGCTTACCATCTGAAATCAGGTAATATTTATATCATAAGTTATCCAAACTCCACAAGCCGGCTTTATATTTTGCTTCGGATGTTACATTTGAATGGCTATATCTTAAAATATGTTATAATTGATAATTTACTTGAGCTGTTTCTTGGCTTTTATATAAAGCAGTACTCACTGTGGAAATGTGCCTTTGTGTCTCCCGAACACGCCTCATTTCAGGGGTATCCAGGACATAAGGTGCTTTACCTTGTACTTGCTTCCGGAAGCTATCCGAATAGAGGATCTGACAACATTAGAGAGAGTAAACAGTTTTTAAAAAGATGTTTCATTCTGAAGTTGCAAGGAATTAAGAAATGCCAAACATGCAAACAAATTTAGGGGCATATAAGAAACACTTATTCTTGATCTTAAAAAGTTATTGGGCATGTAATAATATTGCTTAAAAAACCCCTATTTATATATTCTCTTAACCTACTCAACCTGAAGGAAATAGCTTTCAAAACAACAGCAATGGAACACAGACAACTGTTTTGTATTGTCTCTGACTTTGTTTTTTTCTGCATGGCTCATAGAAGGATTTAAGACCTTCTGCTTATAAACATGGTCTATTTCCAACATGGCGCATCTTAATCCCAGCTACTGCCCCTATCAATCTTATGCCAAGAAAAGATGCCAGCTTTAGATTTTGGTTGCTCCAAAGGCAATGGTGCTTTTCTCATGATTTGGTAGTCCCCAAAAGCACTTAGTGCAAACTCCTTCCATGCAAATCTGAAGCACAAGTGATACAATCAAGACAAGAGTGGTCTCATTTGCTCCTAGACTGTGAAGGAATGTAAGGAAGAGAGACCCTATAGCAGATAAAAACCATCTCTGTGATTAGAACTCTAAGGTCCAAAAGGGGAGAGCAGATCATGAAATCCAGGATTGGAGTTCTGAGAAAGATAAAGGCCACACAAAGCCAATATTGGTGCTTGAAGTGGCTCCACCATCATCTTAATGTAGCTTAAATGCCTTTGTGCATTTAGACAAAAGAAATGTATACCTTGACGTCTACAATTGTATGCGTGTTGACTTCCTTGCCTTCTTATTAGGTCTTATATTCTCGGACATAAAATAGTTAAAAATATCTGTAAGGAACTGCTTCAAGGCACTCTTGAGGAAATCTTAAAATTTACACTTAGAAAAATGCTTGTTTTGTTTTGTTTTAATAATGTCTAAAATGCAAATATTTTGATCAATGTAACATGAATAATATAAGGTTATTTATCTTTTTTTTAAAAGTCAAGCTGTTTACTGAACCCAGTGACAATTTAAAAATCCTTAAGCCATGCCTAAGTAGAAATATGACACAATTAAACACCAGATCATATACTTAGATAATATATTAATTTCTAAATGCCAACATAAAGCTATAACACTAATGCAGTTATTAGTATGGAAATATTTTAAACATTACATAAATAATCTACATATATAAGTGTAAACAACAAGTATATGTAAAGTATATAAAATATAAATTGGTAATTCTTGAAAATACCGAGCTAATGTTTTCTTGATTGCGCTTAGCCCTCTCCATCTCTGGAGTGATAGAAGTTGGTGTTCCTTTTCCCAGGCTCTCTTTGTACAAAACCTATACAGCATACAATAAAATGTTCAAAAATCAAAGATTAGATGTTTGTTTGTAAACAAGGTTGTTAAACTGGATTACTATGAAGTAGGAATGTAAGCAAGGGGTGGACACATAACCCAAGAAACAAAATGGTTAAAAAGTTACAGGTTGAAATAAAAACAAAAGAAGAACAAAAATGTCAATAAAAGGAGTGTTGTGTTTAAAAAATATAAAATGAATAGGTTTGAGCTCTATCAGATGCAGGACAAGATTGATCAAATTTGTTATTTTAAGTTACTTCTTTGTTTTTGTTTTTCCAATACCAAGCTAATGTTTTCTTGACTGCGTTTTGCTCTTTCAATCACAGGAGTAATTGGTGTTGGGGTTGCTTGCCCCAAAGTTTCTTTGTAGAGAACCTGAAGATTGTAACAGTATCCAGAAATCACACAATCACAAAAAAAAGTCACACACACAAAAAAATCACAAAAATATAATTCAAATAAAACATCTAGCTTTTATTTCTTTTGCCCAAAAAAATGCTCAAAGCTTTTTCTGAAAACAATACAAATAAAAATATAAAAATAATGATTTTTGATGCCCAAGGTAAATTTGATAAAAATGAAATGTCATTTGAGATATGGTTATTTTTTTCCTCTATTTCACACAAGTTAGGAAAACACATACTTCATTGGTCACAGTTGCATGGTTTAAGATTCTTACGAAATCAAAGATATTTAATTAAACTGCAATATGAATACAAGACAAAGAGGTGCTTGAATCAAACCTCACTTATTTGTTAGAGGGATCTCTGCAATATATGAAAAAATATTCCATGAGAAATCGCAAAGATAAATTATTGCATATTTGGGGGAAAATTAATAAGGGCAACATTCAAGTAGCAGCATTTAGAAGGAAAAATTAGGAAGGTGAGATGATTAATACAGAAAATATTATTTTAAAGATAAGGATTCTATCCAGTTAGCAAGATCCATTACATTGTGAAATGGTTCTTTTCAATGAAGTCTTTATGGTTAAAATAATGGTCCAATATTAGTTATCTTACTAACGAAATAATAATCAAATAACTTCTGCTTTCTATCAATTGCCTGCTCAATGAAAATCATACAACAGGAAGTTACCTTAGCATGTTTTTCTCATAGGGAATGGACTATAGGCACAGTGTATAGCTCTTCATACCAACTCATAGATTTTTTTCAATCTTATTCCTGTACACATTTCTGATCACATTTTACATTTCACCAAGACAACTAGACACAAGAACAGGTTTTCCCCGAATGCCATCACTCTGCTAAACAAATAATTCCTTCAACACTGTCAAACTATTTACTAAGTCTGGACTACTATTCCTACTAGTTTTTTCTAATCATTCCTATCACCCATTTCCTCCCACTTATGACTGTATGACTATAACTTGTTGCTTGTATCCTTAAGATTTTTATTAATACTTATTGTTTCCTCATTGCTTATTTGACCCCTATGACAATCATTAAGTGTTGTACCTCATGATTCTTGACAAATGTATCTTTTCTTTTATGTACCCTGAGAGCATATGCACCAAGACAAATTCCTTGGGTGTTCAGTCATACTTGGCCAATAAAGAATTCTATTCTCCTACTGATATTAAGGTTCTATGGAGTCCACCAAGGACTCCGTGGTATAATCTTGATCTACATAGATTCTCTTTATTCTATTTATTTTTCTAGTTTATATTTTTTGATTGGATATGATATAATTTCTCTGAAAATCTCACTACACCATGCTAAAAAAATATCAAGAGCATGAACAATAACCTCACTAAAGAAAAATACACTGAAATCCATCATTACTGTCAGGCCCCAAAATAATAATAATAATAATAATAATAATAATAATAATAATAATAATAATAATAATTTTTTTAAAAAATTGGATTTGTATGCCGCCCCTCTCCATAGACTCGGGGCGGCTAACAACAATGATAAAAACAGCATGGGGCAATCCAATAATAAAACAACTAATAACCCTTATTATAAAACCAAACATACACACAAAACCAAGAATAACATGTGGAGTTACTTATGAATGGTTTCCTCTATTATTCTATATACACAGAAGCCTTCTGTCTTCACCTATAGACAAAAACTTGCTAGATTAAAACAAGTATTTGCATAATTACAGACAAACTCTAAGAATTACAGATATACTCTAAGAATGGTCAAACATCTGGCAACTCCAAATCTCAACCAAAAAAAGCTCTGTCCTACACATTGGCAAAAGAATCAGAACACCAAATACAAGCTGAATAAACAAGACCTTGCAGACAACTCTCACTCCGTAGAAGACCTTGGAATACTCATATCAAATGAGCTAAGTGCCAAAGCCCACTGTAGCAGCATCACCAAAAAGGTTTCAAGAGTTGTTAACCTAATTCTACATAGCTTCTGCTCCGGTAATCTCACACTACTAACCAGAGCATACAAAACTTTCGCCAGACCAATCCTTCAATATAGTTCATCTGTCTGGAATCCACACCGCATTTTGGACATAAACATTCTAGAAAATGTCCAGAGATACTTTACTAGAAGAACCCTCCACTCTTCCACTCACAACCCTACGCAACTAGACTTACAATCCTACGTTTAGAAAGCTTAGAACTACGTCTTAAACATGACCTAAGCAAAGCCCATAAAATCCTCTGCTACAATGTTCTTCCTGTCAATAACTACTTCACCTTCAACCACAACAACACACAAGCACACAATAGATACAAACTTAAAGTAAACCGCTCTAAACTCAACTGCAGGAAATACGACTTTAGTAACCAAGCAGTTGATGCATGGAGCTCACTACCAGACTCTGTAGTATCATCCCCTAACCCCCAAAACTTTACCCTTAGATTAGCCATTGTTGACCTCTCTCAATTTATTTTATTTATTTATTTATTATTTGGATTTGTATGCCGCCCCTCTCCGAAGACTCGGGGCGGCTCACAACAAGTGAAAAACAATCCAATACAATCCAATTAATTAAAAATATTACAAGTTTAAGAGAATCCCCAATACTAACATACACACATACAAGCATACCATATATAACTTCAACGTGCCCAGGGGGAGATATTTAGTTTCCCCATGCCTGACGGCAAAGGTGGGTTTTGAGGAGTTTACGGAAGGCAGGAAGAGTAGGGGCAGTTCTGATCTCCGGGGGGAGTTGGTTCCAGAGGGCCGGTGCCGCCACAGAGAAGGCTCTCCCCCTGGGGCCCGCCAACCGGCATTGTTTAGTTGACGGGACCCGGAGGAGGCCCACTCTGTGGGACCGAATCGGTCGCTGGGATTCGTGCGGCAGAAGGCGGTCTCGGAGATATTCTGGTCCAATGCCATGAAGGGCTTTAAAGGTCATAACCAACACTTTGAATTGTGACCGGAAACTGATCGGCAGCCAATGCAGACTGCGGAGTGATGGTGAAACATGGGCATACCTGGGTAAGCCCATGACTGCTCTCGCAGCTGCATTCTGCACGATCTGAAGTTTCCGAACACTTTTCAAAGGTAGCCCCATGTAGAGAGCATTACAGTAGTCGAACCTTGAGGTGATGAGGGCATGAGTGACTGTGAGTAATGAGTCCCGGTCCAGATAGGGCCGCAACTGGTGCACCAGGCGAACCTGGGCAAACGCCCCCCTCGCCACAGCCGAAAGGTGGTTCTCTAATGTCAGCTGTGGATCGAGGAGGACGCCCAAGTTGCGGACCCTCTCTGAGGGGGTCAATGATTCCCCCCCCCCAGGGTAATGGACGGACAGATGGGATTGTCCTTGGGAGGTCAGTAAGGGGCGTACATAAATTCACCACAGTTCCTTCCATCCCCTGTACTAATGTTTCTCTTTTACTAGTATGATATACAGTGATCTCTCGATTAGCGCGGGGGTTACGTTCCAAGACCTCCCGCGCTAACCGATTTCCGCGTTATACTGGATGCGGAAGTAAAACCACCATCTGCGCATGTGCGCCATTTTTTTCATGGCCGCACATGCGCAGATGGTGGAGTTTGCGTGTGGGTGGGGGGAAGACCAAGGGAAGATTCCTTCAGCCGCCCAACAGCTGATCTGCTCCGCAGCGCGGAAGCAGCGAGGAGCCGAAGATGGGGTAAAGGCAAAGGGGAAACCCCATCTTCGGCTCCTCGCTGCTGCCGTGCTGCGGAGCGGATCAGGTGTTGGGCGGCTGAAGGAACCTTCCCTTGGTCTTCCCGCCAGATCACTTGCCGCTTGCCGCTTGCCAGTCCACGCCCCCCTGGATGAGCGGCCCCGCACGGGAGGCTCAGCATTCCGTCAGTCGCAGCGCTGGCTGTCAACTTTTCTTTTTAGCACTGGGGAGGCAAGTCAGCTCCTGCCCAGTTTTAAAAAGAAAAGTTGACAGCCAGCGCTGCGGCTGACGGAATGCTGAGCCTCCCGTTCTCCCACACCTCGCCCCTTCCGGTTTCGGCGGTTTCGCAGCGCTGGCTGTCAACTTTTCTTTTTAGCACTGGGGAGGCAAGTCAGCTCCTGCCCAGTTTTAAAAAGAAAAGTTGACAGCCAGCGATTGTTCCGCTGCCGCCAGCATGGCCTGGCTGGCAGCGGAAAATGTAACCTTCGCAACCTCGGAGAGCTTCCTGGGCATGAAAGCTCACGAAAACCAGGAAGCTCTCTGAGGTTGCGAAGGAGCCCACGATCACTCGGCTGCAAGCGGGAGGAAGGCGAATCCCACGGGGCTGGGCTCGGTTATCCCCTCGGCTCCCCTCCTACCAGCCCCGCCGCGGAAGGCTCCATTCTGTTCCCTGAATGGAGACCGCCGGCCGCTCAATCGGGTGGCAGGAAAGCGAATGTCACGGGGCTGGGCTCGGCTCCCCCAGCCCCGCCGCGGAAGGCTCCATTCTGTTCCCTGCCGGCCCGATTGAGCGGCCGGCGGTCTCCATTCAGGGAACAGAATGGAGCCTTCCGCGGCGGGGCTGGTAGGAGGGGAGCCGGGGGGATAACCGAGCCCAGCCCCGTGGGATTCGCCTTCCTCCCGCTTGCAGCCGAGTGATCGTGGGCTCCTTCGCAACCTCAGAGAGCTTCCTGGTTTTCGTGAGCTTTCATGCCCAGGAAGCTCTCCGAGGTTGCGAAGGAGCCCAGGATCACTCGGCTGCCGGCGGCAGGAAAACGAATGTCACGGGGCTGGGCTCGTCTCCCCCCCATAGCAGCCCCGCCGCGGAACGCTCCATTCTGTTCCCTGCCAGCCCGATTGAGCGGCCGGCGGTCTCCATTCAGGGAACAGAATGGAGCCTTCCGCGGCGGGGCCGGGGGAGCCGAGCCCAGCCCCGTGACATTCGCTTTCCTGCCACCCGTAGCCGAGTGATCGTGGGCTCCTTCGCAACCTCGGAGAGCTTCCTGGGCATGAAAGCTCACGAAAACCAGGAAGCTCTCTGAGGTTGCGAAGGAGCCCATGATCACTCGGCTGCGGGTGGCAGGAAAGCGAATGTCACGGGGCTGGGCTCGGCTCCCCCAGCCCCGCCGCGGAAGGCTCCATTCTGTTCCCTGCCGGCCCGATTGAGCGGCCGGCGGTCTCCATTCAGGGAACAGAATAAAAAAAAAATTATTTTTTAATATTTTATTTTTTTAAATAATATTTTTTGAAAAACCGCGTTGCAGCGTTTCGCGCTAATCGAGAACGCGCAAGTCGAGGGACCACTGTATATAAATATT
Organism: Erythrolamprus reginae; assembly: GCF_031021105.1. Classification (NCBI taxonomy): domain Eukaryota; kingdom Metazoa; phylum Chordata; class Lepidosauria; order Squamata; family Dipsadidae; genus Erythrolamprus; species Erythrolamprus reginae. Next base: position 177,325,388 of record NC_091950.1, read on the forward strand.
ATATCTTTGTATACCACCAATAGTACCTGACAAAACAAATAAATAAAATAAGTAAATAAAAACTAAGACATTTTAACCCTCTTCCTGCTGAGCAAACTTTCCAAGCCGTGCTGCGTCTCTTCCTTCAGGAAAGCAGCCTGGGAATTCACACTACATCTCATCACAATTATTATTTCTACAGAACAATGCATTGGTAGTCTAAGTTACCATATTTCAGAATCATTTTTGTCAACAAGATCTCATTTCTGCATATCATTACATCAGTTCCAGAACAAAACTATGATTAAATTATGTTTTCTCATGCATTATGCAACTTAATCAGCAGCTGAAATACATATAGAAATGTTAACCATGTGTTTATACATCTCAGCCTTTCATAATCCCCAAAAGAGATAACTTCTATTTTAAGGTTATGTCATTGTTTGTGAATTATTTTGCCTCTTACAAAACAGTTATTTGCATAAATCTCTTCTCAAGAACAAGTTATTTGGACCAGAAATCGTAGCATGTAGTAATATCTGGATAGAGTCCTATGGCCATCTTGCTACATTATGAAAATTCTTCAAAATCTGATAGTTGAATATTAATATTAATATCAGAGGTATCCTATGAGTAGAAGGTAAGTGATCAATATATCAGTATTTTACTTCAAGGATATTTTTAGACACAAAAGGCAAAATTCCTGAAGTTTTGTTAGCATGTTATATTTTATTATATCAAAAATATTTTTATTTTTAAAGTACCGAGCTAATGAACTCTTGATTGCGTTTCGCTCTCTCCATGTCAGGAGTGATAGGTAGGGGGGTACCTTTCCCCAAACCCTCTTTGTACAAAACCTACAAGGTAAAAAACGGGTGTCCAGTCATCATAGAATAGCAACAACCAAAATGATATTTCAAGAGTTTATAATGTTAATGCCAGGAGCACACCAGCTTTCAGTATAGAAACTGTTGATTTGTGTCAGAACAGAGACTTTCAGTCAACAACCAAATAGAAAACAATGTAGTAGGATAAGGAAGCTGATAGACAGCACACGCTAATCAAACACTCTGCTGAAGAAAGTAGTAATTCAAATCTTTCTGGGAATATGTTAAAAGTTAAGTTGCAGAAAGAGTTCAAAAGGTAGATGGTTTAGGCCAAGAGGCAGAAATAGGAGTTATAGTTCAGTTAGAAAACACAAAGCTCTAACACTTTTAATATTATTTAAAACCATTCATTCCTTTGCCTCTTTCTTTTAAATACCGAGCTAATATGTTCTTGATTGCGTTTGACTCTCTCCATCTCTGGAGTGACAGGGGTAGGAGTGCCTTTCCCTATGTCTTCTTTGTACAACACCTATAGGATATAAAAAAGGCAATCAAAACAGCAATGGCCATCCAAAGATGTTAATAACTTATGGTGTTAATACTTGGATCTGGGAAGCTTGCTAGTTGTTAATTTCAGGGTCATCTGGAACAGAGACCTTTAATCAACACTCACACAATATTCTAGTAGGATAAGAAATGTTGAAAAGCTGAAAGGAAGGTGAAAACACTGGATTTGCTGAAAAATAAATGTAGTGAATCAGTTCTTAGTAGTAGTAATAGCAGTAGCAGTAGTAGAAGACTTAGGTTGAAGAAGGAATTCCGAAGGTGAGAACCTTGTTTTTAAGGGTAAAACTGAGACTCCAACAGTTAGAAAGCACAGATCATTCACACAAGAACTTATTTTTAAAACGTTAGGTATAATTTCTCTTCTTTTGAATACCGAGCTAATGTGTTCTTGATTGCGTTTGATTCTCTCCATCTCAGGAGTGACAGGAACAGGGGTACCTTTTCCCATTCCCTCTTTGTACAAGACCTGAAGGATACAAAAGAGTATCCAGCAATTATGAAACAGCAAGGATCAGAAAACATATTAATAGGCAGCATGGTTAATATTTCTATTGCACCAGCTTCCAGTGAAGCCAGCTGGCTGTTGATTTCATGGTCATCTGAAGCAGACAACTTGAATCAACACCCACAAGAGGAATGGGGGAAGAAACCATAATAGGATAAGAAAGATGAAAACGCAAAAAAAAAAAATAGCAAGGAAATTCCATGTTTGTTAAAAAAAGAAAAGAAGTGAGAAAATCTTAGTAGCGTAAGTAGATCTGGTCTGGAGAAGAAATTTCAAGGATAGGAGGCTTGTAATAGGCGAAAAGGCATTATTGATAGTTAGAAAGTAAGATCATTAACACATCAATCTACAATATTTCAAAGAAATCTGATTAATGTTCTTATTTTCTGAATACCGAGCTAATGTGTTCTTGATTGCGTTTAACTCTCTCCATCTCTGGAGTGACAGGTGTAGGGGTTCCTTTCCCTACATCTTCTTTGTATGCAACCTATAGAATAAAAATAAATAAAAAGAGGTACCCAATAATTACAAAACAGCAATGTTCATGAAAACCGTTAATCATTTATGGTGTTAATACTTGGATCATGCCAGCTTCTAGGGAAGCTAGCTGGCTGTTGATTTCATGGTCATCTGAAGCAGACAACTTGAATCAACACCCACAAGAGAAAATAATCCAGTAGCGTAAGAAAGACGGAAAAGCTTTAAAAGTGGGGAATTTATCTATGTTTTGAAAAATAGTGAGTCAAGTCTTAGTAAACGTAGTTTGAAAAAAAGATTCCAAGGGTGAGGCGGGGTTGGGGTTGTTGCAAGGGGTGAATTGGCAGTACTGAGAGTTAGAAAGCAAGATCATTGACACATCAACTTATTTCAAAGAATTCGGGTCATTTTTTTCTTCATTTGAATACCGAGCTAATGTATTCTTGATTGCATTTAACTCTTTCCATCTCGGGAGTGATGGGTACAGAAGTTCCTTTCCCTATGTCCTCTTTGTACAAAACCTAAAGGATATAAAAAAAGGTAATCTGGTAATTACAAAGCAGAAATGGTCATCAAAGGATGTTAATAGTTTTTGGAGTTAATATTTGGATCACACCAACTTCCAGGGAAAATAGCTGGCTGTTGATTTCCCTCTATTAGCTGGAGCAGAGATTTTTTTTAAAAAAATCAACAACCATGGAAGAAAATTATGTAGTTGGATAAAAAAGGCAGAAAGGAGTAGGTGGGCGGAGAGGATTCTAAGTGTATTAAAAATTGTGAATAAACTCTTAGTAGTACACTTAATTTGAAGAAAGAATTCCAAGGAAAGGAGGCTTTTTCTGGGAGATGAATTGGTACTACTGACAGTTAGAAAGGGAAGTCATTAACACATCAACTCATTTCAAAGAATTCAAAGAATTATTTTTTCTTCTTCTTCTTTCAAATACCGAGCTAATGTGTTCTTGATTGCGTTTGACTCTCTCCATCTCTGGAGTGACAGAAGTTGGGGTTGCTTTCCCTACATTCTCTTTGTACAACACCTGTGGGATAGAAGAGCAGCAATAACTAAAATGAAAGGATTTTGTTACTGATGCTTTACAAAGAATTTGATCGAGAAGAGAACATCTGGCTGGATGGTGGCATCATAAGAAGTTTTCTTTTCAAAAAGCAGGCACTAGTATTCTTTACATAAAGTGTCATAATTTGAAGGTGTGTTTTGGATTTTTGTATAATATTCAAAGAAGATCGAGCATACTAGTGATAGGAAAAAGAAGTGTAATATTTTGGCAATAATTTGGAGCCAAGGGATTAATAGTAGGAAAGGTGTAAAAGTCTCCAGAATGATGTTATCCTAAGTCGAACAACAAAGATCAAAGTTTCATAGAAAGCACAATGAAAACATTAGCAAGATGGAACTGAGATTGGAAAAAACTATTTAAAAAAAAAGATAATTAAAATGCCAGTTTCCTAGAAGTACCGAGCTAATGATTTCTTGGTTGTGTTTGACTCTCTCCATCTCAGGAGTGACCGGAGTCGGGGTGCCTGTCCCTAGGTTTTCTTTGTATAGGACCTGCATGGTAAAAAAAGGTAGGACAAAACAAAAATAAGAATGAAAAACAGCAGTCACTTCAAATATGCCAAGATTGGTCTTCAATCTCCTGGGAAAGAATCAGAGGCTTTCAAAGTTATGAGACTTTTTCCAAGTCCTATTTCCTCGATATTCTTTCTGTGGTTTCTTGCTTTTGTCTACCCTGTTAGCAAATACACTAGGAATGTTTAAGTCATCCAAGATTACAAGAAGATGTAAGAATTCAGATAGTAATAGCACTTAGATTTATATACCGCTTCATAGTGCTTTGCAGCCCCCACTCAGCGGTTTATAGAGTCAACGTATTGACCCCAATAATCTGGGTCCTCATTTTACCCACCTCGGAAGGATGGGTAAATTGCTGTCAGGATTGAACTGCTGATAGTAGAATTAGTTTGCAATACTGCATTCGAACCACTGGGCCAGCATGACTCTTATGTTTTGACTAAGCTCAATAATATTTTAAGGTACCTATTGGGTAGATCATGGTCATGCAACAAACAAAACCTTAAAAGATTATGAATGAATGTATATTTAATACTTAAATGGATTTTATGAGTGTGATTGATACAGATGCTTCAAATTTTTATTATCCATTTAGATTTTTCTCTATGCAGTAGCTTTTTATGTTTAACCCTACATGGGACATTATAGCATAGTTTGTAGTTGGGAGTCACTCACTCATCCTCCTATATTTTTTTGCAAGCTCTGCACTATGATGTATCCAGAAAAATCAAAACACCACAAGATGGCAACCTTGACGGCATGATCCAAAACCTGCCCCTTTTGTATATAGTTCCTTCATATATAATCCTCCCAAATGCCCAATCTATCATAAGATATCAGTAATATTACCCAAGAGATTTTTCCATGAGATCTTTTATATTAGAGTCGCTTTTCAGACTGTGCATATACATTTAATAAATGAATGAATACATAGTTTTAAAAATAATTTGGTGGGGATGAGCTTTATTTTAGAGAGTAAGCAATTTGCAGCTGTAGAACTGTGGTATAAAGATTACTCATTCAATATTTTGGAAACATGAAATTATATACCATGTTGGTACAATAGTCTCCACATAACTGAGCAAAGAAACCACTGCAAAAGATATCATAAGGTTACTGGTTTGGCAGAAATAGGACATGCGGTAATCTTAAACTGATGGAAGTGAGATTCAGCTATGAATCATTGTAAAAAATGATTCCACTATTTTATTCCATATGTCTGTATTGTTTGCATTTTTTTTTCATTTACTAACTTCATCTGAAAAAGTGCTATACACTCTCTTCCAACCAATTGGAGATTTAGACCATATTCTTTTTACAATTTAAGTTACACTAAATAAATGGTTTTTTAAAAAAAAAATCATAGGAGTTAAAAAAGAAAAGCAGTAAGGATTGTATTCCAGATGGTTAACAATATTCCAGGGACAGCAAAAAAGTTAACAATATTCCAGACTATTAGAATACGAAATAGTGAACAAAATAAATTCATTAGAAAATTAACTATATTGATAGATTTGGTATTATTTTGATCAGTGAATTATATATAGCAGCTAATCAAGATTCAAATGATACTTTGAATGAGGTCAAAAGGGAACTTTGTGTTATTTGAAGTACAAAGCTGAACTTTTACTGCATATCTTTGAGCTGAACTACAATTCAGAAATATATAGCATAATTTGCCCCATAATTCCTTAAGACTATTCCTTAAGACCTGGCTGACACTGTCAGAGAATCATAGGCAAGTGGACTTTCTTGGATTTTTTTCCTTCTTGAAAGCATTTTATTTCTCATCCAAGAAGCTTCTTCAGCATTAATTAAGTAATGCAATTTCATTCAATGAAATAAACTTTACATTGGATCCAAAGTTCTATTGTAAGCCCCATTTATTATAAGAAGATTCAGTAGACTTAAGTATAAGCTTTGTTTTTTCAATAAACCCCACCTAATTACTTTTATTTTGGGAGGCTGGATTGTAGCCTACAATCCAATTTGTACAGATCCAATTTTTTTTGGTTATTTTGATCTACTTCCCACATTTTTCACAGTAACTATCAATATGAGTTGGGAATACATATACCATCATTAAAGAAATAAAAATCAAATGATCAAAAAAGGTCAGTAATTGAATGATTCAATTACTAAAACAAAGTGTTTTTGTTTTATTAAAAATATTTTATGTTACTCGGAATGAGCAGTATCAAGGTTTCTAATAGTTAATTCCATTTTAATAAAGTTAAAGGGCATTTCTAACTACAAAAATACCGAGCTATAGATTTCTTGATTGCGTCTGACTCTCTCCAACTCTGGAGTAATAGTTGTTGGAGTTCCAGACCCTAAATTTTCTTTGTATAATACCTGTGTAAGAAGAAATATATATGAAAAAAACATCAGCACAGAAAAGCAGTTCGGTGCAATGTTATCTTTGAAATAAGTTTTCTTCGTGAAGTCTACAAAAATTTGAAAATCCTCTTAAAAATAAACCCTATCTTAAATATTTAAAAATATTCCCACTGCTAAATTGGACATGAAAGCCTACCAAAAATTATAATGGTTTTCAGATAATTTAACACTTTAAACCCTCTGTAGCTTCTTTTCATTCACCCTTATGAAGAACACAAGGAGAAGAGAACAACCAATCAGAACTCAGTTTGGGTTGATCAGACTGTCTTTCCTGATGTGGTCTTAGATTAGGAGGACTTCTTCTTGGAAGTGAGTTGTGATCTGTGGTCGTATGACCATTCATAGGCAATAACCCCCATCACCAAATATACAGATATTTTTATTTGCCTACATCCTTGGCAGCTTAAATATATTTGGAACTGAATTCTCTTGCTTGCCAAATTCAAGGATTCACATGTTTTTATGAATAAGGGACAAAAAAGCCTTCTTAGAATTTGTAGCTTGGTCTTGATTCTTCAGCCTCATGTTCTCTGGTCAAATAAATGAAAGCATGTGAAGATGGAGTAATCTCTACCAGTGGGCATGAGGGGCCATGAGTGTTGAGAGATAACTCCAGATGATGTTATGAGTGGCTAGACCCAGTGAAGGATTTGGAAGTGACAGGATAGATAAAGAAATACTGAACTCCAATGGAATTATCCCAATTTAATTGCAATAAAGGATCACTGGCACTTAAATATGTGCATGTACATATGGGCTTTAGTACCCAAGTTTGGAACTTGGAAGGCTATAATTGTGCTTTTGTTTTCCTGTCTAAAATCACAAACTGTCTCAAAGCTTCTTTTAAAAAAAGATTAGCAATAAAATAACATTTAGCAAAGTATTTTACCATAGTTGTTGAGGTTCATTAGTTAGGATCAAAGTGTTATTCTAACTTTGCATTGCACCAACACATGGATGCCAAAAGCTATTAGAGATTTCCTGTTATAAGAGTAAAGGGAAAGCACTCTGAATATACAGTATTTGTTTAAGGCATATCATATTGTTTTATTTGAGGAGAGGAAGAAAGATAGGAAAGAAGTATGGTGAAAAGAAGAAGTTAAAAATCACTGCAATACAAAAATAATTAGTGCTTTAATTGTCCGTGTCTCACGATGGGATTAAAATGAAGAGGAAGAGATAGTCAAAACCTTATGGAGGGTTTAAAATTAAAAGGAAAGTTAGCATAAGATCATGACCGTTAAAATTAAGTATTGATAAATATTTTGAGCTATACCGAGCTAATGTTCTCCTGATTACGTCTGACTCGCTCCATTTCTGGTGTAACAGGAGTTGCCATTCCTGTGCCCACCTGTTCTTTGTAAGACACCTGTGAGGGTACAATAAAGTATCCACAAAAGACCCCAACAAAGAAGTGCAATAACCAGAACTGAATTTCAACTGGTAATAGGTAGTAACAGTACACGGTTAAATCCTATGTTTGGACTAATGCCACAAAGAGAAAAGGCTAAAAGAAATAGAATATTATTCATTAAATATGTGAATGGCATCACAGGTTAAAAGGAAAGCATATGGAAGGGAAACACTGTGTTAATTTTATGGGAGCAAATTGTTTATTATATTTGTTTTACTGTTTTTTAAAAAAAACTTATTTTATGATGCATAAAGTTCTTCATTAGTTAAAGTTAGGAAGGGAGATGAGTCACAAAAAATTGGAGATAGTAGAAAATAGAGTAGGATAGTTAGAGATTATTTTTTTAAAGAAAAATTTAGCGTTGTTAAAATAGATTTGATTTTATTGAGAAATACCGAGCTAACGTGTTCTTGATTGCGTCTGACTCTCTCTATTTCTGGAGTACTTGGTATTGCAGTTCCTTGCCCTGCATTCTCTTTGTACATTACCTGCAGAATACAAACACCCACCAACATGAGAAATTGGATAACTCCTAGGAAAACATCAGGGCGCAATGCAAATGTTGATTAACACACTTATTTCATATATAAATGCACACACATCCACACACCTAGTTGCACAGTGAGAAACGTTTCCACTCTCTTTTGAAAACACTGCATGTTGTTTCATAAACGAATGATATACAGATGGAAATGCTGTAGTTTTTAGTACAGGTAGTCCAGTTTGGTGTAGTGGCTATGGGACCCATTTAGAAACTGTAGTAGATGACCAGGTGGAGCCCAAAGGCAAAATCACAAGCATCATTGTTTGGAATTACTGAGCTACCACCTAAGACCTAAGCTCAACCACCTGTGAATTCCATTGACTCTTATAGTGCCAAATTAGATGTGTATAGGTAAGAAGCTTTTAAGTGCTTTGAACTAAACTCCTTCTTCCTGGAAATTTGCGCCTGACAGAAACTGGGAGACTATAAATTCTAGTCATGTGTTAGGCACAAAGCCAGCATTTCTCTCAGTCCTAGAAAGGAGATAATGGCAAACAACATCCAAAATCTTGCCATGAAAACTGCAGGGATTAATCCAAGCAGTCTCCAAAAAATGGATGTGACTAAATGGGGAGAAAAAAGTGTTTAGTGGCTGGTCATAGTTACAATTGTGATGAAAATATAACATTGTTGCCTATCCTCACATTTACAACCTTTGGAGATCTGTAGAGCCAAGGAAAGCTGAAATAAAATAGTAAAATCATGTTTCCCTTAGTGACAGCTTTACTTAACAACTGAGTTGCGGTCCCAGTTGTAGTTGCGAAATGAGAGTGATCTGTATTCCATTGAACATTTTGTTTAAAACTCTTTCACGAGTCTCCAGCTCATGGGGAGAAGGGATCACAAAAGTTTGGAACTATTAAAATCCTCCCCCTTTTTTTTTTAGTTTGGGAAACTCATATCTGGAAAGTTCCTTTCGAATCAGATTTGGATTACCTGAATGAATAAGAACACTGTTTCAACTTTAAAAATATCTTTTAACATAATATTAGGCCACCTTTTAAACATAGTATCAAATGTCTCTCATGTGTTTTTAATTTATTTAAAAAATGAGGGGGGAAAGAGTAAAAAGAACACCAAACCCTTCCATTTAAAAAAAAAAGTCCTGCATTTCACTCCTTTAAAAAAGATGCTTATTTATTCACATAGAAAAAATATAACTAGAATCAGGTATTCAGTCAGTTGAAAAAAATCATAAACAAATAACATAAACTTGAAGTTAGAACATGAAATATGTAATGCATAGATCTGATGGAACCAGATTTTGCAATAACGTATTTTAAAATTAATTCATTGGTGAAAAGCTTAGTCAAACAGATGGGAAGGGGGGTGGGTAGACAAAAAATTCAAGATGCTGGCTGTGATCATATAACTGGAATCAATTAGCTCTAAGTGACTACAATAAGTTTAAATTAATCCTTTGTAAGGGCCTGATAGGTGAGAAAAATGCCAAATTCAGCCTAAACAACTGGCTGACTATCCAATCAGCTGTAATAATAATAATAATTTAAAAATTGAAGTGTTCGCCATGTATCTTGACTTTTCTGACTCCTTCACTGCAAAGCGAAAGTATAGAAAACAAGAAAGGAGAAAGCAATGAGTGAAATTTTTATGGTTTCTTCAGAGATATTCCTTTGTTACTAATTAAACAGCCTTCAAGTGAAGGAACTTCATGATAAGCCATAATTGCTCTATTTTCCGGGCAAAAATGCCCATGTTACACCAACACTCCGCAGTCTGCATTGGTTGCCGATCAATTTCCGGTCACAATTCAAAGTGTTGGTTATGACCTATAAAGCCCTTCATGGCATCGGACCAGAATATCTCTGGGACCACCTTCTGCTGCACGAATCCCAGCGACCGATTAGGTCCCACAGAGTTGGCCTTTTCCGGGTCCCGTCAACTAAACAATGTCGGTTGGCGGGCCCCAGGGGAAGAGCCTTCTCTGCGGCCCCAACTCTCTGGAACCAGCTCCCCCCAGAGATTAGAACTGCCCCTACCCTCCTTGCCTTTCGTAAACTCCTCAAAACCCACCTTTATTGTCAGGCATGGGGTATTGAGATATCTCCCCCAGGCCTATATAATTTGTGTATGGTATGTTTGTAGGTATGTCTGCTTAAAAATGGGTTTTTTTTAACTACTTTAAATTTTAAAATGTAAATTATTAGATTTGTTATGAATTGTTTTATTATGTTGTGAACCGCCCCGAGTCTACGGAAAGGGGCGGCATACAAATCTAATAAATAAAATAAATAAATAAAATAAAATATGTGGCACAATATTGTACTCATTATTAAACTGCATTAATATTTCTAATAATCATTTTAATGGCTTATCAGGAGTCCCCAACCCTTGGGCTGCAGCACACTACTGGGCCACAGCCTCTTCACAATTGGGTTGCAAGAGTGGCAGGCATATGTGCTTTCCTGCCACTCGTGTGAGTCAAACTGAGTGCACTCATGTGCTCAGGGCCACTGCTCATGTAGCCCAGTTCCCCTCTCCCCCCCCCCCCAGCCAGGTCACCAAGCCACAAAGATTGGTGACTGCTGGTTTATACTATTCAAGGTGTGTCCAATTAAGATTGGATTGAATATGTACCATCAAGTTGTTTTCAGCTCTTTGTGACCATATTAATAGAGTTTTCTCCATATAATTTGATTTGATTACCTAACAGAATAAGCTAGAAAATAAAGTTCAGTAAAAAGTGGTGAATTATTTAGAATTTCTAACTCTCAAATCTTTAATTTCTAACCTTTCAAATTACGTTGCAAAAGCTAATTTGAAGCTTGGAATCAGATCACCACAAACAAATAAATAAGCAAGCTAAATTGCATACTTCACAAGCTAAGAAAACAGATATGAATAAACGTTAATGTAATTGTATTAAGTTTGTGCCCAGTTATCTCTAAGTATATCCAGAAACCTGTCAAATATGCTGACTAGACTTCCCTGCTTATAGGCAGTCAAAGCTACTTGTGTCAGGCAAATGGCAAGTTTTAAGAGTAGCTTTGGTTCTCAACCTTTCTAATGCCACGACCCTTTAAAACAGTTCCTCATGTTGTGTTGATCCCTAACCCTATGTCTAGCACTAATTCCCCCAACAGAGCTTTAAGTTGATTGGCAGGAGGGTCAGAGGGACACCGCCCTGTAAACGCCTGATTGGTCGGATTGTAAAAATATGTTCCAAGGCGCCAGAATAGAAGCTTTAGTTTCTAACACCATGGGAAATTTGTCTTTTCCCAGGGTTTTAGGTGAGCCCTGTGAAACGGTCATTCGACCCCCAAATAGGAAGCACTTCATCAATTACTTTTGTCATATTTTTGTAATACTTTTATCATTATATTTTTAATTCTATCCTGTCCCAGCCTCATTTGCATTTTTCTACCTGAGAAGCCAACTGACGGCTCATCCTCATCAACTCAGCATTAATACATTTATATCATCCTTTCAAGGTTTGTATACAAAAGTTAGCTAAGCAAATGGAAATTTAAGATGGAATACAATGATAAGAACATCCATTAAAAATACAGGGGGTTGATGTTATTATATGTTAACAAGAGGAATAAACAGCAGCTTAGTTGGGGGAATAACAACATGTTGTAATTAGCCAGCTCATTATCAAAAGAGAAAAAAACATAGCCGCTACCGAGCTGATGTGTTTCTGCGTCTCCTTGACCCGTTTTACTTCAGGAAGGTCAGGAATGGGAGTTCCTTTTCCAATGTGCTCCTTGTACTTAATCTACAAAGTTGCATTCGGAAGAAAGACGAAAAATGATGTCATGTACTGCACTAACACATCCATCTCATCTTACAAAAACAGAGAAACAATTGTCACTGAAGGTTTATATAGTTGTGGAACCTTAAAGCTTAATGTGAACTCTAGTTAAAAATTCCTTTCCAGAAGAAAGTTAGGAAACAATACCCAAGTAAATATAGATAATAAACAGAAGTCCTTTACTTGGTTTGAAGAAATTCTCATACTGGAAGCAATGTGATTTATCCATAACAATGACATTATTTTATATCTAACATGTAAAACAACTTTTTTCTTGCCTGAATGTAACTCAGATAGTTTCAAATAAGCTAGTTATAAAATTCTATGAACTGCATAACGCCAGATGCTGAAAGTGTGCCATAACATAAATGATCTACCTCATAGGTAGGGAACTCATAGTCAATAGTGTGAATGGAAGAGGCAGACAGAAGTGGTTTCAAAACAACAACTCTTTATTTTACAACCCAGCAAAAGCTGTGTCTGACAGCCAGCCCTTTTATAGGGAGCTGTCAGACAGTCTAGCCAACCAGCAGTCAGTATTTTCCCTCCAGAATGGAGGACCTGCCTGAAGCCTATGTGCTTCAGTCTGATAATGTAACAAATCCAACTATGGTTGGATCCATGATTAATCCAACTATGTTGGATTAAGACTCCTAACAAACTTTATCTTGGGTCATGCTGGCTATAGCTGCTGGTAGCTGTAGTAACCATTGGAAGGCCACAAGCATGAGGGTTCCAAGTAACACACCCTTAGCAAACAAAATTCTGAGGCAGGTAATCTCCTCAAAGAATAGTTTTATTGGAGATATATATATATATATATATATATATATATATATATATATATATATATATATATGTTTCCGTAGATTTTCACGGGTACAGGTATGACGGTCTTGGTATATTCAGGTTTCTTCCCGTGTAGGATTTGGAAATTTCTGGCGATGTTTCGACGAGGTCTCACTCATCATCTTCAGGCTGGTGTTTCTATCCTTGTTCTCAGGTGAACACTGCGAGACCTGAGCTGCCTTCCTTCTATAAATACTGGTGGCTGGGTGTGGTTTGATGGCTCAGCAATTGCCTGCTGTGTAGAAACTTCCTGGTGAGTCAGTGGGGTAACAATTGGGGTTATACCTCAGCCACATCAACGACCCCAATTGTTACCCCACTGACTCACCAGGAAGTTTCTACACAGCAGGCAATTGCTGAGCCATCAAACCACACCCAGCCACCAGTATTTATAGAAGGAAGGCAGCTCAGGTCTCGCAGTGTTCGCCTGAGAACAAGGATAGAAACACCAGCCTGAAGATGACGAGTGAGACCTCGTCGAAATGTCGCCAGAAATTTCCAAATACTCTAAATATCCCTGTGGTTTTCACCTACTCTGTTTCCCCACAAATAAGCCATCCCCTGATAATAAGATGAATCAGGCTTTCAGGCTTTTGAGTGCATGGCAAGAAGGCCAAGAGCTTATTTCATGGTTCAAAAAATATGAGACAAAGTCTTATTTTGTGGAAAACATGGTAATTAAAGTAAAAGTTTGTCAGTTTCTCATAACAACCAGCCATATGCTCCAATCGGGATACTGTCCAGTTGCTAGGTGACTCCAGCCCCCTCCTTCCGAACACATGCAAGAATGTCCTTGGTTCCCAAGAGAAAGTATTTTAATTTGACCACAACCCCCCATCTCTATTCTCCCCTTCCTATCCCTCTTCTTCAGTATGTTAGCACTGAAGTCCCAAAATGGCCTCAGTCAGGCCAGCTTCGGGGTTGACAACAGGTTCTTCATTTTGATCTTGATTTATTTCCTACCAAAGTTATCCTATACCACAATCTTAAGGCTACATTTCTTGACAGCAGAAGCAGAACTTTGATGTGTATGTTCATGCCGGGATGAACATACATATCAAAGTTCTGCTTCCACTGTATATAAGTATACAGCACTTGTATAAGCATTTGTTGTCAATGCTGGCATTCCTCTGTCTTTTAGTTCTGGTGTATCTAAATGTATCAGTTTGAATCCTAGTACTTTCTTCACTGAAACCTGGGATACAGATCACTATTGCATGTAACTGAATGCCCAAACATCTTCATATTTAATAGAATCCCTTCAAACATAAAATGTTATACATGCAATGGTCCCACTGGATCAAAGTAAGAATTATGGATCAGATTCAGTTTCTCCAAATTTAACTTCATTGGTTTTGCTGAATATAATCTGAAGTACAACAAAAAGTATTGTTTCAATATGTATTTATCCCTCTCTCTTCCAATCTAATTATATTTTAAGTCCATTCAACACTGTCTAATAATATCATAAATAACGCTCTATAAGTTAAAACAGCAAAGAATATTTTTTTCATTAAAAAAACATTTTGATTTTTTTTTTACCGTGCTAATGGCATCTGTGGTTTTTCTAATTCTCTGTGTCTCTGGTGTTTTTTCAATTGCTGTGCCTGTTCCAATGATATCTTTGTATAAAACCTAAAGCAAAACAAGATCAAGCATAGAAAGACATATTGTCATTTCTACAGCAGCACTACAAAACAGCAGAATATTTATTTTAATAAAAAATAGAAATAGCATTACAATATTTATTTCAATAAATAATCATATCAACCTCATTTGTGTGTCAAGTGTACTAGGGATGCTTGTACTGTATCGAGAAACCATTTAATGTTTACAATTTCAAGCAATATAAGAAAAAAGAAATCACACCAGTAAAAAAAGAAGGATATGAGTATACACCTCTTTAACCTTTAGGATAAGAATCTTAGCTTTTATAGCCTGAAAACAAAGACATTCATTGGCAAACACATGAGCAAAATATACATTCTATTCACAGTTATGCCAAATGAAGTTCTGCAAGTATTTTTTTCTGATTTTTAATAATAGCTTTTGGGAAAAAATATTTATTCATTATCTAATTTTCTAAGGCAGAGGTAGGGAAGGATTTGATAGAATCTTCAAGACTCAAACTTCAGGTATAGAAAATAAATCATGAAATTTTTAACAGAAAACCACCTCTCTTGGTCAAACACTTATCAGTTATTTTAGTTAATGAAGACATCACAAAATGACAATGGTTATCTCTTGGAATCCTTTGAGAATTTTAGATTTTAGAATAAACAAAAAATATTTATTCATGATATTCCTGGATTAGCTGCTCAAAGAAAACACATGAAGCTTACAATTTTAGAACACAAAAAGATATACAGAGCTATGTCAAAATATTATTGCCATGTATGTTGTACTCAAGTACAGTATTGCATTACTAAAAATAAGGTTAAAAGAAATAGAGTGTAAGGTAGAAATTGATAATATGTGGTTCTTCTGACTTTATTATAAAACCCAGCATCCATTTCCATTGCCTAACTTAGCAGAGGCTGCTAGTAGTTGTAGTTCAGCAATGTTTGTTTCATAAATGTTGAACATCAAACCATTCTAAAAATGGATGTAACAGCTACATCTTTATACTCTGGAATTCCAGTGTGGGAAGATGGTGGTTTCAATGGTCCATCCCTGACTTATTTTGCTAAAAATGTATATGTTTGTGGATCAGATCTTTATGTCATATCACACTGTAAACAATGAATGAGTCAAAATCCCTTATCACTAACTCAAGGCTAGGTTCTGGATTCAAATGTGGGTCTTTGAATTGGAAAGGAAGGAAGGAAGGAAGGAAGGAAGGAAGGAAGGAAGGAAGGAAGGAAGGAAGGAAGGAAGGAAGGAAAGAAGGGCTTTCAGTTGTGCATAACTGGATTCTTAATTGTTTATTGTCAAGGGAATTTATTGGTATTATGTGTTAGCTAACTGGGGACCAATAATCTGCTAAATAATATAAACTTACCGAGCTGAAATTTTTCTGGTTTTCTTTAACTCGTAATATTTCTGGTGTTTCATTTACAACGGTGACCTTTCCTTTACTGTCCTGTAGATCATGTTGATACTGAAGCTGTTAAGAGAATGGAATTTCTGAAGTTTGTTTAAGAAACAGCCTGAGAGACTAAAACTTATTGCTGCTGTGCAGAATTGCCAGGAAGAACTCAGTTGCTTCCAAACTGACTTTTTAAAATGTCAGTAATAGCAACTTAGATTTATATACCATTTCATAGTGCATTATAGTGTTATAGAGCTGAAAAATATATATGAGAAATATATTTACAGCAGCATGAACAAAGGTCACCCAAAGTATGGTATCAAGTGTAGTCAAAGTAAGCTATTAATATTCTACATTCATGAATCCATGACTTATTTAACAAATTCTATTAAGTTATTTGTAACTAAGCCTCCCAATCTCAGTTGGACCGGTTTTCAAAATAATCGAGAAAAGTTTTAGTATTATGGGAAAATTTTAAGTTTCTTGCTCAGCAAAGCAATAATCAAGAATGTACTTTAAAGAGAGTGGTAAGTATCTCTGAAAAATAACTGGAATCCTGTGCCTTTTTTCTTTATCTACATGATCAGTATCACTGATTGTGAGCATGGGACTTTGCCATCATGGTCAGAACAGCATCAGACATGCTTCTAGCAAGGTACCAGTAACCTATTTTAAACTCAAAGCAGGTGGCTAAGGTTCAAAACATTTCAGATCCCTAATGTTTTCTACACACTAGGCTTAATATCTAGTATAGGAAAGGAAAATTGCATTTCAAGGGGAGCATTGTTTGCTTGCTTTCTTTGTTGGAATTCATGAGTATATGTATACATACCATGCTAAAATTCTTTTGGTTTTCTCGGACCCGCTGATTTTCTGGAGTCTCTAGCACAGACACATAGTATGGCATGGTTTTCTCTGCATCCTCCTTATACCTTTTCTGTTACATAGATTTAAAAAAGGAAAGAAAATGTACTATTGCAGTAACAAAACAAAGATGCTTACAATTTGTTGTTATCTTGGACAATAGCAAAGTCACCACAAAAATTTTTAAAAACCCTCTACACAGAGTTCTCCCTTGAGGCTCAAATGGCCAGGCTTATATTGTCATACTTTGGACATACTATGAGATGGATGGATGGATAGGTAGGTAGGTAGGTAGGTAGGTAGAGAGAAAGATAGATAGATAGATAGATAGATAGATAGATAGATAGATAGATAGATAGATAGATAGATAGACAGACAAACAGAGAGACAGACAGATGACAGACAGACAGATAGATAAAGGCTCTGATGCTGAGAAAATTGTAGGGAAAAGAAGACAGGGACAATCAGAAGCAAGGTGGAGAAATAATTTACACTAATGATAAAATACACTATTGGAAGTCCTGAACTCCAGGTTAGGGACAGATTATCATGGAAAATATCTATTTACATTGTCATTAAGTGTCACCACCAATCTGATGGCACATAACCAATCAATTAGTCAATTGCAAGTCTAAGACAGAAATGCTTTAAAAATAAGAGCAGATGCATGATAAACATTATATACAGGTATAATAAGGACATTTGTTAGAAGGTTTGATGGCTTGGGCTTGCACTTTCTAGATTTCATCTGTCAAACGTGATCTAGTCCATAGATCAAGCAAGCTAACTAATGTTTTTTTTTTAAAGAAAATATTTGGAATATATTAGTTTCTAAGAGGAGAAGCCAAAACCACCTGTTAACTTTAGAAACCAGGACATTCTGGTCATAGATTTTATGACATGTATTCATTTGAGAAGTGTAGACTGGGCCAAAAGGGTTGGTTGTCAAATGTGGATTTTTAAAAATGGGGGAAGTTGAGAGCCACAGATACTAAGATGTAATGTCATCAAATAGCCCATGTCTGGATTTTGGGATGGAAGGAAAATAATGGATTTTGGAAGATTGGGTTTTTATTTTATGTTTTAGGGAGTTGTTAAGCGCTAAAGAGGAATGAAACTCATTTACCAAGTGCATTTTTGCTTAAAAAATGGTGGGGGGGGAGGAGAATTTTTGATTCTTGGCAGTTGACTGAGAAATTAAGCTATACTGAAGTGTCAAACTTGCGGCATCACATTGTCGTCATGTGACATATCACGACTTTCCCTCTCTTCCCTAAACTGGGGTGGGGGGTTGGTGTTGGTGTGGCCAGTGTTGTATCCAGCTGGTGGGTCACGAGTTTTCTACCCCTGCTCTAAAGGCACAAAAGAGATTGTAGGGCCATGTGATCTGTGCTTTGAAATCCATATGAATTTTCTCTTTAATTACTAGTAGTTTTGTTCTATATTTGAGAGCTATTTCAGAAGGTCTTTGTATCGCCTTATTTATCAGGCTGGTTCAGGCTTTTAAGAGTTGGAGTTCACCTCCATCTGCAGGGTCATCATTACCTTACTGGAAAAGTTCTTCACATGATGTGCATGGATGATTTCTGGTGTGTCAACAACTGTGGTATAATTGGCTTTTTCCATTTCTGCTGAATGCTTGTATTTAAGCTGTTGAGAGAAACATTGCAGGGGAAATATCCATAATAAGTAATTCACAGATGTAGCTTTTTGTTGATTTAATACAGCAGGAAATCAAATGAAGTTCATTAATCACTAACCTCACTAGCAATATCTGTGGCATTCTTTGCCCTCATATAATCAGGGGTCTCCAATGCATGGTCTGTTAGACCCCTTCCTTTGATTTCCATCTCCAGAGCTCTCTTGTATTCTTTCTGTAGACAAAGACAAATATAAAAATATATCAGAGAAGCTTGTTCCCAAATGAAATTCAGCCCAATCCTCCAGAGGTTATCTTGATACCTGCTCATTTAACTGTACAATGGAAGAAAAATCAATCTATTTTATAGAAGGGAGATTTAATCTTGCAATGTGATATGAGATCTGACTAGTTATGCTGTTTATATATCTCATTTCAAGATTTTTTTCAGAAAAATATATTTAGGAAGAACAGAATATTCCTCATTTCAGTCTGATTACAGAATCAGGTATTGATCAGATTGGATTACAAATCAGATAACATCCAATTAAATAAAAATAATAATACCGATAGTTATATTGGGATTATTATTATTATTATTATTATTATTATTATTATTATTTATTAGATTTGTATGCCGCCCCTCTCTGTAGACTCGGGGCGGCTCACAACAATAACAAGAACAATGTAAAAAACAAATCTAATAATTTAAAAAACACTAAAAACCCCATTATTAAAAGCAAACACACACACAATTAGGGATTAGTTTTGGTATACATCTTTTTAGCTTTTACAACATCTTTTACAACATCTTCATTTTAATATACTATATAATTATTTAGGTGATATAATATTTTAACATAATTTGGCTTCAGAAGACACGTCAACCAAAATAACAAAGAATGTATACAGGAAAAAAAAAAGAATTCAAATGAGGAACCTGCATTGGGAAGACACTAAACCCTGAATATTTTATACAAGACATCAACCTAGATTGGTTAGAAATAATTATGCAAAATACTAGAATTTTTTTTAAAAGATATTGTAAGCTAGCTAATTTCTTGAATTCAGTAAGAAATATCTAATTTACCCTGAATCCACTAAACTAATCAGGCCATAAATCTTAAAAAGATAAATGTAATAACTAGTCAATCTTTTCCTTTCTGCTTAAAGTTCCATCATTATAACTCCCAAGAAAAAAATGTATGCAGGATCAATTCAAAAACAATGGTTAAATGTACGATTAACCCCATTTTCTTTTCTTTTTAAAATTTTAAAATAATTTTAAAATGCATAATGTGATTGCAATGAAATTCATCTCGTTCCTATTTTAATATGATTGTATAATTCACAGATCCACCCATCAATAGTTCTATCATATACCAATTTGAGAAAATGCCATGCCAAAAAAAATGTATAAATTTGTGGAAATTGTGCACAGATTTTTAAAAAGATGGGTTTAAAAACTGTGAAAGAATGCTATCTTCATCATCCTGCTAAAATTTATATCCGGATCATTGCTTATTTGCTACATGCACAACTCTTATAGGAGCCAAAAGAAGATGGTAGTTGTGTCTTTTGATTGTTGGGGAAGCTTTTTGTTATCTGCCTCAGTGGTGCCCAGTGGTGTGTCACTGTTGACAGCTGCAAAGAACAAGGTGATGGCTGTTCTCCTTGAGGTTATAGAAGATATTAACTATTGTTAACACTGTTGGAACTAAACATTTCAAAATGGATTTGGCTGAAAACAGAGTATTTTAGTTGCAAGATCCCGCTGCCACGAGTCTGTGGAAAGGGGTGGCATACTAATCTAATAAATTATTATTATTATTATTATTATTATTATTATTATTATTATTATTATTATCATCATCATCATCATCATCATCATCATCATCATCACAGGAGATCAGTGGGACCATAATCAAGTAAAAAAACCTCTTCAGAATAAAGGATGCCTTTGGAATGTCATTCTTGATGGGCTACAGAGAAAGACAAGTTGGTTCACCATGTATGGTTAACGGAACATTTTAAAAAATATCCAACTTTTCCAAATTTTACCAAGGAAATTTGACAATGCAAAAAAAAAAGATTAAAAATGTGAGAACTATTGCTCATGAGAAGAATCTTCAATACGTTATTGGGGTTCATCCATCTTTGCTTTCAACTTATCAAATTTTACTCAGATAAAGGATGTTCAAAGAAAAACTCTTGAAATGACTTTTCTTCAAGAAATTATAACTATAATTTTAGGAAGTGACTATTGATTATGATGAATTTCCATTTGATTGGTATAAAAATTAGATTGTATTTTTGTCTCCTATTTTATGAGGAATCCGTAATAAAACCTCTTCACGCAAATCTTCACGCAAATATTTGTCATATTTGTATGACAAATAAAATAAATAAATAAATAAATAAATCATTCCGTCTTTAAATTTTTTATGAAAAAACATCAAGTTTATTCCCAAACCAAGCAATCTGTTCCCATTCTAGATCTATTTCCTTAATAAATGTGGATGTTAGGTTTTATGAGCTACTTTATAAGCAAATTACAGAATACAGCTCAGCCTGGGAATAAACAGGGCTATCAAACTTCTGACAATATTGGTTTTTCAATAGATGTTCTTCCTTTAACTCAACAATTCAGCATCCACCAACTATAATCACTTTGAGGAGTAAGAAAACCTTCATGTTGATTCTTGGTAGCTTTTGGTGTGGGTTTTGATTATTTTGGGTCTCCACACAGTTTTTATAGTTTCGATATAATTTATTAATATTTTTTTAATATATATTTTTTATAATCTTTTTATTAATTTTTCATTAAATGGACAAACAGACATACGTACATTTAACATAAAAGGGTGGGGATGTATATTCCCCGCTTATCTCGAAAGTATAAATTTAAATACAGAAAAAAGAATACATAATTGAATATATAATTGAATATTAGAAAAAATGATTTGTTAAACTTTTCATTTAAAAAAGAATTCTTCTCGTAATAATTCTTAATATATAACCTAATTCTACTATATTGCTAAACCAAACTTAGTTTATCTAACACTACTATAACCTAAAACCTAAAAAAAAAAATCTTATCCTTACCAAAACAATTACACATTTGTATCTTAATTTTTCTATTATTTTTTCTTATTTAGCCATATATAAACTTTGTTCCACGTTTCATAAAATTTCGTGTTTTCTTGATCATTTAAGCGTCTTGTCATCATATCCATCTCGGCGCAGTCTAATATTTTTGTGATGACTTCTTCTTCTTTGGGGATATTCTCCCCTTTCCAATTTTGCGCATATATAATCATAGCCGCAGTTAAAATATGTATAATTAAATATAAAATTTCTTTCTTATAACTCTGGTTTGTAATTCCTAATAAATAGAATTCCGGGGTAATTTCTACATCTTGCTTAACTGTTTCTTTCATTATTTTCTCTATCATCTTCCAATATATTCTGGCTTTACTACATGTCCACCATTGGTGATAATAAGACCCTATCTCTTTCTTACATTTCCAACATATCGGGGAGGTTTTGGGAAACATTTTTGCTATCCTATTTGGTGGGAGGTGCCATCTATAAAACATTTTAATTTGATTTTCTTTTAGGGACACTGATTTTGTCATTTTCCAGTTATAAGTCCAGACTTTCTCCCATGTATCTATATCTATTTCTTTTCCAATATTTCTGCACCAGCTTATCATATTGTCTTTTAGGGTCAGCTCTATGTTTTTATGTGCTATCAAATATTTATAAGTTTTCCCTATTGTTTTAGTTTGATTAGTAGTAATTAAATTACTTAATAAATTTTTATTCTTGTTAAAAATATAGAGCCTGCTATCTTTCTGATATCCAGATCAAATCTGTGCGTAATGCCACCAATCAATTATTGTCCCTTCTTCTTGTAGTTTAATCCTGGGTTTTAATTTCATTTGATCATTTAATAAGTCCTTATATCTTATTATTAATATTTAAATCACAATTGATTATTAATAGATTGCTTTTCTTTCTCTTGGTTAGATCTCTGTCAAAATGTTTTCTTTTTTAAAAAAATTGCTTTAGAACTGCTGGTCTGCATAATCAGAAATTATGAAGTTATCAACAAATTATTAAAGGAGGGGCAAAATAATATTATTTGTCAATATTTGAATTTGCTTTTTTAACAAGAGAAATAAAGAAGACTTTCAAAAATATGAGCTGTTTCTTGGAAATTTTACAAGTTCTTTCTTGTAGCATAACTTACTTATTTTCTTTCCCTATCAGTTTTGTGTTGATCTTTAATATTGTTATATGCATTTTTATACTTGTATTAGTTTGTGTAATTTAAAATAATCCAAATACTTAGAAACTGAAACTGAAAAATGTCCTTCCTCTGTCTGAATATATTTATTCCACCTAGTGATATGCCTTACCTCATTCAAGATATAGGTTGCATTCTTTGCTCTAAGTAATTCTGGTGTCTCTTCTAGAATTGTTAGACCTTTGCCTTTTACACCTTCTTCTAAATCTCTTCTGTATTCTTTCTAGAGGTAGAAAACAAGAAAATAAATCAAGAGAGATAAGTAAGTAGGAGACAAAGGGAAATCAATGAGAGAAAAAAATGATAAAGCAGAACAAAAAGAGTTAGGAAATAATTCCTAGGCTAAATAGCAGTTTTTGCCTTCCAAAACAACTTGTTACACTAACTCTATCTAAAAATTCATACAAAGGTATATACTGTATAATGAGACAATTCTCATTGGTTCTACCAATATAACAATTTTTTAAAAGATGAAAAAAGTAGGCATCACAATCTTAAAATTAAGGGGGAAATTAGAAGTTAACTTTTAAACTTAAAATTAAAGTTTAAGCATGGCAAAGACAACAGTAAAGAGTCTACTTTGAAGGAAATAATTTCCATTGCGGAACTCAGAAGAGTAGTTGTTACCTCGCTTGCTATTTTAGTGGCGTACTTGACATGTATTAAGGATGGTGTAACCTCCAAACCAGTAAGATTCTGGCCCTTGGACTCTTCAAAATCTTTCTTATATTCTTTCTAACAGGAGGTGGAAGATGAAGGGAGAAGAAAGAAGGAAAGAAAGAAAGGGGAAAATATAATTAATTTTGGCATTGTAAAAATAATTTTGAGGCATTTTAAATTGGTATGACGATTGTTAGTTATGGATCCATTTTTGTTTTTGTGACATTTGGGTAAGGTTTGATGCTTTTCATCGTCCTATGATAAATTAATATTTTATGTACTTGCTAAGTCTGGCCTTTAGACAAGTAAAATTTCTACATTGTAGTATCTGGGGAGTAGGTTGTACAAAAAAGACAAAATGATCATTGGTCAGGTAGTGGTCTTAGCAACCCAGTGCCAACAAAATGTGTGGGGTGATATGTCCATGGTTCTCACTCAACATGTTTGGGATGATGGGAGTTCTGATCTAACACACTAGAAAATATTAGAAAACACCAGATAAAGAAATCTGTTCCAGTTAGCATGCTTGGTCCAAGGAAGTTTAAAAAAAAGTGAGCAATTCCATAGATTATGCATTTAGATATTGTATTTCCTTTGAATGAAAACAATTGACAGAATCAAACATAACACTCATGTTTCACCTTGCATAAATTTGATATTGGAATGAACATATTTCAATAATTCAACCATATTTTGAAATGCCTATGAAAGGGTAGAAAAGGGATGAAATTGAATAGAGGCCAGAATATACACTCCAGAAGCCCAGCAAAGAAGCAACTGATTCTCAAAACAAAACAATGGGGATAAAATTGTATAGATGTAGATTGAGTATGGGGAACGGATAGAGAGGCTGGGCTTTTATTTGGCACCCATAAAATAAGGTGTGGTGGTCATTTAATCAGTGAATGGAAAGATATGATCGGTCACAAAAATATCTTCAGAATTCATTTATGATTTAAACTGACTAGAAACAGTATAACCACAATTCAGTGTCTTGCTGATGTTTTCTAGTAATCTCTTACCTCCCTCTGCATCTGTTGGGCTTCTTTAGCAGTGATATATGTAGGTGTTTCAAAGTCAAGCATGGGTTTTCCTCTTTCCTTTTCATATTTTTCCTTGTATTTTACCTGTAATCCCACAGTAGCAGATTAAAAAGACACATACAGAACGACACATTACACATACGTTTACTCAACCTTAATCCCGGATGAAAAAAATACAATTGTGGTCATATATCATACTATGTAAAAATAAATTTATTTTTAATTGATCAATGTATTAACCACATCAGTCAAGGTGACTTTAGCCAGTGAACAAAAGCAACAACCAATAGAATTGCACATAAATATGTATGCACCACTGATTAAATAGTATTTCAACGAAACTGTTTCAATAAATCTGAGAGTGAATAAGACTGAATTGTTCAAAGTCGAACACATCTTTCTGTAAAGTTGAATGGATCAGTGTCTTTTATCTCTAGTTTACAGATTCAAAAACATGGAAGTAACGACTGCTAGGTGAAACAGTTTGAATACTCTTTCAGTCAGCAGTTTGTAAAACCTTCTTTTGAAAGTAAACAGTTTTTCAAATGTTTCTTGCCACTAACTGAAAACATCTATTTTTACTTTTCTTTGAAATAAGTATTATACCTCAGGAATTTACTTAGGTCTTGTCTCATGCACTGCATGTTTAAAATCTCTCCTCAGACTTTTAGTTAAATTCAGTTTTGAGATCTGTGACGAATACTCCAAAAACTTCAGGTTTCTTCCTATAAACACTTTATTGTCGATTAGGTTTTGCTGCCTTGTTAATTATTTGAACTCCTTTAAGCTTTAGTTTAATTACTGAATATGGGATATTGGTTTTTATGATATGTGGTTCAATACAATCTTCCTTCATCTTCACAATGTTCCCTAAGCTACTAGAGCAGTGGTTCTCAACCTTTCTAATGTTGCGAACCCTTAATACAGTTCCTCATGTTGTGGTGACCCCCAACCATAAGTCTAGCATCAATTATCCCAACAGAGCTTTAAGCTGATTGGAAGGAAGGTCAGAGGGACACCTCCACTGTAAAAGCCTGATTGGTTGGATTGTAAAAATATGTTCCAAGGCACCAGAATAGAAGCTTTAGTTTCTCACACCATGGGAAATTTGTCTTTTCTGATGGTCTTAGATGACTCCTGTGAAATGATAGTTTGACCCCCCCAAAGGGGTCCCGACCCTCAAGTTGACAACTACTGTATTAGTGCCACCCAATGCCACAGTATAACAGATATCCTCACCTTTAGTGACCTAGTAGATATATTTAAAATTTTGAGATCACTTCGTGGTCATTCTTACAAAGTATTCCTCATGGACACAGTTACAGAACATTTCATGTAGCTGCCCTTATGATGTTGTCCACCACAACTTACTTTTAGCATTCTCCTTGGCAAGTAGTCACATTTTCAAACCAAGTACCATTCTACAGCTTTTCACTGTATTTTCCAAGAGTATGATTTTGGTGTATAAGGGATCCAGAAGTATCTTGGAAATAAATCTGATGCTTAAGACTATGGTTTGCATTACATTATGGCACCTTTAAAATATAATAAAATCAGGTGTGCGTGGAACCTGTTGGAAGTGCCTGTCTGTCTGTCATCTATCTACAGTGGTACCTCTACTTAAGAACTCAATTCATTCCGTGATCAGGTTCTTAAGTAGAAAAGTTATTAAGTAGAAGCAATTTTCCCCATAGGAATCAACGTAATAGCAAATAATGCATGCAAACCCATTAGGAAAGAAATAAAAGCTCGGAATTTGGGTGGGAGGAGGAGGAGGAAGAAGAGGAGGAGGACAGTCGCTGCTGAAGGAAGAAGATGAGATGAGGGGAATCAAAAACATCCAAAACTTTAAGGCTTTTTAAAAAAAGAGGGACTCTGAGGCGGCGAGGAGGAGCACACCTCCCATACACCCGGCACGAGGCTGAATCTCATACACTGCGCCAGAGAGAGAAATGGCAGGAAACTGGCCGGGCCTTCGTGCCGCTCTCAAATATCCTGGAAAAATTTTCTGGGCTCGGGTTCTTAAGTAGAAAATCGTTCTTAAGAAGAGGCAAAAAAATCTTGAACACCCGGTTTTTATCTAGAAAAGTTCTTAAGTAGAGATACCACTGTATTTGTTAAATTAAGGCAATGCCCATCTCACTGCAGTATACAAATGTTGTGGGCCTAATGTTACTAGGCAGTTTGGTATCTCATATTAGAAATCCAGACTACAGATAGACTATTTAGGTTTCTGTCTTATTAAGAAATACATAAGCATTGTATTGACCAGAATAAAACTTGTGTGATATCTATGGCTTATAATGAGAGGAAAATTCAGTTTAAACTAAAAGTCACTTTAAATTAAATCACAGATAAGGTTTCCAGGGTACTTTCCAAATCCCACCGAAGGTTTATAGAACTCTGACATAAACATACATAGTGTGAAATACTTAACTGACTTACTATGCTCTGAAGTTCTGAGGCCTCCTTTAGATGAACCTGTTCAAGGTTATCTGGAACCACATGGTAGTGACCTTTATTCCTCTCGTACTGCTTCTTGTACTGGTACTAAAGGGAAGGCGTCAAAAACCACCTCAATAGTTTAAAAAAAAAATCCTAGCCAGAGCAGCTTTTTTAGATCACTTTATAAAAAAACATCAGTAGTCAAATAAGACATCAGAAGTGAAATGTAAAAAATATATATATAAAAGAAAAGAAGAAAGAAAAATATGAGACAAAAAGGAACAAAATTAGGAAAAGAAGAAGGAAAGAATCAAAGAAATGTGATGCGGTGAATAAGTGATGTTGTTAAAATGGAACGATGCCCCTTGATTTTCGCTTAAGAATATAAAACGGAATTAGCTGGCATTACTCAAGGGTCATTTAGTTCACCATTTCATGTCACAAAATGGCTGACTAGATGCATCAACCAAGTCCACAAGCAGAATTGATTATAGCAAGAAGATCAGAGTTCAGACAAAAGCTGATTAAGTCTGAAAGTGGTTTTAAAAGTTAAAGAATTATTGTTTCAAAATAGCCATTGCTGGTTAAAAAACATAAAAAGTTAATAAAATAATACCTGTTAGTAAAAATATGAATTATAAAAGTTAAAAAAAAAGACAGTATTAAAATTTAGTTAGATGTTTAACATTATTAGTGGTTCTGTTTAAAAGTAATAGAAAAATTGTGAAGATTCGAGGTATTAACTTTGCTAGTCATGGGGGATAGTCATCAGGCAGGAGATAAGAGATCACTACCAGGTGATTTCCTAGGAACAGTCAAGGAGGAGGAAAGATGTTGCAGAGGTTGTTAGCTGATATTATCTTAGGTTAAGGAAAGGTTAAACTGAATGTACAGTATCTCAGTTTAGCTAACAGGCTTACAGTGCTGGCGAGGTGGCTGGTGTTCAAAACATGATTCATCGCAAGAGATTCAGACATATCAGTCACCGGCTTGTGAAGTTTCTTCAGATCTGCCTTGTATTTTATCTATTGATAAAACAAAGGAAAAATATCATCAACCTTGTCACAGGAGTACCTAAAGCAGGCTTATAAATGGAATACATTTTAATGGCCGCACTACAGCTTATGCCGGCATGCAATGAGCTACTGTCTATGGCAGTGGTACTCAACCTTTCTACTGCCGCGAACCCTTAATACAGTTCCTCATGTTGTGGTGATCCCCAACTATAAGTCTAGTGCCAATTTTAGCAACAGAGCTTTAAGCTGATTGGCAGGAAGATCAGAGGGACACCCCCACTGTAAGCGTCTGATTGGTCAGATTGTAATAATATTTTCCAAGGTGCCAGAATAGAAGCTTTAGTTCCTAACACCATGGGAAATTTGTCTTTTCACATGTCTTAGGTGACCCCTGTGAAATGGTCATTCGACCCCCAAAAGGCGCCCTGTCCCCAGGTTGAGAACCACTGTCTATGGAGACTTTCAGTCGTTCAGGTAATAATGGTTCCAAAAGTGCTTTTTCAACTGGACTTTCTTGGGGTCTTTTTCTTGAAGAAGTTTCGCTTCTCATCTAAGAAGCTTCTCCAATTCAACTGTGGATGTAAGTTGAAGGCTATTGGTACTCCTCCACTTACGACCACAACGAAACCCAAAATTTCAGTTGCTAAGCGAGACAGTTGTTAAGTGAGCTTTGCCCCATTTTACAACCTTTCTTGCCACAATCATTAAGTGAATCACTGCAGTTGTTAAGTTAGTAACATGGTTCTAAAGTGAATTTGCTTTTCCCATTGCCTTCGCTTGTCAGAAAGCTGCAAAAGGTGATCACAGGACTCCAAGTCATTGCAGGAATCATAAATACATGCCAGTTGTTAAGCATCTGAATTTTTGACCACAGAGATACAGCAGTGGACATGTGAAAACAATCATAGCTCACTTTCTTTAGTGCCATTGTAACTTTGAACAGTCACTAAATGAATGGCTGTAAGTCAAGGACTACCTGTATTATTGGAGTTTTTAAACTGTTGGTTTTCACCTGTGCTTGGTCTGTTTACCTCTTTTATTTTCCCTGCAAACACTACAAGGTTCTAGCAAACCTCTCTCAAAGGAACCTAGATCTGGCATTTGGGTTCTCCTCACCATTCAAAGAAAAGTTGATGAACTAGGCTTACCTCACTTGCAATGTGGTGAGCGTCTTTCAAGGTCTTGTAGATCTTGGCCTCTTTCAGATCGTATTGAGGTCTCTTTCCTTTTTCTTTATCGAACCTTTCTTTGTACTTGATCTGAGTCCAAGAAAACACACACACACACATATATATTTATATATTTTTAAAGGTACTGAACCTTTAGCATTTCTGGCACCAAGAAGGGAGAAGAGAAAGCACCTATCCACAATCAGGTGATCAAAAGAAATCTGATTGCAAGCAAGCAGATCAAAGGATGCATCACATAGGAACTACGTCGAAATGAAAGAGACCATTGGAAAGATCAAGATTTTTCAGCAGCAAGATTGGGACATGCTACATTTCACAGGGCTATATTTCTTCTTTCATTCAGTGGTTTATTTCAGCTCCACAAATTAAAAGGTATCAAATTTATCCTTTCCAAAAAATAATAATAATGGACAAGATGCTTGAGAAAGTAAGATGAAGCACAACTTCCTTTGTGTTCTTATAGCAAGGGATTTCCACAGTCTCCAGTTATTGGTACAGTATTCCATATATCCTCACTCCCAGACATCATGGCTACAAGCAGCAATCTAGCATATATTCAGGCCTTAGAACAGGAGAGGTGGTCTTATACAATTCTGTAACTCTACCACCACACCCGCTAAGGCATGATAAAGGACAATAAGTTGTAAAAGTTGTAGAATCCATGGTACTCTGTGTGCATTTTCAGTGCTAAAAGTGAGTGGGGGTTTACTCTCTGTTTATATACATTACTCAGTATTTCCCTTCTAATATTGAAGGTGTTACCTAGCTAGGTAATGAAATGTCTGCAAGCTCAGAGAGCACTAAATATTCTCTTCGACTGGTAAAGATAGACTTTTAAAGTGCTTATGTCTTGCTTTTACTTTGAAAATATCCAATATCCAAGATAATGGTAAATAATTATCAACAAAATAAGATAATAACTTCCCTAAGATTTCTCACATGGCAGGTCATTATTTACCATGTACCCTACTACCCCACCAAGAAAGTTTGATATAGTTGATGCCCATATTATTGTTTTAAGAGAAGTGATAGCCTTTCAAAGTGTTTTTAAAAAGCAACTGAAAATAAAAGTTAGGCTGAGATGCTTTTCTTATTAAGTTTAAAACAATCTATCTGAACCCAATGATGGATAGTCTGCTTCTAATCATGTAAATAATTCAGCCACCTTGTTTTCATCCCAATATAATTATTTTCAACTCAACCTTTTTAGTGGAACTTACATATTGTATTTATATTACATAATATTGTACTCACATTAAATAATATAACTTTCTAGATAAACATGGTTCCTAATTCTTAAATGTTTTATTTTTATATTATTATTATTATTATTATTATTATTATTATTATCATTATCATTATTAAACAAAGTTATAAAAGAAAGGAAATATATTAGCTGTTTAGTAGACAAAAATTCACAAATTAAAAAAAATAGTGGCATTATCTGGCCACAACTAAGGGCATTTTCAATTTATTTAAACTATAGAGTTTAATTATAAAGTAAATGGGCATAACTCTGTTTGCAAGAGCTGATTGACATAACTGATGAAAGGAACTGATCATGCTTGGAAGCAACACACTATCAAGAAGTAAATACAGTCTATCATCAGAAAGATCAAAGATGCCATAGTGCACTGTCAACTCACATTCCATGATTTTTTATTTCTGTTCTGTATCCATCATGCTGGATAGTTTCATTTTTAAACTAGACTGATAAAAATGCTGGTGACATTCAGTTAATATCCTTCTGGCTAGATTTCCTTGAGAAACATACACAGAATCACATGTAAATGCGAGATCACACATGCATTTGTGAGAAACAATGACATTTTCACAATGACAAATGTAACCCATGACTAGGGAAAACTTTTAACTACATCCAAGGACTTTGGCTAAGGATTTCCAATTCTATTGGTAAATGGACAATACAAGATACAGACAAACAACAATAACAACAACATAAGAAATGACATGCATATTAACTATAACAGTGATGGAAATGGTGGCATAATAGACAGTATAGATGACACATAACCCCTTGAAAGATTGTATATTGAACTTCTGCACAGTCAGACGTATAGAAACATCCACACAAACAAACAATGTATCATGTCAACATCTATAAATCTGACAAGACTATTGGATTTTTTTTCCCCAAGAAAAAATTATTAGTCCCATTAACTTTCCAAGAGTCAAAAGAACAGCTTAATAAGTGGAAGAGTTTATTATTACAAAGAGAAGATGGCTTATCACCTTTCTGTACAAAGAACTGTTTTTTGTCACAAGCACAGAAGAATGTCTGTGACTGCATGCAACATAAAGAAAGGAAAACAAGATAGGAAACATCTCCCTTTTTTCCTTATGCCTAAAAGTCTTCTCCAATGTATGTCCTTCCTAAGGTTTAGGCCTACAGTTCCCATCATCCTTCACCACTGGCCATGCTGGCTGGGGCTGATAGTACTTGGAAGCTGCCTCAAAGGAAGGAGCCAATTTGGAGAAGGCAAGAGAGAGTCTTTCTTAAGAGGGAGTGGAGGAAAATAGACAGAAAATACTTCATATCAAGTAGCACCAATTAGAAATTAGTCAAGATCTAGTTCTGGCTTCATTTTCCAGAAGCCTTTCTTCAAAACTCAGTGTTTTACATAGCCTGGTTGAAGAGTGAGATCACCATTGGGAATGCTTGCTCATTGTCTCAGTTTGGCCTCCATAGTGAATGTCCTTTTTTTAAACGTGTTTTACTGTTTGTGTTTTAGGTAAAGTGCAACAACGTCCATTAGACCAGGCTTGCATTTGAAATGCACTAATGGTATCTTCTAAAATTATTTGATTTGAACACATATTTAATCTCCATTTCAACACTGAACTCTCAGCAGCAATTTTACATAAGAAAAAAAGGGAGATTTAAAAAAAATAAACTTCATAAGATTTTGATTTAAAAAAAAAAGAATCCCAGTGGCAATCCAGGCTCAATTTTATGTGCCAAGAACATTTTGCAAAATTCATAAAATGGAAAAAGCTGAAAAGGACAGGCACTTTAAATCCTTCTTACATGACTACATAGGGCATTAGCTTTTTTAAATTGCCTCATCATGGGTGTATCATACGATGCTGCCCCATGGCCCCTCAAGTATCCTTTAATGTATTTGACCTACAAAGCATAGCAAGATAGTAAGATTAGGTTAGCCAACCTGCAATGACACAAAGCAAAGAGCTAAGACAGAAATGCAGGCATCATCCATTCCTTCTCTTGATGGAGATGTCTCACAGAAGCAGCATGATTTGAACCTCACCACTTGTTCAAAGTTTGATGGAGGACAAACAGTTTGATGTTAATTAGTAACGACACAAAAATATAAGGTATCCAAATTATTGAGAATAAATCATTTATACAAGGAGTAAAGCACAGTTTCAGCAAGGTAGAAATATCCAAGTATTATGCTAGAAAATCTTTGACTATAACTACGTAAATTTTCAACGAAATGTCTTGTCGAAAATACCAAATACATTGGGAATGGAAATAAGACAAATGCATTAAAATATTTATTGCAAAAATAATGTGGAGCTGGTAACTATTGCTTTAAAATCCTGTACTGGTAATACCAAATTTACTTAACAGAAAATTGGGGGTGTAATAATTACCTCTAAATGGGTTGTACATTATGTTTGTGGGTCATGTATTCACTGAGAATAAAAAATACAGTTGACAATGAATGAAGGAGCTGCTTCTTGGTGAATTTAACTCTTTTCTAATATCTAAACCAGTGTTCCTCAAGCTTGGTGACTTTAAAATGGCTGGACTTCAACTCCCAAAATTCCTCAGCCAGCATCTGGTGGAAGAATTCTGGAGTCGAAGTCCAGACATCTTTAAGCCTATTAAAATCTATTTTATAAATAAGTATTTACTTTGCTGGCTATTTGTTTTAATTAGGTAGTATTCAATTTTTTGGTCTAGATTCTGCCTATATTAGATTATAGCTTCCATCACATGTGCATATGTGCAAACACACATGTATGTGTATGTGCATAAGCATATTTGATAATAAGGGAAATTGCCATTATGCTTGGTTTGTGTTTGTATTTGTTTATTTCTAGAGAGTTATCTCAAATCAAGGAGTGTGATATGACTATGGTACTTTCTGGAACAACAGTCATATGAAAACCATAGATGAGAGTTTTGTAAAAGGCAATAATATTTTATCACTAAAAATGGCTTCATACTCACTTCTATAGGATGTCCTTCTCTTCCAAATAGTTTATGGACAAACTTGAAGTTGGAAACTCACCCTTTGTTCAATGTTTTGCTTTAGAAATTTTAATACAGCAAATCTAATTTTTAAACCGCTAATAAAAATTTCCTGAAACATTCCTAAACATTTAAAATGCACTTCAGATTTAAAATTGGATGTCTGCCCAAAATAAGTGCTGAAGTAGCTTTACTCTTTATCATTCAGTACATACTCATCTGAACAGGAACTTTCAAGGTCTTTAAACCATCACTGAGCCAGTCAAGGCTTCTGAAATTAGGATGCAGATTTCTTCTATATATTCAGTGTTTACTCTTTGGAAACCCAGACTAAGCCCAGAATTAATCAAAAATTAAGGGTGACCCATGCATACTCAGTATGTCTACAACACAAAACTAACCTTTTTTATGTATGAAAAATCTGAATTCACATACTGTACACAGTGACAGGATTCTTTAACCCGGAATCAGCTCTACTGATTACTACAGATATTGCTTCCTTCCAAGATGTATTTGGAAAACCTGTCTCACATGCTCTTATTGTTGTAAATTATTTGCTTTGATTGTTTGTACCTGGCTGGTTAGTTTGGACACTTCTTTGGCAAGTTCAATATCTGGACGTCCAAGCATGGTGACTCCTACTCCAGCATCTTTGCGGCCTTTGCCTTTGTATTCAATCTGAGATCAAGCCAGACATTTGAAAAAAACCAATCAATGTTGTATTACACATAATAATAATAATAATAATAATAATAATAATAATAATAATTTATTAGATTTGTATGCCGCCCCTCTCCGAAGACTCGGGGCGGCTCACATGCAAAAATGAAAGCAGTTTTCCTTACATGTGTATCATATAAGCAACAAGTTATAAAGCAGTTACATTGATTTGCACTCACATCGCTGACTAAATGGGAGACTTGTGTGGCCTTCATAATATCGGGTCGATCTGCCACAGTGGTATAATGGAGCTGTGATTTGGCATCTTTTTTATATTCGATCTACAATAGGTGAAAAGAAGAGCCGGATCAATGATAAACATAATATGTTGACTAAAAAATAAAATACTTTTGAAACTATTTTTTAAATAGAAAAGAAAAGACAACGGAAGGATGAAAATATTTTCCTTTATTGGAGATTGTTAGTTCCATACTCATTTATATATCCCAGTTAAATCATGATATCTTAATTCAAAATACTAGCAATACACTGAAATGGCTCCCTGGTCAGCATCCAATAACAGATCACATATGATTTGTTAAGGAAGAAAGTGCAGAAATAACTTACGATACTCTGTTTCTTTGCCACATCCATGGCATGCTTCACATCAGGAGGTTCCACCATGATGGAATAATCTGACTTGCCTTTCTGTTTTTGAAATTTCTTTTTATAATTTGTCTGTTTGGGGTAAAAAGTTATACTTATTATTCTCCACTGAAAATCTGATGATGTTTAAAAGAGGAAAGAAAGATTAAAACACTGCTATCTGGGAAAAGGGTGTTTCCTTCTAAGATAAATGAATTTTATCTCTTTAGTTCGGCTGTAATTTTCTATTATATTCTCAAGTACTTTGCATTATTGACTGGATTCAAAGGGCAGCCATATAACTGAATTGACAGATAATAATAAAGTCAGTACCATCAATTATACATCTGTTCTAAATTTCTTAGCCACATTGTAATTTGACTTTCTTCTCGCTCTCATTTCTACCTTCTTTCTCAATGTTCAAGATACACTACTTAAAATTCTTTCATTGTGTTCATAATCATTTTTTTAAATCATGGAAGTTCAAATGAGAGGAACACTTTCCAGATTTTTCAACAATGGCAAGTACACATCCCACAACATATTAACCCTCTGTAGATTCTGAACCTCTGAACAGTTGAAAGGACAATAGAGCTGATGATGAAAAATAACCCTTCACAAACCATTAAATTATACTTTACAGTGGAGAAATTATACTTTCACTCACAAACAATCTGCAATGTGAATAAAATGATGTAGAGGTAGCCTACCTCACTAACATTACTTGTGACTTTTTTGACATGAACAGTATCCCGGGTTTCTGGCAATTTTGTAAAAGAACCATGAGGGAGGTGTTTCTTCACATGCTCTTTGTATTTGTTCTGTTTATCAAGAGACAAACAAAATATTTCAGAAATCACTTATCTTTAGGAAGAAGATATTCTGAAGCCAAATAATTGCAAAATTTAAAAAAAAATGAAAAAGTCAGTTACCTCAGACACAAGAGAGCTAACCATCTTGGCAAGAAGGATCTGGGGAGTGTCTGGAACAGGATGGATGCTTCCCCGTTCCTTGTTGTGCTTCTCTTTATATTTTAACTGAGAAGTTAAAAGGGAGGGACAATCATGTTTTCAAGCAACAGTCATCAACATGATTTTACAAATGAGATTACCAACAGTGAGCATTTTATTTTTTTCTCTTAGCTATTAAAACACAGGATAGAGAAATCTTATAATGTTTCTGAAATGAAAATGTAACGTTGAAGAATTCTTGACCCAACAGATCTTAAGAAAAGGATGTGATGGGACATTAATCTTACAAAATCTTTGTTTAAACATGATGTGGGCATTCATATAGACCAGGGTTCCCCAAAGTGGTCAATATTGAACCCCAAGGTTGATGGGACTATTCAAGATATAAAATGTCTGTGGGTCAAAAGGGAATCAGTAAATATCTGGAGGTCAATAAAAGATGTAAAATCAATTGGGGGCAGTTAGTCTTTTGGAGACACTATAGAATTTATGTCAGCCCTGAAGATAAGGTGGCCAGCAGTGAGATGCTATTAACTAGGGTTGGGTGGCCAACCAGAGAGAGGATTTGAGCTGTTTTTATTATTATTGTGCATGAATCTACAGTTAGATTCAAGCCTAAGACTGGAGGAAACAATTCAATTCCTAACCAAGGATCTAAGAATTATTAAAGTTAAGTAGCATCTAGGAATAAAGGCAGTTGCTTATTTGTAAACTTTATTTACAAACCATTATTCGTAAATACTTAGGTTTTGTTCCTGTTTAGCAAGGATTGTCAAAAGTGATCAAGTTTCCATAAAAAAGATTTTAAAATACTCACATCACTTGCTAAGATTGCATTCTGCAATGCCAACACTGTGTTTTTGTCATCTGTTACAGATAACTTGCATCCTTTGAGGTATTCTCGGTCAAGCTTGTATTCATACTGCAAAGAAAGAAGGAACAATAGCAACAAAAAAAATGAAAAGTGTCTAGTTCACTCTAAATAGCAACAAACTGTCTTATTCCATCAGGGAAAAAAATAAGTTTCCTTTCTCAATTGCTTACATCACTCTGTTGCAAGGATGTCTTAGCAGCTTGGATAAAGTCAGGTCTATCCATGGTCCAGTGCCAGTGAGCTTTGGTTGCTTCATATTTCTTTTTGTAATCCAGCTATTTAATAAGAAATGTAAACATATAATCAAAGTGTTCTTCAAAACTGGCATTTTAAAAAGAATTTTTAAAAGTATATTGTAGTTTGCTGAATAGTTAATCCGTCAGCAAATCAACAGACATGATTAATAAGAATATTAGTCTGGGACAGATGTAAACTCCATAGAAGGGTGATGCGTCTACGTCATGGTGTAATTGGGCAAATCACCCATCTATGTCTAAACATTGAATTTAATGAACCATTAAATTGATTGATGGAAAAAGATAAAACCAGTTTAGATTTTACCCAGAAATAGAAATACACTGCCTGTCCAGGTGCTTAGTTCTCTCTTTGGGAGCACACAAAAGCCAGTTGCTACGATTCTATTTATTAAATGATGGTATCTTCATTCCCTAGTCATATATTCTGAGTTGCATAAGGTTCTCCAAGAAAGTTGAATCCTGGAAATCTGTACTGCCTCCCTTTTTCTATGAAGCATTTTACTCAACAAGATGGTGGGAACCCATCCTTGTACTTCTGAAAATACCACCACGAGGAACACTGATACTTTCACTCTGGATTTTTATTAAAATATGACAAGTGGGTTCTTCAAATGTTCAAGAGAGTGGGAATTGGGAATCCTGCTTTCCTAGTTTCCTTTGAGAACCTTAGTCACCAATGATAACATTTAGATGGGAAAGGAAGGGAGGGAGGGAGGGAAGGGAAGGGAAGGGAAGGGAGGAATGAAGGAAGGAAGAAAAAGAAAGAAGGAAAGAAAGAAAGAGAGATAGAAAGAAAGAGAGAAAGAAAGAAAGAAAAAAGAAAGAAATAACTTACATTGCTGTTCAATTTGTAAGCCTTCTTAGCAGCTTTTATATGAACTGAATCTGGTAACACATTGCAGTGAGATTTATTCTGCTCATAGAGTTCTTTGTATTTCAGCTGTTGGAAAAGCAGAAGATGAATGTTTTAGGTACATAAGGAAAGACAGAACCAAAACTATCCCAAAAGTTTTATTCATGTATTTATGCTTGGCAGGATTGCAGACAATATTTAAAACTGGCTGTATATTTACAGCAACATAACCTCAATCCAAAGCATATCAATAAATAGTCCTACCAGGGGTAAAATGCTACCGGTTCACCTGGTGAGGGTGTACCGGTAACGGTGGCCACCATTTATTTGGAGAACCGATAGCAGAGGCAGCACCCACCTACCCAGATATTCTTGTTTTTAACCCTCTGCGCATGCACAAAGCCTTCTGCACATGAACAGAGGATGAAAAAGCACACACACGAAAAGCGTGCTTCTGAACTGGTAGGGAAGGTAAGTAGATTTCACAGCTGGAGTCTTACACATAAGAGGCACTTCATTAGAAGGATACAATTGTAAAAAAATTACTTACTTCACTTATTCTGTCCATGACTTTCCGTACATGGAGAATCATGGGAGTATCATGAATGCTTGTATATCCCTTTGGTTTGGCTTTCTGGAATTCCAGTTTATAAAGAATCTAACATTAAAAGAAATAAAGTTAGCACATGTAATTAGTATATATATTATATATTATATGTGTGTGTGTGTGTGTGTGTGTGTGTGTGTGTTTTCGTAGATTTTCACGGGGCAAAACCCGAACTCAGAAATATATATATATAACATGTTAAATATATATATATTTAAAAAACCACTTTCATTAGAAGGTCATACCCAAAATGTCCAACCCCTCTTCATTCCCTATTTATGTCCTATTGGATGTCATTACTGTCTTGAACAATGAAATTATCCAGTCCAGTCCAAGAAAAACAAGTGACATGTCCACTACCCTCATCTAGACCTGTCTAAATAAGGCGTGCAAATGTTGCATCTAAATCACAAAAATATTAAAACCAGCTTGTCCAATCTTCTTTATTTGAACAATCAGTCAATGAAACAATCATTTTCATGCCCAGAACATATATAGGTCAAAATGAAGAAAGTGGGTGATAGCATGCTAACCAAATAGCCTATTCTTGTATCTTAGCTATCAGACATGAATGATTGTAGCAAATGGCACTTAATTATCCAACTTTAAGTCTTTTTAAGAGCATCTGTAGATAAAATTGCCTATATTTTCACACATTTATGTAGAAAAACAAAAACAAATGCATGGCATTTTAATTTGCTTTTGGCATCGGATTTTGTATCATTAAGGTGTGGGTCTGCTACCAATCAGCGAACATTGTATACTTGATGATATAGTTTAACATTTGGTGTATTTGACAAATGTGTTTGAGCTCAAATCCATTTAATTAGTGGACTAGTCACTATCCCTTAGTTTTGTTATAGAGACAAAACTGAGGGGAAGCCAAGAACTCAAGAAACACTGAGCTTCTTGAAGATATTGACCCATATCTTCTCCAGAAAACAATAAAAAAAACAAAAAACCCGCCACTGATTTATTTTTAAACTTACCATTTAATTTGAGAATTTTCAGTCATACAGAGCCAGATTCATTTCCTATCTCTCCCAAAATAACAATAATAAAAAAAAGTCGCTTGACAACCACTTCTTTCAGATCTCAGCACTTACATCACTGATAAGCTTGTTGACTTTGGTAGTCCTCAGATGTTCTGGAGTATCCACAATACTTGTAAATTTGTCCTTCTGCTTTTCATACAGCCTTTTGTACTTGTACTGTGGAAGGAAAAACAAATAACAGTGCTTTGGAATAGTAGCGACAAAAACACCACCAATACATACACCTTTTCAAAGGGGATCTAGAATTAGCCTGCTCTCTATTAACAGCTGCATAGAGGTCAACTGAAACTGTCTATGTGGGGAGCCAAGCCCACACAACGGAAATGTCAGTTAGGTGGCTTTGGGTTATGCTGAATTCAAAGGAAGCCAACAAGATGCAAAAAAACCCTCTGCAGAGCACACATTCAAGTCACCTCTCAGCCATGTAACTTTGGAGTGACTACTGTGAATCATCATCTCTAACCTTCCCACCACCTCGATATGGGAATGGATATGAGATAATCCCATATATCCTTCCTGGGACAGGATGTGAACATGACAAATAAAAGGAGTAAATTAGCAGGTTTTCACCTAAGCAGATGAAAACATGGGCTGCTCTTGGAAGGATCTCTTAAAATGAATAGCCAGTGTGGGTAAGTTGCATCTTTTAGAATTTGTTAAATATTGATTTATTCATTTTATAATCTTTGTGTTGTAATCCACACAGACACTGGGCTATATATAAGAGTATGAATGAATTCAGGATCACTGAACTCACAAAAACTACGAGTGCTTGGCCAATATTACAACTGCATATTAAGTTAAAAAAAATTGATATTGAAGTTCCTAAATTAATTTTTATTTTAAAACATCAGATTAATTGCAAATTCAAACAATACTTCGTAATTATAGCAGAAAGGAAAATACTGAAACCATTAATTGTACATACATTTAAAAATGTATAAAATATATAATTTATTTGGAGCAGCAGATATAGGTATTATTATAGATCTTTATAAACTATTTTATGCAGCTGAAAATCTTGGGGAATCTATTTAATTATATATAGATCTTAAAACTGATATAAAGAGGAGAGTGATATAAAGATAACCATCTTTTATGCATTATATTGTTGTTAGCCGCCCCGAGTCTACGGAGAGGGGCGGCATACAACATAAATAAATAAATAAATAAATAAATAAATAAATAAATAAATAAATAAATAAATAAATAAATAAAATTATAATGAAAACAACAACAACAAATGCATGCACAAAGACACAAATGCATGCACAAAGAATAGCACATATTCAAAACAAAGACAGTGTATACTAAGACATTGTTGACATATCAATGCCATAAATAAAACATGTATGTAGACTAGATTCAGGGAGACTAAATTTAATTCTGAGATTAGTTAACATTCCAAATCTAAAACTATTTTCATGTAAAAATCCAACCTATTAATTTTAGGCACATAAATAATAAAGTTTGGCATTATAATACCATAATATTATTTTTATTCAGAAATAAATCAATTTGGATTATCATAGTGTAAACTAGATTTAGATGACTATTCTGTTCACAAATATCAATGCTGCTTTACTTCCAAACATGATTTGTTTGTGAATTCAAGCTTTGAAGTTTAAATGTGAATAGATAGACTTAATCTTCAGGTAGTTGCACATGATGGACAACTGATATCTCACTTTAGAATTGGGTTTATAGAAAGCTGGAGGACTGAATTATGAAATCCTAAACATGAATGCCATTCCTGGATTGTCAAGCCCTTGGATGCAGCTATGCCAGTTTGCACTTGTTTAGAGAATGAATGTGATGTTTGTATTAGAACAGGTGAACAATGGAGAATGTATATTGGCCAGATATTTCCTTCCCAAAATTTAACAAAAACCGAGAAGGCTTTCCAAATAAAGAACAATAATTTCTAGAACTAGTGTCTCCTCCAAAAGAAGAATAAATATTGCAGTTGGTACAATGCAAGTTGTCCTGATTAAGGTAAAAATCAGGAAAACAAAAATAAATTGCATTTGTATTTGCAGGAAATGAATGATCTAAAATAGCATATAATATAGCTAGCAGGAGGATATGTTTGCTAGCCAGATGTCCTTCGTGATAATAGACATGGAAGAGGAGACCTAAAGGATATTGGATATTTCCTCCTACTCATACCTGTATTTGCTACAGACAGGTGTAGCTTTGACCTATGTGCGGAAAGAGATATATGTGCGGAAAGAGATATACAGTATATAATAGTTTTCTCGCTGGTTGAAAGAATTTGCTGTAATATGTAGCAAATAATGACAGCATTCAAAATCAACTCCATTCTTTTAATGAAGAGTTTTTATGTTTATTGGACAAAGCCTTGTTTAGTCAATTCACCATATTCTGTGGTGTGCGTTGCACAGAGGTTTAATGTCTATAAGGAGCTAATAGATAGGTAGGTAGGTAGGTAGGTTGATAGATAAATAAATAAATAAATAAATAAATGATTGATTGATTGATTTTAATTATTTCATATTTAATTAATAGGAAGGATTTTTAATCCTTCAACATTTACTAGTGTCAAATCAACACTATCAATCCACTATAACTGCTACTACTGCTGCTACCACTACTACATCAACAACTACTACTACTACTACTACTACTACCACCACTACTTCAAAGCATTACCTGACTCCACTGATACGTGTTGTACAATGCTGTCAGCATATCTGGTCGCAGAATTTCATTACAACCCCGTTGTAGGAACAACTTGGCATTAGACTTATATTTATTCTGTTCATGTAGACAACAACGAAGCACACACAGAGAGACAAAAGACTTGTGAAGTCTACAAAAAAAAGCTCTAGATCCCAGATAGTGAGATTTAGGCCTTTGAAATATTCCTGTGTTCTCAAAATTGCACCAATGAATGGCATTTGTCATAATAACTGAATAACTGAACACCGGACACTAAAAGAGCTATCCCTGCATCCAGGGCTGCCCTTTTTAATAAGAAGAACATAGGAGTAAAACCAGACTTATTTGTTTTTCAGTTGAAATGTAATAATAAGGGTGAAATGTCATCCTCATTCATTGGGGCATAGCTTATGAGAACACAGAATATGGATAGGTTCACTCAAAAAGATACTGAGCAATTTTGGGTGGCAAAATACAGATAGTTTTCAGTACATGAAAGACATAACGTTTGGAATATCCCTGATCACACCTGTTACATCGCGGACTTCAGACATGTAAAAACGGACATCCACAAATGACAGCAGCCACATTTTGGATGTCTTGAACAACTTTGGCCAACAGTACCTGACTGCTTAACTCTCCTCCCCATTTGGCCAGCAGCGTTTTAGGGTCATCCACCACAAAGGAATACTTATCCTTCTTCTTCTCGTACTCTGACTTGTACAATTTCTGCTCAAAGCAGCATCAAGAAGTAATACATGGAGAGGCATAAATGTTAACCGCAATGTGTCAACTATGCAAAACTTTTTCTAGTTACTCATTAAATCCATTCACCCATTCAGAAAATAGAGAAGGGCCCCATTCCCCGCCTTCCCAAAAATAGTTATACTGTACATACATTTAAAACACAACATACTCTTTTAAATTAAATTAAATTAAATTAAACTAGAGCAGTGCTAGGCTGCTCTAATCAGAAATCAGCCTGAATAAGGGCTTATTTCCAGCTTCAGTAAGAATAAAATGTCAGTGTTAAAGATACAGAATTAAAACTTCAGAGTTGGCAGCATGTCTTTTAACTCTTCAAGTTAATCAAAATATTAAATTCAACTGTATTCTGACTATATATATACATTTCAAAATATATAAATGCTTGTCATATAGGTCCACATTAATAATCTGAACTTAACCCATTAAGGACACACAGCAAAATATAGAATATATTTAACTAAGAGCAGAGTTTGGCACACCTCAGCATCAATTAATTTCGCTGGCCTGAATGAGATTGACTTGAACTATACTTACTTCACAGCTCCAAATGTAGGAAAATTAACTTGATTTTTTTTGAAGTGGAAGAAGATTTATGTATTCAGCAGAAATAAAGTGTCCCTAAAAAGATGTATCTCAGGAACAGGGGGAATTCTCATTTTTTGCATTAAGCATGCATCATTATTGGAGTTTATAAAATCATTTCTATTCCTTATATGCTTAATATTTTCCTGATTGATTCACACATTATTTTATATCAGACATGAAAACATCGTGCTTGTGGTTGGGTATTTACATCTTCAAAAC
The DNA here is from genome assembly GCF_031021105.1 of Erythrolamprus reginae. Taxonomy (NCBI): domain Eukaryota; kingdom Metazoa; phylum Chordata; class Lepidosauria; order Squamata; family Dipsadidae; genus Erythrolamprus; species Erythrolamprus reginae. The sequence goes on from NC_091950.1 coordinate 177,368,938, forward strand.
TGACTTCTTAGGGAAATCCTACTATTGTACCCAAATTTCTTAACCCTCTACTTTCCTTCAATACTTCCAATTCTGTTTAAGTTGCATCTTAATATAAACCAGTTAGTTTTCTATAATTGGATTTACTTATATTTTTATAAAATAAATACGGCACTATCACAAAGAAAACTCAAGTTCTTTTCATACCAAATCTCATATGTCCAGGATTTTTTTAAAGAAAAATCATTGTGAGTTTTTCATGCACTTTCTTAACCCTAATTTGTACGATGTGGCAACTGCAGTTCCAAAGACACAATCAAGGAATCTTGAAGCTATTATTCCACCTAAGTTCTCCATATATTGATATTTATCCCTAAATGTTTTTAGAACAACTAGTCCCTTTCACAAAATATTTAATCAACTTCTAACCCAGTCAGATCACTTTACGGATAGTTGTAGCAGTATACACCCTATCCTAATTAGACATCAGCAGCGCAAATCACCATTTTGGAAATTCATTGTCCTTATATACATTCTCCACTATCTCAGTAGCCTTTATAGCAGGAAACTACCTTTAAGAAGGCTTTGTGGTATCATTTCTTTGTATGGGCAACTAGGTTTGGGCATTGCCACCAATCAGTGTTTAAGATGGCATTCTGTGCTGCTAGATATTGGGAGCAAAATCTGAAATGAAGATACTTGCTTTTTTAGCTATCGTTTTCTCCAACTACCTTGAAGAATTGGGTAGGTAAAATGTATTAGTTCTCTGAACCTATGTATCTCTATGAGATGAAAGTCATCTAACTGGAGATTGGAATTTATTTTGGGCATTTGAGGAGGTCTGTTTTGGGCTATACTTAATCTTTTGAGGCTTAACAATAGAAGTATCTCTTGGATTTAAACACCATTTCATAGTGCTTTACAGTCCTTTCTAAGTGGTTTACAGAGTCAGCATATTGCCCCCAATAATCTGGGCCCTCATTTTACTCACCCCAGAATGATAGAAGACTGAGTCAACCTCGATTCGGTCAGGATTGAATTTCTGGCAAAACTACATTCTAACCAATGTGCCATCACCACTCTTAGTTAACTTATGAATTAGTTAATTGATTCAGGCTTGTTTGTCTTAAGTTCTCAGCCAACTAATCTTCCTCCATGTTTCCTGATCTTGAGGGTACAAAGCAATTTAATGTGCTGAGGAAGATTTCATGGAATTGTTGTGGGCAATTCCTATATTACAAGAGTCTTTTAATCTACTTACCGCATCCATCAAATGAGTAGCATGTTTAAAATGTCTGTTAATTGGACTGTCAGCAACATACTTGAACTTGGATTTTGTCTTTTCAAATGTTTCCTTGTACTTATACTATTGAAAACAAATATACAACAGTTATAAGGATTAAATATTACAAAAATCAAAAGTCATCAAATACTGATGAAATATAAATGTGTGAAACACTGCAATCTTTTCACAATTACTAATGAAAATGAGATATCAGTAAATGATTCCTTGAAAGTTTCCAGCCTAGAAGACCTGTTAGTCTGGTGCATCCCCAAACAGAACTGTGATATATTTTTATTTGCTTATTTATCAGTTTTATAGAGTCCCTGATTCCACCATGATTCGTGTGGCTCACAGAAAATGTTTAGGAAACAACAATTGAATGAAAAACTGCTGGTGATTTTCTGTCGCTATCCCATAGACAGTATTTTAATTTACTGCACCTGTGTATGATTTGCCAATTACATAGTGGCAGATAGGACAGCACTCTAGAGAGTTAACCTCATTGCCCAGAAAATCATTGCCCGTCCTTTCCCCTCTTTGGAAGAGCTTTATAGCTCCCGTTGCCTTAAGAAAGTTCAAAACATTCTTAAAGATCCATGTCATCCTAGGCACCCTTTTTTTTTTTTTGAATTATTACCATCTGGCAGATGGTACAGGATAATAAAAACAAGGACAAATAGGCTGAAAAACAGCTTCTATCCCAGGACAGTAACTATATTGAATTCTACTGTATAGTGCAACTTTAATGCAATATTGATTTTCAATTCAATTGTATAGAATGTGAAGGATCTGTGTTTGTGTTTTATTTTTATAATTATAATGTACACTAAAGATGGCATTTAATTTCATTGTATGCGGTGCACTGGCAACAAAGTAAACTAAATTAAACTAAAACATTTATTTCAAGTAGTCCTTCACTTACAACCATCCATTAAGTGACCATTCAAAGTTACAACAGGACTGAAAAAAATGATTTGCAATCAGTTTTTGCACCTATGAACTACTGCAGCATTTCCGTAGTCCCATGATCAAAATTTTGGTTCTTGGCAACCAGCTTGTATTTACAACAGTTGCAGCATCCCAAGAACATGTGATAGCCATTTGCGCTTTCTCAGCTGGCTTCACACAAACCAAGTAAATGGGGGAAGCTAGAATCACTTAACAACTCCAATGATTTATCTAACAACCATGGCAAAAAAGGGTTGTAGGATAAGGTGTAAGTCATTTAACAATTATCTTGCTTAGCAACAGATCCCAATGGTGGTTGTAACTCAAGGATTACCTGCATGACATGAATCTTGATTTATTTATCCAACTGATTCAATCGCATGATCAGCAGAACATGAATATGACACAGTATTGTAGAAACTGGTAAAATTTTATGTTGATAAAGAAAATCTGTTAGGCAAACCTGTACAGGTTGACTAGAAAGAAAATTAACTTGATTTCTAAATAATGTATCCAAGCTCTTTCCCCTTGTGTATGTGGAATCCTGCCACTAAATCAGATCTTCATAAAGAAACTACCTCTCACAATTTTGAACAGATACAAATAATGCACATACTGGACTATACAGAGCTTTATTCTTTCCTGCGAGGACAAGATCCGGAGTATCCCATGCGTAGCATCCAATGCCTTTGAGCCATGTTAAATCTTCCTTATATTTAACCTGCAAAAACAAAGTAGCAAGAGAAAACTTAACTATATGAAATAATGTCAGAAGTCACAAGGAGTCACCCTAAACTCCTAATTTAACCAACTAGTTAAATTGTTTAACTTTTTTTTAGCAGATTTCAGTTAGAAGAGCTATATTTTTCCTTTTGGCACATAAGCTGAATCTAGGCAAAAGTCCTCTTGGCAACTCTTTGAACGCAAGCTATAAACCTAAGATAACCTCCTATGGAAAGTCCTTCAAATATCTACATCTGCTCAGTTCTGGCAGAATAGAGCTCGAGTCTGTTCTTCTCCATTCAATTCCACCTATCATATTAACCATTAATAATAATAAACAATTCCTTTGCTTTTAGCTACACTGGAGCTTAGATGTTTTGATGGATTTTAAATTCTGAGATCATAAACAAAATGCAGTCAAAAGTCCACTGGTAACCCTATAAATCTTGAGTTCATTTTGCAGGTGGTATTATGACTGCTAAGCTCTCTAAGGTATGAGCAAAAATAGAAAATGATGCATTTATGAATTGCACCATAAATTAACCACCTTAGATTTTCTCAAGCCTATTGCTCTCTAAGGCATCTTGCACACAACATAAATTAATCAACATAAATTAATACTCACAGTACTAACTGCATCAGTGACTGCACGATGGTGGTAGTGTTCTGGCCGGTCTGGGATAGATCTCCAAAATCCTAATTCACTCATGTATTTTTCTTTATATTTCACCTAAAAAAATTGCAAACAATGAATAAATAATATTCAATTAACAAAAATACACAATGAGAATATATGAGAATGTATATATGTTTTTCTACAAGAAATCCCCACAAAATGCAATGGGACCTGCAAAAATGGAGCTTTATGTAGGCAAGCCTAGACTAAGAAAAATATGCATCGAATGGAGGTACCAAGATGTGACACCACTCACATCTGCTGCTTGAAATTCTTTTTCGCCAGCAAAACTGAACTAGAATGTGGAGGGAGGGGACAAATGAAGCATTGTGTAATGCCAAATCCATACACCTAATCAGACTGGGGAGGATATCCGCAATGCCATCACAAAATGAAGACAAGGATATACAGTGCTAAGTAACTTCCAATACAGTTGTTATTCGGTCACTAAGTTGTACCTGACTTTTGATGAACCCATGGACCATAGCATGCCAGGCTCCCAGGGTAGTGTTATGTACGTATCAATTTGCATAACTGCCACTGATTGGCTAATCTAGCGGTGGGAGAAATAAACTGCTGTCAGTGACTAGCAGGCTTCAGGGAAGTCCTTAAAAGTGGCTTCCCTGCAGCCTGTCTGCAGTCTGTATTAATTCTAATTAATCCTAAAATAAAATACAGAAAATAGTATAAGGGCAGACTAGATGGATCATGAGGTCTTTTTCTGCTGACAGTCTTCTATGTTTCTAATAGACAATAAAGGTGCTGAATTTTTCCTGTGATTTGATCCTTCATTTATGGGCAAATCTAACAAGTTTGACCAAATTTATGTTCTTTACATTAATGACACTATCTAACCATCTCATCCTCTGCTGTTCCCTTCTCCTTTTGCCTTCAATCTTTAAAAAATAAATAAATTATGTTCTTCTCATTTGATGGCCAAAGTATTTGAGCTTCAGATTCAGTATCTGTGCTTCCAAAGAGTTGGTTTCTTTTTAAGGATTGGCTGATTTAATTGTCTCATCAATCCCAAGGGACTCCCAAGAGTCTTCTCCAACACCACAATTTCAGAAGATCAATTCCTTACAAGTGCAACTCTCCCAGCCTTACATTACAACTAGGGGGAACCATGGCTTTGTCAATATGAACTTTTGTTGGCAAGGTGATGCCACTGCTTTCTAATACCTTATCTAGGCTCTGCTGCAGTATTCTAAATGTAAAGGAAGCTCCCCAAACCCCAATTTGATGTAATGGTCCCTAATGACAACTACAGTTTGCTGTAGCTGGATGGGTGGGTAGGTAGGTGGGATGGGAAATAATTGGACCCCTTTAAAAACAAGGTCTTGCAAACTGAATGCTTTTGAGTTAAATGGATATTGAGAATGTTTTATAGTCAGGCAGAATTGCATGTTTAAGAAGCCATATACTTACTTTGCTGATATCATCAGTGACTTTGCGATGATAGACAATGTCTAAGGCATCCTTTACAGTGTGGTATTTACCCTTTGCTCGCTCAAATGTTTCTTTGTAGCGCAGCTGATTAAAAAAAGAAAAAACACCAGAAGACATTTGTTTGAAATGTATTTTTATATCATTAATGAGATAGCCCTGAATTATGTTTCCTAATATGGGATGAATCAGACATTTGTTCAGCTTTCACACAGACAAAAATAGGCATAAATCCTAACCTGAAGACAATGTTATCCAATTATATTCTGACTGCTTAATTTTTCATAGGCAGGCAGACAGACAGACAGGCAGACAGACAATTATAAACCAAATGTACATTCTAAATAATCCTGGTTTTCTGCAAAAATTCACATTCATCCCTATTTTGGTAACTATTATTTCATCTGCTGAATAATTTTTCTACTAATTTAATATTTCATTATGAAGACCCATTTAATAAGAATTGATTATCCTCCTATAACATTATTTATAGCGTGAAAACATGTATTATCTTTGAAAGGTATCTTTTTCTTATCATTCACTTACATCACTGGCATTCAGATAAGCCTTCTTAGCTCTGATGAGGATTGGTGTATCTGGGACTGTTACATATTTATCCTTTAGTTTATCGTAGAGTGACCTGTATTTTTTCTAAAGAAACAGAAGTGGGAGGGGAGGAAAAGTATGATTAATATTGAGACTTGTGCTCTATAGAGACTAAAGTATAAAAGTGGGACTTTGAATATCTCAGTGAGCATAGCCTGAAGGCTTGCTCTTTAGAAGAACCAGATGTTCATCTGTCTCATGAAGATAACCCAAATGGTTGCAGCTTTTACCTCACTGGCAAAGTCCTTCACATGCTTAGCAAGTTTTAAGGCAGGTGTATGGTCTCCAGCATGGTGATGTGGTCTTTCCTTGGTGGCAAGTTCAACATACAAGTACTGTAGAAGAATATAAAGTTGTTACAGATCAGAGAGGTTTCATGTACATCTAAAAACCCAGACTCCTTCTTCCATTGAATTTTGCATACTTATATTCTTGGTCTTTCTGCTCTTAAGTGTCAGTTCATGCTTACATACTGGCATTTTTTAAATCAGGGACCTCTAAAGATCAGAGCTACTGCATTTTGTAAGAAGAAATTGTAAGAAGCAGAAACCCTTCAAATTAAGAGTAAACTGCAATGAATTATATCAATTAATAAAATCAATCATTAATCCCATTGGAATATTGCTTGGTAGAGTTTTCTATGATAAGCTTCTAACAAGAAATACTAGCCAAATGCATCAAATAAATGATCCATGTGCATTCCTCCAGTACAATCAAAGTATGGAAATAAGAAAGGTTAAATTGCCAAACGACCTGCGCTCATATCAGTTCAGCTCTGATTACCAAAATTTAGCAGTCTTCAACTTTACGATTTTATTTCAATTTCTTTCAAGTAATCAAATGATATAAAATTTATTTATTTATTTGTTTGTTTGTTTATTCATTTTTTAAATTTATTTATTTATTTATTTGTTTATTCGTTTTTAAAATTTATTTATTTATTTATTTATTTATTTATTTATTTATTTATTTATTTATTTATTTATTTATTTATTTATTTATTTATTTATTTATTTATTTATTTATTTATTTATTTATTTATTTGCCACTCATTCTAAAATAGACTCAGAGTAAGAAAATGACTCTAGTTGGATGTTTGTGGCTGTAAATCTGTGATGAATTAATAACTACATTAATTAAAATAACTAAAAACAGTCTAGCTATATCACCAATGTACTGTATATATGTGTGTTTGTGTGTGTATGTGTGTATACATATATATATTGACATTAAGGGAGACCAGGATAGCACTATTTTGACCTTGTTCTGGCTATAGATAGATAGAGAGAGAGAGACAGAGACAGAGAGAGACAGAGACAGAGACAGAGGCAGACAGAGACAGAGCGAGACAGAGAGACAGAGAGAGAGACAGAAACAGAGACAGAGAGAGACAGAGAGAGATCTGCTTGAAAATGTTAAGATGTGAAAACAAGAACATTAATAAAAAATATTGCAAAAAAGTATAGCTATGTTATAATTAGAACAATAGGCGCATCTAGCTTAGTTCACAATGTGAGAAAAGTATACAAGATGGAGGAGGAGGAGGAGGAGAAGAAGGAGGAGGAGGAGGAGGAGGAGGAAATATTAGGCATAAGCTTTTACAAGACAGATCAGAGATGGTTTGGAATTAAGACAATGAAAATTCTTGGAGGTGGAATAGACCTGAAGATTCCACTAAGCTGACTCAATAATTACAAGCACAGGAAACCATTTGTTAGTGTAATTTGCACAATTACAAAGCACATAACAATGGCAGGAGAAGAGCTCTTAATATATCCTTTCCAATGAGCTGAGTAGGTCACAGTTACTTGGCAGGAATGCCAACAGCACAAATGTACAAAAGGAAAGTTCCTGCCTGGTGGTGGTGGTGGGGTCCAAGTCTTATTACTTGGAAAAACAACCAAGAGTAAATTACATTAGAGATTTATGAAACTACGCTACTTTCTTTTATTGTCATGAGTAAGTTGGTTGAGGAAAAACCCTTACATCTATGCTATTAATTTAAAGAGAGTTAATCATTGTGTAATGTTGTTTTCATGCTTTTATTTTTTCTCTTTTTTATTTTTTATTTTAGCTTCTTTTTAAAAAAATAATTACAAATAGTTATGTTATCAATATTATGCGTAGAGTTTAATTAAGACTACAATGTATTTCTTAAGTTGCCATAATGAACAATTCCGTACCTTTAATTAATTAATGAAACAATTTCAAAATTGATTATTGTAAATCTCTAGTTAATTTGCCCAATTTTGTTCTTTTTCTTCTATGAATTGTTCTATATTTTTAATGCAGTTATTATTCTGTTCCTTAAATATTTTAATAAATAATCAAAAATATGAAGGAAGATGGTACAATGTTTCTCAACATTACAAAATTAAAGGTAATTAGAAAATGTTACACAATTCTTTCATACCTGCAGCTGCACATGTACATACCTTGCTCTGCAGTTTTTGTCCCCTTTTGGCTCTGTTAAATTCTGGTGTATCAAGGATAGATGTGTACTTAGTCTTTTGCTCTTTACCTGCAGCTCTGTATACAATCTGGAAAGGATTACATGAATACGATATTGTGAGAACAACCCCAAATATGCCCATCATTAAAGAAAAGCAAAGTTCGTAACTCCTTAAAGCAGTTGATATGGGCTAAACAGTAGAACATTTAACTCATCATCTGCTAAACCAGTGGTTCTCAACCTTTCTAAGGTGGCGACCCCTTAATACAGTTCCTCGTGTTGTGGTGACCCCCAACCATAAGTCTAGCCCCAATTCTCTCAACAGAGCTTTGAGCTGATTGGAAGGAAGGTCAGAGAGACGCCCCCACTGTAAACGCCTGATTGGTCGGATTGTAAAAATATGTTCCAAGATGCCAGAATAGAAGCTTTAGTTCCTAATACCAGGAGAAATTTGTCTTTTCCCAGGGTCTCAGGCGACCCCTGTGAAATGGTCATTCAACCCCAAAAGGGGTCCTGGCCCCCAGGTTGAGAACCACTGTGCTAAACAAATAATTCCCCCACCACTGTCAAACTATTCACTGAGGCTGCATTAATATTGTTATTAGTCTTCTAATCATTCCTATCGCCACCTCCTCCTACTTATGATTGTATGAATCTAACTTGTTGCTTGTATCATTACAATTTATATTAATATTTACTGATTGGTTATTTGTATCATATGACAATCATTAAGTGTTGTACCTCATGATTCTTGACAAATGTATCTTTTCTTTTATGTACACTGAGAGCGTAAGCACCAAAGATAAATTCCTTGTGTTTCCAATCACACTTGGCCAATAAAGAATTCTATTCTATTCTAAAATCTCTTTTTTTCCTGGAATGAAGCATTGCTCAATATTTCTGTCTAAAGTTATCAAAATAATTTAACTACTTTTCACCTTCATTTTGGGGCAGGATATTATTGGAAATGTCTTGCACTAACCTCACTTGCACCATTGACTATAATAGGAAGAAGATCCTTTAGCTCAAAAGTATTATGCAGCATTTACAGGCAAACAATATGGAACAGTAGCTGTTTTCCTTCATCCCTGAACTTGGCTTATAATAATTAAATTCAAAGCAAATTATCTAAGATTTTGCAAGCATGTGTCTGTTATAACCAACCTTGGGTTTATAATTTGGTCAAAACTGGGTTGATTGATTTATAAATTCATAACTTCCCAACAATAACAATCAAAGCCTCCCTGCTATGACATATATTCAGCTTTGTTGGCACTTCTTCCCAACCTAAACTACAATGTATGCAGTTAGTTATGCTGAAAAGCAGATTGCATACAAGTCCCCTTGGTTATATCCCACAAGTCGGATGCATCACATGCAAGCCATGTTCACCCCAGCTCCTCAATGGCAAGAAAGGTCACAAGACATCACATGATGTCACGTGACATGATCAAATTTGACACCCGTGACATATATCTACCCAAAAACAGTGTAGAATTTTCTTCACTTTGCAAAGTTACCAAGTAGTCCCACCATCAATTCTATTTCATATTTGTATTGGTATCAATGGAATCATGTCTCTATGCTGTATTTTTCATTGGTTGTCTGCCACAGTGAATGTCCAACCTTCTTCTATGGCGGTTACATAGAAAGCAACCATATGTTAGGAGTCAGTTTTCCTTTTGAATTTAAAGAGCTTTTCATTGTGGGGAAACTAACAAATTGCCTACAGTGATGTCAGGTGAGATGGATGTGAAGCCTGCCAAATAAGACACTGGTAGGCCAGGGAAACTCTCGAATGGTTTATTGGAAAATAATAACGGTAACATGCAACTGCAATTGCTAACAACAACAACATGGCCATGCCTGGCAGCTATTTATATCCCTTGTTGCCAGGCTGAGCTAGCCAATCCATGCTCTGTATTTTCCCGCCCAAGGATAGGGGGCGGGCCACATTTTCCAACTGTCCTCTGGACACAACACCGGGCAGCAAACAAATTCAATAGATACATTAATAAATACATTGAACTCACCTCACTAAGGTGGGTCTTTAGCTCCTGGTCTTTTCTATAAACAGGAGTGTCTAGAACCACAGAGTACTTGTCTCGAACTTTCTTTGCAGCATCAGTGTACACATAATGAGACTGGAAAGGAAAATAGATTTAAAACATTAGCCCCACACAATTAAGTAAGAAAGCGAAGATTAAAACAAATTTAAGAAAGTAAAGTTTACCTAACTTTAACAGAATGTCAGTCTCAGTGTTCGTGTATTACAGATTCATATTGTCTTATGTTTAAAATATATTTATATTATGGGTTTATTTGTAAGCCATTTATTATGGAGATAAAGTGGCATATATGCTTGATTAATTAATTATCTCATATGACACTATAAACAGTTTTCTGAGAAGGGCAGCATACAAATCTAAATAATAATAATAATAATAATAATAACAACAATAATAATAATAATGATAAATATTGGCTTACAGTGAGTCTTAATTAATAAGTAAGGTTCAGTAAATAAATACATCTAGCATTGATAGTTGTGTGTGAGAAATGACATACCCAGAGTTTGCGTAAATGCCGCGCACGGACCATATCCGGAGTATCATACAGGAAGCAGCCCAGACCTCTGAGCCATTGTAGATCACTTTTGTATTTAACCTGTCAAATAAAGACATTGATTGAATATATAGCTCTTCCATATCAGAATATATATTTCACATAAATCAATAATCTGAACTGGTCTTAAAAGCTGAGAAATCACAAAGCCATTCTATTGGAACATTTGTCTAATATAGGGATGGGAAAACTATAATTTGATTCCATTCTGAACCACCACAGTCTGCATAGCCAAGACTGATGAGCACTGTAGTCCAAAATCTTGAAATCCACAGGTTTCAATTGGAGTACCCAAAGCATTTGCAGTTGATATAACAAACTAATCCTGTCCCTTGTGTATGTGTTTGTTTGTTTGCTTATGAAACATTTTCTGTCTGCCAATCAACCTCAGTGATTCTGAGTGGTTTAAAACAATTAAAAAAAACCAATATACAAAAAATAAAATCAATACTCTGCAGGTCTCCTGGTGACAATAATCAATCAAACAAGTCACTTGATGGGCTCCATCCCACTCTGGAATCCCTACACCCATTGGCAAAATCAGGTCTTGAGGGTCTTGCAAAAAAAGTGTCAAAGTGGGGGCCAATCTAATCTCCTCAGGGATGATGTTCTAAAGGGAGGGAGCTACCATGGAGAAGACCCTTCTTCTGGGTTACACCAACTGCACTTCCTTAGGAGAAGGGACCCACAATGTTTCCTGCCTTCCCACTCTGCTGAGTCAGTTAGACATTACCGGGTAACGACAGTTCTTTAGCTAACCTACAATACCATGTAGGCTTTTTAAAATAACAACTAGCACTTTGAATTGCACCCGAAAGCAAATACAGGTTCCGTTTATTGGCTGTCATGCATTTTAATATTTTATTTTAGGGAGGGAAACCATTAATAGAAAATATTGTTGATAATGCCATAGGCATTAATATTTGTTGCAACCCGCCTATATGTATTCACAGAAACTTATTCTAAAGATTTAAAACAAGTTTTGCTTACATCACTTGTAATTTCTCCAACATAGCGGTTGTGTACAGTTTGTGGAGTAAATGGTAAGGAAATCAAGTGTCCTTGCATCTTGAAGAAATCAGTCTTGTAGATAAGCTAAAATAAAGAGAGAAGAATAAGATTCTCCCCTCCCTGCAAAATCAAACACAACACAAATTGTGCGTCTAATATAAAAATAAGATATGCCTACATCACTGAAAGCTTCTTGGTTTATTTTCACTTGGCGATGGAGTGGAGTATCAGGTGTAGTATGAATCTTATCTTTATTTTTGTGATACACCTCCCGATACATTCTCTGTAAGAAAAAAAAGGATTAAATCTTAATCTATGTTGCACAGTATTTGCTGAAGAAACATTTATTTCAGTCATTTGACTAGACAGAACTGACCCATGAATGCTAAATAATAAACACATGATTTAGCTATGCCTCTTAAATTAACATAGTTAATCCTACAAAAGTTCATTTACTGATCGTTCAAAGTTAGAACAGCACTGAAAAAAGTTACTTAAGACCATTTTTCACACTTACAACAGTTGCAGCATCCCCATGATCAGGTGATCACAATTCAGATGCTTGGCAACTGAAATCAGACAATATTTATGATGGTTGCAGTGTCCCAGAGTTATATAATCACCTGTGATCTTCTTATAAGCAAAGTCATTCGGGAAGCCAGATTCACTTAACAGTCATGTTACTAACTTCACAACTGCAGTGATTCACGTGTCAAGAAAGGTTGTAAAATGGGCCAAAATTCACTTAACAAAATATTTGGTGTAGAAATTTTGAGCTCAGTTGTGGTGATAAATCTATATTAAAGGTAATAGAATACTGTATACATGGAGCCCATGCTTAATTTACAGCAAGCAAACTAGATTGCAGAAAATATGACTTCAGCAATACAGCGATCAATGCCTGGAATTCACTACCTGACTGTTGTTCCCCCAACCCCAAAATCTTCATCCTTTGATTGTCTACAATTCATCTCTCCCCTTTTCTAAGAGGTCTTTAAGGGGCATGCGTAAGCGTACCATTGTGCCTACCGTCCCTGTCCTACTGTCATATTGTCTTTTTATCATTACTTGCTATGTTATGTTTATATAAACGACTATCCTATACTTGATTGACAAATAAATAAAATAAATAAAATAAATAAAATAAATAAAATAAATAAAATAAATAAAATAAATAAAATAAATAAAATAAATAAAATAAATAAAATAAATAAAATAAATAAAATAAATAAAATAAATAAAATAAATAAAATAAATAAAATAAATAAAATAAATAAAATAAATAAAAAATACAATAAATAAAAAATAAATAAATAAAAAATAAATAAATAAAATAAAAAATAAAAAATGAATAAAATGAATAAAATGAATAAAATAAATAAAATAAATAAAATAAATAAAATAAATAAAATAAATAAAATAAATAAAATAAATAAAATAAATAAAATAAATAACAGTTCGAGAGAAAGCAGTTTATTGTTCCTATTTTGTGCTTTCTTACTTCGAGTACTGTGGACTTTTCAGGCATACCGGTAATTTATTATTTTCTTTAATTTTTTTTTTAAATACCCCCATATTTTAATGCTCAGATCCCATTTCTGCTACGTATGTAGATGATCAAAAAGTTTACTTGACTGTTATTTTTGTCAGGTTACCTTTCTATGGGAACAAAAGCTTGTCACTGGATATGCTGTCCATACAGCCAGTTTGAGAATGGACTCGCTCTCAGTAGTGCCCCTCTTCCCCACAAAATCTACAACACATTCCCAACCATTCAGATAAACCTAAAACATTTACTACACCAGTCAATGCATTAATACTGATGGAGAAAAGAAGTGGAGCATTAACCTTCTTGCTATATTGTAGCCATGCAGGTTTTATGCACAGGTACAGTTCTTCATTGCACAAAAGATTCTAACTTTTCAAGCTTTTCAAAGTTAGCGATTTGAACACACAATTTAAAACCATCAATATTTCTAGCAGTCACATTTATCCACTTTATCTAAAATGAGTTTCATAAACATTGTACAGAAGTGCACCATTTTTCAACGCAAGATTCCTACATAAGATTCTAACAGTGATCACAAATAGTTTTATAAAACCAAATATTGAATCATAGCAATTTTGGGTTTATGAAATGAATTAAATACTTACCTCATTAAGGATTTTATTGACTTTCCTTGTATGTACAAATGGAACAGCTTTGGGCCCAAAATTGTAACCACTGCCCCTGAGGTGTTCAAAAACCTCTTTATATTTTATCTGAAAAACAAATCCATACATAGACTTCAGATTCATGTGCCTTTAATAAATAGAAACTGTTGCAGCATAACCCAAAAACCAAATGAATCGTGATATAATGAAACCAATATTTCACTGAAACACATGTAAAAAGACCCCATATTGCAGTTATGCCATGATTGCCTATCCCTTAATATATTTGAACATTTTAATGAAATATCTGATTTTATTATTTTTGTTTTTATTTGTTTCTTTTAAATTTATATCTGACTCAATTGAAAGAAGAAGTCAATAAAAGAAAAATGCTTGGAATTACATTTTAGAAATATATGTACATTTAAAGCAGAAAGAAAATGATATGACAGATTTTTGAAACTGCTGTTTTTTCCCCATGTCTTTCGGAGTAAGAGAAAGTTTTTCATCCTATCCAAAATGTAAAGTCATACAAATCTTACAGTAGCTTTGCTATAGATAGGGCCTCACATGAGCAGAAAATATCTAGCATAAATAAGAGGATTTTTCCAACAGAACACAAGTTTTCTATAGCTAAGAAAAGACTAGAGGAATGTGGCTGTTAACATTAGGATATCTGTTGCATATTATATTGAATGCTACTTCATGTCCAAAAAATATTTCTATACTCTTAAGCATGAATAAGCATAAAGATTGCATTATGCTTATGTCTTGTTTAATATTACTTTGACAGTATTTCTCTTTTTCTGACTGGAACTAAAATTTAATTAAACAGTTACTTACATCACTGCCAATATAGTTGGCATGTTTAGCATGCTTGAAACCAGGAGTATCTGGTGGGAGTTTGTATCCAGTAGGAAGGGCATGCAAGCCAGCATTCCGGTAGAGAGGCTGTCAAAAAGAAATGAATAAATGAATGAAAAATGTAATGTGTAATTATATGCAAAAACCTTTTAAGGCAATTGTTGGGAAACTTCAAACTTGTAGAATCAACTTTGGGTATGCTCTAGCACCCTACAAGCAGAAAGCATATCAGGTTCTTCCCACACTCTTTTTTTCCCCAGAACTTTTTCATAGCCTGTGTCTGGTAAATTGAAAATATACATCAAGAAATGCAATCCTAGCCACTTTTAACTGCAGTACTCAATGGTAATAACATTTCAATAAGGGAAGTAGTGATCTCCTCTTGGTAGGATATGTTCAAGCAGAGGCAAGCCAATCTGATCGTGCTACATCTGAATTTAGATTTTCCACTAAGAAAGGATTGGTTTAGATGGTCTAATTCAGTGTTTGCCAACCTTGGCCACCTGAAGATATTTGGACTTCAACTCCCAGAATTCCCCAGCCAGCGAATGCCAAGTGGCCAAGGTTGGGAAACACTGGTCTAATTAGTCCCCTTTCAAATATATAATTCCACAGTCTGCTAAGTTTAGGATTATGGTCAGAAAAAGGTGAATGTGCTGAACTCTGCACCCTATTGGCTTTGGTTTATCTCCAGAAGCCTAAGGATTAGGGACAGATCTGGTTAATATTAAATAGAGAGACATCCCCTCTCCCCGCCAAAAATCCCATGTCTGTAATTTAGAATAGGAATAGCATTCTGAGAGAGGAAGTAGCAAACCCTTCTGTTTTATTGCCAAGAAAACAAAACATTTCCACAAATTATCATCATGAGTTCGGAGAGTGCACTTTCTATTAGCAACCTCACTACCAAAATAGTAGCCAAAATTACACTGCTAATGAAGAGACATATCAATACACTTTACATATATGAAAAGCATTTGCAGGAATGAGAAGACCCCTAAATATCCTAAACAGCTGGGTCCTTGTATGGCTCATTATAACTCTGTCTTGAACATCTCCTTCTTATTGTTTGATATTTGATACTGTATTATTTCTTTATTATTATTATTGCTGCTGCTGCTGTTCTTCTGTGGCTTCCTGATCCCAAATTTCATCAAACCCCTTTCCTCCCTCTTTTAAAAAAATTGTCACCAAGAACCAAAATCTAAGTACTTACTTCGCTCTGTATCTTGTAAGCCCGATTTGCCCGCTCCAGATCCACTGTCTTATTTGTGGATGTATATTTCCCTTTGATATGATGCACGTAGTTGTGGCGGTAAACAGCCTAAGAATTGACAAAACAAAATAAGCTATGTTAAATCTTAGCAAAAGCTTCCTCGTTGTTTTGGTTTTTAAATGCTGGTGAGATATCAATCAGATCTAGCGAAAGCAACAGTAGAGTTTCAAAGGAAAATCCTAATGCTGGAGAGGGAATCTGAAAAAAAAGAATTCTTTCCTTCCTTCCTTCCTTCCTTCCTTCCTTCCTTCCTTCCTTCTGCCATCTGATCTACACTTATGACACAACATTGCTTTGCCTAGAAAGTCATCACGTCTGGATTATTCAAGCACTTGCTGAAGAATAAAGAAAAATACCAGTCCTATTGATTTATTTATAAAATTTTCTACCTTGTGGCAATCTAAAAAAGCCTTCGGTAGCTTATATAGGACATAGAATAAATTATTAAACAAGACATAGGACATAGAACAAATTAAAACATCCATGGTAACAAATAAAACCATGCCAGAACTTCATATATAACAGCAATATATGTAGTAACCAACCTAAAAAACTGGACCCTTTTATCTTATGATATAGAAAGCTGTCAGGGATATCAGAGCTAAATGAATTGAAAATAAAATGTCCTGTGCATCTAATATGTGACTTAGATGTAAAAACAAAAATGGGGGTGGGTGGGTGGGTGTTCTTCTGTTGTGTTGCTGTAGGTTTTTTTTTTCTGAAGCTATGCAATTACTTGCATTGGGGAAAAATTAATCCCCATTCAATTTTTGCAGTATTTGTGAACATGCTCTATTTGGTTGATAAAATTGCAATGAAATGAAACTGGATCATTCTGAAAGCATTTTCTGATTTTGAGACTGAAATGACCCATTCCTGAACTATTTCCAGCTGCAAGTTTGTACTGTTTTGTCAATTGCTGCTGCTTGGCTGGTGGATGGAGTTCTAGTAAGCCATGCCAAGTATGTTAGTGACAATCCAAGCCATGATCATTAAAGGAAAGGAGGAGGAGGCTGATGGGAACAGAAATACAGATACTCACTTCACTCAGATTCTTGCCACTGAGCACATTTTGATCATAAAGAGGTGTGTGTGTGACTACAGAATATTTGCTCTTCATTTTATCTGCCTCTGCCTTGTATTTCAGCTGTGAGAGAGAAAGAATACATAGATAATACCTTCTTTTTTTGTCATTCTATTTTTTTTAAAAAAAATCCTTTTAATAGTTTTTTGTGAAAGTAGCACTCTTAAAACACATCAGGTTGTGCCAGGCTTGGAGCCTCTTTTCCATGAAGAAAGGGTGCAGTGGAAAATTGCATGCAACAATAGCTTTGGCGGGATTAAAAACCATCTTGGATAAATTGGCTGGTGCTTCATCTGCTGGCCTCCTTCCAGTTACTTAGAAATATATATATTTTTGCATTTGAAAATGTTTGGGTTGGTAGAAGTTTGAAGCGACTAGAAATTGCCGACCATACTTACGAGATTGCGAAGATCATAGGCATGTTTAGCATGAAGAATTTCAGGAGTATCCCAAACAAAACAGCCAATGCCTTTGAGCCAGTTGAGATCATCTTTGTATACAAACTGAAATATTAAAATTAAAAGAGAAAGGATGAAAATTCCATTCCATGCAATCTCAAGAATGCTTTATCTGTCAACTAAAATTAACTTCCCAACTTGGGTCCGGCTCTATTGCATGTAAAATGATCTATTAATTTAATTCCAGGCCTGGAAGGAATACCAATATCAACAAGAATAATTTGAATTTGAATTTGAATTTCACTCTTTCTAGTATCCATGCTTATCAGATCTGGTATGAAAAAGTTTTAAAGACAAGCAGAATATTATTCAATAGGACTTTTTTATTAGCCTCTGCCATCTGAAGAAAATATAATTACTAGAAGCAGGAAGCTCCAAAAAGTGGTTAGTTAGTTTAATTTTTGATGCCTAGGTTTACAGATGTTTATGGTTGTTTTATAATATAAACCAACACATGGTGGTTATACATCAGTATTGTACTTTCAGTTTGTGTTTGAATTAAGTTGCATTAAAATCAATTTAGTATAGTTTACAATGTATAAAAAGAATTATATCCCACCACTCATACTTTTTCTGTCCTTATGCAAAGTTTGTTTCTAAGAAGGAATTATCATATAATTGACTTACATCACTAAGTTGATTGTTGACTTTTCGGGCAAGAATATTGGCATGAGGATCTGGAATACTAGCCCACTGATGGAGATGGATGCGATAATCAACTTCACTGATTTTCTTCTGTGTTTTCTTAGCTGTCACAATGCCCACCATGTCTGGGACAATATGAATTTTAGCCTTGTTCTTTTCATAGACGTCTCTGTATAAACGCTAGGAAATTCAGACAGAAAATTTAGTTAATAGTACATTAACAAGTTTCCCAGCTAAATATTAATCCATGTTAATTTTCTAAGGAGTTGAATACTATGATTAACTATGATAAACATATATCTATTGTAAGATAAAATACAGGAAATAGTATAAGGGCAGACTAGATGGACCATGAGGTCTTTTTCTGCCGTCAGTCTTCTATGTTTCTATTAGAATAAATGTGAGCAAATGCTTATTGATTTATTTTGGAATGTAATAGTGCTGTAATTATGTTAAAATAGCTTTACAAAAATAAAGTGACTAGAAATCACTGAACATCTAATATAAATACAGCAATATAACACATATAAGCCTTGGCTGGCCTAAAATATCTTTGCTATGTATATCTGTCTCTAAATCCAAAAGAATCAAAGCTTATAATTTTTATGCTTGACTCCTCACCACTTGGAGAAGTAGGAAATGTTTAATAATATAGTTTTTTTAAATATCTTACATCAATGTTGAGTTTGCCAACTCTTAAGCATCTTGCAGTGTTGGGATCATCTTGAACACCTTTAGGTATAGTGTAGAGTGCTTTAAATTTATCATACTCTTCCCGATATTTTACCTAGTGGCAAAGAAAAGAAAAATAAACCATACAGGAACCATGTCATATTTCTAAAGCAGATTTATAAATGCATTGTTAAGTATACTTACAATACTGGCATTATATTTCAGCTGTTTAGCACGAACAAAAGGCACGGCATCAGGAGGCAATTTATAAGTGAGGGATTTGATTTTCTCCCACAGTTTCTTGTATACATTCTGAAGAAAGGAGAAACAGTTATATGTATAGTTGAGACAAAATCTATGAAATAGCAGTGTAGAACAGGCAATCCTCGACTTACAACCAGATTTATATTTAAATTTGATGTCATACAGTATGCCTTCTTTTAATTGTAATCTTCTGACATGAATAAAGCAACTTATAAAAACCATCCAATTAGTGACCATTTAAATTAACAATGGCACTGTAAAAAGTGAACCTCTGACCCCCCCACTAACACCGACTGCGACCGACCGGAGAGGTAGGAGGAGAACCACTGAAGGACAGTGCCTCCCACTCCCAACCCCTCTAGCCGGCGCAAAAGGATACTGTGGTCGATGGTATCAAAAGCCGCTGAGAGGTCAAGAAGCACCAGGATAGAGAATAAACCCCTGTCCGGGCCTGCCAGAGATCATTCATTAACGCGACCAAAGCAGTTTCCATGCTATAGCCGGGCCTGAAACCTGACTCTTGAGGGCCTAGATAATTGGCTTCTTCCTAGGACTGCTGGAGCTGGAGCGCCACCACCTTCTCCACAACCTTCCCCATAAAGGGAAGGTTGGAGACTGGATGATAGTTGTTAAGGATGGCTGGGTCCAGGGAAGGTTTATTGAGGAGGGGGCACACAAGTGCCTCCTTGTAGGAAGCCGGGAAGGACCCCCTCCCCAAAGAAGCATTGACAATCTCCTGGACCCAGCTCCATGTCACCTCCCTGCTGGCCGAAACCTGCCAGGAGCGACACGGATCCAGCAAACAGGTGGCGGAATTCACAGCTCCAATGGTCTTGTCCACTTCATCAGGTGTCAGCAGATCAAACTCTTCCCGGACAGATGGACAAAGACGGGCCCCAGTCACCTCGACTGACTCGTTGTCAGTCGACTCTGTTATCCAATCGGAGTCCAGGTCCGCCTGGATCCGAGTGACTTTATCAGCGAAAAATGTGTTAAAGTCCTCGGCACTGCCCTGCAAGGGCTCTCCAACTCCCCCCTGGTTAAGAAGGGAACGGGTCACCCTAAACAGAGCGGCCAGGCGAGATTCCGCTGATGCAATCAAAGCGGCATGATATGCGCATTTTGCCACCTTGAGCGTCACTTTGCAAGTCTTAATATGAGCTCTTACAAGTGTTTGGTTGGATTTGAACTTACTCTTCCTCCATCACTTCTCTAGATGTCTCTTCTGGCGTTTCAACTCCCGTAGCTCCTCAGTAAACCAAGGAGCTCTCTGGGGTCTAGTGCCATAGAGTGGTTGCAATGGCGCAATCCGGTCAAGAGCCTCCGTCGCAGCCTTATTCTAGGCCACGGCAAGAGACTTTGCCGAACTGTGGACAAGTGCATCTGGTATAAACCCAAGCGCCCTTTGAAAGCCCTCTGGGTCCATCATGCATACAACATACAACTCCATATCCATCTTATGCAGGATGTAACCCAGTACTACATATTCCTCCACATATAATTTTATCTCCTCTTAATTTTCTTGGGTTGGTTGGAAATGAAAGGACTATCACCCCCACTCCCATCTATGTTACATCCTAGATAAGCCAGCCTAAGCAGGAAGAAAATACTAATTAATCATCACATTCTGATTTTGGTAGTTATATATCAATATAAGAAGCTACCAGGGCAGCAGTAAGCCAAAATTTATTTTTCTTTAAGTGTGCACAAAAAGTAATTTCAAGAGGCTTCTTCACTTGGCAGAACTTGAACCATTTCATATTCATTAGTAAGCATGCTGTTTGATATACTATCCATAGTATGCTATCATAACTCCAAAATAGCATTAAAAAGAAAAATACTCACATTACTGAAGAGGTGCTTGAGATTCTGGATCCTATCATGATCTGCTGTTTTCAACACTGTGGTATATTTGTCCTTTGTTTTATGGTATTGTTCTTTATATTTCAGCTGCAATAAAAATGAATTATAGTCATTCAATGTCTTCATACAAATTATAGGGGGGGAAAGAAAATAAGGAATAAATCTAAGCAAAGAAGGAGAATGACTCACCTCACTAGCATTATGGCCACTCTGAACAGCAGTTACATAAACTGGAGTGTCCATAACCACACCATAGTTTGGTAAATTGTCCTTCCCTTGTTTTATGTATTTCAGCTGTAAAATCAAGGCAAAAAAAAGCAGTAGGGCTCAGTTCTTTAGTAACCATGCACACAACCTATGACAGTGATGGCAAACCTTTTTTTACTTGGGTGCCAAAAGAGCGTGCCCACACACATACCAGTAATTCAATGCCTGGGAAGGGCAAAAACAGCTTCCCCGCCCCCCAGAGGCCCTCTGGAGGCCGAAATGGCTTGTTTACCAACTTCTGGGCCCAGTAGGCTTATGTTTTGTCTTCCCCAGATTCCAAAGGCTTCCCTGGAGCTGGCCGGGGGGCAAAAACACCCCCCAAGTCCCCCTGGAGGCTTTCTGGAAACCAAAATGCCCTCCCAGACCCTCTGTGCGAGCCAAAAATCAGCTGGCTGGCACATACATACACATTGGAGCTGAGCTAAAGCAACAGTTTGTGTGCCAGCAGATATGGCTCCGTGTGTCACATGTGGCACCCATGCCATAGGTTCACCATCACTGACCTATGAGATTATATTTTTGAAGTCCAGGTATTATGAGTCTCTGTAATATATAGCAGTTGATAACTTTAAAAAAATATCGCAGAGCTATATTTCTACTAAAGTCCTTTTTGGTGTAAATTAAGAAAGTTTTGCTTTGTTCCCAGAAAGTGTGGCACTATCCTTACATTTATTTATGCCCATGTTTCTTCCCCACAAATGAAAGTAATTCTATAAATAAAGATGTCTTAATTCAGCTGTGCTCAAGCATAGCAGGCCATGACAGTAAGCCAATCATGTTGTCCTGATTCTCACCAAACATTAAATGAAGTGAATCAGGCAGTAAAAGAGTTGTCGTTTGGATCATTCCAAAGATGCTTTTCCAATTTTTTTTTGGTGGGGGGGGGGGGTTTCCCCTTGAAAACATTTCACTCCTCTTCCAAGATGTTTCTTCAATTCTAACTGAACAGTGAGAAATGGAAGGATTTCTATTCTCTGCAGTCATCTGGGCGTTAGCACTTTGAAGCGACTTGGGAGTTTATCTGTATCCTCAGAGACACCTGAATTTAGACTGCAAAATGATTCATTCTGATTCACAGTCACTTTCCTGCATTAAAACCCCCCAACTATTTCCTAACTCTGCTACCTAATATTCCTCAGTGGATCTATGGATGAACCCTAGTGATGCATGACTGAACCGATTCACTAAATACAGTGGTACCTCTACTTACAAACTTAATTCGTTCCGTGATCAGGTTCTTAAGTAGAAAACTTTGGAAGAAGAAGCAATTTTTCCCATAGGAATCAATGTAAAAGCAAATAATGTGTGCGATTGGGGAAACCACAGGGAGGGTGAAGGCCCTGTTTCCTCCCAGGAGATTCCTAGAGAGGCCCCACAGAGGCTTCTCCCTGCCTTTTCTGAAAATTTTGTAATCAGTGTTTAGAAGAGCAATTGGTCCGTAGTCACTAACTTGATTTGTATTGGCACCTTCTTTCGGTATCATGGTGATATATGTCTCTTTCCATGTTTCAGGTATTTTAGCTTCCAATAGTGCTTCATTGTAAACTTTTAATTGTAGTTGTTCTATAGTCTTTCCAAAGTGTTTATAATACTTTCCCAGATAACCATCTGGTCCTGGCGATTTGTTACCTTTCTGTCTTTTAATTGCTTCTTGTATCTCTATTGGGGTAATCTCTCTATTTAACATTTCCCTATTTTGTTCGTTTATTTTCATCACGTTATTTTGTTGCAAGTACTTATCTATTTTAGTTATGTCTATTTCCTCTTATGAGTATAATTTCTCATAATATTGTAGAATAATTTCTTCTAATTTTTGTTCATTATGTTGTAATCTCCCTTCTACATCCGTTAATTGATGTATCATCCTATTTTCCTTTTCTTTCTTAATTTTGTGTGGCAGCCATCTACCTGGTTTGTTAGCATTTTCAAAGAATGTTTGTCTGGCTAGCTTAATATTCTGACTATATTCTTGTTGGTCTATTAGGTTTAGTTCATGTTTATATCCCAATAAAGATTCATATATTTCTTTTTTCTCCGGTAATTCTTGATGTTGCTTTTCTAATTTTTTAATGTTTTCTATTATCACATTATATTCCTTTCTCCTCTTTTTATTTCTTTCTATGTTATATGCTATAGTGATACCTCTTATGTAGGCCTTGAGAGTATCCCACAAGTTCTGGATGGTTGTTGGTTGTTTTTGGTTTTCATCTATAAAAAGTTCAATCTCTTTTATAATTCTTTCACTATATTCTTCTTCTAATAATATATTTGTATTTAATTTCCATCTTTTATTATGAGTTTTAGTCCCTTTCCAAATCACAACTAGTAAGTTGTGGTCTGCCCAAACATTTATATCTATTTCGACCATTTCAATGTCTCGTAACATTTCACTATTTGCCCATATCATATCTATCCTTGAATAGGATCCGTGTGGCGCTGAATAAAATGTATATTGGGTTTTTTTTGGATGCGTCAGCCTCCATAGGTCTGTCATGTTTAATTCTTCTATGATATCTTTAAATGTGTTGGGCAGTGTAGTCCTATTTGTATTTTTATTTTTACATTTCTTATAATCTTTATCTTTATCTATAATTCCATTATAGTCTCCTATTATGCAAATGTTTTTATTTTCTAGTGTTAATATCTTTTCAGGTAGTTTTTTATAAAATTCTTTTTGTTTTTTGTTTGGGGAATATATATTTATTAAATTTATTTTCCTTTCATTTAATTTGATTTCTGTAATTAAGAGTCTTCCTTTCAAATCTGAATAAATTTCTTTCGCTGTTATTTCTTTTTTAATATACATTACTACTCCTTTTTTTAAAATTTCCTAATGATGTGTATAGTACTCCCAGTTTTGTATTCTCTAAGTATTCCCCGCCTTTTCTGGCCCTGTTTCCTCCCAGGAGATTCCCACAGAGGCCTCATGGAGAGGCCTCCCTGCCTTTTCCAGTTACAGTTTCGAAGGCTTGGGTTTGTAAGTGGAAAATGGTTCTTGAGAAGAGGCAAAAAAATCTTGAACACTTGGTTCTTATCTAGAAAAGTTCGTAAGTAGAGGCGTTCTTAGGTAGAGGTACCACTGTATGCCTCCCAAATGTAGTTCATGCTTCTTCTTACTTGACTCTGAAGGTCATAGGCCTTCTTGGCATGCAGGATTTGAGGAGTGTCCCAAACGTAGCATCCAATTCCCTTCAGCCATGTCAAATCATCTTTGTACAGCACCTACAGTTAGAGAGAAAATAATAAAGAAAGCATAAAACCCATCTTATCATCCTTTGCATATCTTAGTCATATCTTCAATTATCTTACAGTTCAAATCCAGGGTAAATTTTACAAAAAGAGGAATATCGAAAACATTATCTAATGTACATCAGAACATAGAGCCTGCAAATATCTTTCTTGGCTTCATCTCGATATCATTCCTATTTTTAAAAAAACAAAACAATTTTTAGTTGTTACATCTCAGGTGGAGTTCTAACTTACCTCGCTGCTGGTTCACTTCCTCCCATGCCGCGTGGCTGTGCCTTGTGGGAGCGTGTGCACAAAGCACACACATGCATACACAATGCTGTCCCCAAAAATCCCCCCAAAAGCCAAAACCAACATGGCAATGCGTACACAGTGCTGAAAACTCGGCTTCTATGCATGCACAAAACTCAGAAATTTTTAAAAAATTAAAAAAGAAAACAAAATTATAAAGGTGGTGGCACCGACTAAGCCAGTCATCGTGACATCACCAGCAGTTTGCTACAGGTTCGGGCAAACCTGTCAAACTGGGAGTAACCCACCTTGTTATATCTGCTTATGTAGTGGAGGACTTAAATCAGAGATATAATGGTTCTTGAAGCATTGTTCAATTACAATGTGCAGCATTCCCCTATTTGGCTATTTCAATTTAGGATTTTTATCACTTAAGGCAGTCTTCCTTTGGGAGACAATTAGCACTATTGTTGTGTATGTAAATAAAATGGATCTACATACAGGGCGCGGATTGGCCAAGCTGCGGCCAGGAGATTCAAGCGGCTGTCAAAGCTGTGCCTCCGAAGGAAAACTTTTTAAAAGGACAGCATAGCCATGCCGTTTCGGCTTTCACTACATCACTTTGATTGAACATTGTTGCTAACTTGTTACCCGTTCCAGCTTATCTCTAATAAACATCATCATAGATCAGCCATGGCTTTACCGTGCTGACGGCGTTCACCTGTCAGAACAGGGGAACACCATCTTCTTACAGGACCTGCAGAGGTCACTGCGCGAGCTGGTGCAGATAGAGGGGGGAGTCAGGGGGCCAAGATAGAGATCTGACCCCCACTACGTGGCAGGTTAGGGGCGGAAATTGGGTGGTGTTTAGCAACTGCGTGTTCTTCGTTGGGCATCTTTGGGGATGATTGGCAGGTTCTCTCCAAGGGCTCATGGTGCCTTTAGTTCGATCTGGGCAATTGGAGGGAAACTGCCTTTGGGTCTCGCCCATTTCTATCCCCTTGAAGGGGTTAGATGGCGAGACCTCCCACATGCAGGTGCATGGCTGGGATCCAGGTGAGGGCGTGGCCCTTCACCTGGATCAGCATGGAGCTACACCCATAAGTTGCGCCCGGAAGTTTTTCCGACATCATTTTCAGCCCCGGAAGTAATTGTTTGACCCTGCGGGTCCTTGTTAGGCTTAATTAAATTTATGCTAATTTAATTAATAAATTATGCTAATTTAATTAATAAAAATGACCCAGTTTAAATCCAGCTCTCTGTGTCCGTGTCGTTACTCCGCCTCTGCTGCAAACAAGAATCAGGCTACAACATGTTCTCTTGCATTCTCCAATTCTAATGAAAGTCTATGGAGATTCTGAGTCATCCCGATCGTGGTTGTCCCAAAGATGCTTTTTTAAGAGACAACTGAACTTTCTTGTTTTTTTCTTTGAAGTCATTTCACTTCACACCCAAGAAGCTTCTTCAGGGTCAGGCTGGATGGTGGGGAATAAAATAATTGATATTTCTTGCAGACAACTTGTCATTTGTATTTTTTTTGGGAAAATCATTGTGACCATTTGGAGGCTTGTATGTAACCTCACAGTAGTGCAAGTGGGTGTGCAAATGGGTGTGGAGCCTTCTTGGAACTGTTGAAAGGTGTGTTGTGTTGTGCATCTGTGCTTTCTGCAGGATATTTTTCTGTGCAGAGAGCAGAGAAAAACATCCAGCAGAAAGCACAGCTCCACAACAGCACAACTCCACAGTCCTTTCAACAGTTCCAAGAAGGCTCTACACCAGTGGTGGGTTCCACATACTGGCAATCCAGTGTGCTACGCACACATTCTGGTGATTCAGGTGCTTGCATGCTCTTGCTCATATGCATGCTCACACATGTCCTCTCATGCAATTTTGCCTCTGTGCATGCGCAGAAAGCAAAAATGCACCAAAATCTCACTAGTGAGAGTGACCCCTCTTGACATTTTGCTTCTGTGTATGTGCAGGAAGCAAACAGGGGCCAAAAATTTGGCAAAAAAGATGGCACCGCCTAATAGATCGGCAAAAAAGGCACCAGAACGGTCACACACAAATGGCATAATCTGCCGGCCACTACCGGAACGGAGCTCCGGGGCACCACCGGTAGCAACCCACCACTGCTGCACACCCATTTGCCACCACTCAGGTCATCCTGAGGACACATATAATTCTCCAGGTGGTTTCAAAGGCTCTTCAAAAGGATGCAAATGATTAGCTGTCTGCAAGGAATATAAATCCTTCTCCTCTCCACCATTCAGTCAGAGCCGAAGAGGATGGTAATAAAAACATCTTCAGAGAATGCGCAGCCAGTGAGTCAACCCCGGCCCGGATTTTCCGCAGGGCCAGGGAGACACGGCCCTCAGCGTAGCCGCCATCTTGGGGCCGGGATCTCGCGAGATCTCATGAGATCCCGGCCATTTTGGGGCATCGGCCCTGGCCGCTGACGTCATCAGGGGCGGCCTGCCAGCCCTATATAAGAGGCTGTGCAGGCTTGGGGCCTCCTTTTCGCCCCGACGACGAGCAGGTGAACACCCACCCGCCCTCCCTATTTTTCAGTGTGCCACTGTGGATCACCCTTAGGGGGCTGAATAGGCATTTTTGGCGGTCTCGGTATTTTCTGCGACCGTTTTTTTCGCCTATTCCACACTGCGGTGATGGATGGATGGTTAGGGGGTGCTTCGCTCCCCGTTTAGTCTAATTGGCTTACCTTTGGTCATTTGGGTTGGCAGGTTAGGGGCGGAAATTGGGTGGTGTTTAGCAACTGTGTGTTCTCTGTTGGGCATCTTTGGGGATGATTGACAGGTTCTCTCCAAAGGCTCATGGTGCCTTTAGTTCAATCTGAGCAATTGGGGGGAACCTGCCTTTGGGTCCCGCCCATTTCTATCCCCTTGTATGGGTTAGATGGCGAGACTGGTGCATGGCTGGGATCCAGGTGAGGGTGGGGCCCTTCACCTGGATCAGCATGGAGCTACGCCCATAAGTTGCCCCGGAAGTTTTTCTGACGTCATTTTCCACTCCGGAAGTAATTGTTTGACCCTGTGGGTCCTTGTTAGGTATTTAGTTAAATTTATGCTAATTAGTTAAATTTATGCTAATTTAAGAAATAAATTATGCAAATTTAATTAATAAAAATGACCCATTTTAAATCCAGCTCTTTGTGTCCATGTCGTTACTCCGCCTCTGTTGCAAAGACAAGGGAAGACCAGTTGCCTCCTGAAAAAGCACCTTTGGCATATCCAGTGAAAGCCCATGAAGATACCCTGCAGTTCACTTCATGGTCATGCTGTTTTATGCTAACTGATAAAGCAAAAGCTCTGGATTACTGAGACAAAGCTTGACTACCGATTTGCAATAAACGAAGCATTTCTCAGGGACCGTGAAACCAAACTGTTACTTACATCACTCAGAATCTCCTGAGCCTTTCTAGCCACCACCACATCGTTCTCTTCCGGGGAGCAGTTCCACTGGTGCAGGTGGGTTCGGTATTCAAGGTCGCTGAGGATATACTGACATTTCTTAGCCAGCACATGGTTGATCATGTCACTTGGAATATGAATGTGTGCCTTGGTGTCTTCATAATTTTTCCTGTAGGCCAACTGGAGAACAAGACAGAAGTTGAAATTATTATTAAAATTAAGAGGTTCTAGGCTCCATCAAAAACAGACAACATCTGTTACCAAAGTCAGATTCAGAACTGTTCTGAATAAATTAGCACCGGGATGAAATGCTCCCAGTGTGCTTGTGCCTGTCAGTCGTCAGCGAGACAGTCTCAAAGGCAGCGCGAGGCTCCGCCCAGACAAATGACGACACCATTTGGGTTCTCTTACCCTCTGTGCATGCACAAAGTGTTCTATGCATGCTCAGAGGGTAAAAGAACCCAAATGGTGGTGCCTGGCAGCTGTGTGGAGCCTTGCGCTGCCTTCGCGATCACCTCTCCGATGACCAACAGGCATGAGCGAACCAGGAGCATTTCACCTCTGGTTAGCAGAACATCAGCACATATTCGTTGTCTTCCAAGGCCTCATTCTCATTCCAAATCATCAGACATTCATTCATTCATTCATTCATTCATTCATTCATTCATTCATTTATTAGATTTGTATGCCACCCCTCTCCGTAGACTCGGGGCGGCTTACAGCAATAATAAACAGTATATAACAAATCTAATAATTTAAAAGAAACACTAAAAACCCCATTATTAAAAGCAAACATAGACACAAGCATACCATACATGTATAGGCCCGGGGGAGATGTTTCAATTCCCCCATGCCTGACAGCAAAGGTGGGTTTTAAGGAGTTTACGAAAGGCGAGGAGGGTGGGGGCAGTTCTAATCTCTGGGGGGAGCTGGTTCCAGAGGGTCGGGGCCGCCACAGAGAAGGCTCTTCCCCTGGGTCCCACCAAACGGCATTGTTTAGTTGACGGGACCCAGAGAAGGCCAACTCTGTGGGACCTAATCGGTCGTTGGGATTC
This sequence comes from Erythrolamprus reginae, assembly GCF_031021105.1. Lineage (NCBI taxonomy): Eukaryota > Metazoa > Chordata > Lepidosauria > Squamata > Dipsadidae > Erythrolamprus > Erythrolamprus reginae. The sequence goes on from NC_091950.1 coordinate 177,398,202, forward strand.
GTGCAACAGACGGCGGTCCCGGAGATATTCTGGCCCGATGCCATGAAGACATGTTTTCCTCTCTTTATATTACAGATAGTCCTCAATTTACAACAGTTCATTTACTGGCCATTCAAAGTTACAACGGCACTGAAAAACACGGTTTTCACAATTACAACCTTGGCAGCATCCCCATAGTTATGTGATCAAAATTCAAATATTTGGCAACTGGTTCATATTTATGACCCTTGCTGTGTCCCAAGGTCATGTGGTCACCTTTTGTGGCTTTCTGACAAGCAAAGTGAATGGATTTGGCTTAACAACTGGATTGCTAACTTATCTGACAAGCAAAGTTTGCCTTAACAACTGGATTGCTAACTTATCAACTGATGTCAGCTAGTCTGCTGCTTGCTGCCATAGAAAAGTGGGGAGGGGTCAGTGGAGAATTTTTCGTTGCTGCTTTGCAACTATGGCCTGGATTTTGCTTATGTCTCCAAGGCCATTTCTGCTAGTTCTGGTATGCAGTAGTCTCTGATTGCCTAGCTACAAAGGGACTGTACTGTACAATTTGTTTCAAGTTGCTGTTTTTCCCACTCTTTGCTTCAGAGCTTTCCTAAAATTTCTTGATTTCGATTCATTCCTAGTAAAAGTACTTTTCTTTGAATCTATGGAACTGAGGATTTTTCCCCCTAGGAAAGGGACAGCAACTCTGACAACTGCAGTGATTCACTTAACAATTGTCAATAAAGGTTGTAAAGCTCATTTAACAAATGTCTCACTTAACAACAGAAATTTTGGATTTAATTGTGGTCATAAACTGAGGACTACCTGTATTCGGCTTTTTTGCTGTGATTCCTATCTAAGAAAAGTCACAAATAATTCCTTACCGCACTCCGCATTTTTTGGAAAGCAAGACAATGGAGCACGCGTGGGAAATCTTTTTTATCTTTCCCTGCCAGATAATGGCCTTTTAGCTTCTCATATATTGCTTTATATTTGAGCTGAAAAAGACAAATAAAGAAAGTGTTAGATGTATATATTTCCCCCCAAAAATATCCCACAAAGGTAATAACGGAAAGAAAACTCATACAGACCTCGCTGTTTATATAATCAGCATGTTTGGCACCAACAATTGGGATGTAATCTGGAGGCAAAGTGTAACCATAAGCCTTTTTGGATTCCCAAGCATCCTTGTACACATACTAGAAGGGACAAAAATAGCAGATTAGATTTAATGAACCAAGTTTCAAAGAATCAAAATGCAAGTGCCTCTAAAGCAGGAGTGGGAAGCAATGGCCCTTTTATGGACTTCAACTCCCAGAATTCCTGAGACAGCCATGCTGTCCTCAAGTCATAATGGGTCCATCCTTCCCCACCTCTGCCTTAAAGCAAGAGCAGGGTCCTTTTCCCAGTTTGAAATGCCAGCCTACAATAGGAGGGATGATAATGTAAAATGGGTGGCACCCCACATTTTTTTTAAAAAAACAAAACCCCTGTCTTTAGTGGGAATACCGTGTTTCCCCCAAAATAAGACCCTGTCTTATATTGTTTTGAACCCTGAAATAAGGGCTTGGCCTTATTGTCATACACTCAAAAGCCCGATTGGGCTTATTATCAGGGGATGTCTATCACGGGGGGAAACAGGGTGTTTGCATAGTTAACATGAACAAAATTTATTCCACCCCATAAAAATGTATTACAGAGTTCCCTCGATTTTTGCGGGTTCAAACTTCGCGAAAAGTCTATACCACAGTTTTTCAAATATATTAATTAAAAAATACTTCGCGGTTTCCCCCCCTATACCACGGTTTTTCCCACCCAATGACGTCATATGTCATCGCCAAACTTTCGTCTGCCTTTAATAAATATGTTTTTTAATAAACTTTAATAAATAAACATGGTGAGTAATAATCTAAATGGTTGCTAAGGGAATGTGAAATTGTAATTTAGGGGTTTAAAGTGTTAAGGGAAGGCTTGTGATACTGTTCATAGCCAAAAATAGTGTATTTACTTCCGCATCTCTACTTCGGAGAAATTTGACTTTCGCGGGCGGTCTCGGAACGCATCCCCCGCGAAAATCGAGGGAACACTGTACTTGTTTTATCTAAACTGTAAATTTAAACAGTATCAATGAATAATACTTAGTATTTTAAATTATTGTGAAAGTAATTGTTGGTTCAGAATTAAGACATAGTGTGGGATGCAGGATTCAGGGAAAAGTGAAGTTCCAACAGGCATTTGCATCAAAGATATGCTTCCCCAGATTAAATTTCTTCCTAGTAATACAAGAGATCTTGAATTTACATGATATGAAATACAAGATAACGTACATCGCTGTAGAGTTTTATCATCTCTCTGGAATGATTGAATGCTGGTGTGTCGTCAGAACCGATGTAGTGACCTTTTTGAAGGTTAAAGGTTTCTTTGTATTTCACCTAAACAGAAAAATGAAAGGCAAGGCAAAATTTCAGACATCAGATTGAGTTTAAGGCTAACTTGATAAGTTGACCATCTAAAATGATAAGCCATTTTAGAGCAATATAGAAAATTTGTTCTAATTTTTAGAAGTTTATAAAATATCATTTCTTTATAGGTAAATTTATTTTCTGTATGAAAGACATTAAGACAGGGGTGTCAAACTCGCATCGCCACAGTGTCATCAAGTGACGTATCATGACTTTTCCTCACTTCCCTAAACGGACATGGGCATGAGTAGCATGTGATTTATCTGGCCCACAGACCATGAGTTTGACACCCCTACTGTAGACCAAATTGTTGCTAGGCATTCTGTCATTAACACAGACATCATACAATTATTCTGGCCTAAAACATGGATTATATTTTTAAAAGCTTTGTAGAGCATTTATGCTATATGTAACTGCCCTTATATTGAAGGTTTTGTTAAAAATAACATTGCATTGTAGAATAGTATATTAATACAACTTTCAAACTACTGAATAATTAACACTAGATACAATAATCAGGAAAAATAATGATAAACATATTGTATGGCATCTGAAGATACATATTCTTTCACACAGGGACACACATAACAGTACTGCAGCCATCCTGTTTTAAAGAATGCTTACATCACTCTGCATAATCGAGTTTGCCTTTGCCAAAACCACATCTGGAGTGTCTTCAACGGATGTGTAATGGTCAAAATTATCAATGGCTTCCTTTGTGTAGATTCTCTGTAGGAAAGCATGACATGATCATAGTTATCTTCTGGGAGAAGCCTATAATGCTGCTATGAGTGTACAAAACAATAATTTACCTTGTTTATTAATTCCTGAGCATTCTTTACTCTCCGATGATCCACTGAATCTAATGGAATCCAACCACAGCCACGGAGCCATTCAAGATCAGATTTATAAAGGTTCTGTAAACATTAATAAGTTATGATGAGTACAGTATATATATAGTACAGTATATCTATTCTATTCTATTCTATTCCATTCCATTCCATTCTATCTTTGATTCGTTTTCCTAGATCTTTCTCTTAGATATACTTTAATATCTAGCTTGTAAAAAAACCCTTTTTTAATAAATAAAGCTGGAGTTGGGTGGCTATAACAAATTTGAATAAATAATAAAAAGATTAAAAGTAATAATATTATTACTTACATCACTTTGAAGGTCATAGGCTTTCTTTGCTTGGATGCAGTCATTTTGGTCAGGGTGACACGTCCATTCATGAAGGTAAAGACGATACGGAATATCACTGACAAGGTGCTGGCAGTCTTTGGCTGCAATCACTGAGCGTATATCGGGGGGTATGTGAATATGGGATTTTGTTTTGTGATAGGATTCTTTGTATAACCTGTCATTCTGAATCTTGCCAGCATGCTCAAACCACACCAGTTTTGGGTCCTCTCTCATGTTATTGACCCCAACATAGTGGCCTCTTTGGATAACGTAATCCGCTTTATATTTTAGCTAAAAGGGAGAAAATACATGTGTAAATATCAGCCTTGAATCTTTTCTTCTTCTAACTTGTGAAGTACGTTCCTTTTTCCTGTCCTCATTGTCTGGAAAGATTAAGAAAAGTATGGATGCAATTGTATAACTTACAAAAAGAATGGGTTCCTGAAGTGATAAACCTGACTGGGCCATTGTGATGAGAAATTGGCTTTGATAGGTTTTGCAATCTTATGAGCATGGTAAATACTAGAAATCTGTGAGATTTTTGAAAGGTAGAAAGATTTTACCTCACTTTGGACATTATCAGAATGCTTGGCATGACGAAACGGCACGCTGTCAGGAGGCAAAGTGTAGCCAATAGCTTTATGTTTCTCCCAGTTGTCCTTGTACAGATGCTGCAAAAAAAGAGCAGTGAATATTTTCTGAAAGACTACAATTGTTTCTAGTTCTATCAAAAATGCACCCAGATTAAATTTCAGATTAAACAAATAAATGTTTAAGCAATTTGTTCCATATCTTGTAAATGTTTCCCTTGGGCTCTTTTTCATAAATTCACGGTTTATTGTCTTTTCAAAATATTTAAAATGTATTTCAATATTTCAAATATAACTAATTATAAAAATTGCCATATTCAGTGATAGGCAAGTGGTCAATCTCAGCACTATCATGATTAATCAATAGCAAATCTACAGGATTTCAGTTGGAGGTCCTTCTCTGGAGATTCCAGAGACTGGATCCAGAACCTTTTACATGCAAACACACACACACAAACTTGTGTTGATTCACTGAGCTGTAGCTCTTTCCCTTTGAAGTTCTCTCTCAATATAGCTTGGATAAATATGGCAGCCTTCAAAACGATATCCAGAGTGCTCCCCCTTAGTGAGGTTATTCAAGAGAAACTGGGCATACTAAAGATTGGGTTTGGATCAAGGGTTCATCTTGAAGGCACATGAGGTCCTCTCTAACTATGATTTTGTATTTGTAGGTGCAGTGTTTTACTGATGTAGTCACAGAGAAAAGTTCGTGTTTTGACTTATTTAAGGTTGGCTATGAGTTTGTTTCTGGGTTCAATTAAAAGTGGAACATCCACTCCCATTGAAACACGTTTGCAGATAAGATCATCTCCAGAACTTAAGTTCCTTCACATAAATGAACAACTATCCAGAGAATGGATTTTTTTCTCAGTGGTAGTAAATACAATTATGGAACAACTTCTCCAGAAGCATGGTATTGTATTATGATTAATTCCTTTTAAACATGGAACACTAAAAAGGGACTGGTTAAAGAGAAACTTGGGGAAAATAGTAGATGGTTTTGATTCTGTTGTTATATTTGGGGGTTCTTAATAATCACTTAAAGATGATTAATTGTCTTATTTGGCCTGGAGCTGACATCTGTACATAGCTTCCGTTACTGCAATTACAAAGTTTGCAAAAATACAGAAAACTTTCTTTACACATTGAAGAGCCCATTGAAAATTGAGCAGATTCAAGGGAAAGAAATGCTGAATAAATAAATGAGGAAGAAGATAGGAAACTTGCAGGAGAAGAAAAGGAATGGAATTCTGAACAGGGAATACCATTGCAGGGTCACTGTTGCACCTTTTGAGTTAAAAGAACTGTGTGTACTGCCAAGATACCAGATGGTAGTAATATGAGAATATTCAATGGGATTTGTTAATAAAGTGAAAAAAGAGGGGGTATACAAATGCAAGAAACTAAAACAGTCCAATGAAAGCACAAAGGGTCAACAGTGATAAAATAAATTTGTTTTGGTGTCAACGGAGTGGAAAACTGTGGGAAAGGAGGATAAAATAGAAATCTCTTGAAATCAGTCCTGGCTGGGTAGAACCCCCAGCAAGAGGCCTGTATGTTTATATCTTTATTTTCTTTAGAAACATAGAAACATAGAAGTCTGACGGCAGAAAAAGACCTCCTGGCCCATCTAGTCTGCCCTTATACTATTTTCTGTATTTTATCTTAGGATGGATATATGTTTATCCCAGGCATGTTTAAATTCAGTTACTGTGGATTTATCTACCACGTCTGCTGGAAGTTTGTTCCAAGGATCTACTACTCTTTCAGTAAAATAATATTTTCTCATGTTGCTTTTGATCTTTCCCCCAACTAACTTCAGATTGTGTCCCCTTGTTCTTGTGTTCACTTTCCTATTATCCCATCTCTAAAAGCAGACATTTCTGGAATCTGTCTACTACCTCTTCCCTCCTGGATCCAACGTGGTCACCCTAATACTGTGTTATTGTTAACTGTTGTATTTCACTAATTATCCCATCAGGACTCATGATTTAAAGATATAAAGTCATCCCTAACTTTCTATTTACTATTTTTCCTGGGAGGAAACAGCATACCTCATTAAGAATCCTAGCTGCTTCTTTAACTTGTTGCAACCGAGGTGTATCTGTTAGTGTATACATGGCCTTGATGTCATTCCATTCCTGGTGGTATTTAACCTGGAAACAAATAGAGTTAACAATAGAGTTATTATAGGTCTAAGTTACAGCTGTACAAATTGCATCTTACACAGACCATCTGATGTTCTCCAAATGTTTTGGCTTTCAATTCACATCAGCCTCACCTAACATAGCAATGGAAAATAGTCTCCAGATATCTGGAACAAATCCAATTGACTCTGTTTCTGATTTTTTTGTGTGTGCGTGTGTATGGGTGGATACTAATTTGCCTTCATTTTTGTGAATAAGAAAAATAAGAATAAACATACAGAGAACAAAAATATAACCTCTAACTCAAATACACACACACAGTGCACTTATATGCATAATGTTTGTTTGTTTGTCAAAACGTGTACAAGATAATAGGTATGGTGTTGTGATATGGTATAAACATAAACAAAAGCAAAGTAAGTACAGTATAGGTAAATTTGGATAATAGGACAGTAGGACAGGGACGGTACATGCCTTTCTATAAAAAATAATAATAATGGAGGAACAGAAAAGCTGATTGGCTAGATCAGAGTTAAAGTGCATTAAATTCAGCCTTGCTCTGCAAATCCATGGCTATTCTTAAATATAAATATAGTTAGGGTATGCTGAAATGCAAATTAATTGTATGCACTTCACAAGAGTAAAATAAGCACATGTATTTAATCTTGCCTTCCAGAAATTATGTATTTCTTTTTACTTTATGCATTATTTAATGGCATTTTTATGTAACCAGTGGATTGAGTTATTATTTGATCCCATAATTTAATTATTTATTAGGTAAAATAACTGTTTGGTGAAGTAGATAAGCTTTCAGGAGCCTGAAAGGTTATGTCTCATCCTTAGGCGTGAAAAGCAACAGGGTGACTCAATCACCATGAGATTGTCAGTTCTACTTCTGCTTTACTGATGCAACCTGGCTGGCTGATTTTGATCTCACTCTCTCAGCCCAACTCACCACCCAGGCTTGCTGTTATTGTGGAGGAAGGAGTATTAGATATGTTCTCTGCAGTGAAGGGCTACCAAAATTTTTACTACCACACTGTGGGTGTGGCTTATGCAATACGCCCTGCATATTCTTTAACATCTTTCAGTGCAAATTGGGTGCTCTGGGGTGGAGCTCCATTTTTGCTACCCCACTGTGTCATCTCCCCCCCCCCCCCCCGTCCAGGTAGTAGCCCATCCCTGGTTCTCTGCCTTGAATTGTTTATAAAATAATACAGGCAAGATAAACAGTTAATAATGAATAAAATGAATAATGAATAAAATAAAATGAATAAAATCAAAGCAGTTGCTTTGGGGAGGGGAAGGGTTGGAAGCATCTTTTCAAAGCACTCCTGTTAGCCCAATCATGAGGTGTTTGGCATATTCTAATCCCACACAGTGCAACATGGCTGAGAAGAATCAATACTTTGCACTTGAAGGCAAAAGACACCTTCCTTAGTTTGCTTTATAAAGGATTGACCGATGGTAGGAGTCAGTAGGATTAAAGTATATAGACTGTTGTACAGGAAAATAATTGATATGAAAATATCATTTTCCTACTGCCACAGTTCACAAGATTCATTAAGCTGGGATAACTCTGCTAGAGTTATCAACATTCATAGTGATTTGTTCACAATATATTGGTTCCTTTTTCCAAGATTTATTCCCTTTATCCTAGAAGATAAATTTAGCTACTTACATCGCTTAGTATTTCTCCACCTTGTTTGGCTGTGATATAATCAACCCTGTCAGCCACTGGAGTAAATGGCAGTTTATCAGCTTTGGTACGATATAACCTCTATAAAAAAAGAAAGGAATAAAAGAGGTAAGGCAAATAACAAAAAGAGTCACTCAAGAAAGAAAGAAAGACAAGAGGAGAATACAGTAGTCCTCAACTATCTAATAGTAACATTTAGAGTCACCTCTAGATGAAATGGGTAGTATATATAAATCCAATATATTTTAAATGTGTAATATATATAAAAATAGTATATATTAAAGTGGATTAAATTAAATCACAACCTTTCTGTTCCTTTTGAGCAGTACAACATGGATATTGTATATCACATTAAATCAAAATTTGTTTCTTTAGCTTTGACTTAATATAGTGTATGAAATTAGCCAATGATAATGTAGCCAATAAACCATAGTAAAATAAACTATAGCTTATTATTTAAAGGGTTTCAGATTATTATTTAGAGAGGGGTTTTTTGTTTTCGTTTGCTTTATTTTTATTGATATTGTGGGCTACCAAGAACGCTGTTTCTTAAGATGGGCAGACACATACATCTAATAAATCGATAAAAATCACTTAGTGGAATCTGAGTCCATAGGAACAAGCAAGCACGAAAGAGAAACAGTTCTGAATGAACTAAAGGCTGCATTGTGAAAAATGGGGGATTTTTGTGTGTGAAACAAGAAATATTGTAGGAAAAAACCTCTTACCTCATTAATAAGGGCCTGAGCATGTTTGACATGATTGACAGAGACAGAATCACTTGGCATCCAGCCAATTCCTCGTAGCCATTCTAGGTCAGATTTATAAACAGCCTGCATAGACAAAACAAAAACAACAACAAGAAAGAAGTTGAGACTTATTTGCACTTTTTCCAGGTGGCAATTTCGCATTCATTTCAAGTAAAAGATTAAAAATGTTCTTTTTGCACAGGGAAGAGCAAACGAATTTGGCATAGCATATAAGGAAAAGTATTATATTGTTACAGTTTTGATGCTGTAATCACTTTCTATTTTCTTACATAGTTTGATAAATATTTCACATTCACATTTATATCTGGTATCATATTTTACTGGAGACCTAAAATGCATATTTATTTGAAATTAATGATGTTCATTTACATGGCTGCATCTGTGGGATTCTGATTGGAAAATGTAATTTTCATTATAATAGTTATCTGTACATTGTGGTTCCTATAATAAATATCATATTTATAGAAGCTGGTTGATTCATACAAAGATGGCAACACACGTACTTCAATTTGAACAGCAAATAGTAATAATCAGTCAAAAGCAAAGGGAAAATGTAAAAAAAAAACAATAGCCAAAATTTAATAGTATAAGCAATGAACTTTCTACTCACATCACTTTGTAACTCATAGGCTTTCTTGGCTTGGATGACATCATTCTGGTCAGGCAAACATATCCATTCATGGAGGTACCGGCGGTAATCAATGTCACTAACCAGCTTCTGACATTTCTTGGCCAACAAGATGGACAGCATGTCTACTGGGCTATTAAACTTGGTTTTAAACTTCTCAAAATGTTTCTTGTATTCCCTCTCACTCTGCAGTTTGGCTACACGCATCGCGAGCACTAGCTTGGGATCATCATGAATATTCCGGAATCCAACATGGTGTCCCACTTGCTTACGGTAACCTTCTTTGTACTTGTACTATTTTAAAAGAAAAATACAAATAAAATTTCCATCTGTGACATCATAAATTGTAAATGAATTGCATACGAGAACTTTGTTACAATTTATGCCCTCTAGAACAGGGATGTGAAATTTGCAGCCCACGGGATGGATGCGCCATTCCCTTGCCCACGGGAGGGGGGGAAAGTCACATGATGACAATGTGAAGCCATGAGTTTGACATCCCTGCTCTACAACAATACCCCCAGAAATTTGTGTGGCTCCCACACAGATGTTTCAATATATGATGTTACCAGGTTCTGTGCAAGAGCACTCAAAATTCATTGAATATTGATCTATGGTTTGATCTTAACTTTATAAGATAGATTTAATGACTAGCTCATCATATTATATTGCTTTGGAACTTACTGTCGTCTTCCAGTATTTTATGCTCCTCTACACCCAGGTAATATTCTTATCCTTCCTTTTAGATCCTTTTTTTAATATATGTATTGATTTATCTTTTATATCTTCTAGCTTTTAATAATTTTCTTCTCTCTGGTGCTAGGGAATTGATGGCTGCGGAGCCTCCTTCCATTATAGTTGGTTTATAGTTGATGTTTGTTTATAACCAAGGTGCATTTCTAACCAACTGCAATCTTTTATTCTAAGACTGAGAACCTTTGGTTAGAATAAATCCTATTTAGTATCAGCATGGTAGAACATCTGGCCAATCTTGTATCAAGAAAGTTCCAGGTAGTAGGCTAGACTGAAATATCAAAAGGCATATGAAAAACAGTACTGGTGAATAGCTTCTGTAATATTGCCTGAATTGATTGAGTCATTGATTGATTGATCAAATGTATATACCTCCAAGCGATTTACAGTTTGGTTTTCTTTCTGTTTTGTGAAAATGCTGATAGCAACTTAGGTCACTTGTAGCCACTCAGATTGAATATGAGCTTATATAATTTTAAGTACCTTTCAGGCATAAAAGTCATATTGAGTAATAGGAGGACTTTTATCAGAATAAACATGGTGTGGACTACAATGCTAATCTAAATATCCAGTAAATGTATCAGAGCTTCTTCATGTGCTACAGCTGTTGCTTGCAGAGTTTATCCACAATAATTGAATTATGCTTGAAATCTCTTATTTTGCTGTGAACTGAGATATATAAATATTTGATTTCTTTCATATCTATATCTACATCTACCACTACACCTACACAACTCACTTAATAACCCTCTTGCTTAGCAACCTACACCTACACCCACATCTATCTATCTATCTATCTATCTATCCATCCATCCATCCATCCATCCATCCATCCATCCATCCATCCATCCATCTTCTATCTATCTTGCCACTATTTACCCTGCTGAAGGTCTAGAGTTCACACACACATACAAATACACACACAAGGTAAGAACATATAGTTAATATACTTACATCACTGGCAATTAGTCTTGAGGCTTTAGCTGTTTTAATTGGAATTGCGTCTGACCTGTAATCAATGTATTTCTTTACATCGTCCCAAGCGTCCCTATAGAGTTTCTGCAAAAAAAAAACACACAAAAAAGACTCAATTCCTTAAAACACAACAATATTTTCAATATGCTTTTGCCATATGTCAAACTATTCTCCAAAGCAGCTGAGGGTAGAACAAGAAGCAATGGATGGAAACTAAATGAGACAAGTAACTTAGAACTAAGGAGAAATTTCCTAACAGTTAGAGCAATTAATCAGTGGAACAACTTGCTTCCAAAAGTTGTGAATGCTCCAACACTGGAAGTATTTAATAAGATGTTGGATAACCATTTGTCTGAAGTAGTGTAGGGTTTCCTGCTTAATCAAGGGATTGGACTAGAAGACCTCCAAGGTCCCTTCCAACTCTGTTGTTGTTGTTGTTGTTGTTGTTGTTGTGATTATTATATCTCCTTGCTTTGGAAAGTTTCATCTATGGGTTTTTTTTTAAAGTTTGTAATTTTTTAAGTTATGCTTAATGAATGAAAGTTTCATATATTTTTAATAACTTTTTTATGAATTAAGGCAGTCCTCGAGTTATGACCACAATGGAGCCCAATCTTTATGCTGATGAGTGAAACATTTGTTAAGTGAATTTGCTCCATTTTAAGGCTTTTCTTTCCACAGTTGTTAAGTGAATCATTGCAATTGTTAAATTAGTAACATGGTTATTAAGTGAATCTGGCTCTACTATTGACTTTGCTTGTCAGAAGTGGATCACAAAAGGGGATCACATGACTGTGGGACATTGCAACCGTCATAAATATGAACCAGTTGCCAAGCATCTGAATTTTGATCATATGACCATTGGGAGGCTGAAGTGGTTGTAAGTGTGAAAAATGGTCATGAATCACTTTTTTCAGTGCCGTTGTAACTTTGAATGATCACTGGATGAACTGTTGTAAGTCAAGGACTATCCATATAGAAGATCAGTCTCCAGATTAGGCCATTTATTCTGGTATAATATATAATACTGTATCCAAATAAAGTTTGAGTCACAGCATTGAAAATATTGCATAAGGCAACCATCAACTAATGAAGTATAAAAAACAGTGCTATTGTCATAATGAACTGATCTACAATAATATTTCATGGCTCGCCAATAAAGCAAAAAAAAAAAAGTTAGTAAAAGGCCCAGACATGATTATTCAACAGGCATTCTTCACATTTTGTCTCAAGTGCCCATTTTGTTTCAAAAAACGATGAAAGCAGAATCCTTAGAAAGTAGAAAGTAGAAAACTAAGGTGTTATAAGGTGGGAGAATGCAATATTATAAAGCAGTTTTAATCTAAGGATCTTAGTAAATATGGTAGAAATATACTTACTTTGCTTACGTTGATGGAATTGGTTTTAGAAAGCATTATTTCAGGCGTGTCAGGCATCACATGGATCATAACTTTATCTTTATCCCAAACTTCTCGATATTTAGGCTGCACAAAATAAGGAAGCAGTTACTGGTTTATTTGGTTTTTTTTATTATTTGTTTATTTATTCTATCTATCTATCTATCTATCTATCTATCTATTTATTTTAATGTATTTGTATGCCGTATTATTCTTATCTAATCACTGATATAAAAAACATATAAAAAAATTAATAGGACTTATTGTCCTGAATGTTTGTTAAGCTACTGAAAAGAATGAACATACAATACTGATTTGCGCTGCGTTGGTTTTAGCAAGGAGAACGTCTGGTGTATCAACAATGTTGGTGAACTTCAGACGGTCAGCAGGAGTGCGGTATACATTATCACTCAGGATTTCCTGGGCAAATTTAACTCTTTTCACTATTGGAGACCCACTTGGCATCCATCCAATCCCACGGAGCCATTCTAGATCTGATTTATACACAGCCTATAAGACAGCACATCAGAAAGGGGGAATGAAAGTAGTTAATTTTTTTTATGAAATAAACATTCTTATGTGATCATAACTAATGGCACATTAATTCTGACCAATTCATACTTAATTCTTTTAATAATTAGTGCTCCTTTCTTTTTTTGTTCTAAGGCAAAAGGTAGATAAATTGGACAAATGAAATTAAAAATGGTCATATATCTTCTGATATTAACGGCAGTTTTCATTTGTATTAATTCCCTGAAATTAAGTGAATAGAAAACACCCCAAACTTGGCATAATATCCAAAACAGGCTGAACATTTTTTATATATCGCTACACTGAATTACAGTTAAATGAATTGAGAAAGCAGATTTAAAAACAGTTCTCAACTGCATAAGTTATTGGTAAATTTGCTATATGTGACATTTTAGAAAAAAATTATCTACTGTATGTAATAAGTCACTTTAAAATATTTTCACCATCACCAGTATAGTGTTCTCATTGGGTCTACCAGATTAACTTCATTCAGTGAAGACTTCAATGAAGGAACAATGTCTCTGGTCATAGTTTTTGGCAGATGTAATCATAGGAAACAAAAGTAGTATTAAAATAATCCTAAAAACATCTTTTCCAACTTGCATTCTTCAGATATGGGGATTTGAATTCGCTTATATTCCACTGGCAAGGATAATGTAATTTGAATTGCAATGGATCCGTTCTATAGCTACGTGCTTCAAGGTCTCTTTTATTCTGTGTCTGACCATGATGCATCTACATAATCTTCTAAGTTACTGGTGTACTTACGTCGCTCTGAAGTTCATATGCTTTCTTTGCTTGGATCACATCATTCTGATCTGGCAGACAAGACCACTGGTGCAGATAACGATGGTAATCGATGTCGCTGGCTAAAGCCTGTCCTTGTTTGGCTGCCTGGATAGCCACCATTTCATAAGGAATGGTGATCTTGGCTTTTGAACGGTGGTATGCTTGTTTATAGAGACGGTCATTTGTCATCTTCATAACTCGAGCAGCCCATGAAAGTTTAGGATCCTCCTTGACCGAAGGGGTTCCAATGTAATGACCTTTCAGTTTCTCGTAAGTTTGTTTGTATTTATACTGAAGAGGAAAGAAAAGCAAAGAGCTGGTAAAAGGCTAGGAAGTATTCCAGTTAGTGAGAAAATTGGTGTTTTAATGCCTGGGGGACTATGAGTGATGGAAAGAGTATGTTTTAGGATTCATGTATCAAAGTAATGTAATTTATTAAACCATTCTAAAACTATGTTTAAAAACAGTAACTTTGCCACTGAAAAATGAAAAATAACATTCATTGAATCCAAAAACTCATTTTACTGAAATATCTCAATGGTTGCTTTTTTTGGCAATTCAGAATAAGACATGTGTTAAACTGCTTGGTTTCAATAAAATTTTAAATCTCAAATTTCTAAGCAAATAAATGTAAAAAGTGGAGATAAGTGAAAAAATGTCATATCCTTGAACAATAGCAGCTTGTATACGATTGGATCAATGCTTCATTGGTAACTGGATGCATACTCTTCCATCTGTGTGATATGAAAAGATACAGGTGTTTTAGAGGCAACATTTAAATAGCAGAGCTCATACCTCACTTGCAATTTCTCTGGAAGATTTTGCATGCTTGAATGAAAGAGCATCCACTTTAAAGTCATAACCTTTTGCTTTGGCATCATCCCAAGCTCCAGTATAATGTTTCTGCAATTGGAACACATGTATAACTTTCAATAAAATCAGAAAATGCAGGATGAAAATAAACTATAAACAGTTCTCAATTAAATATACAATCTTATGAGTCCACATTGGGTATATGTACCACTATGATTATAAAGTATTAATCATAGTTTATCCCAGGGATAATTGTTTATCCCAGTGCCACACCTCAATTATCCCAGGGATAATTGAGCTGGGGCACTACTGAAGAATAAAGTGTAAAAACCTATACATTTTCAAAATGAGCAATGGGACAACCATTGAATAAATACAATGGAAATGGTGAAATTCAGGCTAGGCAATTACATTTGGAGCTTGTTTCTCCAAAACGATTTGTTTATTTATGGCTGTTAGGGTAGTATGGCCACAAAATTTGGGATGCAAAAGAAAATAAAAAAGAATGGATAATGTTTTTGTGCAGAATCTCATACTTCCAACAGAGATGGTTAAGATAGTGTGTCCACTGACACAGGCACCATCATTTTCATCCTCATCACCTATATCTACAGTACATGTAATTGTTCTTCATTGTATATTTGTAGACAAGAACAGCTTCACAATTTGAAGAGCTAAATATTTCTCCAAAAAAATGACACAAGGATAACTTACAGTCTGTGTGTATATGATCTGTATGTGTGTGTCATTTCCCTTCAGTTTCTGGGATTGAAGCCTTAGTTACATTGTCATTACTCCTTCTCCCTCCCTCCCTCCCCCCCCCCTCTCTCATAGTCTCTCTTCCTTTTCATTATCAGCAAAAATGTTACATACACACATACACACACTGTTATGTTTGCAAGTTGCTAGAATAAAGGTGATCGCTGATTGGAGCAGGGCGACCAATAAGAAGCCTGCTAGCGCAACCAATGGGAAGCCTGGGCGCGACCAATAAGGAGCCTCCGGGCTCAACCAATGGGAAGCTCCAGGGCGAAGTCTTGAAACATTGTCACCAATCCCCGCGCTAGTAACAATGTATATAAAGTGCGGTTTTGGCCGCTTGTTTCTTAAGTCACTACCTGCCTGCGAGCTGGTCACTTTAGATGTTCCTGATTTTCAAATAAAGAGCTGTTATCCTCTTCATCGGCTTCCAGCCTCTGATTTAACAGTGGCGACGAGGGGTTCGAGCCTTCGCATTCCATAACACACACACGCACACACATGAATCAACATGTAATACTTTTATGTTTTTAAGAGCAACTAACAGGCGAGTATAACTAAAACAATGTAATAAACAAAGGAATAGTTATATGCTTAACAAAATAATGCATACAGTTAGTTAATCATCTTACATGGCTAGCATTCACAGCATTCATCTTGGAGAGTATCATTGATGGGGTATCGAGAGGAATATTAATCTGTGCCTTCTCTTTATCCCATGCTTCACGATACAGGTTCTAAGAAAGGAAAGAAGGAAAGACAATTTTCAATTGCTTTGTGAAAACCCTTCTAATTTTTAAAAAACCACTATATTTCAGTCACATTATACAGAGGTAGTGACTACATTTCAGTTTACCTCACTGATCTGTTGTGCATTGACCTTAGCCAGGACAACCGGGGGTGGATCAGCTATACTTGTAAATTTCAGTGCATCTGGGCGTAGTTTGTACAACCTCTCATTTATGAGATCTTGAGCCCTTTTCACTCTGACCACATCCACGGAGCCTTCTGGCATCCATCCAATCCCACGGAGCCATTCCAGGTCAGATTTATACAAATTCTATGAGACAATGGGATAATAATTTTAATAATAATAATAATAATAATAATAATAATAATAATAATAATAAGAAGAAGAAGAAGAAGAAGAAGAAGAAGAAGAAGAAGAAGAAGTAGTTAACATTTTAGCAAACAATAAAAATGCAAGACAGTCAAATTAAATATTGGAACAAACTTACCAAAAAATTCAAATGTGCTAATAGTCTTGATTAAATAAGTAGCAAATTTATTCAATCATGGCATAATACACCAGTGATTCTGAAGAATTCTTCCTGAATCAATTAATATAAAACTCCCTAAATTCAAAAGTTCAGGGCAACATAAGTGTTCTGTTCTCGGGCTTTCGGAAAAAAACCACCGGCTAAAACCCAATATTTTCAGCTTTAAATCACACTATTTATTTGGAAACACAACATTAAACAGAAAGCAATTTGTTACAATGTTCAGGGAGTATTTTTTCTCTGTTGTGAAATAATCAGATTAGGATCATCCACTCTAATGTCTTCTTCACCCTCCGACTGGGACTACTTCCCCATTGGTATATCAGCCCCCTCTGGTGGTACCTCAGATTTATCCAGGTCACTTTCTCCCTCACTCTCTACATCAGCTGGGAACCCCACTGGCCCAGGACATCACCAGAGGTAGAAAAGGAGCTCTCACAACAATAAGTAAGGACACTTTAAAAAGATATTAGACTCTTTCCAATTGATTTGTCTTAAATTTCTTCTATGATCACGTTATCAATCACAGCATGGTATTCTAGCCGGGCCTGCAAAGACTAGCTACATTAAATGAAAACTTCAGTGAAGGAACAATGTAATCAAGGAAATAAAACTAGAATTAAGATAATTTTCAAGACCACATTCTAAAACTTACATTCTTCAGATATGGAGATTAGTGTGGCAGGAAGAAAGCCATGTGGGTTGGGATAATTTAAGTTGAAATGCAATACATTTGTTCTATACCTACGCACTTCAAAGTCTCGTTTGCTCTGTGCCTGACCGTGATGCATCTACATGACCTTGTAAGCTACTGGTGTACTTACATCGCTCTGAAGTTCATATGCTTTCTTTGCTTGGATCACATCGTTTTGATCTGGCAGACAAGACCACTGGTGCAGATAACGATGGTAATCGATGTCGCTGGCTAAAGCCTGTCCTTGTTTGGCTGCCTGGATAGCCACCATTTCATACGGGATAGTGATCTTGGCTTTTGAACGGTGGTATGCTTGTTTATAGAGACGGTCATTTGTCATCTTCATAACTCGAGCAGCCCATGAAAGTTTAGGATCCTCCTTAACCGAAGGGGTTCCAATGTAATGACCTTTCAGTTTCTCATAAGTTTGTTTGTATTTATACTGAAGAGGAAAGTACAGAGAAGAGCCATGATTGGAGTTAGGCAACAATCTATTATATAGTTTATTAAACGACTATAAAACAATATTTTAAAATGGTGATTTTCCCTTTAAAAGGATGACTTAAAATGAGATGTTTAATAAATGCAAAGTGCTTTGCAAATAAAAGATTCCCTCTCAGATCAAACACAATATAAATTAAATATTTCATAGTTATCTGAATGGCAGTTCCAATTAAAAAATTACTTTTTTAAAATATTATTATTACAGCAACCAATAAGAAAAATAATGGTAAAAACCTCAAGGGTATACCTTGAATGTGGCTGAATATACATTATAAATGTATATTGATAAATATAATAAATAAATTCCACATTTTTGCCAGATGGCTGATGTGAAAATATTCAGTGATATCAGCAGTAATTATTATATATTTAAACAATAGATCTCATACCTCACTGGCAATTTCTCTGGAAGATTTTGCATGCTTGAATGAAAGAGCATCAACTTTAAAGTCATAGCCTTTTGCTTTGGCTTCATCCCAGGCTCCAGTATAAAGTTTCTGCAATTAAAACACATACACAATTTTCAAGACTGGAAGAAAATAAACTACAGATATTCCTTGATTATACATGAAGTCCTATACTCAGAAATAAATCTCATTATGTTTATTTGACTGTCCTTCAGAAGACATCTGTAGACAAATGCAGTGCAATATGTGAAAAATTGGAATTTTCAGAATAAATAATGGGATGAACATTGCATAAATTCACTATATATTTGCTTGCATACTTATGCATGCGCACATATTAAATAACTTATAACACTTTTACTTGTTTAATATCAATACTATGAATTTATATTAATAGACCAAGTGGAATTTATTATGTATTGGCAATAATGTAACTATGCAAGAAGAAGAAACCTAACACTTAAAGCAGTGCTTCTCAATTATTTTGTTTTACACACACACCCCCCAGGAAGAAGTAAACATTTCATGCCCCCCCCCCACTCTCCGGTGGGACGACTGTTTGCAATATTTGGCACGTTTTCACTGAAAAAACTCAAGCTGTTTATCAATGTGATTGGGGTGTAATGTTTTTAAGTGATGCCTTAATTTATTTAGCTTCATGCTGTCTGCTGCCAACATTTTTAGGCACAGTAAACATACTGGTCTTTTCTCATCTCCCACCGTAGTCGTAATGAAGGCAAGCACTACATACACTGCATCATATTTCCTCATCTTAGTTTTCAGGAGACTTACATTTGTCTCATTATTTCCATCTCTCTCCTCCCTTCTTTTCATCCCTGTTAAATATTTTTTCATTGTGTCTCTTAAAAGTTTGTAATCTGCACTTCATATCTGCGACTCTGTGCTGTGTGTTACTGCTTGGTGCAAACCCCCCCCCCTACTCCCTGCTGCAAAAAAAAGAGCATGTTTCTCGGGTCACGCACTCCCCCCTGGCATAGCTCCACTCCCCCATAGGGGGGCCTGTCCCACTATTTAAGAAGCACTGATTTAAAGTTACAAAATTCTATTCAAAAATACAATGGTTTTTGGTACACTAAGAATATCTTGTTCTTTTTAGTAGACCTCTCAACCAAAGTTACAAAACAAAAACATCTCCCTTCTACCATCTCAAAATCCTCTCAATGGTTTCAGAAATCATTGATCATTGTATCCTCGCAGGATGACAGACAGGTTTGGGAGAAGAAAGATGCTGTGGGATTCATTTTGGACAGGGAAATGTCCAATGCTAGTCCTTTTCTGTTTTTTCCACGCTTCTAATTAATGTCTACATTGGATGATTTTACCCATTGGCACAAGTTTAGGTTTTATCAAAGGGATGAAGACACTCAATTGTACATCTCTGTCACATGACATGCAAGTGATGCTATTGAAGTACTTTTCCAGCGCTCAGTGATTTGCAGACTGGAAGGGGAGGAACTGGCTTGACTAAATCATAACACACCTGAATAGCTATAGATTTTATGGCCACCCATATTTCATAATTTTCCATTGTTAAATCTAAATGGGAGAACATTGCCCAAGGCAGAGTAGGTGCACATTGTTGGCATCCTTCTGGGACTGATTCTGCTCAAACAGCAGGTGACTGCTATGGCCAGGAGAGCCCTTGCATAAATACATCTTATGTGCCAGTTGCACCCATTCCTACCCTGTTTCCCCGATAGTAAGACACCCCCAATTGTAAGACGTATCGGGGGTTTCAGGGGGGTCGGCTAATATAAGCCGTACCCCGAAAGTAAGACATATGTCTTACTTTCGGGGAAACACGGGGGTATTGCCGGGGGGGAGCCCGATGAAGTCGCTTCCAAGCTCCCCACGCGCCCCTTGCCTTCGCGTTCCTGCGGCGCCACCGCCTCTTCCCCGGCTTGGCAAAGCGAAGGATGGCGCTGGTCCAAAGCGAGCCGACCGGGAAGCGGCTTGCAGCGAAGGCGCTCATCCCAGCAACCGAGTCCTGCCGAGGCTCGGCTGCAAGCGGCCAGCGAGGCCGACCAGCTCCGAGGCGAGCGGCCGGAGCTGCGCCCTCCTTCGCCCGCCTCCTTTCCGGCAGGCAGGTGGGGATGCCCAACTGCGCAGAGCGGCTCCTCCCCTCCAGACACACGCTTCCCCGACACGCGTCTGTGGCTCCACGCGTGCACGCCGCTTGGAGCCCTGAGGTTGAACTTGGAAAAGGGCTCACGAGGCTCCTGTCCCGCGGCTGCCCTTCTGGACTCTGGGGAGATGCCTTCGGGAATGCGACCCTTTCAATTTTTTTCCAATGTAAGACATACCCCGAAAGTAAGACGTAGTGGGGCTTTTGGGGGTAAAAAGAAAGTAAGACACTGTCTTACTTTCGGGGAAACATGGTATATTGGTCATTCAATAGATGTAATTTTCATAGACTTCTGTAAAGCCTTCAACTCAGTGGTTCACGATAAACTACTTATAAAACTGAAACCCTATGGCATCTCTGGACCCCCCACATGACTGGATAACTGCATTCCTATTAAGCAGACATCCAGTGGTCAAAATAGGGAGCGCCCTATCTAATCCTGTTCCTGTTAAGAGTGGTGTACCCCAAGGCAGTGTACTAGGACCAACACTCTTCATATTCTATGTAAATGACTTTTGCAATCATATTACAAGCAATTGCATAAATTAGATTATAGAAATGTGCTCTGCATAGGGCTGTCTTTGAAAAGAAATCTGAAGATTCAACTGTTCCTGAATATGGTGGCATATACAACACTGGAAGGCTCATATAAATACACTTACATAATACCATTACTACATGTTGTGGTTGGCTCTGGCCCAGCTCCTGCCCCAAGGAATGTGGAGCTGGATGTGGAGGAAACATCCACATGCCACAGGCCTGTTTTGCTCCCGATAGAATCTCCTGATGAAGGCTCCTCTGACGAAGGAAGCGTGAGTAGCAGGGAAGAGGGGAGTTTGGCAGACAGCCCAGGAGGAGATCAATCATCCTTATCATCCCTGGTTTCTGAACAAGAACTTATGATGTACCCATGCATGCGTAGAGTGATGCATAGGAGAGAACAACTGAAGGATTATTACAGGAGATAAGTGAGGCCACCTGTGGTTGGGTGGGGCTGCTGTAATTAGTGCTACAGATAAAAAGAGCAACGTGCTAGTTTAGCCTTGTGGAAGTTTATCTGATTCATAGTTTCGTCAAGATCATGGGTTTGCTGTTTCTCTGTTCAAGATTGTGCGTGGACTTTCTGGACTTTGGAATTGGACTCAATTTCCCAGTTACTGGGTGAGAAATTAGATTGCATTTAACCTGTGCCTTGTGTGTACCAGACAATCCCTTTGACATTTAAAAAGGGAGTTTTTTCTGCTTTTCTGTTGATAAAGACTTTTGGTATTCCTTCTATCGTGTGGTGTGTGTCTTTTTGGACTAATTACCCTGTAATTACGGGCAGTTGGGACACACCGGCAGAACACTACATGAACTGCACTGATTGCCAGAAGGCTTCTGGGAGCAATTCCAGTTCTTGTTGTAATTAACCCTTTATGTTGGTAAGGACCAAATTACTTGTGGGATAGTCTGTCCCTGAGCATATTCTGGCCCTTTTTGTGAGGCAATATCTGATGGGACCTAGGAAGAAAGCAGGAAGCAAGACTTCCCTGTCATGAACAGCTTCTCCCCAAAGATATATTTTACTTGCCTTTCAGAAGGCTGCAAAGACTTGGGTCTTCTCCCATGAATGGGGCCCAGAATATTACTATGGGAGATCTGGCATGGATGCATGTTGTAGCTGTTTTACATTTTTAATGAGACAGCATCGACCTATGTTCTGCCATTATTGTTTATTGTTAATATCTATATTATATTTTGACTGCTCAGCATTTCATCTGATAGCTTACTAGCTGTTTTAATTTGATTATAAACTAACAAATAAAATTATCTTACATGGCTAGCATTCACAGCATTCATCTTGGAGAGCAGTATTTCAGGGGTATCGAGAGGAATATTAATCTGTGCCTTCTCTTTATCCCATGCTTCACGATACAGTTTCTAAGAAAAGAAAGAAGGAAAGACAATTTTCAATTGATCTGTGAAAACCCTTCTAATTTTTTAAAGCCCACTATATTTCAGCCACATTATACAGAGATACTGACTACATTTCAGTTTACCTCACTGATCTGTTGTGCATTGACCTTAGCCAGGACAACCGGGGGTGGATCAGCTATACTGGTAAATTTCAGGGCATCTGGGCGTAGTTTGTACAACCTCTCATTTATGAGATCTTGAGCCCTTTTCACTCTGACCACATCTACGGAGCCTTCGGGCATCCATCCAATCCCACGGAGCCATTCCAGGTCAGATTTATACAAATTCTATGAGACAATGGACCATAAAAGAAAAACAAAATGATTCAGCTCACATTTTTAGAAAATTATTGGTTATGAAACAAAACAATCAAAATAGAGAACAGAACAAAACCACCAAAAACTCAAACGTAATGTAAACCAAACATTCTAGAGAACTCTTTCTCAATCAATTAAAGTACAATCATACAATACCCTGAATTCAAAATAAGTTAATTTAGTGCAACTTGTGCCAGCAAATTTTAAAATGGTTATTAGAATGTGCTAATTGCTTGTTGAAAGGCTTTTTAGCGTTATCTACAGTTTGGAAAGCCAAAGGTCTTTGAAAATTCTTATTTCTATGATCAATATTTTAAAATATTTCCAGCATCACAGCATAATGTTTTAATACAACGTGCTAAAACTAGCTACATGAATGAAGACTTCAGGGAAGGAACAATGTCTCTGGTGTCCTTCTGATATATGTAATCAAGGAAATAAAAGTAGAATTAAGATAATTTTCAAGAGCACCTTCTAAAACTTACATTCTTCAGATATGGGTATTAGTGTGGCAAAGGAGAAAGTTAGGTGGGTAAGGATAATAGAAGCCAAAGCAAAGCAAAGCATCTGTTCTACTGCTACAGGCTTCAAGGTCTCTTGTTCTGTGCCGGACTATGATGCATCTACGTAACCTTGTAAGTTACTGGTGTACTTACATCGCTCTGAAGTTCATATGCTTTCTTTGCTTGGATCACATCATTCTGATCTGGCAGACAAGACCACTGGTGCAGATAACGATGGTAATCAATGTCGCTGGCTAAAGCCTGTCCTTGTTTGGCTGCCTGGATAGCCACCATTTCATATGGGATGGTGATCTTGGCCTTTGAACTGTGGTATGCTTGTTTATAGAGACGGTCATTTGTCATCTTCATAACTCGAGCAGCCCATGAAAGTTTAGGATCTTCCTTGACTGAAGGGGTTCCAATATAATGACCTTTCTGTCTCTCGTAAGTTTGTTTGTATTTATACTGAAGAGAAAAGCAAAGCAAAGAACAATTGAAATGATTAGGGTGGTTCAGTTTGTGAAAATTAGTATTTTAACAACTGGAGGACTTTGAATGAAGGAACAGGCAAGGGGGAACTGAGATATCTCCCCCGGGCCTATACAATTTATATATGGTATGCTTGTGTGTATGTCTGTTTAATAATGGGCTTTTTTAATATTTTAAATTGTAAATTATTAGATTTGTTATAAACTGTTTTTATTGTGTTGTGAGCCGCCCCGAGTCTACGGAAAGGGGCAGCATACAAATCTAATAAATAATAATAATTATTATTATTATTAAGAAGTTTCAATTCAGTAGATTTTGAATGCATCTGTCTTTAGGAATGTTGTTTTGTAGATTAGGCATCAACATGATGTTATACTGGGAAATAAACCATTATAAAACAATATTTAAAATAGTGATTTCCCCTTTGAAAATGATTGTGTGTAGTAAATGGAGAATGCTTTTTGAATAAAATATTCCCTTTTAAACTAAATGTAAATTAAATGTTTCATAATTATCTGACTGGCAGTTCCTGGAAAAATATGTAATAAAAAATTATAATGAAAAAAAAATTATTTTCATTTACTGGTATTTTAAACACATGTCTACAGCAATCAATCTGAAAAATAATTGTGTAAAAACACCAATACAGTGTACCTTATATGATATGACATTTAATAAATCTAATTAATAATAATAATAATAATAATAATAATAATAATAATAATAATATGACATTTAGGTAGAAATTTAAGTTTAAATAAAGTTATACACTTTGCTAGGTGGGTGATACAAAAATATTCAGTGATTTCAGCTATATTAGGTCTCATACCTCACTTGCAATTTCTCTGGAAGATTTTGCATGCTTGAATGAAAGAGCATCAACTTTAAAGTCATAACCTTTTGCTTTGGCATCATCCCAAGCTCCAGTATAATGTTTCTACAATTAAAACACATACAAAACTTTCAAGACTGGAAGAAAAGGTTTTTTATTATGGGGTTTTAGTCTTGGATATAATATTTGACTTCTTTTTTACTGCTTTGTATCTATTTATATTGTATTCATATTATTATTGTAAACCATCCTGAGTCTTTTGGGATTGGGCGGAATAGAAGTCAAACAAACAAATAAATAAATAAATAACATTTTAAAATACAGATATTCCTTCATTAAACATTTACTCAGAAAAAAATATCACTATGGATTCACGTTGTCGGTTTTTGGTATTTTTTAATCAATAACCTAAACCTATGTGTTGCAATTCTTCATTTATTGTTAAGGTCTTCTTCTTTTTTTGTGACTGCTTAGAGTTTGATGGGATAGATGAACAGTCGTTTAAATTTGATTATAAACTAGCAAATAAAATTATCTTACATGGCTAACGTTCACAGCATTCATCTTGGAGAGCAGTATTTCAGGGGTATCGAGAGGAATATTAATCTGGGCCTTCTCATTATCCCATGCTTCACGATACAAATTCTAAGAAAGGAAAGAAGGAAAGACAATTTTCAATTGATTTGTGAAAATCCTTTTAATTTTTCAAAGGTCACTGTATCTCAGCCATTCACCCTTATCATTTCACATATAACACAGAGGTATTGACTACATTCAGTTTACCTCACTGATCTGTTGAGCATTGACCTTAGCCAGGATGACTGGAGGTGGATCAGCTATACTGGTAAATTTCAGTGCATCTGGACGTTGTTTGTACAACCTGTCATTCACGAGATCTTGAGCCCTTTTCACTCTGACCACATCCACAGAGCCTTCCGGCATCCATCCAATCCCACGGAGCCATTCCAGGTCAGATTTATACAAATTCTATGAGACAATGGGTCACAAAAGATGAATAAGATGATTAAGCTCATATTTTTTAACAAATATACTTACATAGTAAATAGATAGTTTTATAGTATATGGTTTATAGGATTTCAAAAAGTCCTGACTAAAATTGTTCAATTAATTTTAAATGGTTAAATATGAAACAACAAAATATGATAATATGAATAATATGAAATAAGAAAAGGAAAGAAAATCAAACTAGGTAATGGAACAAAGGTATCAGAAAATTAAAATCTCTTAATCATTTTGATTAAGTAGGCAGAAAGTTTATTAAGGCATGGAATGTATGCCAATCTGTCTCCAACTCTAATGCTATTGAAGTGCACTACAGTGCCCTAAATCAAAACAGATCAAAACTCAATCAAGTTAAAAAAAGGATATTAGACTTTGCCCAATTGTTTGTTCAAAAGTTTCTGATATGTATGATTACTTTGAAAAGCCAAAGTAGATCTGATATATATATGTATACTTTGTGAATTCTCAACAACTTTTTAAAATTATGGCAACCAAAACTGGTTGCAAGATGTAGTCTTACCAAGGCATTATAAAACAGTACTAACACTTTATGTTATCTTGATTCTATCCCACCATTAATGCAGCCTAGCACTGCATTGGCTTTTTTGGTGGCGGCAGCTCATATTTAAGTGGTTGTCCATTAGGACTCCATGATCCTTATCACAGTTACTGCTATTGAGTCAATTATATACCTGTTCACTTTACCTAGGTGTAAAACTTTACTTTCTCAGCATTGAACTTCATTTTGTTATTTAGGGCCCAGTGTTCAAGGCTGCCAAGATCATTCTGGATCTTGAGTCTATCATCGGAGTGTTGGCTATTCCTGCCAGAAGGGTACTTACATCGCTCTGAAGTTCATACGCTTTCTTTGCTTGGATCACATCATTCTGATCTGGCAAGCAAGACCACTGGTGCAGATAACGATGGTAATCAATGTCGCTGGCTAAAGCCTGCCCCTGTTTGGCTGCCTGGATAGCCACCATTTCATACGGGATGGTGATCTTGGCTTTTGAACCGTGGTATGCTTGCTTATAGAGACGGTCATTTGTCATCTTCATAACTCGAGCAGCCCATGAAAGTTTAGGATCTTCCTTGACTGAAGGGGTTCCAATGTAATGACCTTTCTGTTTCTCATAAGTTTGTTTGTATTTATACTGAAGAGGAAAGCAAAACAAAGCAAAGAACGATTGAAATGATTAGAATTATGCCAGACAGGATGAAAATTGATATTTTAATGAGTCGGGGACTTTGAATAAATGAATAGGTCGATTTTATTGTTAATATGTAACCATTCAGCCATTGAACATATCAGTATTTAGGAATGCTGTTTTGTAAGTGAACATCAACCATATAATTTAATAACCAAATATAAAGCAATATGCCAAAACAGTGATTTCCCATTTCTAAAATGGCAGGAGAAGGTAATAGTCAATTATAAACTTTAGGGCATAAAATATTCCTTTTATTTAAATATCTCACCTGTTTTATCTCTTTGGCAGTTTAGATAAAATAAAATAAAATAAAATAAATAAAAAGATTGAATTAAGCTTTGATTAAAATCTCAAATTTTGAAACAAGTAAAGGTAAAAAAAAGGAGGATATTTGCAAAAATATAATATCCTTGCAGAAAAGCAACTGATTGAATCTATATGTGTTTCAGATGAAGATATCTAGTAGCACACTCTGCCATTTGTTTGATATGAAATGATACGGTAATTTTAGAAGCAACATTTAAATAACAGAGCTCATACCTCACTTGCAATTTCTCTGGAAGATTTTGCATGCTTGAATGAAAGAGCATCCACTTTAAAGTCATAACCTTTTGATTTGGCTTCATCCCAGGCTCCTGTATAATGTTTCTGCCATTAAAATATAAACACAAATTTCAATATAGTAAAAAAAAACCTGAATGAATTACAGGAGACTACAGATATTCCTCAAATAGATATGCAATTCCCATGCCTATCTAGTCGGAAATAAGTCAGTGGACAAAAGAGGGTGGAACTCCATGCCTTCTTTGAATGCAATTAATTAATTTGATCTGAACCATATAAAGGTTTATTATCTATTTATATTAATGTTCATACTTTAGCTGTAATCATATACATACTTGACAAATATAAGTAAATAAGTAAGTAAATACTAAACAAACAAACAAACAAAATAAATAAATAAATAAACAAACAAACAAACAAAATAAATATATAAATATATAAATATATAAATATATAAATATATAAATATATAAATATATAAATATATAAATATATAAATATATAAATATATAAATATATAAATATATAAATATATAAATATATAAATATATAAATATATAAATATATAAATATATAAATATATAAATATATAAATAACTTTTTCAGCATCCAGCAAAATTAAAACAGCTAATTCCAATGTAGTATGCCGTGGTATCCAAAAAAGCCATAGTCAAACTTATTGTACATCAATAGCTATGCCAATTTATTTTTACCTTCCTAAGAGATTTCTCCCATTCTAATTATATTTCAATAAATAAGAATTCATTGTACAATTACAGATATTCCCAAGTCATATAAACTCAATGTAAAAATAATAAAACGAATAATTCAGTGATTCTACTTTATTTTGTAATTAACCATCACTGGCCTGAATTACAGATATAAAATGACATTGTTTTGTTGTTTCAACAAACAAGACAATAATTTTATTTATTTATTTTGTGATTCCCAATAGATAAAATTAGTGTATTTCAAGGAAAATTCAAAGAGATCCAAAAGTGGATTTAATTTAACCTTAACTGCTATAAATACTTGGTATGAATCCTCTCTGTGATTTCTCTCTAATCCTCTCTATAGAAACTTAGTATATGGATTTCATTTTTCTTCCATTTTTTGTTATCTTTATTTTAGTCCTATGATGTTCTTTTCTTCTATATAATTATGCATGTTTGTTTATATACCTATATTCTGCTGTTGTTGAAGTGATTTGTATTTTATTTAAAACTATTTTAAATCATCACACTACATGGCCCATAAACTATTTGTTTTAAATCATACTACATCTGTCAAATACATTAATAATAGGACAATTTTATAATTCTATATATATGCTTTAGTTCCTGAGATTGAAGTATCAGTTTAGTTGTTGTTCTAAAAATGAAAATATCGAATAGACATTCAACTTATAAAACTCAAATACCTTTTTGTTTATAATAGCAATTAACAAGTAGGGCAATATGTTTAAGACAATGTAATAAAGGAATATTGATATTCTGAACAATTTATACAATTAATTACATGGCTCTTACATGGCTAACATTCACAGCATTCATCTTGGAGAGCAGTATTTCAGGGGTATCGAGAGGAATATTAATCTGGGCCTTCTCATTATCCCACGCTTCACGATACAGGTGCTAAGAAAGGAAGAAATAAAAGACAATTTTAATTGCTGTATGAAAATCCCTTTAATTTTTTCAAAGGTCACTGTAGCTCAGGCACACACCCTTATCATTTCACATATAACACAGAGGTAGTGACTACATTCAGTTTACCTCACTGATCTGTTGAGCATTGACCTTCGCCAGGATGACTGGAGGTGGATCAGCTATACTGGTAAATTTCAATGCATCTGGGCGTTGTTTGTACAACCTGTCATTCACGAGATCTTGAGCCTTTTTCACTCTGACCACATCCACAGAGCCTTCCGGAATCCATCCAATCCCACGGAGCCATTCCAGATCTGACTTGTAAAGATTCTACAAAGAAACCCATCAATCTATTAAGATGCTACTTCCATTTACTAAAAACGCCACAGAGGCTTCTCTACTCAAAATTAATATGTAATTACTCTTATCTCAACACAGAGCCATTCGGTTGGCATAAATGTGGCAACTGACATTCAGCTGACATTATTTACTTTTTACTTATTGAACAGTTATACCGTTATCCATTTTATCTATCATGAGATAACACGATGCCTTACAAACTGTAATAAAACATAAAAGGAATAAAAAGTTATCATATTCGAAAAATGAATTCCTCTTGATCCTGTTTCGAAGCCTCATAGTTTTTGCAAGAGTCAATTTACAGAAAATTGTACTTTTTATAAAGTAACTCTGCTTATGATAACCCTATTCAGTGCAGAGCAGCACGGATACACCACAGGTTTATCTATTTTTATATCAAAATATGATTAACATTTAAAACAAATGGTCAATAGATAGAATAAAGAAAATATATATAATTCAATGTAATGAATCAAATGATTCTCTATATATGGATAGCCAATTGTGTTCTAGTTAACATTCAATCACAAATGGGATTTTTTTTAATGCTGATGATGATGGCTGCACGTACCCTAGAATATATGCAGGGCTTGGGTTACTATAGATGCAACCATAATAATTCACCAAATGCAATATAAGTCAAAATAAGCTAAGCAAAAACTACAGTATAAGATGTAGTGATTTTCTACTCACATCGCTCTGCAAGTCATAGGCTTTCTTGGCTTGGATGACATCATTCTGGTCAGGCAAACATATCCATTCATGGAGATAGCGGCGATAATCAATGTCACTAACCAGCTTCTGACATTTCTTGGCCAACAAGATGGACAGCATGTCCACTGGACTATTGAACTTGGTTTTAAACTTCTCAAAATGTTTCTTGTATTCCCTCTCACTCTGCAGTTTGGCTACATGCATTGCCAACACTAGTTTGGGATCATCATGAATATCCCGGCATCCAACATGGTGTCCCACTTGCTTACGGTAACCTTCTTTGTACTTGTACTAATGATGAAACATAAACAAAACATCAATTTTATAAATTACAACATAATCTATCACTAAAATTATGTTCAACACTTCAACACTATACACTTGCATTGTGCTCTCTTTTTATACAACCAATACCTGATGAATGAACTCTAAGCCATGAAACTGACAGGCATGGTTTGATTGCCAGGATTCTTTATGATCCTTTTGGACATACAGTGGTACCTCATCATACGAACTTAATTGGTTCCAGGAGGAGGTTCGTAAGGTGAAAAGTTCGTAAGATGAAACAATGTTTCCCATAGGAATCAATGTAAAAGCAAATAATGCGTGCAAATCCTTCAGGAAAATCCCAAACTTTAGAAGGGAGGCGAACAGAGGGCAGGGAGGAGCAGCTAAAGGGGGCGGTGGAAGAAGCAAGGCTAGGCTAAAGGGTGAGTGGGAAGGAAGAAAGGCAAGGGGGGCGCCCCTCCCTTTTCTTTCTTCAAAATACACCATTTCAGTGCCTCTGCAAGCACGTTGTTCTCTGCAAAATCTTTCCTCCTCCAAGCCGCCCCTCCCTTTTCTTTCTTCAAAAGACACCCTTTCAGTGCCTTTGCAAGCACGTTGTTCTCTGCAAAATCTTTCCTCGTCCAAGCCGCCCCTCCCTTTTCTTTCTTCTAAAGACACGTTTCAGTGCCTCTGCAAGCACCCTGTTCTCTGCAAAATCTTTCCTCCTCCAAGCTGCCCCTCCCTTTTCTTTCTTCAAAAGACACCCTTTCAGTGCCTTTGCAAGCACGTTGTTCTCTGCAAAATCTTTCCTCCTCCAAGCCGCTCCTCCCTTTCTTCAAAAAAGGGGGGGGAAAGAAACCCCTTCATCCCAGCAGCAGCTGCTTGGGTTTGTAAGGTGAAAATAGTTTGGAAGAAGAGGCAAAAAAATCTTAAACACCGGGTTCGTATCTTGAAAAGTTCGTTAGAAAGGGCGTTTGTAAGATGAGGTACCACTGTATTTATAAAAAAAATATGGGCAAAATATTAACTATTTATTGGTGAAATAATGGTGGAAATGTCAAAGAAGAGCAGACCACACCTCACTAGCAATATTCCTAGAAGCCTTGGCATGCTGGATTTCAATAGCATCCAATCTTAAGTCATGGCCTTTCCTCTTCATCTCCTCCAATCCAAGTTGATAATGTTTCTGTGAAAGAAAATAAATAATGCATATTTTATTTCAAGACATGTCATATTTATAAAAATATGTAACGTTTGTTTATATATTACATCACAGTTGTCAAACTCAATTGCATAATGTGACACAGTGTTTCCCAACCTTGGCAACTTGAAGATATCTGGACTTCAACTCCCAGAATTCCCCAGCAAGCAATTGCTGGCTGGGGAATTCTGGGAGTTGAAGTCCAAATATCTTCAAGTTGCCAAGATTGGGAAACACTGATGTGACATATTGTGACGTGTCGTGACTTATTTGCCTTTGCTGAACTGAGGTGGGTGTGGCCTGCATCTGATGAATTCAGCCCTTGGGCCACCAATTTGACAGGCCTGTATTATATCGTATATCATATCACATCACATCACATAGTACATAGTATATTAAGATCTTAAGCATAAAACCTATCAGGAAAGACTTAATGAACTCAATCTGTATAGTCTGGAGGACAGAAGGGAAAGGGGGGACATGATCGAAACATTTAAATATGTTAAAAGGTTAAGTATGGTTCAGAAGGGAAGTGTTTTTAAAAAGGGGGCAAAATCTGAGGTTAGTTGGGGGAAAGATCAGAAGCAACGTGAGAAAATATTATTTTACTGAAATAGTAGTAGATGCTTGGAACAAACTTCCAGCAAATGTGGTTGGTAAAGCCACAGTAACTGAATGTAAACATGCCTGGGATAAACATATATCCCTCCTAAGATAAAATACAGGAAATAGTATAAGGGCAGACTAGATGGACCATGAGGTCTTTTTCTGCCATCAATCTTCTATGTTTCTATCTTTGGACTACAAACAATATGGGGTTGATATGATAGGGAAAAATTTGTCATGTTACTCTTAAAAATATTTTCAAAGGTACTCTCACATTATCAAATCTGTACTTATATAATTATAATTTTGGAAAGTATCATAAATTGTCTAGGAAAACGTATCCTCGGAAGAAGAAGAAGCATAAGGAAAGATTATGAAAACATTAATATTTAATTATTTAATTTCTTACTTTACTGTAGTTTACAGAATTTGCTTTGGACAGAACAATCTCAGGAATGTCAATTGGAAGAGTGTACTGTGTTTTTTCTTTATCCCAAACTTCACGATATAAAGCCTGAAGGGGGGGAAAAAACATATTTATCATAGGTTAATTATAACATATCATGCTATTGTAGGATATATTTCATTGACAAAAATATCCTCATTTGAAGTTGGACACATTGACGTTCAAATCATTTTGAAATTACAATTTTACAATACTACTTGGTTCCCAGACCAAAATAAGCTCTGCAAAAGAATTGATATGTCACGGGAAGGTAGAATGGAACGGAAAGCGATGGAACCAAATTACCAGAGAGGTGTAAGAGACCTTGACAATGCTACACTGGAAGTGAGCAACCAATTTGCCTTCATCTCACCTGCAATAAATTTTCCTATCTAGCTAAACAATATCTGTGAAATATCTCCAGAGTTCTGACTGAGAAAACAAGAAATATATCACAAGCTTAGCTGTGTGATATATTTATTGCCAAGTCCTGGTCAAGAAAGCCTGCTAAAACTATCAGTAATTGAATGGAATTTAGGTGGATTTAAAATATCCAAATCTGAAGCAAAAGATAAATCCCTTGTAAGTCCATTATTTTAAACCATGGGGAGACCCCATACAGGTAGTGCTCAATTTATGAGCAGTCACTTAATGACTATGCAAAGTTCTGACAGATTTACTTGGGGGTTAGCTTAGATTTGTAATTGAGGTTCTGATGGTCGCCCACATCAGAACCTCTGGAACTTGACAGGCCACATTTGTGATCATTTGCAGTATCATGTAATCCTGTCACTGCATTTACTTCCTTTTTTTTTTTGCAAAACCAACCCTATAGAGTAGGGCACTCCAACCTT
The DNA here is from genome assembly GCF_031021105.1 of Erythrolamprus reginae. NCBI lineage: Eukaryota > Metazoa > Chordata > Lepidosauria > Squamata > Dipsadidae > Erythrolamprus > Erythrolamprus reginae. Next base: position 177,431,702 of record NC_091950.1, read on the forward strand.
GGCAACTTTAAGGCTTGTGGACTTCAACTCCCAGAGTTCCTCAGCTTCAGTTCAAGTCCAAGGTTGGAGAACTCTGCCATAGAGAACCACTGGTTCACTTAACAATCTTTATGACTATCACAATTTACAATTGTAATGGACAGGTCCCATTATGGTCATAATTCAAACACTGCTACTATATGCATCTTAGCTCCTAATACCACTGTCTAAGAATTAAGCCTTCAGTTAGATTAAAATTGACTCAGTTTCTTCAGTGTAAAAAGTTCTAAAGCAGGGCTGTCAAACTCCCCGCTGGCATGTTGGATGGGTCACGCACTGACCACACCTATGCCTGGTTTAGTGAAGGGGGAAATGTCCCGATATGTCGTGCGACACCAATGTGACAACATGAGTTTGACACCCCTATTTTAAAGAAATGGACAATATTTCTATGGACAGTAAGGAGGATGAATTGTGGATGCATAGAAAATCAAAACAGTGATTTTAATTTCAAAAACACTTAACATTTACGTTTTCACACATATTTTTTACCATAGTGAAATGAGAATGCATGAAAAATATAAGTCTTATAGATTTATTTTAAAAAATAACAAAAGAAACCTCCACAACCTAAAAGTACAGATGTAAAATTTCTCTTCCTTTGCAATCCCTAATATTCCTAAAAACATTTTCCATTTAATGTTTAAAGGGATCTATAATTACAACTAAAACTGGAGCAAGTTGGTAGTTAAGTGTTCAGATTCCCCCCCCCCCAAAAAAATAAATCTTTTTCTGTTATCAATGACAATATTTTCCATGGGGGACACTAATCCTTCTACATCCATCTAGTAAATTGTCAATCAACAAAATTACAGCTTTTTGCACTTTTTTCAAGTGCTCACCAACATCATAGAAATGTATCTCATTTCAGTGAATGCTGATTTTAAATAGAAACATGTGCCCCCTCCACCCCAGTAACTGGTGAATGACAAATATTGCTCACCCCACTCTGCATCAAAGCATTGGCCTTAGCCAAGACAACTTCCGGGGAATCAACTATAACTGTGAATTTCTGAGAATCTGGCCGCTGCCGGTACAGTCTTTCACAAATCAGATCCTGGGCATTCTTCACTCGCTGGGCTTCCACAGAGCCTTCTGGGATCCAGCCAATTCCACGCAGCCATTCCAAGTCTGCCTTATACAGATTCTGTAAAAAACAAAGTCAAGCGTTTCCTCGGTGGAACAGAAGTTCTAAGTTAATCTAAGTAATGTACCATATTTTTCAGACTATTAGATACACCGGTGTATAAGATACACTAGGACTTCAAAGAGGTAAGTAAGGAAAAAAGTTTTTGTACCACCCCCCAGCCACCAGAATGGGGCCATGAGCATGCACACAGCATGGGATTGAGCTTCTGCGCATGCACAGAAGCCAAATCTTGCACGAGGAAGTGTGATATCTGGCATTTTTGGCTTCTGGGAATGCGCAGAAGCAAAAAAGCCAAAGACAGCAAAAATCAGGTAAGTTATCCCTGCCGCCTGCCCTGCCTGTTTGCCCACCCCCTGCCTGCCCTGCCCCAAGCAGCGCCTCTGCCGCAAGTGACCCAAGTGTTCTGTCTCTGCCACCTGCCTGACCTTTCCCTCCAATGCTTAAGTGACGTCTTCTCCCTCGCCATGCCAAGAAGATGGCATGCAGTGCAGGGAGAAGGCCAGGTGGCCCCAAGTTCCAGCTATGTGGCCTGTTCTGTTCTCTCCCACGCCTCAGACATCTCCCGGCATGGCGATGGCACCCTGAGTGAGTTGTGGCCTTTGGGAGCACAGTGCTGCCACTCCCAAAGGCCATGATTTGCTCGGGGCACCATTGCTGCACCGAGAGATGCCTCGGCATGGGGGAGCAAAAAGCAGGCCACACGGCCAGAGCTTGGACAGACCGCTATTGCTGTTGGCCCCAGCTGCCGCTCTAGGCGCCACAGCAAGATTCAGCTGGTGGACATGTTGCGGATGTTCTTACGGCAGCAAGATTTGGGCAAAAAGTGTTGATTTCTTTGCTTATGTGCATGCGCAGAAGCAAAAAAGTGGTAATTTTTACCGGAATTGTGCTGGTTGTGCTTGCACAATGCATGCATGCCCGGCAGCACTGGAGCTACGCTACGTGCTCCATTTCCACTATCGGAATGGCATTCCTGCCATTCCGGGGCCTGGCCCATCCCTGGGGGTAGGCTTGGGGAGGACAAAAATGCATTCAGTGTATAAGATGCACTAACATTTCCACCCTATTTTAGGAGAGGGAAAGTAGCGTCTTATTCTCTGAAAAATAGAGTAAATTCATCAGGGTAATGAATGCCTTGATCATCATCTAACTTCTTTTCCAGTAAATATAGTCATATTTATATCATCAGATATCATTCCCACTGAAATAAAAGGTAACTCCCATAATAAAAATAAACATCGACAAAATTACAGTAGTACCTCTACTTACGAACTTAATTTGTTCCATGACCAGGTAGAAAAGTTTGTAAGAAGAAGCAATTTTTCCCATAGGAATCAATGTAAAAGCAAATAATGTGTGCAATTGGGGAAACCACAGGGAGGGTGGGAATCTCCCAGGAGATTCCTAGAGAGGCCCCATGGAGGCTTCTCCCCACCTTTTCTGGACCTGTTTCCTTTCAGGAGATTCCTAGAGACGTCCCATGGAGGCTTTTCCCTGCCTTTTCCATTTACAGTTTCGGAGGCTCGGGTTTGTAAGTAGAAAATGGTTCTTGAGAAGAGGCAAAAAAATCTTGAACACCCGGTTCTTATCTAGAAATGTTCTTAAGTAGAGGCATTTGTAGGTAGAGGTACCACTGTACTATCAGATTCAAAAGGCAGGATTGCTTGAAACAGCCTATATTCTTAACATCATCAAACAGCAGAATTCTACTTGGGAAGGACTTGATAGATGTATAAAAATTCCAAACTCAGTCTACAAATCTGGCTGACCAACCATAATAAAACATTTGCTTATCCCAAATCCCTGGAAGGGGCTTGACAGGTGGCAAAAATACTAAATCCAATATAAACATCTGGCTGATTATGCAACCAGCCTAATGTATATATGCTGTCTGAATCCCACCAAGTATGGACAGTCTACAGCAGTGATGGCAAACCTTTTTTCCCTTGGGTTCCAGAGTGTGGGCGGCTGCTATAGCGCTTGCCCGAGTGCCCACCTCCATAATTCAATGCTTAGGGAGGGCAAAAACAGCTTCCCTGCCCCCCAGAGGCCTGGAGGCCAGAAATGGCCTGTTTCCCAACTTCTGGTGGGCTCAGTAGGCTCATGTTTCACCCTCCGCAGGCTCCATAGGTTCCCTGGATGTGGGGAGGGTAAAAACATCACCCCTCAGAGGCTCTCTGAAAGCCAAAAACACCCTGCCAGAGCCTCTGTGTGAGCCAAAAATCAGCTGGCCAGCACACACATGCACATTGGAGCTGACCTAGGGCAATGGCTCGTGTGCCAGTAGATATGGCTCCACATGCCACCTGTGGCACCCATGCCATAGGTTCACCATCACTGGTCTACAATATGCCACTGAAACACTTGGAAGCAGATTCCACTACAATGGCACAGGTGACATCTTATTCCAGTAATGCAAAAGTAGCACATAATTTTTTAAAAGTCTTGTGGGGCTTAAAAGAGAACCAAGAGAGCCACTTTGGTGTGGTAGGTTAAGGCACCAGGCTAAAAACTGGGAAACCATCAGTTCTACCCTGTTTCCCCCAACATAAGACATCCCCTGATAATAAGCCCAATTGGGCTTTTGAGTGCATAGCAATAAAGCCAAGTGCTTATTTCAGGGTGCAGAAAAATACAAGAAAGGATCTTATTTTCAGGGAAATGGGATAGTTCTTGTACTTGATCACAAAGACAGCTGAGTGACCCTGGACCAGTTCTTAGGAAGGGGGCAAAGGGAAATCACTCCCAAGAAAACTGTATAACTGCTTAATTCAGACAATCGTCAGGAGTTAAAAATTGACTTGAAGGCACAGGTGTGCACGCACGCACACACACACACACACGGCTTACTTCCAAACAAATTAATAGATTTTCAGATAACAGTGCAATGGGGTTAACGTATCTTAGTCCAGAGTTGGGAGATAAATTGCATTCAGGGATTTCCTATGAGAAATGTCTTCATCTTGCTGAAAGTTGTATTATCACCAACTTTGTCAGCTGTTTTACACTCTCAGGAAGGAATTAATTTGGGGACTTTTTCCATGCCTTTCACATGTTCTTTCACTAAACAATAGTCTCACTCAGACATATGCATTTTACATTTGAATCATACGTACATCACTCTGGAGCTCGTATGCTTTCTTTGCTTGAATAACATCATTCTGGTCCGGGAGGCAAGCCCATTGATGCAAGTATTTGCGATAGTCCACATCACTAACCAACTTCTGACAATTCTTAGCATCTAAGATTGATAGCATGTCAACAGGACAATGGATCTTAGCTTTACATAGTTCATAGTTCTTCTTGTAATCCAGATCACTTAGAATCTTGCCTGCGTGGGCAAACCATACCAACTTGGGATCGTCTGCCATTTTTTCAACCCCAATATAATGCCCTTTTTGCTTTTCATGTGCTTCTTTGTATTTATACTGTAACAGAAAACAATAAATTTTTGAACGAATATAAATGCTACTAGGAAAGCTAACAATGATTCAGCTACTAAAGTGATAAAAATCAAGTAAAGACGGGAAATTTGGATTAAAATTTCTTCAGAATGTCATATTGAATCAACTGTTGAGTAATATTTTTGTGACATTTGAATATCACTGTAAAACAGAATTTAAAAATTCCTTTGTGTCATGGCATCAGAAGAAGGGTTCTTAATATACATTTTTCTACAACAGTTTTTGATTGAGGGTGAAAAAAGCCAATATTTGCCTGACACACAAAATGATTCCAATGACAAAAATTAAATAGGGAAAGTATCATCTTCCAGATTTCTTTTTATTTACCAGAAGGGAACCCTAAATGAGCATTTAAAGCATCGAGTTATGAAACCATGCTGCCTTAGCACAGTTCTTATTATGAAAAATTTATTCCATGTTATTTGAGCTGGAGCAAATAATGCATCCTAGTGTCAAAAAGCAATACAGTGATCCCTCGATTATCACAAGGGTTACGTTCCAAGACCTCTCGCGATAATCGATTTTCCGCAGTATAGTGGTGCGGAAGTAAAAACCCCATCTGCGCATGCGCGCCCTTTTTTCCATGGCCGCGCATGCGCAGATGGTGGAGCCGGGAAGCGATGAAAGTGCGGAAGCCGACAAAGATTGCTTTGAATGTCGGCTGCCCCCACCCCCCCAGCGTGTCCGGCGCCCTCGCCGTTACCACCCGCCGCTCGCCGCTCACCCGCCCTCCCGATCCACCCCTCTCACCGGCTTTCAGACACGGGTCCTCCTGCAGCAGCGCTGCCGAGCAGATCAGCTGCTGGGCGGCCGAAGAAACCTTCCCTGGGTCTTCCCCGCCGCCCATGCAAAGGGGAAACCCTGATCTTCGGCTCCTCGCTGCTGCCCGCCCGCCGCTCGCCCGCCCACCCGCCGCCCGCCGCTCGAGAGCAAGAGGGGTAGAGATAGAGAAAGAGAGAGAAGGAAAGAAAGAGATGAGAGAGGGAGGAAGAGAGTGTGAGAGAGGAAGAAGCAAGATAGAGAAAGAGAGAGAGAAAGAAAGATGAGAAAGGAAGGAAGAGAGTGACGTCATCGGGTGGGAAAAACCGCGGTATAGCAAAAAAACTGTGGAGTATTTTTTAATTAATATTTTTTTGAAAAACCGTGGTATAGCGTTTCGTGATAATCGAGATCGCGAAAATCGAGGAATCACTGTACATGTTATTTTAAATTAATCTCCCTATGTTCTTGCCATCTATAGCCATTAGACATCTAACCTTATTATATAGAATTCAGTCTATATAACTTTTCTGGGTCAATCTAATCATTTTTTCTAAAGGTCACCTGTCTGTTCCATTACTTTTTTATTTATTTCTGTGGCTTCTTTTTTTAAAAAAAAAGAAATAGGGAATTTACTAGACAGGAAAGCATCTGCTCACATCACTAGCAATATCCCTTGAAGCTTTTGCTGCTTTAATTGGAATAGCATCGGTTCTCAGGTCGTAACCTTTCTTCTTAGTATCTTCCCATCCTTGGACATAAAGTTTCTGTAGAAGATGTGATAAAAAGAAACTTTACTATAAAATCAGTTATAGCATCTAGAATTTAAAATCAATTTGTTTCAACAGTCACATTAGTTCTTGTAAAGTGAAAACAACCCCCCAAATTATTAAATATTCAAATAATGTTAACATTCTCTTACATGGCTGATATTTGCAGAATTTGCCTTGGCCAGGAGAATTTCTGGGGTATCTGGCATAACATTGATTTTGATTTTATCAGTATCCCATGCTTCAGTGTATAACCGCTGTGAAGGAATAAGGGGGAAAATGTTTGATTTTTGCCTACAGAAAATACAAGTCGGAACAGAATGTTAAACTATAACATTAGAAAAATTCAAATTCATTAAAAATGTTATCTAAAATTTATAATAAAACTCAGTGAGATAAATTTCTATTTTAATGAGCTATGCTTCAAAGTCATATCTGCCATGGGGCAAACTATATTTTACAGACATTATTAACACATTAATAATCAGATTTTCTGGCTGAACCTGTTTAAAAGAACTTTTGTTCAAGACCCAAGAACTCAACTTTATCAAGGAAAGTCAACAAAGAGCATCAGAATTCTCCAATTTTCTTTAAAATAAAAAATAAAAATCCCTTTGGGCCTGGGGCAAAGCACGTGTGCACAGAAACCTAGAAAAAACCTAGAAAATTGCAGATAGATTTCTAATACATCAAAGCAGCATCCAAATCAAAACTTGACTTTGGTAAAAGCTTCTTAAGATACATAAGTCAATAGTCACACTGACTAGAAATTATGAGAGATGAAATCTGACTGGTTTGAAAGTCCAATTTCTTAACTAACAAAGTAATTCATTGATCCAATGATTAGTGGTGGAGAGCTTACCTTTCCTATGTATATTGAAGCAAAAACTGGAAAGGCATCAGTGAAGGATGGTTTTATTTGGATTTTGGCTCCGAGTTTAAATCATAAACTTAGGATGTGATCATTTCATTTCCTAAGCAAATTATTGTCTGTTATGGAAGATTAGCTACTTTGTTTAGAAAACCTACCTTGCTCATCAGATCAGCATTATGCTTTGCTAATTCTACGTCCCAACCATCTGTGATACAGGTAAATTTCATTTGATTAGGTGGTTGCCGATATTTGTTTTCACTTAGGATTTCTCCAGCTCTCTTGACATGTTCAACGTTTAGTGAACCAAGAGGCACCCAGCCAATGCCTTTCAGCCATTCTAGATCAGACTTGTAAAGAGACTGAAACATAAATAGCAATAAATTGTGTTTACAAAAGTCAACAAACATGCATTATAACACATTTTTGTTGAGGGGGGGCATTTCTGGCTAATTGAATTACAAATTTGATTTTGAAAACTTCAGGCGAAAATTGATCTATGATGCTGAAATTCATCTAAAAGTGACTCAATTGATTTTCAAGAGTTTTACATGTTATATAATATAAATAAGCATCATGATATGCATATTTGAGGAATAATGATGACAGCCAAAACTTTTATATGAATAAATATAAAAAATGTTGAGAGGCAGAATTTCAACTCATCTTTAAAATGTTTATTTATTGATTTATTTTTAGTTTCAATACAAAATAAAACCCCAAACCAAAACCTAGACATACTTTAAAATTCATAAGTGAACAGTATACAACTATATAAAACAGTTACCCTGCTACCAAGTTACATTATGAAAAATGTGCACAATGCATATAATGTGTAATTTTTTTAAAAAAATCCTTGCAAAAACTATTAGGCATAAAATATTCTCTTACATTGTGCATAGAACCACGTGTATATTTTAGTCAAAAGTTATTTTTTTAAAACACTGGAGTGAATATGATAACAGTACAAATGAAAATTAAGAAATCACGTGGTTATGAAATTGACACATCTGTGAACTACCAGTGAGAAATAATAAGAAATTAAACATAAGATAATAATAATAAGAAGAAATTAAATAAGATGGAAAAGGGAGGGGGGAATTGCAAAGCTTATTTTACTTCTGATTTACAGGAGGAAAGTATTGTCTAAGCTGAAACAGTATGAACTGAAATTCAGATTGTGATACACAAGTCATTAGAGTGGGTAGTATATAGAGGAAAACTTCCTCAGTATTTAAATATATCTGTCAGCTGACAGAATGATCTTCCTAAAAAGGTCACACGGACAAGTCCTTCCCACATGTAGCATCCTGTATTCCATATCATTCTATTTCAGATACTCAAGGAATCATTTGGAACTGCAAGGGCAGGATAAGCAGTTGGGAACAAAGGAAAGCTTCAAATATTTTCCCACTCTATCCTGCACACATGACCTTTTAATGAATCACAGATCAATCTCAGTAGAAGAATACCAATGCATCCATTTTACATTTTCCACCTCATACTTACATCACTCTGCAAATCATAAGCTTTCCTAGCTTGGATGACATCATTCTGATCTGGTAGACATGTCCACTGGTGCAAGTAATTGCGATAATCAATATCGCTGACCAGTTTCTGACAATTCTTGGCTCCCAAGATCGACAGCATATCCACAGGACTGCTATATTTGGTCTTCAGTTTCTCAAACACTTTCTTATATTCTCTCTCACTCTGCATCTTGCCTACATTTATAGAATGCAATATTTTAGGATCGTCTTCCACACAACGAGCTCCAATGTGGTGTCCCAGTTGCTTGCGATAACCTTCTTTGTACTTGTACTGAAATATACACAAATATTTGAGTTACACAGAAAAGTGCTTCTTCTGTTATTGTTCAGTAATTCAAAAATAAATCTTACATCATCATTTTAAAAGTAACTAACATAAATCTTTTCTATGAACTTATAACAATATACAGTGATACCTTGTCTTACGAACTCCTCATCATATGAAATTTTCAAGATACGAACCCGGTGTTTTTTTGCCTCTTCTTCCGAACTATTTTCACCTTATGAACCTGCTGCTGCCGCTGGGATGCCCAGCCTCTGGACTTCCGTTGCCAGGCGAAGGGTCCCCTCATTGGGAAACCCCACCTCCAGACCTTCCGTTGCCAGCGAAGCACCCGTTTTCATGCTGGTGGGATTCCCCTGGGGCTCCCCTCCATGGGAAACCCCATCTCCGGACTTCCGCATTTTTGTGATGCTGCAGGGGAATCCTAGCAGGGGAATCCCAGCATCACAAAAACTAGCACTTCGCTAGCAACGGAAGTCCGGAGGTGGGGTTTCCCAGCGAGGGAAGCCTCAGCAAAATTGCAGCATTTGCGATGTTTTTTTTTTAAATGCCTGCTTCTGTTTTTGAAGTCAATACACTAGATTACATGTATAATCAAGGTTGCATATTTGTTTTTTTTGTTTTTGTTTTGTGTTATCTTATGCTAGCTACGCTTCTCCATATGTCATCATTAGTGAAGCGTGCAAACCAGCATCTGCATTTCCTCCATCAGCTGAGGACAGCACACCTTTCTCCTTTTGTCCTGGCCACTTTTTGCAGAAGCATGATTAAGAGTGTTTTAATAAACTGCATTACTGTTTGGTTTGGTGGCTGCAGAAAGAAAGTCCATTCAGAGAGTGGTAAGGACAGCTGAGAAGATGATAGGGGGTTTGCTTCCCATTATTCAGGGTACTTTATAAGTGCTTTGTGCTTAGAGTTCAAACAATGCAAGAGACCCCACATACCCACTTTACTGTCTGTTTCTGTTGCTCCCTTCTGGGAGGAGGTTTCAAAGTATTTCTAGCAGGACTACCAGATTCTGTCACAACTTTGCTCCCTATGCCATTCTTCTTGTAAACTTGCAGGATTCGTTTTTCTCACCATGTACGTATATACATCTGGACTAAATTGTGTTGTTTCTCTTTGTTATATAATATATGTGGGTATATGCATAATTTTGTGTTTATTTATTTGTTTGTTTGTTTGTTTGTTTCTTCTGTCATGTTTTTGTAATGTATATTGGAGGAGGTGACCCTTTGAGACCTGTATGTAATGAAATTTCATGTTAAATGTATGCCGATTAGTGTACATTCAAAGTGACCATAAAGCTATTCTAAGACTATCAATGATTTTCCTTATCAAATTTGAAATTTGTATTTGGCATGTAAAATCCTTTTCTATCTATAATTCATTGAATGAATAGGTTTAAAACAGGGATATCAAACTTGATTCCTTTGAGGGCTAGATCAGCATTGTAGTTCATTGTAGGAGGGAGCTGGGGGGGGGAGATGGGATGGATGCCTCCTGCAGCACTTTGCCAGGGGCTGTTTATGGCCCCTGGGTGCCTCGATTTTGGCCTCCTTGGCCTCCAGCAGCACTCTGTCAGCCAAAAATGGGCTGTGTGGAGGCCCTGCAGTAGAGTGCTGCAGGAGGCTGTAGAGGCTGAAAACAGGCTGCCAGGAGTGGCATATGTGCCCCCCATGGCCCATTTTGGCCAGTAGAGGCACCATGGACCAGTCCTTTGATATTTCCAGGTCAGTCCCGTGGGCCAGGTTTAAACATTCTGCAGGCCAGATCCCTGGTTTAAAACAACTTTAGATAATTCAAGATTTTAGTCCCACTATGTGGAATTTTCCTCCTCCACAGCGATTAAAATGTGCATAATAAATGTGCACGAAATTAAAAGTCTTTTTCATTCTGTACCACTGAACCAGAAATCCAGATACAACCTGAATTTGGAAATCTATCCTACAGTAATTCTTATAAATTTGTGGTCTAGATTTACAGCTGCCCATATATCAAATTATTACCTCTCTCTCTTCTCAAATTTGTTCTCAGCTGGCTGTACAACAGCTGAGATTTTTCTGACATTATATTGCAAAACTTGCTTACTCTCAGAATGTATTTATTTATTACAAGCTATTCAATTCTGCTTCAGTCATTTTGACTCAAAGGAGCATACAAGCAGTGATACAATTCCTCAGAGCTGCCAAGCAAGAACTACAACTGTTCATTCTGATTTTGTAATTCACAGTGTGAATTCTTTCCCATAAACTCTCAGATAGATCTGCTTGGGGAAATCTGAAATACTTTCTGTAACAATTTCTATGTTCAGTAGGATATAGAGTAGTTTGTGACTTGCTGTTTTTCAAAACATTTCCTTTTAAAAAATAATTACTATTTAAACGTAGAAACATAGAAGTCTGACGGCAGAAAAAGACTTCATGGTCCATCTAGTCTGCCCTTATACTATTTTCTGTATTTTATCTTATGATGGATATACTGTATGTTTATCCCAGGCATGTTTAAATTCAGTTACTGTGGATTTATCTACCACGTTTATCTATGTACTGTGGATTTATCTACCACTATTTATGTAGTCAAGTGGCCACTTACATCACTGGCAATAGCTCTTGAAGCCTTGGCAGCTTGAATTGGGATAGCATCAAGACGCAGGTCATAGCCATCCTTCTTTGCTTCCTCCATGGCCAATCGGTACAATTTCTTTTAAAAAGAAGAAAATGTTAGTCTCAGTGCTACAAACAGAAATAAATAAGACATCCTATATCTTAGTAGAAATATAATTCTTGATTGTTCTATACAATCTATATAATGGCGAACCTTTTTTTCCTTGGGTGCCGAAAGACCGTTCGTGTGCACTATCTCACATGCACAAGTGCCCACATCCATAATTCAATGCACAGGGAGGGCAAAAACAGCTTACCCCCTTCCTCAGAGGCCCAGTTGGCCTGTTTCCCAATTTCTGGTGGGCCCAGTAGGCTCATATTTCACCCTCCCCAGGCTCCAAATGCTTCCCTGGAGCTGGGGAGGGTAAAAACACCCTCCCCACCCTCCCCACCCCCCAACCCTCACGGAGGCTCTCTGGAAGCCAAAAATGTCCTCCCAGAGCCTCTGTGTGAGCCAAAAATCAGCCGGCTGGCACACACCTGCACCTTGTAGCTAAGCTAGGGCAACAGCTCATGTTCCAGCAGATATGGCTCTGCATGTCACCTATGGCACCTGTGCCATAGGTTTGTCATAGAAACATAGAAACATAGAAACATAGAAGACTGACGGCAGAAAAAGACCTCATGGTCCATCTAGTCTGCCCTTATACTATTTCCTGTATTTTATCTTTCAATGGATATATGTTTATCCCAGGCATGTTTAAATTCAGTTACTGTGGATTTACCAACCACGTCTGCTGGAAGTTTGTTCCAAGCATCTACTACTATTTCAGTAAAATAATATTTTCTCACGTTGCTTCTGATCTTTCCCCCAACTAACCTCAGATTTTGCCCCCTTTTTAAAAACACTTCCCTTCTGAACCATACTTAACCTTTTAACATATTTAAATGTTTCGATCATGTTCTTTCCCCCAACTAACTTCAGATTGTGTCCCCTTGTTCTTGTGTTCACTTTCCTATTAAAAACACTTCCCTCCTGAACCTTATTTAACCCTTTAACATATTTAAATGTTTCGATCATGTCCTCCCTTTTCCTTCTGTCCTCCAGACTATACGGATTGAGTTCATTAAGTCTTTCCTGATACGTTTTATGCTTAAGACCTTCCACCATTCTTGTAGCCCGTCTTTGGACCCGTTCAATTTTGTCAATATCTTTTTGTAGGTGAGGTCTCCAGAACTGAACACAGTACTCCAAATGTGGTCTCACCAGTGCTCTATATAGCGGAATCACAATCTCCCTCTTCCTGCTTGTTATACCTCTAGCTATGCAGCCAAGCATCCTACTTGCTTTTCCTACCGCCCGACCACACTGCTCACCCATTTTGAGACTGTCAGAAATCACTACCCCTAAATCCTTCTCTTCTGAAGTTTTTGTGATGAAGTCATCACTGTTCTATACTGTATAGATGGATGTTCTTTGGTGCAACTCAGGAACTGAATCTTGACAGAACCCAGTTAGGACCCCAGACCCTGTAAGAAGTGTTGCTATTGCTTGAAAACCCTTGAAGGAGACCCAATTCTTTTAGTGGCTTTCACTACGGCCATTTTTATACTCACCTGACTATAGTTTAATTTATTGAACTTTGCTAGTTCGATTTCTGGCGTATCAGGCATGACATGGACTGTGCATTTATCTGTATCCCAAGCTTCAGTATACAGCCTCTGCAGAACAGAATCGGAAAGAGTGTTAGCACAAAGTGATGGTTGTTTACAAATAGTCCTCCATTCAGCCAGCTGTTGCAGCATAGAGACTGCCTTCTGAGATCAAATTAAAAATCTAGTGCACAGGAAAGACACTACTCAGCGCAAGTGTAGAGTATTAATGTTTAGAACTCATATTCCAGAGTTAAATCCAGATTCAAAATGTTGTTCAATCAGGACTGTGTGTAAAGTTTGACATTTGTTTTACTTCACCGAATTAAAAGTAAAAGCTTTTCTCTCGATCTCAAACAATCAATCACATGGCTCAACCAATGTAGCTTCCACTGGTCTGGTGACATCACTTCCTCCAGCCAGGTGTGAGAAGGTCATTGGTTCCCAAGAGAAAATATTTTGTTTTGACTACACAACCCCAACTACTGTATCTTTAATCCAGGGGTGAAATTCAGCAGGCTCTGAGAGGTTCTTGAGAACCAGTAGCAGACATTTTGAGCAGTTCAGAGAACCAGCAAATACCACCTGTGGCTGGTCCCAGAGTGCGATGGGAATGGAGATTTTGTAGTATCCTTCCCCTGCCACGCCCACCAAGCCATGCTCACCGAACCGATAGGGACAAATTTTGAATTTCACCCCTGATCCAATCTCCCCTCCCTATCCCTCTCCCCAGTGTGGTAGCATTGAAACCTCGAGATGGTTTTGGCTAGGTCAGCTTCAGGTTTGACAACAAGTGTCAATCCCACTTTATTCCAAATAATCAGATTTGCAAATATAGATCCTAATTTGTAAATATAACTCCTAATAAATTAAAACATCAATTTATGGAAAGACAATTCAAAGCTCTATGCAGCAAAAATCTATATGAAGATAATAACTGTTTGTGGATGGTATATGATATAATCAACACTTATCCACAAGAATTAGTATCTTAAGAGCCACATTGTTTCATTTAGAAAGTTATAGGATATCTCAAATATGTATATGGACAATGATATGGACAGCAATGAAATATAATAATAATAATAATAATAATAATAATAATAATAATAATAATAATAATAATAATAATATAGTACTTGGCACGCTGGGCGCAATGCCAAAGGATCTCAGCGGACATTTGAAAACCATTGGAATTGACAAAATCTCCATCTCTCAATTGCAAAAGGCTGCTTTACTGGGATCGGCAAACATAATTCGCCGCTACATCACGCAGTCCTAGGTGCTTGGGAAGCGCCCGGCTGGTGATGAAATACGAAATCCAGCATAGTGATCTCGTTTGCTGTGTTGTACTGACATAATAATAATAATATAAATAAATATAATGCAAATCACTGGGTATTGAAAAAACTTAACATTAATTCTGACCTTTCGAATTTTATTTGAAATCACCAAATATCTTTCAACATTTATAATACAATAAGGTTGTTTTATTAGCTGAAAAAAATGCTCATATTCATATTTCAAAGCATCCAATATTTCAGTTATGAAGTTTAAAATACATTTTTTAAATCTTTAGAAAATGAGACTCATTGGACAAATTGCATTATTTTTTCAAATATTATTCAGCAAACCAGTCTTTATTAGCTAATATTCACCTTGTTCATGGTTTCAGCATTATGCCTAGCCAATTCCATTTCTAAAGAATCTGTCACACTGGTGAATTTGAAATTTTCTGGTGGTTGACGGTACGTTTTTTCACTCAGTATCTCCCCTGCTTTCTTAGCACGTTCAACATCCAGTGAACCAATAGGGACCCAGCCGATGCCTTTCATCCACTCAAGGTCTAATTTGTAGCAATTCTGTGAATTAAAAGTTCATTAGAAAGGTAGTCTTGCATTTTTGGAAAAACAACAACAATTGGATCTAATGGCATTTATTTGTAGCAATTCTGTGAATTAAAAGTTCATTAGAAAGATCGTCTTGCATTTTTGAAAAAACAACAACAATTGGATCTAAACTGTATTTATGTTGATGAAAGAAATGTAAAAAACATCCTTGAAAACCATGAAAATATTCAAGTCATGCCCAACTGAGTCCTAATCTCAGTCTGTTTGATATAAAACATGTGAGCATGTGGAAAAAAAATACTATTTTGATTAAAACAAAACCAAAGTTTCAGAAGACACTAATAATATATACTTGTTTCATGGTTTTCCAGCATTTTGTATAATTTCAATTCAATTCAATTCAATTTATTGGATTTATATGCCGCCCCTCTCCGAAAACTCGTATAATATATGCTTACAGAAAGAGATACAGCCATGTAGCAACAGAACAACCTAGGTCAGGGGTAGGGAAAGTTGGCTCTTCTATGACATGTGGACTTCAATTCCCAGAATTCCTGAATTAGCATAATTGGCTCAGGAATTCTGGGAATTGAAGTCCATAAGTCATAAAAGAGCTAACTTTGCCTACCCCTGATCTAGGTGAATCTGCTTATTCATGCACCTGCTTGGGTTAAACAATTACATTCTACTACTACTATCAATATTTTGTATTGTATGTGCATATGGCAGAAATGTGTCTGAAATACTATAGTATCCTCTCTCTCAATTGATATGATCAAAGATGAAATTATACTCACATCACTCTGCAGTTCATAGGCCTTCCTGGCTTGGATTACATCATTTTGATCTGGGAGGCATGTCCACTGGTGCAAATAATTGCGGTAATCAATATCGCTGACCAATTTCTGACAATTCTTGGCCCCCAAGATTGACAGCATATCCACAGGGCTGCTATATTTGGTCTTCAGTTTCTCAAACACTTTTTTATATTCTCTCTCACTCTGCATCTTGGCTACATTTATACAATGCAACATTTTAGGATCATCTTCCACACTACGAGCTCCAATATGATGGCCCAATTGCTTGCGATAACCTTCTTTGTATTTGTACTGAAATAAATAACATATATTTTAATCACAGATTCAATACTACCTGGATTGTAATATTGTTATGCATGTTTAATAAGGGAGAGCCTATTATCATTTCAAATAATTTTGTGAATACTTTTCATTGACTTGTAACAAAACTCTAATAGTAAATGGAATCTCTCATCCATTTTTAGTTCCTATTTGAAATACTTTTAACATAGTTATTTTTTTGTATTTGGTTTTGTTTAATCTCCAGTTTTGATTTTAAGAATAATTTATTTGAGCATATCTATAATCAAAATTTTATATTTGGTTCTTTTGGCAGGTTTTCCTAGGCCCATTTTTGTCTTTATTAATGCCTTTTGTATATATTTTCTAGATTTTGAACTCTGTATTCAGTATATAAAGTTCTGTTCCTTCCATAGCTCACTGAATTCATAAGATTAAGACTGAAACTGAAGATTTTAGTCCTACAAATATAGTATATAATTTTCTTTCTTCATAAGCACCAGTATATACCTACATACTGTATATACACTATCAAAAGTATTTTATATTATGCACCTGGCAGCATTGTGTTCATCAATGAGAAATAACCCAGTGCACAAGATTTGGAGAATTATTGGCATGGAATACTGAATATTAAAAATTGAATAATTATCCTGAGTTAATTGTCTTGCTTTAAAGCTGCCCAAATATCTAAACATTACAAATTTCTACAGTCTACAAATATCATTATTAGAATTGTCCCTTTTCAGCTGAAGAAGCAGCTGACTATTGGAGCAGACAAGTTATACTAGCATTTTTAATCATAAATTAATTTACTTTTATATATATATATATATATATATATATATATATATATATATATATATATATATATATATATGTAGGTTGCAAGTTCAAGTCCCAGTGGGTATGGCTAGCTGATGAGGCCAAAATAAGGCCGAAATAGATCTATCCTAGTCTCCCTTAATTTTCAAATTCAGCAAAAAAACATGTGACACATACAGATAGAATTGTCAGCTATCCATAAAATTAACTGCCTTGGAAATGGCCCTGGATTGGGCCGAGAGGCAAATAAGTAGCTGTGATGTTCCTTCAATACACCAGGGTGATTCGACACAAAAATATGCAACCCTTCCCTGGTGCAGAGCTGAAGGGATTGGTTACTGTAGGCTAGAGGATAATTCTCTGCCTTACAAGGCAAAGGTTGCAGGTTCAAGTCCCAGTGATGTCCCCTAGCTGATGAGGCCAAAATAAGGCCGAAATAGATCTATCCTAGTCTCCCTTAATTTTCAAATTCAGCAAAAAAGTGTGTGTGTCACATGTTTTTTTTGCTGAATTTGAAAATTAAGGGAGACTAGGATAAATCTATTTTGGCCTTATTTTGGCCTCATCAGCTAGCCATACCCTCATTGGGACTTGAACCTGCAACCTTTTGCCTTGTAAGGCAGAGAATTAACCTCTAGGCTACAGTATCCAATCCCTTCATCTTATATATATAGTAAGATATTACACCTTTTTCTGTAATTTTGACTTCAAATAGTTCAAATAGTAATTACGTCAAATCAATGACGCAATTGAATCAACTGCATCCGTCAATGCAGTTAAGAGAGAACCACAATGCTGTGTTTTATTTTTGTAATTCACAGCATAAATTCCCTCACAGAAATTATTCCAGTGAAGTTGGAAGCACTTCTTGCAGTAATGTTATGCTTGGTCGAATACATTTTTTGATAAAACAATAATATAAATGATATAAGCATACCTATAGTGTATTAAATCCATATGCCACCTGACTTCCAGAAACTCATGGGGTTTTTCAATTGTTAAAACATTTTAAGGACTGGGAACAATCCAAAGAAACAGAAGACAAGCACAAGACAAAGGACAAAAATAAACCCAGAGGACAACAAAAAGAAATGAGCATCACCATCCTCTCCAAAGGCCTAGTGAAGAACCAAGTCTTTAAGGCCTATCAAAATCTAGTAGAGATGGAGCTGTTCAAATGTCAGGGGAATCATATTCCAGAAGGTAGGTACTGCTTCCAGGATCCCGATAAGTGGCATTGCTAAATAAATGGAATCTGTAGTGCCCCAATCCTACCAGATAAAACTGGTTAGACAGATACTATGGGAGTCAGGTGGTTCCTCAAGTAACCAGACCCTGTGCCATTAATGGCTTAATGCAGCTTAAATTGCACCAGGTGATTTGCAGTTTTTCAAAAAGTTTACTTTAAAAATCATTGATCATTATGGAGCCAAGTGGCCACTTACATCACTGGCAATAGCTCTTGAAGCCTTGGCAGCTTGAATTGGGATGGCATCAAGACGCAGGTCATACCCATCCCTCTTTGCTTCCTCCATAGCCAATCGGTACAGTTTCTATAAAAAAGAAGAAATGTTTGGTTTCAGTGCTATGGGGTGGTTTTTTTGCCACATTTGGAAATAAATAAAACATCCTATACCAGTGATGGTGAACCTATGACACAGGTACCACGGGTGGCACACAGAGCCATATCTGCTGGCTCTGTTTTTACCCTCCCCGGCTCCAGGGAAGCCTTTGGACCTACTGGGTCCATCAGAAGTTGGGAAATAGATTATTTCTGGCCTCTGGGAGGTGGGGGAAGCTGTTTTAACCCGCCCCAGGCATAGAATTATGGGTGGGGGCACTCACACATGCACGATAGTGCACACGCATATCCTTCGGCACCCGAGGAACAAAAGGTTTGCCATCACCGTCCTATACCTAAGTAGATACATTAGGTGCAAGTCAGGGAACTGGATCCACACACAATCTAATAGGGACCCAGACTCTGCAGTACATGTTGCCATTGCTTGCAAGTCCTTGAAGGAGACCCAGTCTTCCAATGGCTCCTATTCACCCTTATACTCACCTGGCTATAGTTTAGTTTGTTTAACTTTGCTAGTTCGATTTCTGGCGTATCAGGCATGACATGGATTGTGAGTTTATCAGTATCCCAAGCTTCAGTATACAGCTTCTGCAGAACAGAATCAGAAAGAGAGTAAGCACAAAGAGATAGTTGTTTATTAGTCTTCTAGCTATCTATGTCTTCTGACCGAAATTTTCCTTTGCAATTAAATTAATATTTTTGCTAAGAATGAAATTCATTATTCTGTCCCTGTACATTTTATAATTTTGTTGGGCAGCAAACCGTATTCCCCCGAAAATAAGACTGGGTCTTATAATATTGTTTTCTTCAAAAGATGCGTTAGGGCTTATTTTCCAGTTAGATCTTATTTTCAGGAAATACGGCAAATAAGTCCTTCCGGCTGACAATCATGTTCGGGCTTATTTTCCAATTAGGTCTTATTTTCTGGGAAATACAATATTAGATTGAGATTGTTTTAGGAAAACCTGTTTTTAATTTAAAAAAAATTAATTGTATTGTTCTTTTAATCAGGTGTGATTCAAAGACCTCAGGTTCATTGTAATCTATAAGATTTACAAATTAATTTCATAATTAATATCCTGATTGCAGTGTTCTAAATCCCATCATTACCAGTTTACGTGAGCACTAGTGTGCACATGTGACACTTCTGTGCATGCGAAGAAGCATCTAGGTTGGGTGGGCGGAGCCTCCTGCCACCACTGCTACCGGTTCATAGAACTATACCATAATGGTAGCAACCCGTCACTGCTTGGCTGGGAATTCTGGAAAATGTCATCCAAGGTAGTTAACAACACCAGGAAAGAGGCTCTAAAATTCTTTGTAGCAGAAAACTAAAAGTCATGACCATCTTATGATCTAAGTGCAATATAAACTTTCTACTTTGTCCAGCAAAAATTAATACATCTATAGCCATATTATTTTATTTATCTAGTTACAGAATGGAAATCTATGATGCTGGAAAAACCCTGAGAACAATTCTGAATTGTATTCAGAACCACACCAAATACTATCTGCAATATTTATACAAGCTAATTTGTCAGTTGTGCAACCAGAATTCACCTTGTTCATGGTTTCAGCATTATGCCTGGCCAATTCCATTTCTAGAGAATCCGTCACACTGGTGAATTTGAAATTCTCTGGAGGTTGACGGTACGTTTTTTCACTCAGAATCTCTCCTGCTTTCTTAGCACGCTCAACATCCAGTGAACCAATAGGGACCCAGCCGATGCCTTTTATCCATTCAAGGTCTACTTTGTAGCAATTCTGTGAATTAGAAAGGTAGTCATGTACTGACAATGATACTGATACATTGTCAGTATCATATAAAGAAAATTTACATAAGATGTTTTATCGGTGGCATTACACCCTGGCACGTTTAGCCAAAATTCATCCAAACATAAGCAATAACTCCCCCCAGAGATTAGAACTGGCCCCCACCCTCCTTGTCTTTCGCAAATTACTTAAGACCCACCTTTGTCGCCAGGCATGGGGGAGTTAAGTTATCCTTTCCCCCTAGGCTATTACAAGTTATGCATGGTATGTTTGTGTGTATGTTTGGTTTTTTATAATAAGGGTTTTTTAGTTGTTTTCATTAATTTGATTGTTCATGTTGTTTTACCACTGTTGTTAGCCGCCCCGAGTCTGCGGAGAGGGGCGGCATACAAATCCAATAAATAATAATAATAATAATAATAATAATAATAATAATAATAATAATAATAATAAAAAAAAAAAATGCTGGAAATGTAAATCTGCCATAGGTACGTATTATCATATTTCATGGTTATGTCCGGAAGCAACAAAATTTTGTTCTAGGATTCAAAATTGTTTGAAATAAATGTTAAATTATGAATTGGAAATGAAACCTTAAATGTATCTTTTGGGAATACAGTGATCCCTCGATTAGCGCGGGGGTTACGTTCCAAGACCTCCCGCGCTAATCGATTTTCCGTGTTATAGTGGTGCAGAAGTAAAAACACCATCTGCGCATGCGCGCCCTTTTTTTTCCCCATGGCCGCACATGCGCAGATGGTGGAGTTTGCGTGTGGGCAGCGGGGAAGACCCAGGGAAGGTTCCTTTGGCCGCCCAACAGCTGATCTGCTCCGCAGCGCGGAAGCAGCGAGGAGCCGAAGATGGAGTTTCCCCGTTGCCCAGGCAAAGGGGAAACCCATCTTCGGCTCCTCGCTGCTGCCGCGCTGTGGAGCAGATCAGCTGTTGGGCGGCCAAAGGAACCTTCCCTGGGTCTTCCTGCTGCCCAGGCAAAGGGGAAACCCCAAGAGAGCCAAAAGAGCACCGGGCCGGTTGGTTCCCAACCAAAAGAGTTTACCCCGATTGTCCTCGGTGGGGGAAAACAGCGCGTCGCCAGGCTCCCCATCTTCAAGAGAGGCACGACGGCTAGCCAGGATCCACGCAGGGGAGAAAAGGCGCGCGCTCCCAGCCGCTGCGCCCCGCTTGGAGAGCAGCGGCGAGCAGAGCACAGAAGACGACGAGGCTTTCGAGGGCTCCAAGGCGGGCGGCGGCGCGTCCTTCGAGCACGCCGGCGGCGACCCCAAGCTGAAGGCGGCCACCACACACACACACGCCGCCACCGCCATCCACCCCGCCGGGTTCCCCACTTGCTACCTCTTCGCCTTCTCCCGCCTCCGAGGCCGACCAGCCCAAGCCGCAACAGACACACACACACATACACGCACTCCCTCTCTCGCGCTCACACAGACGCACTCAGACAGAAAAGAAAAAAAAATCCCCAAAAGAGAGGGACAAGAGGCAGGCACAAAGCAGGGGCACAAAGGGAGCTGCCCGGCAGAGGTTGCTTTTTTTCTTCTTGTGGGCAAGTGGAGGGGGGGAGAGAGAAGGAAAGAGAGAGAAGGAAAGAAAGAGATGAGAGAGGGAGGAAGAGAGTGTGAGAGAGGAAGAAAGAGAGAGAGAAATGATAGAAAAAAGGGGAGAAAAAAAGAGAAATGAGAAAATGATTGAAGCAGAGAATGACAGGAAAGAAAGAGAAAGAGACAGAGAAGTGACTCTTGGTGATGATGTATGACGTCATCAGGTGGGAAAAACTGTGGTATAGCAAAAAAACCGTGGAGTATTTTTTAATTAATATTTTTTGAAAAACCGTGTTGTAGCGTTTCGCACTAATCGAGACCGTGCTAATCGAGGGATCACTGTAATTAGAGGACAGCATAGAAAGGAAGATTACTATTTGATAATGCATATGTTAACATCAGCAAGGTTGGTGTTTGCACAAACCTGGAAATAGGAAAATGTACCAAATGAAAAAATGGTAGTTAGGAAAATGCTAGATTGTGCCAAATTAAGCAAACTAACATATGAATTACAGAATAAACAAAATAAAGACTATTTATAGTCTACATAGAATGTACATTTGGGGAAAACTATATAATTGGATTGAAAAGTCTAAGAAAAAGAAAGAATCGTTGAAAACAGAATTGTAACATATTAAGTTGGTTGATGTCATGCTTGTTTTATGTTTCTAGGTATGTTTGTATGCTTATTTCTGTTTTGTTTTGTTTTTCATTATTAAAATTAAAAATATATATATTAAAAAAAGAAAGGTAGTCAAAATTATACTTACATCGCTCTGCAAATCATAAGCTTTCCTAGCATGGATGACATCATTCTGATCTGGTAGACACGTCCACTGGTGCAAGTAATTGCGATAATCAATATCGCTGACCAGTTTCTGACAATTCTTGGCCCCCAAGACTGACAGCATATCCACAGGGCTGCTATATTTGGTCTTATATTTCTCAAAGTCTTTCTTATATTCTCTCTCACTCTGCATCTTGCCTACATTTATAGAATGCAACATTTTAGGATCGTCTTCCACACAACGAGCTCCAATGTGGTGTCCCAGTTGCTTGCGATAACCTTCTTTGTATTTGTACTGAAATAAATGCACAAGCATATAGTAAGACAAAATCTTTATGTTTCTTTTTGGTGCCTGATAGCAGAGCTGCCCTTTTGGAAGCTAGCCAGCCCAAGCAGCAAACCAGCCCAACCAGCCAACCACAGGCCAATAGATATGGAGTTGAAGTCTTCAATGAAACACAGCAGCACTAGGAAGTCTTGGAAAAATATATTTACTTCTTATTTACACTACTAACTGTATTCTACTATACATACATTACACTAATATCTCACTAGTATTTCACTACAACTACCTCAATTATAATAACTCAAAGGAACCAACAGATCAACACAGCAACTTCAGAGCACACTTCACACAGAGCAGGATCAGATATCAGAGAGAGAGCAGTGAGAGCAGAGAGCTCTTGTGTATTTAAATACTTATCACCTAATGAGTTTGCTGCATGCCTAACTGCCTCAGAATGACTCAGCATTCTCTACATAGGCCTTCCTTCTGCATTGAGATATTACCTCAGGATATGCTTAATCCTGACACCTGAACTATAATACCAGAGTTAAAAATTTTCAAAGTTAAACTATTCAACTTTATTGCCAATACTAACTCCTTGAAAAACTGCAACTGACAGTTTATAATCAAATATTAAAAGATAATTCAAATTAAAGTATATAATCCTATGTGTGCTATCAAGAAAGGCTGTCTGAAGTTAAAAACTGTTCCATTTGCCTGAGAACCTAATTCTACAGCTTTGTAGGAGCTAGAAAATTTGGCACCTAAAAGCTTCCAAAACTATAATGAAGTGACATACATAACTCTTATTCCTTTGGAGAAGCTTTCCTTTGTTTTTTAATTTGTGACCGATCTGTTCATAAGCTCTATTAAGACATTCAAGCGACTGAGCTTAGCTTCACCATTCAGCCAGACTGCCTCTTAAAAATTCATATCAAAGACAGAATTTTCTCTTAATTGTAATATGCTCTCTTTTAAGTTTTGAACTGCAGGTTTATTTTACGTTCCTCAAAGTAAGAAATTCACTTTGTTTTAAAACAAAAAACTACTGAAGAATTCATTTCCATCCCACAAAAGTAAAGACTTACATCACTAGCAATAATTCTGGATGCCTTGGCAGCCTGAATTGGAATTGCATCGATTCGCAAGTCATACCCCTTCTTCTTTGCCTCTTCCAAGGAAAGTTTATATAAACTCTTTTTAAAAAGAAAAAAAAGAAATAATTAATACTTACAGTTCTTACCTTTCAATCAAGAATCCCATAATAAAGGCAGACAGACTGAATCTAACAATCAGTCTAACAATCTAGCAATCTTTACTAAATAACTTATTCAAAATTATTTGGGTAGGAAAGGGAAACAGCAATGTTTAGTTCAGATATAAAACATCCAAGTATGTCATCACTCTCCTTGCCTGTGCATTAGACATTACAACTTGACAGTAATTTTGGGGACTGAGGTTCATGCCCATAGCTTTAATAGATCATACTCTGTGCATACCTTTTAGGCCACTGTTGAGAAAAATGCTGGAACTATGAAATGTATTCCCACAGACTTTTCTCTCTCCCCCCACCACACTTGTCCTTTCTTAATGCCCAGCTGGCGGTTTAAAACCGACTGCCGAAATTGCCTACGGGACGGGGTTGACGGTGAATCAGCTCTTTTTAGAGCTCCGGACTTCCGGGTTCATTTGGAACCCGGAAGCTCGGCTTCTGGCAGCGCGCCAATGAGAGAGCGCTGCCGGCTTGCTGTGGGAAGGTCCCAGATTGCCCTATTTAAGGGTGAGCCGGACGGGACCTCCGCATTGCTGGCTCATTTTGGAGCGAACACCCGCCCACCTTCCGCTATCAACAGTGTGTCCTAAGGAGGTTGCCTCGGGGCCAAATAGGAATTTTTTGCGGCCTCCCCTTTAGAGGCGGCCGTTTTTTCGCCTATTCCACACTGACGGTGCGGACTGGATTAGTTAGGGGGTGCGGCGCATTTAGATATTAAATAGGCCTCCCTTTGGTCACTGGGGTTTGGCAGGTTAGGGGCGGAAATGGGCAATTAGAAGCAACTGTGCATGCTCCTTTTGGGCATCCTTAAAGGGTGATGGACCGCCTCTCTCCAGGAACTAGAGGTTGGAGCAACGTCGGGGATTGGAGAGAGGATGTCCATGGGAATCACCGAATCCAATTTCCCACGGGGATTGGAGGGTGAACTCCTCCCACATGATGAAGGGGCATGGCTTGGATCCAGGTGAAGGTGGGAGTTCTTGCAAGGAGTTCTTGCCCAATGTTGCCAAGGAATTTTATGGAAGGAATTTCCGCCCCGTTAGTTGGCTCTGCAGGTCCTTAGTTTGTTTTGAATTAATTATTCAAATTTACATTTTCAAATTTATTTAAAGTTATTTAAATTTATGTTAATTAATAAATGACCCTTAATTAATCCACAATATGTCTCAGCGTCTTTGCCTCCGGGGGCAATTAGCCTTTCTCCCTCTCCCCTCAGTCCTGTACCATGCTTGCAGCAGAAGATCAGCTCTTCCTCAGAGATCAGTTACTGTATCTTCTCTCAGAAAACCCTCTTCATGTAGAGGGTGCACATCATAACGAGACTGTTTGATAGAGCTTCAATCCAGTGACCTCACCTCACTGTAGTTGATCTTGTTCTGTCTTGCTAAAGTGATTTCAGGGGTATCCGGCATTATGTGAATTTCTGTCTTGTCTTTATCCCAAGCTTCAGTGTATAAACGCTGTGACAAGAGGACAAGAAAATAAAACAGGCATTGGAATGAAGTCAACTTGGGTTCTTCTCTAATCCCATTGTTTCGTTCTGAAAGCTCAAGTAGAAATACCGTCACCAAGAGGATGTAAAAAAAGTCAAGATGGCAGCTTCAATGTGCAATCAAAATTCTGCCTCTTTTTGTGTGCACTCCCTGAACAATACAATGTCTGAACCTCTGAAGGCAAATTCAGATTGCCTTCAGAAGCTGTGGTGCTTCATCATTGGAGGCTTTAAAGATGAGACTGGACAGCCACTTGTCAGAAATGTTATAGAGCAGTGGTTCCCAACCTTTTTTTGGCCATGCCCCACTTAAACATCTCTAAAATCCTGAGACCTCAAACCCTCCCCCATGACATAATTCTTATTATTCAAAAAGTGAACTACTCACGTGGAGAAAGCCTAAAAGGCCATTAACTAGGTTCCAATTGCCCCCACTAAAAATGAAATTGCACCCCTGTGGGGCGTGAGCCCCACATTGGGAACCAGGAGTATAGAGTCATCTGCTTGAGAAGGAGGTTATTTAATGATATGCAATTAAAGTATTACAAATAATATTTATATTAAACAAAATGCAAGCACAAAGTTTAAAACTGCGGTGCTAATTATTACATTCAATCTCCTAAGCTTCTTGCAAAAATGTCATTTTAATACTCAGTTACATATTTAAAACATGCCATCAGTGCTCACCTTATTCATATTTTCTGCATTATGCTTGGCCAAAAGTATTTCTAGAGAATCTGTCACACTTGTAAACTTGAATTTGTCTGGAGGCTGACGATACAACTTTTCGCTTAGGATCTCTCCAGCTTTCTTGGCTTTTTCATTGTCCAAGGAACCAATAGGGACCCACCCAATGCCTTTCAACCACTGAAGATCAGACTTGTAATAATTCTGTGAAGCAGAACATTAAAAAGGCCATTTAGTCAGAACTGAAGGTCTAACAGCCCAAAGTTTTTTCTTTGATCCTACGCACTACACCAAGTTCACACTCCTCACAGTTTTTATGGCCCTCAATTAAGTGCTTTAATAATTGAATTTTATTTTTTCTCTTTTAAGATAGCTTATGAATTGAAACTCACTACTATGCATATTAACACAATAGCTGTCTTTATATTTTCTTTAAAATATATCCCATCATCTCCCCACATCCATGTAATCACAAATGTCTTCAATATGAACATCTTTTATTCTCTAATCACATCACCTAACACCACCATTTAAAATGAAAAGCTGAATCATCAACTCTTGGTACGGCAAATGCCAGAAATAATGATCTTTATTAAGAAAACAAAAACCAATAATTTGTGGGTTTAGTTTTTTCATCTGAGCTAAAACATTTTCCCAATTTAAAAAAAATCCAGAAGAATGGCTTAAATTAGATATTACAATATTGTCAAAATTACACTTTCTAATAATACTTCATTTATGTATTTATAACAATAACCTTATTTTAGACTTGTGATCCCCAACCATTTTAGGCTGATGCTCAGATTTGAAACATCGAGACTATGTTGTGATCACACACAATTAGTACCGTGAATGTCTTTTGACATCAAAAGAAAGATAAATTTCCACCAAAGAAAAATTCCATCCCTTAAATTGCAAATTGATCAGATACTTTGAAGTATTTTTGGAAAGCATGGTTTGCTCTCCATTAGTTTCTCATTATTTTAAAACTTAAATAATGTGTTGTGGTAGAAATATTAAAAGAATCAGGGAGCCTTGCAGCATATGCCAGGTGTCATGTTGGGGACCCCAGTTAGACTCTTTCATATTTACATATGAACAGTTTAAAAAGGGGGGGGGATGTTTCCCCTGCCAGCCATATCCAACTCTAGGAAGTGATTCTCATCTCCAATTTATAGCCGAAGAGCCAGAATTGTCTGATGATGCTTCCAGTATCATATAGCTGGCATGAATATACATTGAAAGCACATGGAACCCTGTTACTTTCCCACCCAAGTGATGCCTATTTTTCTACTTGCATTTAGGTAAGATAAAGGTTCCCCTCGCACCAGAGGTGGGTCCTAACTTATCTCGCTGCCAGTTCACTGTTTCCTGGGCCATGTGGCTGTGTGCGCATTGCACACCATTTGGCTTTTTAAAAAATCATGCAGATTCATGCACTTATGCGCATATGCACAGTGCCAAAACCTCAGAAAAATAGCAAAAAAGCCAAAAACAAGATAGTGGCATAAGCAAGGGCCAAAAACTCGGCTTCTGAGCATGCACAAAAGCAAAAACAAACAAAAAAAGCAAAAAAAAATCTCCTTTCAAAAAAGCCCCCCCCCAATTAAAAAAAGATGGCAGCATCCATGGACTGGCACAAACAGAAATAGCTCCATGATGACACCACCAGTTTACTACTGGTTCTATGGAACCGATGCAAACCGGGAGGAACCCACCTCAGCCTCGCACACATGTGCTAGTCGTTCCCAACTCTAGGGAGCAGTGCTCATCTCCATTTCTAAGCCAAAGGTCCAGCGCTGTTCAAAAACATTTCCGTAGTCATGTGGCCGGCATGACTAAACACCAAAGGTGCATGGAATGCTCTTACCTTCCTACCAAAGGTGGTCCTTATTTTTCTACTTGCATTTTTACATGCTTTCAAACTGCTAGGTTGGCAGAAGCTGGGACAAGTAACTGGAATTCACCCCGTTATCTAGGGATTTGAACCGCTGAACTGCTGACCTTTCAATCAACAAGCTCAGCATCTTACCCACTGAGCCATCGCATCTACTTGAATTTACATGCTTTCAAACTGCTAGGTTGGAGCAAATAATAGAAGCCCACTCCCTCATGCAGTACTTAGTCTTAAACTTCCAACTTTCCATTCAATACACCCAGCATCTTAACCACTTGGATACTACGCACCCTTATTCTAACATTTCTATTAATTTTCTGACTTCAACTTAAATAATATCAAAATTCAATAAAGGGACTGGATTTTGGAAGTACAAATATTACTGAGTGCTTCATTGAATATTTTTAGAAATATTTTCCAAGCTAACCATATTTTAATGAACCAAATCTTGCTGACTTTTCCAAAACTCAGAACTTGTGAAAAATTTGTTCTCACAAATCAGTTCCAGTGAAGTTAAAAGCCATCACAACTTACGTCACTCTGTAGTTCATAGGCCTTCCTGGCATGGATGACATCATTTTGGTCTGGGTGGCATGTCCACTGGTGCAAATAATTACGGTAATCAATATCGCTGACCAGCTTCTGGCAATTCTTTGCCCCCAAGACTGACAGCATATCCACAGGACTGCTATATTTGGTCTTCAGCTTCTCAAAGACTTTCTTATATTCCCTCTCACTCTGCATCTTGGCAACATTTATAGAATGCAACATTTTAGGGTCATCTTCTATACTACGAGCTCCAATATGATGGCCGAGTTGCTTGCGATAACCTTCTTTGTACTTGTACTGTTGATAACAATATGAAGCAGTTTAAAACATAATGCTTACTCATCCAGGGTTCCCTAAGATTTAGAAGAATTTAAAGCAAGTATTGAACATATCAACAACTTTATCCAGATTGTTTGTACAAAACCACTTCTATTTTTATATATGGATTTGGGTTCATGTTCACTATTTCAATCTTTACAAGGTTGAAATATATTTCAAGGAGAAAATATAATTAATTCCAATGTTTTATATCTTCATTTCATCTCCTTGGTTGCTATTACTAGTCGCTAATATATATCAACAGCAGTGGTGGAATTCAAAAATTTAATTGCTGATTCTATGGGCGTGGCTTGGTGGATGTGGCATGGCATGGCTTGGTGGGCATGACTTGCTGGGTGTGGCAGGAGAAGGATAAGTAAACTACTCAAGACTCACTTATGCCGCCAGGCATGGGGGAGTTAAGATATTCCTTCCCCCTAGGCCATTACAAGTTATGCATGGTACGTTTGTGTGTATGTTTGGTTTTATAATAAGGGTTTTTAGTTGTTTTATTAATTGGATTGTTACATGCTGTTTTTTATCATTGTTGTTAGCCGCCCCGAGTCTACGGAGAGGGGCGGCATACAAATCCAATAAATAAATAAAATAAATACTGAAAAATCTACAGTCCCTCCCCACACCAGGGGAAGATTACTGACAATCCTCATTCCCTCCTGATAAACTGGGACTCGGGAGGCAGAGAATAGATGGGGATGGGGGCCAGCAAGAGGTGGTATTTACCAGTTCTTCAAATTACTCAAAATGTCCACTTCAGAACTGGTCGAATGTCAAACCATGGAGTAATTTAATTAGGGCAATAAAGATATGTTCCATTTATCTTTCAAGTTATTTTGGCTGAAAAATTAAATTCCCATACTATTAGTACTGCCAAGGAAAACTATTTAGTCCATTTAAATATATCCTGAACACTTACAGCAGTTGCAAAAGTATTTGCATAATCAACCAAACCTCAAATTCTTGCTGTAAAAGGAAAAGTCTAAAATTATAAGTAACATTGAAATCAAATAAAAATTAGTGGCTTGTGTCATATCATGTAACTACATACCTCACTTGCAATATCTCTGGATGCTTTCGCAGCCTTGATAGGAATTGCATCTATCCGAAGATCATATCCCTTCTTCTTGGCCTCTTCCAATGACAGTTTGTACAGTTTCTAAATGGATGGCAAGTGTTGCTTTAGTGTTTGTGAGAGCATTTTCCCCCATCCCTTCTCATTGGTTTGACAAATAGAAATCCACTTACATCACTGTAGTTGATTTTGTTCTGTTGTGACAGTATAATTTCTGGTGTATCAGGCATAATATGGATACTGGTTTTATCTTTATTCCAGGCATCAATATATGCACGCTAAAAAAGCACAATAAAATAATCAATATAGTGGCTATTAAAACTGAAATATATTCTAATTATGTGTTGTGATAGAAATTATGAAATCCATTTTATACTGTTAATACCATCGTTATAATTACAGAATACAGAGAGCAATCAAGTGTAAAAGATTGTGCTAGATCCAAAAATAGATGAAAAAGTATGACTTAATTTTTAACTTATTTATTTTTAAAGCCAGGGTTGGAAATAAGGTGAATATAAATAGATTCAATATTTGTGACAATCTTGTTGCATAAATAAAATCCTAATCTCTTTAGCAAGGAATTTCTTCATCATAAACTAATAAATAATAGGATGTTTAATAGGCTTCCAAAGCCATTTCTGATAAGTTTTACTAAGGTCTTATATTGTTCTAAAGAACACATTTTGACCTAAGACTAGGAATGCTTTTCTGTATTTTCTAAACTTTCCCCTCAACTCTAAAAAGCAAATGGAAGTAAAAGATGCATTGTTAAGGTGCATTATATATTGATTTGCATTTTTAAACCTATAGTAGAGCAACTATAGAACTTGCTTTGAAGTCTTATTATGGAAAACAATATTACAGTGTTCCCTCACTTTTTGTGGGGGATGCATTCCGAGACCGCCCGCGAAAGTTGAATTTCCGCGAAGTAGAGATGCGGAAGTAAATACACTATTTTTGGCTATGAACAGTATCACAAGCCTTCCCTTAACACTTTAAACCCCTAAATTGCAATTTTCCATTCCCTTAGCAACCATTCAGATTATTACTCACCATGTTTATTTATTAATGTTTATTTAAAAAATATTTATTAAAGGCAGACGAAAGTTTGGTGATGACATATGACGTCATTGGGTGGGAAAAACTGTGGTATAGGGGGAAAAAACCCAAAGTATTTTTTAATTAATATTTTTGAAAAACCGTGGTATAGACTTTCCGCAAAGTTTGAACCCGTGAAAATCGAGGGAACACTGTATTCCATCAAACTGTAGCGTGTGTGTGTGTGTATTTAAAGAAAGGATCATAAACAAAACTTGCCTGATTCATAACTTCAGAGTTATGTTTTGCCAAAGCCATGGGTAAGGAATCGATAGGGCTTGTAAAAGCAAACGTGTCGGGATGCTGCCTATATCCATGGTCACTCAAGATCTCAGATGCTCTCTTGTTCTTCTCTGCTTCCAAAGAACCACTAGGAGACCAGCCAACACCCCTGAGCCACTCAAGGTCTGATTTATAATTAATCTGAAGGAAGCAAAAGTTATTAGTTTTTCTATTTTATTATTCAACATTTTATAAATGCTACTGCTTCTTAAAACATCTCTCAAAATGAAACACATTCAAACAAACTGTGTGATCCCTAATGGTTGTTTTTAGAGGACAGCTAACGCTGAGCAGAAGAAGGTAGTTAGCTTCTATTAAGCATGGCTTTCCATTTACAAAGTTGCTAAAATGCCACTTACATCACTTTGAAGATCATACGTTTTCCTGGCATGAATGACATCGTTTTGGTCTGGGAGGCATGTCCACTGGTGCAAATAATTACGGTAATCAATATCGCTGACCAGCTTCTGGCAATTCTTTGCTCCCAAGACTGACAGCATATCCACAGGACTGCTATATTTGGTCTTCAGCTTCTCAAAGACTTTCTTATATTCCCTCTCACTCTGCATCTTGGCCACATTTATAGAATGCAGCATTTTAGGGTCGTCTTCTATACTACGAGCTCCAATGTGGTGACCAAGCTGCTTACGGTACCCATCTTTGTATTTGTACTGTACACACACAGAGAGAGAGAGAGAGAGAGAGAGAGAGAGAGAAATTTTATCTAGTTTCCCATAGAACTAAAAGTGCTGAACTGAAATATTTTTTCAGTCAATTTGACCATCATTTATCAAGTATTCCAACATGACTGGGTAACATCCAGAGATGACTCTCAACTGAAAGTTCTGTATGTGAAGGCTCTGACTAATGAACCCAAGCAAATGAGAACTCTGAGATTCTGAGAACTTTGAGACTTCTTCTCAAAGATCTTCTTTAATGAGTATATCATATTGGCACAGATTCAAAGGAAAACCAAATCTAAATCTTTCCCGCAGTTTCAGAATAATTAAACTAGGAAATAAACCCATTCCCAAGTGTCACAGGTCACCAGTATAACTGTCAAGCGTTATACCTTGCTCCGGCCAGCAGCATAGAGTGAATGTAATATGAATGTTTATATTGGGATTTTAATTGTATTTTATTACCATGTTTTATTGTATTATACTTTTATTGTTGTACGCCGCCCTGAGTCCTCTTGGAGAAGGGTGGCCTATAAATGTAATTAAATAAATAAAAAATAAAAATAAATAAATGTTGGCCAATTGGGTTAATTGGTGGATTCTCCAGGCACTCCTTTCCCAACCTTATCTGTTGCCAGTAGAGACGACCTTGGTTCTCATGAGGAAGCTTTGCGTGCGGGGAAACCCCGATTCGGCTCCTCGCTGCTGCTGCGCTACCGAGCAGATCAGCTGCTGGGCGGCCGAAGGAACCTTCCCTGGGTCTTCCCGGCCGCCCACGCAAAGGGGAAACCCCGGCTCCTCGCTGATGCCCGCCGCTCGCCCGCCCGCCAGCAAGAGGGGGAAGACCCAGGGAAGGTTCCTTCGGCCGCCCAGCAGCTGATCTGCTCGGCGCAGCAGCAGCGAGCAGACGAAGATCGGGGTTTCCCAGCCGCCCACGCAAAGGGGAAACCCCGGCTCCTCGCTGATGCCCCCGCTCGCCCGCCCGCCGCCCGCCGCCCGCCAGCAAGAGGGGGAGAGATAGAGAAAGAGAGAGAAGGAAAGAAAGAGAGGAGAGAGGGAGGAAGAGAGTGTGAGAGAGTAAGAAGCAAGATAGAGAAAGAGAGAGAGAAAGAAAGATGAGAAAGGAAGGAAGAGAGTGACGTCATCGGGTGGGAAAAATCACGATATAGCGTTTCGCGAAGATCGAGATCGCGAAAATCGAGGGATCACTGTATATTTGCCAGTATAATACATGTTTCTTTCCCATTAAGTTTCCATTAGTTCCCACCCTTCTTGGGATAAGTTATGGGAGGATGCTGGGAATGAGAAAGGAATGGAAAATGAAGGGAAGCCTAAGACATCAGAAGCAATAAACACAAATATATGTTTTTAAAGTTAAGAATGATTTGAGGCAGTATTAAATTTTAAGAGAGGGATTTAGAATTCCCTGCTTAAGATTATCCAAAAGGCTAAAAAAAAAATCACCTTTTCATTTTCATTGATCAGATAAACATTCAGAATTGAAAATGCTTAGTCCAGAAGGAAATGTAATACCTTTAATTAAAATGCTATCTTGAAATTATTTGATATAAATGAAAGATAATGAAAATAGTACATATCACTCTCTATTGAAAAATCTCACATGGATTAATTAGCAACTTAATTGATAAATGAGATTATATTAAAAAGCGGGGCGAGGGCTGTGTGTGGTGGTCATATATATAAACCAAGAATTGAGGCCATCATGCCAATGGGAAACCGAACTGAAACAAAGCTCTTGTGGAAACCAAAGACCACTTTTGATATGCAAGACACTTGTTTACCTCTCCACCAAGAGCCAGACTTGGTCCTTAGCAGTGAATGGATTGCTTTCAGGGGCCTTTGGGAAGTATGCTAAGGTCTCAGTTTACCCTTCCTCAAATACCAAATAAGAGGAAAATTTAACAAAACATTGCATGCCATTTTTCCTTAAAATGCATAAACAGAGTTCCTTACTTCACTGGCAATTTCTCTAGATGCTTTTGCCGCCTTGATTGGTATGGCATCAACTGGAAGTTCATAGCCTTTCCTTTTCAATTCTTCCAATCCTAGTTTGTAGAGTTTCTAAGAAGAGAGCCAATCAAAGTTAGGAGTGCAACTCTCTAGTGCAACACTAAATATTTGATTCTGTAATCAAACCAGTATCAAACTTACATCACTCAAGTTAACTAAGTTGATTCTGGACAACATAATCTCAGGAGTGTCAGGCATGATATGAATCTGAGTCTTATCTTTGTCCCAAGCTTCTCGATAAAGTCTCTAGAAAGCAAAAACAAAGACTGAGTCAATACATTTAAGTGATAAAAAATAATTATATACCATACGACTTTTCACAGCATAGTAAAATATCTAGTTAGATAATGCAAAACATTATGAGTTGTTCTGAGCATACAGAAGAAATAGTTATGAAAATGCTGCTAGAAGGTTCCATCATAATCTACAAAGTGGAAAAGTTATGCAAAAGAGGTTATTTTGTTTCATCTTTAAATTAAGCAAAGTTCATTATATCCTCAAAGATGCTCATTTATATTAATTGTTAGGGGAAAAAACTGAAATAAAACTTACAAAAAATACCATTTTGCTGAATAAATCCAACGAGCAACTTCATTCTTCCTACACTAAATGTTATTTTAAAAATATATTTACCATCATAAAATTTTATTATTTACTTGGAAGGAAGTTCTGTTGATCAGGGGATCTTAACTGCAATTTATTAAAGAGAGCTACAGTCTTAAAATAAATTTCTAAATGATCTTGAGTTTACTTGAATATAACTTACTTTTGAAGATATATAGATTCAGGGGTGGAATCAAACAACTACATTATACTGCAGACTATATTGTTTTTCCCCCTCCCACTTTCAAGCTGTTTTTATTCTGTTCTGTTTCCCCAAGCAGCAAAAATCCTCAAATTGAGAAACACTCACATCACTTCTATGCTTTGAGTTTTCTTTTGCCAGAACAACTTCCATTGAATCAGGAATGCTGGTGAATTTAATTGTGTCTGGATGCTGACGATAAGCTCTTTCATTCAGAATCTCAGAAGCCTTCTTGTTTTTTTCTGACTCAAGAGATCCTAATGTATTCCATCCAATGCCTTTAAGCCATTCAAGATCAGATTTATAAGCAATCTGGCAGGGAGGAAAAAGAAGCCACCATATGTTAAAAAATATCTGAAGATGTTTTGATCCTCCCTATCTTACAGTGTGCCTCAAAGGGGTCATCTATGGGGGCCGAATAGGAATTTTTTGCAGTCTCAGCACTTTAGTTGCGACTGTTTTTTCGCCTATTCCACACTGGGGAGTGAGGATGGACTGGTTAGCGGGTGTGGCACATTTAGTCACAATTTGATAATTGGCTTTCCCTTTGGTCACTGGGGTTGGCAGGTTAGGGGAGGAAATGGGCAGTGGCAGCAACTGCATGTTCTCCTTTAGGGCATCTTTTGAAAGATGATGGACAGCTTCTCGCCAGGAGCTATAGGTCCGCACAACCTGGGTGATTGGAGAGAGGGTGCCCTTGGGACTCACCTAACCCAATAATCAGAAGGGGATTGGATGGTGAGCCCCCCACCTCCCGTAATATGCCAAGGCATGACCGGGAACCAGGTGAAGGCATGGTACCTTCACCTTGTTCAACAAGGAGTTACGCCCATTGTTGCCCTGGATGGCTATTCGTGAATTATTTCCACCACAAATTTTCTAGTGGCCTCTTCAGGTCCTGGTTATTGGTGGATAATCAGTTAAAGTTCATTTATCTTAAATAAAGTGAACCATTTAAACCCAGCTCTTGGAGTCCATGTTCTTATTCCGCATCTGGAGCAATGTTTCCCCTTCTCTCACTCCAACGTTGATTCTCTTTAGTATATCCTGGTGTGTGTGTTTTTACACATTCTTGCTTCCCTATACTACACTCATATTTTACTAACAGTTGTCACATATTTTCTTCTAAATACCATCTCTGTATAATTTTCCAGATTTAGATACTGTGAGAAATAGTTGAGAAGAGGAAGACAGAAGTGGATTTGTTTTTTTAAAAAAATCCCTTTGCAAGTTCTAGTTTAATCAAGGAAAGGAGAATTTAAAAAAACAATATGACTTTACCAAGTTAATAAAGGAAGAGGGAAATGTAAGTTGGATATCAGAGTCTGCAATTACTAAAAGTTATTAGTAAACAGAGAGTGCAGAAGAGTAAAAAGAAAATAAAACATTCATTTTCAGATCTCCGTAAGGAAGGCAAATAACTCAAGCAGGATCATTAACTGGTAACTGGATAAATAATGGACAGGGAAAGACTTTCAGCCTACAGTATAGTCTTATCAAACGAAGTGGTTGAAATATGTGGCTTACATCACTCTGTAGTTCATAGGTCTTCTTGGCTTGAATGACATCATTTTGGTCTGGGAGGCATGTCCACTGGTGCAAATAATTACGGTAATCAATATCGCTGACCAGCTTCTGGCAATTTTTTGCCCCCAAGACTGACAGCATATCCACAGGACTGCTATATTTGGTCTTCAGCTTCTCAAAGACTTTCTTATATTCCCTCTCACTCTGCATCTTGGCCACATTTATAGAATGCAACATTTTAGGGTCGTCTTCTATACTACGAGCTCCAATATGATGGCCGAGCTGCTTGCGGTACCCATCTTTGTACTTGTACTATAATTTTTAAAAATGAAAGGTTGAGAAAAAGTTAACATCAAGAATAATTGGCAGAGCCAGGCTCGTTGGGTGTCAGATTTGGAAGTACTGTATATCTACCAATCTACCATGTTCACAGTGGTTGCCTTTTTATGTACACAAACCTAATAAATCTCTACAAACTCCTGTATGATTTACTTGTGAAGAAATGGTGTGGACATAGCTCAAAATTTTTAGTACAAAGTTTTATCAAAGTTGAATTTTATAGGAAGGATAAAGTGTGTGTTTGTGTGTGTGTGTGAGAGAGAGAGAGAGAGAGAGTGTGTGTATACAAAGCTGAAGGGATTGTATACTGTAGACTAGAGGTTAATTCTATGCCTTACAAGGCAAAGGCTGCAAGTTTGAATCCCAGTGAGGGTATGGCTAGCTGATGAGGCCAGACCAAGGTCGAAATAGATCTATCCTAGTCTCCCTTAATTTTCAAATTCAACAAAAACATGTTACATACATACATACACACACAAACACACACACACACACACACACACACATCTATGCCCCCCCACCCCTGAAAACTAGATTCATCTACTCTTGCCTTGAAATTAAAGATTTTGGTTAAGACGCCAGGGCACATTGATAAAATCTGTGTTTCTGGGGCATAATAGAAAATCCTGTTCAAGGATCCACATGAGAAAATACAGATTTTTTACTTAGTGTGCAGGACTAATATGCCTGATTTAATTTTTATCCAGCTTACAAATGTTTATATATGATTATGGATTGTTGAGTTTAGTCACACTGAACTCAGTGGAGCCTGTTTTTGGTTAGAAAGGCATAGGCTACCATGGTTAGGTCCCACTTTTGACACAGGGCCAGGCCAGCTTAATCAAGCTGATGTTTTGGGGTTGACGTCCTGGCCCATAAGCACCGCCTCTGCCAGGCACTCATAGCAAATAGTGTGGAAGGAGGCTTTAGGGTGTCATTTGAAGCGTTTGCCAAGCTGCCGAGGATGTTATTCCTTGTTCAGCAGCAGGTTCACCATGCCATTTATGGCTACTGTGGTGCCCGCCGAGAGCAACAAGAATCTACACATCTATCCCACCTCACCTCGCCGCCTTCTCTTGCGAGCTCAGACTGGTGTGCAACTGGGAAAACTCTCCCTGTCTCCAGGGATATTTCCTGAGGTCGCTGGCACCCCGCCCTCCCAGTCATTTGAGAAGGACTGGCCTAAAGTATGATATCACAAAGAATTTACAAGATAACTTACATCACTAGCAATGTCTCTGGATGCTTTAGCTGCTTTCACTGATATGGCGTCATTGGTGAGATCATAACCCTTCTTCAACATTTCTTCCCATCCAAGTTTGTACTCTTTCT
Organism: Erythrolamprus reginae; assembly: GCF_031021105.1. Lineage (NCBI taxonomy): Eukaryota > Metazoa > Chordata > Lepidosauria > Squamata > Dipsadidae > Erythrolamprus > Erythrolamprus reginae. The sequence goes on from NC_091950.1 coordinate 177,470,003, forward strand.
AGCATGAAAAAGCAGCATAGATTAAAAAGAAGGAAAGCAATTTGAATAAATTAAACATTTACAATCCACTGCTACAACTGTAACACACCCCATATATGATTCAGGTTTCCTCATGAAGAAATCTAATCTTTTTACACCAATGTGCAAATCCCTAAGAAACCTGCCTAGTAATACCTTAGCTTTCCTCAAATATTGTCTGTTATTTGAGGAACGTATTTGCTTCAAATATATATTTAAAAACATTTGAACAAACTAATATGACTTTCTTTTGATTTTGCAAACATCTGTCTAGTACAGCATTCTGCTAACACAGTAGTTGTGAAAGTCCTACTAATGTTTAATAATATTAGCATCATTCTTAGCTTTTTTCTTTTTTGTGTGTGTACCTCCCAAGAAATCTTTTGATTTGCTTCAAATTTCATTTCAAGCAAATGCCACAAATTGAAATCAACTTCCTAGTAATTAAAAGGGATTACTGAAGAGATTTCTGAGAAATAAGAGCAGTTAGGACAATGTCAAGAAGGAATCAATGCCTAACATATGGCAAATAACCCCCAACACTTCTCCCTTAGACTTTCCACGATTGACCTCTCCAGGTTCTTAAGAGGCCAGTAAGGGGCGTAAATAAGTGCACTGGTGTGCCTTTCGTCCCCTGTCCAATTATCATTCCTTTCTTTTACCTATCTTATATATTCTCTTCCTTTCATATATCCTCTCCTTTAAGTTCACTTTCACCCTCTTTTATATTATCACATGTCTATTTTTCTTCCTATGTATTTGTGTATTGGACAAATGAATAAATAAAAAATAAAATAAATATTCAGAACTGTTAAAATCAAGTTAAATTTGGCTGTAGAAAATTTCAGATTTATCTAGTTATAGAATGATCAGTTTACATTTATAATAGTGAGATTATTTTTAATATTTTTTTCAGTATTTTTATTTGTTCTTTATGCTCCCTATTGGACTTGGCCCAGCTGATTTAGAATCAGAGGACTTTATAGACATGATGTGTTTGTTCTTGGAAGAAAATTGAATTAAACAAAATTTGAATTTCCACGAGTACTCTCAGAAACAGCAACACCAAAAATTAGCATACAAAGGAATCATTTCATTCGGGATAATATTATAAACATGATGAAGACTACTTACTAAAACACATGCTTGAATATTTTCTTACCTGGCTGTAATTAAACTTATTTGCTTTAGCCAGCATAATATCTGGTGTATCTGGCATGACATGAATCGTCGTCTTATCATTCTCCCATGCATTTATGTATGCACGCTATTAGAGAAGAAAATGATAAAGATCAATAAATTGCATTTATCGGCAATAAAGTTAGCATGTGGACAGCTGTACCAATATGCATTGCTGAGTTTCATTTTAATATAAAATTTTAATATAAAATTGAAAGTGTGTGAAGGTACTTTGCAAAGGAAATATATGTATATGTCCTAGATCAGTGTTTCCCAACCTTGGCAACTTGGGGATATCTGGACTTCAACTCCCAGAATTCCCCAGCCAGCATTCGCTGGCTAGGGAATTCTGGGAGTTGAAGTCCCAATATCTTCAAGTTGCCAAGGTTGGGAAACACTGTCCTAGATGACATACAGTATATTTAATAATGTCCTTAGGATGACCTTCTGCCCATAAATCATCACAAATTTCATCTGCATAAACCTTTTAGTGACACACAAAGCCCCCTTAAGTAACAAGTGAGAATGACAAGATTAATTCAAAAATATTGTATACCACTAACAGTAGCACTAAAGATGCCAGTAAGCTGAGAAATCAGCTAACAAATGATTATGTTCCATAAAATAAAAATTTGCTAGGAACTGTTCGGTGTTTTTTTACAAAGTTTCTACCACTCATAATGTGCATCTACAGTCTGCACTCAGAATGGAAACAGTCACCTTATTCATAACATCAGCATTGTGCTTGGCGAGTTCCATATCCATTGAATCAGTCTGCTTCTTAAATGGGAAAAGACTTGGGTGCTGGCGATATTTGGTGTCACTGGCAATTTCAGTGGCTTTCTTGGACTTCTCAATATCCAGTGACCCAGCAGGGCTCCAACCAAGACCTTTATACCACTCATTATAATCTTGCTTATATTCATGCTGTAGGCATAAAATAAACACATCTATGGTTGTACAGCTCTTAATTATAATAATTTAACACCTGCCTATGGACATATCATTGTTCATGTTGTTTTACCACTGTTGTTAGCCGCCCAGAGTCTGCGGAGAGGGGCGGCATACAAATCCAATAAATAATAATAATAATAATAATAATAATAATAATAATAATAATAATAATAATAATAATATCAAAAGAGGAATCTTATGATGAAATGATGACACAGTGAATTGCAGTTTTGGTCACTCTTGAGTAAGAAATAATCCTCTTGCCTTTTGTTTGCTTTATTATTTAATTAATAAGTATTGTAAAAAAAATTGCTTGCTTCATTATTTAGTTCAGGGATGGATTCTAACTTTCTCCTGCACCGTGTGGGCTCTTGCATTTTATATTTTAAATTTTGTGTCAGACAGTCTGCTTTATTCTAATTGGTACCTGACACAGATAAACAAACACTGCAGATCTATACAATAATGTGTATAAATATTAAAATATTCCCCCTTTCTCTGTGATTTATATAACTATAATTTTGAATGCTGCTGACTTTGCAGTTCTGCTAGCTAATTTACTTGTTCTATTTTAATGCAAAACTACTGCCGTGGACCCTGGCACATAGAATGCAGATGGAATTCAATCATTCATCTTGCACAATATAATTTTATATACAGTTGACAAAGTATATTATTAGATTATTGACATTCAAAAAACTGTAAAATCTGCAGCAGTAGTATAACTGGATTTTACTGAGATGGTGCGATGGGAAAAGAAAGATTTTGGCTAACTATTTATTATTAACTATTAACTAATTTGGGCATTCTGGACTCTCTGCAGCTGGACTGTCAAATTTGATTTCATTGATGGCCGCATTAGGGTTGTGTTGGACTCCGGGGGAGAGGGGCAGCAACCTGCAGGCCATGTCTCGGGTGGGCATGTCCAGCTTGACATCACTTGTGTTGACATCATTCATATTGGTGACCTGAGCGCTCTGCCAACAAAACTGGAGACACAAACTCTATATTCAGCTGTGATGGCCTCCTGCTGCCCTCTGCTAGCAAAAACAGAGCTGTGGGGGTTGCATGTGCCCTCCTCACAAGCTCCGATTTTGCTGACAGAGGTACTGGAGGCCAATCCTTCACTGTTTCCCGGGCAACCCCATGGGCCAGATTTAAGCACCCTGCAAAGGCAGATTTGGCCGGCGGGCCTTGTGTTTGAAACTCCTGCTCTGGAGAAAGTTGTAATACTGAGAAAGGTGAGTTTATGTATGTGGGCAAGAAATATAATTCTGATCCTTACTAGGAAATTTCTATCCTATGACAATCCTAGCTGAATATTGCAAATTATCTATTTATAAATATTAAACCCATTTATTATAAAATATTGTTGATTAAAGCATTTTTATTTTTAATCATTTTTCACATTTTTGAACTGCCCATCTCCCCCAAAGATAAACGAACATATAAAAAAGAATCTTTCAATTAATAGTAAAGAGAGAGAGAGAGAGAGATTGCAAGAGCTTACATCGCTTTGAACCCGGTTCATGTTTCTGGCCAGTTCTACATTAACGGCATCCGGCAGAAGGATATATTTATGGATAAGCCTTTTGTAATTGATATTGGTAATATTGCCTTGTGCTTCTTTGGCAGCCACAATGCTGACAGTATCAGCAGGAGTGTTGTATTTCGTTTTGCTGCTTTCGTAGGCTTTCTTGTACTCACGATCTGACTGCATCTTGCCTACTTGCATGTAATGGACAAGCTTGGGGTCATCTTGGATGCTGCGGAAGCCCACAAGCTTGCCCTTGTCCTGTTCATAACCTAATTTATATTTGTACTGTAGAGAAAACAGAAAGTAAAATTTGAGCTCAGAAACGTCAATACTGAATTGCAACTTTATCATACAGTAATAGAATAGAATAGAATAGAATAGAATAGAATAGAATTTTTATTGGCCAAGTGTGATTGGACACACAAGGAATTTGTCTTGGTGCATATGCTCTCAGCGTACATAAAATAAAATATACATTTGTCAAGAATCACGTGATACAACACTTAATGATTGTCATAGGGGTCAAATAAGCAATGAAGAAGCAATATTAATAAAAAAAATCTTAGGATATAAGCAACAAGTTACAGTCATACAATCAGATGAAAATGAGCATAGGTTCAAATGGATGGTTAAATGTGGCAAAATTGGTTACAAAGGTGCCTTTTTGTTCACAGGGGCCTTCTGTAATAAGAAATACTACTGTAATAAGAAATATTTCTTTAGCAGGAGGGGGGGGGAAACCCCCAACAATGTGGACTGTAAACTTACATCACTGGCAATCTCCCGAGAAGCTTTAGCAGCCTTAATTGGGATTGCATCACTTCTGAGATCATAGCCCTTCTTCTTAGCTTCTTCCAGAGAATGTTTATATATTTTCTAGATGGAAAAAGAAAGAAAACTACTTTTAAAAATACTCAATACAGAGGCAGAAAATTAATGCTTTATAAATTCTTAGCATCCTGAAAAATTACGAAAATCCAGAGGAAAATGAAATTTGATTTTTAATAAAAATTAAGACTCAAGCACTTTTAAATTAATGTAGTGCAATGATGCTGCAGGTTCTTTATTCTGAATCTTTCAAAAAGCACAAAAGGCCTTAAAGTCTACCCCGTTGATTTATATGTTGATCAATGCCAGATTACACTAGGGCTTTTTTTTTACAAACAAGCCACACAATCTGCAGTCGATGCCATGTCCCACATCCATATTATACTGTTGATTTGGATAATAAAATATGTAACTTTTCTTAGCGTCCAAAATGTCAGCTTTACAGTAGTTCTGCTAAAACTCTATAGAGAGGCAGTTTTGCATTGAAACTTAGTCTGCTTGAGGGATCCTGAAATTTTCCTCTTCTTTCCTACAGTTGAGATGCTAAGGTATCTAACCACAATTCTCCCTCTATTTCCCAGGCATTCCAGTGGGGCAGTTTTGCCATTTCCTTCAACTATCACACCACAAAGTCTAGATTAGAAGGTCATTTGTTTTTCTCCTTTTCTTCAAAGACACTTAAAGAAGATTCTGAGTGAATCAGAATAGGATGCAAAACTACTGCCAAAGATCCCTAGGACACTATGATGTTTGGGTAAAAAATAGTCTATTTTAATTAATTACACCTATGTACCAAAGGGACATTTCAGTAAATGAACACTGGCTTTGGAAAGTTTTCACAAGCATTTTAAATACAGTGCGAGGATAATTTTTGAGTTTCTATTCAAGTTCTGGCAAATAGTGATTCCAATTTTTTTCTTCTTCTTTAAGTCCCCCCCCCCCAATTTCTTTGTTGTCTTGGTGTGATGGGTTTTTTTAAATTTTGTGTTGATAATTTGAGAATGATTATTTAGAAAGGTTGTGTATGGAATATTTCATGAATAAATATTTTCACTAATGAGAGTTTTCAATGAATAATACTGCAGGATTTGCCTCATCATTAGGCAATGTGTCTAGTTTATCTTGTTTGACAAATAATGTAACATGTAGTTTTGCAGATTCACTAGTTATTAGCACCAAGCAAAATATAGCTCTTAATCAACCTGCAGACTTACATCACTGATGTTATACGCATTGACCTTTGCCAAAAGAATCTCAGGAATATCTGACGTGATATGAATCTGTGTCTTTTCTGCATCCCAATCCTTTTTGTAAAGGTGCTAAAATAGAATGAAGGGAACACGTGTCATTAAAAAATAACTTTGAAGTAAACCTTTAAAAAAAACACAACTAAAAATATACACACCATAATAAAAACAATACCATAATTAAATTTAATTTTATATCAATCCTTTGATGATTGAAAAATATTTCATCAGTCCATTTTACTAGATAATTGAATATTTGACTAATTTGATGGAACCATGCTGTCATGCCTCCTTCAGAGTCTGAATCTGCAGAGGAAGATGAGATGGAACAAGAGCCGACAAGATCGAGAGGGCAGCTCTGTTGGTTTTGGAGGAAACTAGAGCCAGTCTAGGCAGAGCTTTTACATTTTAGTTATCTGTTTTTGTGATTAATCATATCTAATTTTTATTTTATAAACTAATAAATTTCTCTTATCTTTCAATGTTTTGAATTCAAAATATCATTGATTAATAAAATAATTTCAATACCGATACTTAAAATAAATAAATAAATAAATAAAAAATAAAAATTTGATCAGAAACTGATTCTGACAACATTACACTTTTTACCTGTTTTTTAAACTTAATTAAACAATGATTTCCACTATAATATTACAATTTAATTATTCATTTTATTTCATATTAACCAAGCTATACCTTTTTTCTCTTTCAATATTCACTACATAGATTATAAATATATTTTCTTTTCTTTTTCCACTTTTTTTTTCATTATTGATTTATTACTCTTACACCCAATAATATATCATTACACCTTGTCGTATCTCCTGATAACTTCTGCTACTCAGGCAGATCTTCCTCGCCACCCTCTCATATTTATTTAACTTTTTTACTCCTTATACTTTTCTTTTCCTAAATACTTTATACAATCTTAATCCTACTTTTCTACTTTCTTTTCTACAAATACACCTTTTACTATCCTTACTACCATTTACCATCCTTATAGGTTCTAATTAATATGATAAGATAGATAAATGAATTATTGATAGTAATAAGATACAAATGTGAACACTGAATTTTTGTTACAATGTAAGATATATATTTTGAAATACAATACCATGTAATAAATACCCTTACCCCTTTTTGAATTTATGAACCCCCCTCTTCCTCCCCCCACTTACCCTTTGTTAATTAATAAACATTATTTTAAAAAAGAAATCATATTTACTAACTGCAGATATTTGATTTATATGATTGTTAGCCCACCCAAATCTTAGTAAACAAGTAAGTAAATAAATAAATAAATATTCCTTGGCTTACATGATCCATTATTTTTGCATTACTTGTTGCCAGAACCATTGGCATAGAATCCATTAGAATAGAATATTTCAGTTTGTCTGGATGTTGTCTGTACTTCTTCTCACTGACAATATCCATGGCTTTCCTATTCTTTTCAGCTTCTAGAGATCCTAGTGGGATCCATCCAATCCCTTTCATGAATTCATCATAGTCTGCTTTGTACTGATTCTGGAAAGGAAAGTTTATATAAAATATTTAGAAAAACAACTTTCTATATTATTTTTAAATGATCTTTTTAAGCATCGTTTAGTGTGAGGCCTAGATTATAAACGAGATTAGAAAAGAAAAAAAAGCAAACATTTTTTGACACACAAATGAAAAATATACATATCATTGTTGTGACACTACATTGTTTCATCATTATGAAACTATGCAAGTGAGTGTGTCTGTATATTGTTTTATTCTATTATTTTATCCTATGCCATCTCCATTACAATATTTTTATTAGTTATTAGTTTGATACACCAAATTTGTTGTAGGAATTCAAAGTAACATATGCAGGACTTCCTCTTTGAATTTCTCAACATTGTGAGAGAGAACTGGCATTTACCAGCTGAGTTAAATGCAGTTTTATACAGTCATATAAATTTATAAGCCAGAGGTAGACCCTGGCTTAGGATATGCTGTTAATTATGACTATCATTTTGGTATCCTAACATTTAATATAAAGAGCTGCTCCATAAGGTGGCCCATACATTAAAGCAATAATGTTTTCTATTTCCCACTAAACCTTCTTCAAATCTTCTCTAAATGTGCATGTTTTCTATGCCCTGCTTCTTCAGGGGAAAAGCTAAATGCCATTTGCAGTGGAAAAAAAAGAGTTCTGATATATCTTCCTTATGCTCTCTCCCAATTGCAAAGTAATCAAGAGTTTAAAGACTTCAGTTATCTGACTTTGTCATTCGAGCAGTTATCAAAAAATAAAAAATAAACCCTTACATCACTTTGGATCTGCATCATATTTTTGGCCAATTCAAGGTTCATAGAGTCAGGCAAAGCACTGTAAGTGTGGATAATATTCCGGTAGTTGACATCAGTTGCCACTTCTTGTGCCTTCTTGGCTGCCACAACACTGAACATGTCAACAGGAGTGTGGAACCGGGTCTTTGATTTTTCATAGTCCTTTTTGTATTCACGCTCTGATTGCATCTTGGCAACTTCCATAAAGTGCACAAGCTTAGGGTCATCTCTTATGTTACGGAAGCCGATCTGCTTTCCTTTCGATTGTTCGAAGGCCAATTTGTATTTGTACTATAAGCCATATAAAATAACAAAAGAACAAACACACACACATATACATATACATATATGAAATGATATTCAGTTACATCATTAACAGTGATTGATAAAGAATTTGATTTGGGTTACTATATAGAGTACCGTATTTTTGGAGTATAAGATGCACCCTTTTGCGCTCCCCCCCCCCAAAAAAAAGGAGGGTGGAAATGTTGGTGTGTCTTATACAGCGAATACAGACATTTTTGGTCTCCCAAAGCCCTACCACTGCATCCCATTTTTGTGAAAAATGAGTCCATTTTTCACAAAAAGTGGGTGCGCAGAGGGTTTGGGAAGTTTGCAAAGCGCTCCTAGGTGTTGTGGTTAGCTCTGGCCCAGCTCCTGCCCCAAGGACTGTGGATGTGGGGGAGACATCCACATGCTGCAGGCCTGTTTTGGTCCCGGTGGAATCTGCTGATGAAGGCTCCTCTGACCAAGAAGACATGAGTGACAGAGAGGAGGAGAGTGTGGCAGACAGCTCAGAAGGAGATCAATTATCTAGCTCCTCCTTGGATTCAGAACAAGAGTTAATGATACAGCCGTGCATGCGGAGAGCGATGCATAGGCAACAACAACTGAGAGATTATTATCAAAGAAAATGAGGCCACCTGTGGTTGGGTGGGGCTGTGGTAATTAGTGAGGCTGCTATAAATAGCAGCCTGGGGGTTTGGCCATTGTGGAGGATTATCTGATCTTTGTGTTTCGTGACTGCTTTACTGACTTTGACTTTTTGTGTGCTGATTTTCCCCCGCTTTGAAACTAAACCAGAGCAAAGTGTGTTTCACTTTGTGAAAGAAGAAGGACTGTGAATTACCTCACAGCTGCAAGCTAAGTATCAAAGAACTGATAAGGGACTTGTACAAATTACCAGTTTGTTTGGAGACGAGTACTCTTTGCTATACCAAAAGAGGGCTTAGTTTAAGTGAATTTTCATTATAAAGAACATTGTTTTGAATTTCCAAACGTGTGTGTGTCTGAAATTTGTACCTGTGAATTTTTGGGAGGAGTCTACCAGAGAGCCCGACAGAACACTATGGAGCACTCCTAGGGAATGAAGGAGGCAAAAATGAGCCAGGGTTTTTTGCATTTTTACCTTCCCCCACCCCCTAGGATTTCTGCAGGCTTCCCAAACACTTTGCATGCCCTGTTTTTTGCCAAAAAAAAAAATGGGCTGTTTTTCACAAAAATGGGGGTGCTTTCTAATTACCTCATCTAGCATGACTGGAGGAGGAATTCTGGGAGTCACCAAGTTTGAAGATGCCTGGATTAGGGGTGCAAGGGTCTTCAAACTTGGCAAGTTTAAGACTTGTGGACTTCAACTCCCATTCCTGAGCTAGCATGACTGGAGGAGGAATTCTGCAAATTGATGACCACAAGTCTTAAAGCTGTCAAGTTTGAAGTTTGTAAAAAGTGTACATGGTTGTAAAAAGTATATATGTTTATAAAATGTATTCTGCTACACTGGTATTTTATTAAATAATATATTACTACACCATTTGGTTCAGAATACTTTTTTCCTTCTTTTCCTCCTCTAAAATCTAGATGTGTCTTATACTCTGAAAAATACAGTATATAAAATGTTAATATAAGTAACATTTACTATCACCCAAATCTTATGATTTTACAATTATAATTCAGCAGGAATTGCTTGGGCTTTTCTAAATATTTCTGGATCTGTAAAAATACCAAAATGTTACAGGCACAGAAATATTTGCTTTTTTTTCAACTGGCAAACAAAAAGACGATACCCAATCAGAATGTGCTCTTCTTGGTAATAGATGAACACAGATAGCCAAACAGTGCTTGCTTGCATCCCACCTGCCCCAGTTTTGTACAATAAACCATTGCTCTGTAAATGATTAGAGTTTTATTAGCTTTTGATGGTGATTAATCATCACACAACTTATACAGCAACTCCTTCATCCACCTTCAACATCCAGCCACCATACCTGGATGACTGCACACCTGGTGGACACCTAAATTAAATATAAGCAGATCTGCATTGCCATCTGGAAATCACCTAAGTTACCTTATGTTTGGTGATATATATCAATAATTAACTTTTAATAGAATTAAATACCATTAAGCCCTTTCAAATAAATAATAGTGATTAGGCTACTGTCTAACTCATGGTTTACATTGTAGCCTAATATTTGTGGGCAATGGAATAAATGCTATTTTTATCCACTAGCAAGATAGAAGTTTGTACCAATTATCTTTCAATATTTCCCTCTGGTAAATTCCCTTGAGATCTTAAAGGGCTTGTTGACAAGGACAGATTTAATGAAGCTATCAACAAAGAACTGTACTGGGATATAATTGTTTACTGGCAAGTATAGAAAGACTCTGATCTAGGGAGGGAGGGAGGGAGGGAGACGAAGAGGGAGGGGGGAAGAGGCTTGATAGATGATAGATAAAATATATTAAATATATTCCTGCAGGAACATGTTTGAGAAAGTAACAAGGTAACAAAAGGTAACAAAAAGTAACAAAACCTTTTAAAATTTAGGAAACAAATTCCATAGTTTTACCAGAGCAAATTCATGCTTCAGGCAACATAAATAATTCAAACTAAAATGGTTGTATATCAGGGAGCAAATGAAATGATCACAATAAGAATAACATTTTACAATAATAAGGTAATATATAAATTAAACTGACATCACTTGCAATATCCCTGGAAGCTCTAGCTGCTTTTATAGAGAGAGCATCTGGTCTTAGATCGTAGCCTTTCTTCTTCTCCTCTTCCCAGCCAGACCTATATATTTTCTATTCCATAACAGGAGGAAAAACAGGCAGATATTTAGAACTTTTTTTCAAGGAAAAAAATAGAATGATGGATATGTACTTTCAAAATTAAGCCAAAAATATGACCCCTCTTAATGTACTGATATCTAGTCCTATACTTAGCTTACATCACTCATGGTGATTTGGTTGGCTCTGGACAGGAGTATTTCTGGTGTATCAGGCATTACATGAATGTCAGTCTTGTCTTTGTTCCATTTTTCTATATACAGCTTCTGCAGTTAAAATAAAATTTTAAACATATTACATTGTTGCATGTTGCCAAGTTATTTGCTTGCACATTTTGTGCCACTAAGATACCCCCCTTTTCCAGTAGACAAATCAAAAATAAATCTTTCATGATAAAACTTTTATCGTTGCTTTTGCTTTCTAATCCTAAACTAGAAATATGTAATATTTTCTTTTTTTAAAATGACAACTAAATATTAATTAAATGCTTAATTTCTTGATTTTACAAAGGGGTTATACAAACTCAAAATATAAATATTAGATTTTTTAAAATAACTTAACCCTAACCCTTTGTTAAATTTCTAAATAAGTGTAATATTGACACTACTGTTATAGCAGATTTTGTCTCCTTAATATTATCACTTGCTACAACAAATATGCCATTTTCTCCTATTTGTTTATTTTAAGTAGCTATTTTAGTAATTTACCTACTGCATCTTAGAGGATCCAGTTTTTGTACAATTAATACGGCAAGAATTAAGAAGACATTCTTTTCCTTTCAATTGATCCTTTATTTTGTTTATTTATTTATGGCCAAGCTGCTAGAGGCAAGTCTGACCTCAAAAGAAAACCCAGGACATAAGAACAAGTAATATTAGAAAGAAGCCATATCCAAAACAATTTTGGCCACTACAGTAAATCAAGATATAGCCCTACGGATTATGGGGCTCTTCTTTCATGCAGGTTGGCTTAATTTCAACTCCTTTTTTTTCAATGGTTCTTAAAAAGCCATATTGAGTCTTGTTTTGTGCACATACCCATTGATCCCTGGCTTGGATCTAAACTCATTTTAACATCATCTAGGACCTTCAAGAAAATTAAAACGCAAACCACAATGGCCATAATCATTCTCCATGCAGGTAACATTTGATTCAATTTGATATTTTGTCAACTTGAACCATTACCAGAGACAGATCTCATTACCACACCTTATGATAGCAAATTTATGAATATGCACTGTTTGAAGAGCTACTTTATTTTACTATTGGCTAATTATTCATTCAATAAGCCATGACTCAAACAATGAGCTATTGAAACAGCAGAACTTCCAATAAATGTTTTTACCAAGAATGAAGCACATCTTTACTGGGTGATTTGACTATAGTCTCTGAATTCTAAATCTGTCCCTGAAAATAATGAAGTTTCCTGGGATATTTTGTTTTTCCTTACCTTATCCATGGTAAGGGCATTTTGTTTAGCCAACACCTGTTCCATGGCATCCATGTCAATAGTATACTTCAGTTTGTCTGGGTGTTGACGATATTTGTTTTCACTGAGAATTTGAGTGGCATTCTTTGCATTTTCCACCTCCAGAGATTGAATTGGCACCCAGCCTAGACCCTTCAGCCAGCCATTAAAGTCAGCTTTGTAAAGATTCTAGGGAGTGGGGAGGAAGAGGGAGAAGAAATAACTTGATATGAATTGAATTGTAGTTGTAGCATGGCCTAAAGTGAAAACTTCATGCTTCATTCCATCAAAATGTGCATTGAAACGGTAGCTTTTGACCAAAACCACTGAGAAAATCTCTCCAGTTCAAGAACATTGCAAATTGATATGTTCATTATTCTGAAAGCGAAGTCTATTCCCACTGTTTATGACTTCTAAACCTTATTTCTAACATTTACTCATGAATGTATTAAAACATATATCAATATTGATATATTGATGGCAGTCTTTTGATCATGTTTTAATCAATCTTTTAATAGTTTTTCCAAATGTAGGACTACTTCCTCTCTGTGCATGAAAAGATTAAAGGGTAGTATACTGAGAGGCCAGTGGAACAAAACTGGCCAAAGTTTTTTCTTCTTTTATTGGCAAGAAAGCCAGTAGAAGCACAACAAAGTGGGATCCAACTATCTAAGTCTACATAAGGGAACTTCCAATAAGAATGTGATGTATTTCACATTCTTCCAGTATTAAACCTCTCTGTAATTTATTAAAACCTGTTTGTCCCACAGTTCATTGAGGCCATATGAAAAAATTTACATTTCCAGTAAATAGACTGGAACCTGTCTGAAAATAAACACATTCTTATGCCAGGTTAATCAACTGTATCTAAATTGAATTAATTATGTTTTTAAAAAGCTGTCCTGGCCTTCTCCAAGCCATTAATAAGCTTCCATAATCTTAGTGTTAATAATCACGTACATCACTCTGAATCTGCATCCTGTTTCTTGACAATTCCATACTCATGGCATCAGGAAGAAGAGTGTAACTGTGCAAAGGTTGTTTGTAGTTTGTGTCAGTCACAACCTCTTGGGCTTTCTTAGCAGCCACTACACTGAATAGGTCTAGAGGCAGGTTATATTTAGTTTTGCCGCTTTCATAGCCTTTCTTGTATTCACGTTCTGATTGTAGCTTTGCCACATTCATATAATGAACCAATTTAGGATCATCTTGCAGGCTAAGGAAGCCAATTTGCTTTCCTTTTTCTTTCTCATAGGATTCCTTGTATTTGTACTAGGGAAAATCAAAACAAAGAGGTTTAAGCCATTGCAAAATGAGTAATATCAAGTTAATTTAAACATCCTGTGATAGAGAGTATCTCAATGCTGGGTATTTATTTCTTCCCTTGCTTTGATTAGTTTCTGGCTATCCTCTCTTTTCCATTGTTCTCCTCTTGTTGTTAAAAATGTCACAATTGCATTTAGTTATTGTACACCAAATTAGAAAACTACATTCACCCTTGTTGATGTTGTTTACATGTGCTACCTGTATTTCTCCAAGAAGACCTTTCCCTGCTGTTTAAATTTTTTGAAAGCCCCTTAAAAGATTTTATAAGGATTAACTTACATCACTGGCAATGTGGCGTGAAGTTTTTGCAGCCACAATAGGAATAGCATCTGCTTTCAGGTCATAGCCTTCAGCAAGCCGCCTCTTCCAGTCAGCTTTGTAGAAATTCTTAAAGAGAAGAAATCACTTTTCTTAAAGTCTCTAGTTAAGTTCTAGCAGTGAAGATCCATGAATATTCTTATATTAACATGAAAGGTTTTTTTATTTTACATTTGAAAGTCACAATTAGAATTAAAATAATTTACATCCATTCTAATGAACAAAATCCTAGACTTTTTCCTACAGGTGGCTTTACAAAATGAAATGGAAAATCCAAGAATAAAACAAATCACCAATTTTGGTTTTCTAAAGATGAAGGTCTTACATTAGTTTATGTATTCATTTGGACAACAAAGAAATTGCTGAGTACTTACATCACTTATGTTGTAGGCATTCACTTTTGCTTGAATAAATTCAGGTACATCTGGATCCAAATGATACTTGTGCTTCACTTTTTCACCTTCTATCTTATAGTTAATCTGGGGGGGAAAACAATTTATGCAGCAAATGAAAGTTTTAATTTAAAATTATGTTGCTGAAACTATCTTCCAGGTATATTTGGACTGTAACTCCCAAAATTCATAACCATTATGGTCAAATGCAATACAGTCTGGAAATTCTGGAAACCATAATCCCAACATATTTTAATGGATTGAAAAGCCTCCTATAGAATGGAAACTTGTACCCAGAGAGCATAGGATATCAAATCCAATTTAGACCTGTATAGCTGGAGGGATTTGTAAAACACTTGAAAGTTTCATGGAAGAGCCTCTGCCAGAATTTCTTAGATAAAGCACAAAACTTTGGACTAGGCCAAGATTACTTATAAATATTTTAGAATTCCATAGCACTTTTAAGACAATTACTTAAAAGAAAGAAATGATGTCCTTTGGGTTGCACTTACATCACTCCGCTGTTTGGTATTGTGTTGAGCCAAAACCATTGGCATAGCATCCATCAAACTTGTAAACTTGAATTTGTCTGGATGCTGGCGATATTTAGATTCACATATTGCATCGCCAGCTTTTCTAACTTTTTCCAGATCCAGGGAGCCCAAGGGACTCCACCCCACTCCTCTTAACCAGTTGTTGTAATCATCTTTGTAAGCAATCTAAGGAAAACCAAAAGGAAACTCAAAGCTCTGGAAGCATGGGGAAATCCTTTCAAAGGATCAAGAAGTACATACAGTGGTTCCCAATATAAGCATTGGCACCCCAATGGGAGGCATTTATATTGTCTAAGTTAAATGTTTGAATGTCCTTATTATAACATAAGGTCTGCATAGGTAGACAAAGTTAGAGACAAAATCTTGCTCTTTCTAGCTATCCGATAATAGTATTTCCATAACTTTCTTCCAAAATGGACTTCTTCTGTTTTTGATCACTCTACATAAATAGTAGCTAGATACATAATCATAAAACAATATTTATTTCTTTTAGACTGAGACAGAAGCGCTTGGAAAAATGAGTATTGTTTTTCAACCAACATTAGCATCCAATTTAGCATTCCACTTATCTGCAAGTTTTGAAAGCAAATCTAGTGAGCACTAAAATACTGAAATGGAAGTGGGTATACACATTCAAGTAAAATCCATCACAATCTGACAGGAACAAAGCATCCTTTTCGAAAGAGAAAGGAGAACACAAAGTGAAATTCACTTTGAAATGCAATCATTTTTTGGCAATGCTCAAAGCAACAATTTATTTTTATATGTGAATTCCAATTCAAACCCCAAAACGGGGTTTCAAGTGTACTTTCCTGTGAAAATTGTAATATTGGCACCGAAGGTAATAATTAATTGGTGTATCAATTCCAATTTGGTGTTCACATACCAAAAGGTAAGAGGGGAAAGTGGCAAGTGAAGCAAAAAAAAGAGTATAAACCTGACACTGGAAGTGAGATCTCAAATACAGAATGATACTAATTTATTTATTTTTTTAGAAGCTTGGCCAAATGAGAAGTGTTGGACATGTAAATCCAACACTTCAGTCTCTTCATGACCTGATAGAATAGGGTAGAGTAGAGTAGGGTAGGATAGGGTAGGGTAGGGTAGGATAGGATAGGATAGGATAGGATAGGATAGAAACAGGGCACATACGATGTGATTCTCCTCTTGAAGAGATATAGCTAGTTAGATATCAGTCATTTGCCTTTTGGTAAATTTCCTGCAATTAAATCCTGTTTCGGTTGCAATTCTTAAACTTTTTTCACTGATCATTTGCAGACATAGAATGCTTTAATTCCCAGTATACAGCAGTTTACATGAATGATTCTAAGATTCTCAATTGTTATACCCTTCCTCTTTAAATGAGGGTCTTAACTGTTTTGTCAAATGTGGCTTTAAGAAAAAATTCCCATCTACCAAACTGATGACATTATTTGAAAAATTGGGGTGCATCATCAGTGCAGATAGTTTTCCCTTGCATAATTAAGCAAGGGGATTAGAGATAATTAAGAATTCAAGGAATTGTCATATTCCCACGCCTCATCTTCCTTTTTGGTAGCTCAAAAAGTCATTTTAATGACTGAGCATCTTCAAGAATGACTAATCTAATCCTGTGATTAAAAAAATAAATATTATCCAAAATAATTTATTCTTAGAATTGATTCTACAAAAAAGGTATCCTTGCTTGCTAGGTAAACTATGGTATGTTGTCTAGACAGTTGTGACCTTTAAATATGGCTGTACTTACATCACTCTGGATTTGCATCCTGTTCTTAGCCAGCTCCACATTCATAGCATCTGGCAGGTAGGTATAGCGATGGATCAGATTTTTGTAGTTGACATTGGAGGCTACATCCTGAGCTTGCTTGGCAGCTTGGATACTGACCATCTCCACTGGTGTGTGATAGCATGTCTTGCTTTTCTCATAACCCTTCTTGTACTCACGCTCAGACTGCATCTTGGCCACATTCATAGAATGGACAAGCATAGGAGCGTCTTGCAAGTTTCGGAAACCAACCTGTTTCCCTTTAGTCTTTTGATAAGCTTCTTTGTATTTGTACTAAAGTTCCAGCCAGAGAGACAAAGAGAGTAGTTAGGCCTGGATAATGAGACTTGGTATACAAGCAGCTAAGAAAAGTGCCTGGATTAATTGGCAATTCAGTACTCGTTTTGACATTAGTAATGAAGAAAAATAATTTTAGGTGAGTCATTGAGATGAACATGACAGGAATCCTCCAAAAGAACCTCCCCTCCTAGAGTAGAAAAAGTGAAATTATACCCATGTGGTTGTTGTTTGAATGGGTATGATTGATTTTTAATATACAGTGATCCCCCGGGTATCGCGATCCCGATCATTGCGAACGGCTATATAGCGATTTTTCAACCCGGAAGTAAAAACACCATCTGCGCATGCGCGCCCTTTTTTCTATGGCCACGCATGCGTAGATGGCGCCGGGCAGATCAGCTGCTGGGCGGCTTCCCTGGGTCTTCCCCCTCTTGCTGGCGGGCATCAGCGAGGAGTTTGCGTGGGCGGCAGGGAAACCCCAGCGCGCTTCCCAGCTGAGTCCTGAAGCCAAACGCGGAAGTTCGCTTCAGGACTCAGCTGGGAAGCGGCGCGAGCGAACGGCGTGGGCGGGCAAAGGGCGGGCGCGCGGGCAGGCAGGCGGCGGACAAGCAGCAGCAGCGAGGAGTTTGCTTGGGCGGCGGGGAAACCCCAGCGCGCTTCCCAGCTGAGTCCTGAAGCCAAACGCGGAAGTTCGCTTCAGGACTCAGCTGGGAAGCGGTGCGAGCGAACGGCGTGGGCGGGCGAAGGGCAGGCGCGCGGGCAGGCAGGCGGCGGACAAGCGGCGGGCGGACAAGCGGCGGGCGCGGCAGCAGCGAGGAGTTTGCGTGGGCGGCGGGGAAACCCCAATCTTCAGCTCCTCGCTGCTGCGGCAGAAGTAAAAACACCATCTGCGCATGCTACTTCGCGAAAAACCGATCATTGCGAGGGGTCCTGGAACGGAACCCTCGTGATAATCGGGGGACCACTGTAGTTAACGATTTTAGACTAACTTATTTAATTTTACTTAATTGGATTTAGCGTATTGTATTTTATTGTTCTTTTTTATATGTTGTAAGTCACCACCTCGGAGAGGGATGGCATATAAATCCAATTGATAATTAATAATTAATTAATTAATTAATTAATTAATTAATTGAATAAAAAAAATAAAAAATAAAAAAATAATTATGGATTATAATCATGAATTTCTGAAAGTTACTATTATAGTCTGTCCAAACTGCTGGAAATGAGATAAAATATATGGCATAATATTTAATTCTATCTATGTTGTGCAATAACCTGCTCCCATGTCATTCTAGTCATTTTTAGCTCTTGAACAAGCAGCCAATCATATCCATTAGAAGAAGCAATGACAGGTTCACACCTGTCTTCAGTAGTGGAGAAAGAAGCTAAAGCAATAAAATGAGAGTGGCAAGATATCGGCCAAAAAAACCCTTTAAGCCTTCTACCATAACGGTAGAATGGTCTAAAAGAGAGAAGGTAATGTATAAGAAAATATTTTAATCATTTATATAAGCTAAGAGCAACTTCCATCATTCTGATAGCATATAAAGAGAATTTAGTAAAGAATACTTACATCACTAGCAATGTTTCTTGAGGCCTTGGCATGAGTAATTGGAATGGCATCGCTCATTACATTGGGTCCTTTGGCTATGAGGTCCTGATAGCCATATTTATAATAATTCTAGAAAAAAAAGAGCAACTTACTGATTTAACAAGTCATTTTAAATCATTACTGTTGATTAACTTACAATCCAATAGTCCATACAAGGCATTTATCTGGGTTTTCTGACCTTCAGTTAGCTTCTTCTGGATTATGTTTGATTTAATTGATTTCAAACTATGGCTAGTCGTATCAGCAGAACCTCTATTGTTATGACAGTTTCTTGTTTCTCTTCTCCCAAAGAGAAAATTACTTATATCATCCACATCATAAAGAGATAAACAATGATATCATCACATGCCAAATGATGTTGCCTATTTGATTTTCCAAATATCAGAATAATATTTATTATAAAACTCTGCATTGTTTACCATAGTATAAATTATGCACAGCCTTTGAATAGTCACTTACATCACTGATGTTAGCTGCATTATATTTGGCCTGGATAAACTGAGGGGCATCTGCAGGCAAATTATATGTATGTTTCATTTCTTCCCCAGAGGATTTGTATAAAATCTGAAAATCAAGGAAACAAGAAAAAAATATATCCTGATGTTTCTTAATTCAACAGTTGAATTTACATGTTACTTTAGACTGCAGCCTATACACACTTACTTAGAAGCCACTGTTGTACTTTTTTCCATGGGAGAAAAGATGGATTGTAGGAACAGGTTGCAAGAATTGTCCTTAGAATCAGTTACTACATTTCCATGTGTATTTATTTGTCATTATAAAAAATGTTGCTATAAGGTAGCTAAGTTGAAACAGTTAACAATTATCAATCAGTCAACAACTGCCAGATCATTATAAAACCCACAAGATCCTGGTAGGTTCATTAGCAGAACAAGGATATCTTAAAAACTTTTTCCCCCCCAAAAGTGGGCTGTTTTTGTCTTCTAATTACCCCATCTAGCATGACTGGAGGAGGAATTCTGAGAGTTGAAGTCCACAAGTCTTAAAGCTGTCAAGTTTGAAGTTTATAAAGATGTACATGATTGTAAAAACCATACATGTTTGTAAAAAGTATTCTGCTACACTGGTATTTTATTAAATAATATATTACTACACCATTTAGTTCAGAATACTTTTTTTCTTGTTTTCCATGTTCAAAATATAGGTGCGTCTTATACTCTGAAAAATATGGTATACAGTAATCCCTCGCTACTTCGTGGTTCATCTTTTGCGGATTCGCTACTTCATGGGTTTTCAAAGGGGACTTAAATCCATTATATCAACTGAAAAATTTAAATCCATTAAAAATTCATAAAATTCTTCTACAGTACTGCTGTACTCTATTAAAGAAACGTAGGATATCACATGTAGTTCCAGCTGAGAAACATTATAGAATGACTGTTTAATGCAAAGGGTCAGTTTTAAAAGTCCAAATACTAGTTAAATACATTAAAAAAATATCTTTCATCTGCTTCACGGAAATTCATTTTTCACGGGTGGTCTTGGAACGCATCCCCCGCGAAAAACAAGGGATCACTGTATCTGGAACACCATCTTATCTTCAGCACTTTCCGAAAAATCATGAAAAGAGATGCCAATCAAGTCTCCTGGGGACAATGTACCATTAATAATACATTGAACTCTATTTTAGTATAGTATATTGTTTCCAGTAGATTCAGTTGATATTATAAGCCTTTGGTGATCCAAGTAACTTGGCTGGTACTTTATCATGCCAAGGGAAGAATGCACAGACTTTGGGATTTGACATAGTGACATGAAGGTGGCTTTTGAAAATTTGGACGGAACAGATAAGTTATGAGTCCCTTAGTATTGTGAGCAGATATTTTGTAGACATGATGAACTCCATAGTGCATTGGGGGTGGGGGTGGAAGCAAAGATAAAAAAAGTTTGGTGTAGCTAGAAATTGAGCGACTGGGAGTTTTAGTTCCATTGGAAGTATAAAGTTGGATGACTATGGGCCAGTCATTATTCTTTGAGCCTTAGAAAGATTGATGAGCACTTTCTGAAAACCTTCCAATAAATTTGCAGGGGCTAATCCAGGCATTTGCCAGGAGTCAACAATGGCACAAAAGAAACCCTGCATAAATAGGACATTCTTTTACACTGTTCATAAAGCAAATACTAACATGCAAGCTGAAAATAAATAGAATAGAAAAGGGGAAAATTATTATTAGCCACATTTGCATAATTATTAAATGCAAGGTTCAATTTCTTTAATTTCATTCTTTCATTGGATTTAGAACACTCTCCAACTCCATAAAACTTAGCGTTTTACCCTATCTTTCCAAAGCTTTACTCACATCACTGAGCTGAAGTGCATTCTGCTTAGCTTGGACCATGATGGGAGAATCCACAATACTTGTAAATTTAATAGTGTCTGGATGCTGTCGGTACTTCTTCTCATTTAGAGCATCTCCTGCTTTTCTAGCTTTCTCCGCTTCAAGGGAACCAATTGGGACCCACCCAATGCCTTTCATCCAGCTATCAAAATCTGACTTGTAAAGATTCTGAAGAAAGAAAGAAAGAAAGAAAGGAGGGAGGGAGGGAAGATAGGAGGGAGGGAGAGAGGGAAGGAAGGGAGAGAGAAGAGGGAGAGAAGGAGGGAAGGCAGAACTGATTAGTTTACAAAACTTCTTTTCAAATTATATTTATCTGAAAACAAATATCTCAGTAGACTTACATCACTCTGAATCTGCATCATGTTTTTAGCTCGCTCCACATTAATATCATCTGGCAATAACGTATAATTGTGCAGGACATTCCTGTAATTGGTATCGCTGACAATTTCTTGGGCTTTTTTAGCAGCTACAACATTCACCATATCAAATGGAGTGTTGTATTTAGTCTTGCTTTGTTCATAAGCTTTCTTGTAGTCCTGCTGCATCTTGGCCACGTTCATATAATGGACTAGTTTGGGGTCATCTTGAATGCTCTGCAAGCCAATCAGTTTGCCTTTGCCTTGTTCATAGCCTTTCTTATATTCAAACTGTCAAAACAAGATTGGGAAGGAGATTTATTTCCTGATGAGCACCATACAACCGATACTACATAAAACCAATAGAGAAAACAAAAAAGACAATAAGGTCAAAATGAGCAGAAAATTGTCTACTTTCCAGATTGAATGCATGCATTTAGTAGTGCCAGAAGAACTACAAAACACAACAGCATATAAAGTGAAAAATGTATTTGATTATAATTCCCACTTGATTCATTGTGAATTAAATGGAATCAAAGTCCAGCATCACCCTATGCCCTTTCATTTGGCATTTATAATAGAATAGAATAATAGAGTTGGAAGGGAACTTGGAGGTCTTCTAGTCCAACCCCATGCTTAGGTAGGAAACCCTACACCACTTCAGACAAATGATTATCCAATATCCTCTTAAAAACCTCCAGTGTTGGAGCATTCACAACGTCTGGAGGCAAGCTGTTCCACTGATTAAGGAAATTTCTCCTTAGCTCTAAGTTGCTTCTCTCCTTGATTAGTTTCCACCCATTGCTTCTTGTTCTCAGGTGCTCTGAAGAATAGCCTGACTCCCTCTTCTTTGTGGCAACTCCTGAGATATTAGAGCACTGCTATCATGTCTCCCCTACTCCTTCTTTTCATTAAACTAGACATACCCAGTTCCTGCAACCATTCTTCATATGTTTTAGATTCCCGTCCCCTAATCAACTTTGTTGCTCTTTTCTATACTCTTTCAAGAGTCTCAAAATCCCTTTTAAATAACCAGAATGCAGGTGATATAACATGGAGGAGGTTTTTCTTAGACTGATGAATTAGTGTCCAGTCCTAAAATTGAATTATGGTAGTGGAATTTCTCTTTGCCCCCAAGTAAACCACTATGACGGGCATACTCACATCACTGGCAGCCTTCCTGGCACTTTTGGCTGCTCTAATGGGAATGGCATCACTCCTCAGGTCACAGCCCTTCAATTTCATATCTTCCAACCCCAGTTTGTAATAAGTCTGGGGGAAAATGAATTTATTGAGTCATCAATGTCCACCAACTACATATGCAGTTAAAGTTCCATTTTTTTAAATTATCCAAAGTGAACTTACATCACTGATATTGTAGGAATTAACCTTTGCCTGGATAAATTGAGGCGCATCTGCTGGGAGGTTATAATTGTGAATGACTTCTTCATTTTTGGCTTTATAAAGTACCTGAAAAGGAGTCAAATGTGAAAATCAGTGTGACACCCAAAGCCAAAAATTAACATTATAATTTATTATAATTCCAAATTACAGGTTTGGTTTCAATTCAGAAGTATAGGTTAGGATTGATCAAGACTCCTTAGTCTTTTAGGGGTTCTATGACCTGCAGCAAATTTATATGTCAACTCATGAAGCTTTCCTGACCCACTCCCAAGTTGCCATAGGCAGGGGGATGGGGAATCCCATCCTTTCCCATTTCAGAAATTGGGGTTTTAGATCTGTTAGTTTAGTTTTTAAAATTGGATTTAGGACATTTTGTACTGCTCTTTTATATGCTGTAAGTCGCCCCGAGTCTTCAGAGAGGGGTGGCATATACCTCCAATTAATAAAAATAGATAGATAGATAAATAGATAGATAGATAGATAGATAGATAGATAGATAGATAGATAGATAATAAAAAATAAAAAATAATAAAAAATAAAAAATAAAAAATAAAATAAATAAAATAAAATAAAAAACGCCTCGCAGGTGCACAAATGAATTCACACCTCCATTACACATCCTAGCCGACCAAAATCAAGGCCATCTACACAGAGATCTACAACGGCGGGGGGGGGGGAGTGATTTTCATAATCTGCAAAATTGCCTAATTGAAGAATGTGACTGGTGACACACCCTAGGGGGAGGGGGAAACAGGGTCAGAAGTAAGGCACAAACTGATGAAGTCAGAGGTGGCTTCACTTGGTCCAAGATGACATGACGCTCCTAATAAACAACTAGATTTTTCTTGAAAATTGGCTTGAGGTGCCTGCTTTTATTAGGGCATTGGTCAGAATCTTGCCATTATAATGCAGTTGTTCCAAATGCTAACAAACATATGGACCCCGTTTATTTGTATACATTTCCTTCGTTCATATCTATGTTCATATTTATACCTTGCTGTCTTGTACATGTTTGACAAACTAATAAATAAAATAAATAAATACAAATGAATTACCCATACTTACATCACTCCGCTGGGCTTGATTGATCTTAGCCTGAACCACTGTAGGATGATCTTCAATTGGTGTAAATTTAATAGTGTCTGGAGGCTGACGGTACTTTTTCTGTTTATGAAAAAAACCCAAATCAATCTCATTTACTGAATTTTTCAATTGCTTCCTTCTAATCATTATCTATCGCTTCAGTGAAAATCCATGTAAAAGATTTTTTTAAATCCAAGTCTTGAAAGATTTTTAAAAGTAATCAAGGCTGAATGACATGGGTGAATCTAAAACATTAACACTTTTTCTATGCAAAACACTTATTCTACCCCAGGAATTGGGTTTTGATGTGGTAATTAATTACAAGCAAGCAAGTAAATAAAGTCCTCCTAAAAGAAGTGTAGTCAATTGTTATATGTACTGGGACACAATGAATCACTTTATACATCATATTTGTACCACATTATGGCTTAAGAGTGATGGAGCAAAGCAGCGCTAATACAGATGTTTGCATTCATGGATCATTAAACCAACTACATGAACATAAGAGTTCAGTTTGTTTCTGAATAATCAAATTATCACAGATAACCCCCACTTGGTTAAAGACCTCGGTATACTAATAACAAAAGATTTAAGTGCCAAAGCCCACTGCAGCAACATAGCCAAGAAGGCTTCAAGAGTTGTAAACCTAATCCTATGTAGCTTCTGCTCTGGCAATCTCTCACTACTTACCAGAGCTTACAAAACTTTCGCCAGACCCATCCTCTAATACAGCTCATCCGTTTGGAACCCATATCGCATTTCAGATATTAACACCCTTGAAAATGTCCAAAGATACTTCAGAAGAGCCCTTCACTCCTCCACTCGAAACAGAATACCCTATAAGACTAGACTTTCAATCCTGGGCCTAGAAAGCTTAGAACTAAGACGCCTTTAAACATGATCTAAGTATTGCCCACAAGATCATATGCTGCAACGTCTTGCCTATCAGCGACTACTTTAGCTTCAACCACAACAACACAAGTGCACACAACAGATTTAAACTTAATATTAACCGCTCCAAACTTGACAGTAAAAAATATGACTTCAGTAACTGAGTTGTCAAAGTGTGGAACTCATTACCAGACTCCATAGTGTCATCCCCAAACCCCAAAACTTTACCCTTAGATTATCCACGGTTGACCTATCCAGATTCCTAAGAGGTCAGTAAGGGATGAGTACAAGTACACTAGAGTGCCTTCCATCCTCTGTCCTATTGCTCTCCTATATCTCCTATACCTTTCTTCTATTCCTATATCTTTTCTATTCTTTCATTGATATGTTTTATTTCTATATCTTCTCTTCTCTTCTTTCTTAGATATATTTTACTATGAGTATATCCTCTATAACCTTCATTATGTATTTTATTATGTGTATACCCATTAAAACCCTCATTGTGTATTGGACAAAAATCAACCAATCAATCAAAACTATAGAAAAGGGAGGAGAATGAGAAAGAGCAAGCAAATTTCACACAGCAGTCTAAGTTGCTTGTCTTTTTCAGAAATTCCACTCTAGACAGCTGTGAGTTGGTAACAGAATAGGACTGGTGATTAATCCAGACTTTAAACTGATTGGTCTTTCCCCGACTTCTTGTCCTTCCTATCTGCTTAAGGAAGGTAGGGCTCACTGACAGTGAATCCCTCTACTAGTGTCTTTCCTTTCCTTTGAGGGGCTATTCCAATTTTACAAGTTCCCTACTTTTCCCAATGCTTGCTCACATAGATGTCTCCATGTTCCACTTCTCCACCCTCCCATTATCTCATTTAACACAAAACTCTTTCATTTCTTTTTTTCCCTTTCCTTATGACACCACTGTGCCTCTGATGCCACAGTAATGGAAACCAATAGCCAATAGTTGTCCTTTTCATTCTTACAGCACTCTGTCGATTCACATAAAGTATTTAGCTAGGAAGAAGGATAGGTCAGTTCAAAAAAATGTAACAACATTTACATGTTGTAACATAAAGGTTTTTAAAAAAAAAACTAAAGGGAAGATTGTTTTTCAGTACCAGTGGGCTAGGAGTGGGAAAGCCTGGGCATAAAGCAAAATGGTGACCATAGGGAAATATAAGAAGTGAAGGAAGAATGATCCTCTAGGATGAATACTCTTTTATGGACTTTATGGGCCTTTTTTGGATTTTTACAATACAAGATGGGTGTTAAAATCAACAATGGTCTACCAGAAAACACAAAAGTCAAGGAGCTAAAGATTGGAAAGCCTACAACTGTAGGAGGGAAGGGAGAATGACAGATCCTGCAGCCAATCAAACCTGGAGCTGTTGCTAAATCAGCATGACTTGCTGGAGACCATCTGCTCTACAGAGAGAATGTCAATTCTGATTAGAAAACAGGCGTGTTTAATTGAAGCAGAGAAATACAGGGGCATGTGGCATTAATGATGAGCCAGGAATCAGAACAGGACCGTGCCATTCTTTGTTGCTCTCAGGAAGTCTTCTACAAAAATATTTGGTTGGAAGGTCCTCCCCTGGATTTATCAATCTAGTGTGAGGCGTCACTTATGCTGAATTACTTGCTTATATTCTTGAAATCAATAATCTTGTTACTCAAATTATACAACAAACCCACTTTCCTAACAGATATCACCTGAAGGTTATGGGTTACAATTTTCTAAATTTTAGTTGCATCCAGGTGTGGGTTCCTATTACCTTCCTGCTGGTTTGCTGTGGGTGCATAACAATGATTTGCATGTGCATGTAAACACGGCTTCCATGCATGATTCCATCCATGATTTTGCTTTCATGCATGCGCAGAGAGACCATTTTCCTTCTGCGCATCTCAGAGAGCAAAAATCACAGCAAAAACTAGGGGGGGGGGAGATGTTGCTGCGCACAGACCAGCAAATACAACACTAGAGCCGTTGCGTGCAAATTGCACAATCGGGGGGCCATTACCAGAGTGGCACACCTGGGAGCACTGGTAGAAACCCACCTCTGGTTGTATCAGAACATTGTCTTAAGTCTACAAATCTGCCTTCTGAGTGAATGTAACTGCTAGAATTGTAGTCATGTGACTCTTATTTAAATATCTGCAACTACTGATTAAACTGATTGGGTGTGTAAAACATTATGATAAGTGAGAGGGTTATTAATTAAACTGGGGATTCAGTGCATAGTTCTTTTTATGGTATCTGATTTTTTTTTTCTCATTTAGCTATAATTAAATATGGAGAATTCCACTGCACGGCACAGTGGCCTAAAGGTGCAGACTCTCACCTCACACTCAGGAGGTTGAGAGTTCAATTCTAGGTAAAGAGACACATGTCTTTCTATTTGGGCACAAAGAGAAAATATCTGCTGCGAACTCTGCATAAGCATCAGGAAGAGCATGTTTAATGGATTTGTTTTAAATTGGCTTAGTTTTAATCTTCGATTTCTGTTTTATTAGATAGATAGATAGATAGATAGATAGATAGATAGATAGATAGATAGATAGATAGATAGATAGATAGATAGATAGATAGATAGATAGATAGATAGATAGATAGATAGATAGATAGATAGATAGAGATAGATAGATAGATAGATAGATAGATAGATAGATAGATAGATAGATAGATAGATAGATAGATAGATAGATAGATAGATAGATAGATAGATAGATAGATAGATAGATAGATAGATAGATAGATAGATAGATAGAGATAGATAGATAGATAGATAGATAGATAGATAGATAGATAGATAGATAGATAGATAGATAGATAGATAGATAGATAGATAGATAGATAGATAGATAGATAGATAGATAGATAGATAGATAGAGATAGATAGATAGATAGATAGATAGATAGATAGATAGATAGATAGATAGATAGATAGATAGATAGATAGATAGATAGATAGATAGATAGATAGATAGATAGATAGATAGATAGATAGATAGATAGATAGATAGATAGATAGATAGATAGAGATAGATAGATAGATAGATAGATAGATAGATAGATAGATAGATAGATAGAGATAGATAGATAGATAGATAGATAGATAGATAGATAGATAGATAGATAGATAGATAGATAGATAGATGATAGATAGATAGATAGATAGATAGATGATTGATAGATAGATAGATAGATAGATAGATGATAGATAGATAGATACATAGATAGATAGATGATAGATAGATAGATAGATAGATAGATAGATAGATAGATAGATAGATAGATGATTGATTTATAGATAGATAGATAGATAGAGATAGATAGATAGATGATAGATAGATAGATAGATAGATAGATGATTGATAGATAGATAGATAGATAGATAGATAGATAGATAGATGATAGATAGATAGATAGATGATTGATTTATAGATAGATAGATAGATAGATAGATAGATGATAGATAGATAGATAGATAGATAGATAGATAGATAGATAGATAGATAGATAGATAGTGTTAACTAGCAAGTAAACACTCAGCTCTCTTGAGTTGCCTAGACTCCACCCTGATACAAGGGATTACAGAGTCGTTAAAAAAAGGAAGGAAAATACGAAAAAACCCATAACTAAACTGAAATAACTCTGGCTTTCTTTACTTACCTCACTTACGTATCCTGAAGTTCTTTTTGCTGTTTCTGCATCCAAAGATCCAAAAGGTATCCAACCACATCCTTTCATCCAACTATTGTAATCCGCTTTATATTCATTCTGGAAAAGACCATAATGAGTTTAAAAATGGGAGATTCTTGCCCTCAGATTCATATGACATTTTATCTGAGCTGTCCTATATGCGGATGGAACGTTCTTTAAAAAGTTAGCCAAGATAAACTATAATTCATTGATTAAAACTAGGATGATAACGTAATTGCCAAAAACAAAATGATTACATTATTCCAAAACTGGTGCAATGTGCTTCATTAAATAGTAGCACTACCTAAATGAAATGTTTCTTTTTAAAGAAACACATCCTGGGATAAGAAAATTTCTGAATAATCACTAGAAGTTGAACTCAGTTTGAAAGCAACATTTGGCTTTACGTAATAGTTAAAATTTTATAGATGGGCAGGAATAATATAATAGTTGTAGAAGCTCTCTGTATTCCAGATTACCCTTTGCAAACAATAGGATATTGCAAATACATATCTCTGCTATACAGACAAGCTACAAAAACATTTTATAGTTTTAAACCTTTCTTTGATTCTATTTTATATCCCAAGTAACATTTATTGAAAATTATACTAAAAGCAAGTTTGTAAAATCAACTATTGCGTTCAGTTCAAATCAAACACACAATCAAACTGATCTGAGTTTCTGAACTTCTTCAGAAAAATTGCTTCACTGTATGCACAGAATATTCATAATCACTGAGCTGATTCAAATACACTTAATTTGTCTAAGTGATTCAACCTGAATAATCTAACTGATTTAAAAAGTCAATTTGATTTGGACATTTCACTGAATAGCATTTGAATCAAATCTTTGTACTGTACAGTCCTAAATAGCAGCTAGCTATTATTCTTTTCAGTCTTTAAATCTATTCTCTTTTTCACAAATACCAGTCTATATTGTAATGTTTTAAAGCATCCTTCCCTAATGGATACAGGTCAGCATATTTTGAAAACAGCTGGTGGCCACCTTTAGTTTTAAAGTTAGATATGCTGAACAGATGTCTGGGACTGATATTTCCAACAAACTTGGAGATCAGCAATTAGGGAAGGCCAAAACAGACAATCCTCAGTTGGGTTTCTTCCTGCCCCAGTTGTCAAAAGGCTTATTCCAGAGCCATGGTGGCACAATGGTTAGAATGCAGTACTGCAGGCTACTTCTGCTGCCTGCTGGCTGCCTGTAATTTGGCAGTTCAAATCTCACCAGGCTCAAGGTTGACTCAGCCTTCCATCCTTCCGAGGTGGGTAAAATGAGGACCAAGATTGTTGGGGGCAACATGCTGACTCTGTAAACCACTTAGAGAGGGGTGTAAAGCACTGTAAAGCAATATATTAAAGTCCTATTGCTAGTCCATAGCTATAGCTATGGAAATACACTGCCAACTCTCTTTTCTATATGAAGTATTCTACAGCTCAACAATGCTAGGTTTCAACAAGCATTGCTACTTACATCACTTAGTATAGCATTAGCCTTCTTGGCCAGTTCCACATTAATACTATCGGGAGGATAGGAGTAATTATGGATGCGATGCCTGTAGTCTGTATCACTGACGATCGCCTGGGCTTTCTTTGCTTGTACAACGGGAATCATATCCAGTGGTGCTGTGTATTGGGTCTTTGATGCTTCATAACCTTTTTTATACAGCAGCTATGACACAATTAATACAAGTCATTAACCATTTGAAGTTTGAAAAAAGGAACCCCAGATCTTTTTAAAACATGGGTGATAATCCCTCTACAATATCCAGTCAGTGAGTATGTTAAAAGCAGGCACAGCTTATTTAAATAATCCTTTTTTTCTACAACATGGGAAGGTCTTCTTAAATGACTACAGTCATATGCAAGAAGTAGACAAGGTTGGGATTATGCTGACTGTCAAATAAACCAATGTCAATAGGTTTATGCACTTCTGAATATATGTCTGACGTATGCTAAAAATGTGGCGCATCAACTGATAACCTAATACAGTATTCATTTACTTTTTGTAGTTCATAAGCATTCAGGTTAATAGCCCAAGTATTATTTTTATTAACATTTGCGTTTCCTCAAAGGGCATATTAATATTCCCCACTCAGATTTAACACTCTGGACTTGCTCATTGTGGGTTTTTTTTCAAAATTAGAGATCAATAGTTCTTCACTAAGAATTCACTGAATGTAAACTTCACCTAAAGGGAAATACCATCTGCAAATGGTTTTATATCTAGATAAATCAACTTTTTTCAGAGAATTCAGCATATCATCAACAAATCACATATCTGTATACGTGTACTTACATCACTCTGTTGCTTGCCCACTTTTTGACAATGTATCATTTTGGGATCATCTTCAATACTCAGAGCTCCAATTAACTTGCCTTTGCTCTTTTCATAACCCTTTTTGTATTCAACCTGTATGGGCACAAGACAATAATGTACTTTGATATTCTAAAAACCTGGTTGCAAATGTAAATCAATCCACGATCTACCTTAATTTCTATGTAACACTTACATCACTTGTAATTTTTTGCTTGGCTTTTGCAGCTAGAATTGGAATGGCATCCATCTTGATATCAAATTTTTTTGCTTTTGATTGATCCCAATCATACGTATACCAATTCTAACCCAAGGAAGAAGAGAAAAATATATGAACAAGTCATAAAATCCAAAATGTATTGCATATAATCCATATATTTATCTTAGGAAGTGCATAACCCTATAACTGTATACAGTGTTCCCTCAATTTTCGCGGGTTCAAACTTTGCGAAAAGTCTATACCACGGTTTTTCAAAAATATTAATTAAAAAATACTCCATGGGTTTTTCCCCTATACCACGGTTTTTCCCACCTGATGACGTCATATGTCATTGCCAAACTTTTGTTTGCTTTTAATAAATATTTTTTTTAATAAACTTTAATAAATAAACAAGGTGAGTAATAATCTAAATGGTTGCTAAGGGAATGGGAAATTGCAATTTAGGGGTTTAAAGTGCTAAGGGAAGGCTTGTGATACTGTTCATAGCCAAAAATACTGTATTTACTTCTGCATCTCTACTTTGCGGAAATTCGACTTTCGCAGGCAGTCTCGGAATGCATCCCCCGCAAAAATCGAGGGAACACTGTAACTATTTCAATGTGCACGTTATTATGAGTAGACTAACAGAAAACCAGACTAGAACAACAAATAGAATACCGTATTTTCAGAGTATAAGATGCACCTTTTTATTCCCCAAAAGAGGGTGAAAACTTGAGTACGTCTTATACACCAAATGTAGCCCCACCCAGCCATCTCCACCTTTTGGCCTTTGTATCCCAGCAATTTGCCTCATTGTAGCAAACAGTGCAGAGCCTGATTAGCACAAGCAACTGATTATCAGCCTCGCGACCAGCAGCTGATAGAGGCTGCAGGCAGGCCCATGTGCTAAAATGAAAGTGAAACTAAGCTGCAAGGAGGCAAATTGCTGGGAGGTAGAGGGAGAATTATATTTTTGTGCTAATCAAACTGTGCTGAAAATGGCTGTTTGTTGTTTCTGCTAGGAGGTAAGTCAATAACTATAAATGCCTACAGAATATTCAAATTATTAGGCATTTTTTAAAGACTGCTTATTATTATTCTAGATAACTTAACAAAATGAAGAAGCTTTTTAAAATAAATGCTTGATCTGAAGAGGTCCAGTGCTTTTTTGTATTCTTTTAAATAGCAGAGAATAACTATACTTCCAAAAAGCCACATCAATTTTAATAGGATCTGTACAAGTATAATCTGAAATGTAGCAGAGTCCTGTTTAATATTAAGATAAGGCAACTGAGTTAGTCAGGTTTGGAATAGATCTATTTAAATAATCAGGATGAGTTAGTTTGATTACATTCAAGAAAACTTTCTGGCATTAACATACTGCCATAATGTACATTTCTCCTATTCTTTGCTATTTCTATGGGTCAGGTACACATGCCCCAAAATATACAGCAAACAGTGTATATCATCTCTAGTGTTTGCTGGTTGCTGGGAGGCTGAGGCAGATTTTTTCCCCTTGTTTTTCTCCCCAAAACTAAGGCGTGTCTTATACTCCGAAAAATATGGTAATCTTTTTTAGCCAATCTTTTGAGCTACAATATTTCAAGCTCTTTAACATCCACTCAGTAAATATGTAGAATTTGTATAAAGTAAACTCTTAATGAGGTTAACATTACTTTATATTGCAAGGGTTGTCAAAGACATGTTCCAAATAATGGTAAGATCTAATTTCAGAACATCAGCCAAGAATGAATCTCTTTGTTGTATTCCATGTACCCTAAAGAATCTTTCTTTAAAGCTGGAAAACAGTGATGTCTGTAGAACAAATGGGGTTTTTATATCCATAGTAAATAATTAAACATTTATTAAATAAGGTCATTTCCTTTATTGGTTTTTCAAGTGAATCTCTGTCCATGAAGAACATAAGAACACACACATGCACACTAATATTTGCTGTAATTTCTTGGACTTCTTAGCCTCTTAGAACTTTAACACCCTCTTTCCCTAGCATATTTCTTCTTGCCAATTTGATAATTTTCCTTTCTCCTTTCTTCATTGCCATCTGTTCATCATTCTTCCTTTTCAGCATGGCTATCAAACACATGGCCCCGTGGGCCGGATGCATCACACGCTGGCCACAGCCACACCCGGTTTAGCAAAGGGGGAAAAAATCATGAGAAAATCTTAATTCATCATTGGCTTTTGCCCAAAGCTGACATCACTCACCAAACTAACTATAGGTGATGACAACTGATTATGAAGAAAATCTAAGTGATGATCTAAATTCTCTGCCTCTAAACAAGGGGTGTCAAACTCAAGGCCTGGATCTGGCCCATGGAGTGCTTAGATCTGGCCTGTGGGGCCACCCTGGAAACAGAAGATGACCAGCCTGCGGTGCCTCTGCCAGTGAAAATAGAGCTCAAGAGGGCCACATTAGGCCTCTTGAGCTTCACTTTCACTGGCAGAGGATTGCAGGAAGCCATCACAGGCAAAAATGGAGCTCGTCAGCCCATTTTCACTGTCAGAGTGCTCAGGCCACCACAACTGCCCCTGGCGTGAGTGATGTTGAGTTGGCCACATCCCCTGGCCCCCACAAGGTCAAACACAACCCTGATATAGCACTCAATGAAATCAAGTTTGACACCACTGCTTTAAAACTAATCTCCCTCACAGGTGGTACCTGACAATCAAATATGTCCTGTTTTATGCCTTATTATCTTCACTGTCATGAGTAGCATTGTGATATTGCTTGTTTTTTTAGCTGTGAAAGTATCATTCAAAAGATTCTTACATCACTGATGTTGTAAGCATTGACTTTGGATTGGAGGAATAAGGGAGCATCTGGAGGGAGAGAACATCTGTTTGTCTCAGCTTCATGTTTGGCTTTGTAGTTCAACTGAAATATAAAAAGAAAATCATATAAAAAGTTATCATTTGGAGGACAGAAATTAAGCATGCTAACATAGGCTGTTAATGCCTAAACAAAATAAGAGGAAAATCCAAACCATTTAAAGAAAAAAAATGTGATATCTTGGTGCTCATCTTTAATTCGTTTTGGGAGAAGTGTTGAGTACCAAAAATGATTTTTTTTTCCTATATGGATTAATGTAGTGAGTCCCAAGGCAGCCAACACTGACAAGTTCTAGCTTGTACATTGAGTACTAAATAAATGATGAGTGCAGGGACAAAATTTTCATGTCAAAATACATTGAGTACCAAATTTGATAGGATTCAAAGCAGTAGAGCACCAAAGTACCACCGTACTTTAATAACCATCACAAAAGAAAGGCATGGTATAAATCAAGTAAATAAATATGTTTACATTGTTCAGTTAATTCAGGAAAGGCTGTATTGATGTCAGTCAACATAAACATATGACTGGACTTTTCTTTCATGAACACAACAATAACAGATCCCCATCTCTTTCATAACCATGGGTGGCATTTGGACTGGTTTGGGCAAACCGGATGCTAATTTTACATCTGGTTCACTGAACTGGTAGTTGCAAGAACTGGCTGGCCTCGCCCACCCCGCCGCTCCCAGAAGTCTCCATGTGGCCTGTTGTGGATGCCAGGTAAGTGCAGGGCTCACATAGAGGCTCTGGAAGGGTAAAAAACAGGCCTCCCAGAAGTTCCATAAGTCTGGAAACAGGCTCATTTCTGGCTCAGGGATGACATTTTCGCCCTCCCAGAGGCTCAAGGAAAACCTCTGGAGCCTGGGAAGGATGAAAAACAGACCTGCTGGAAATTCCACAAGTCCAGAAATGGGCCCTTTTCCAGCCTCCACATGGCCTCCAGAGCCCAGAGGAGACAGTTTTCACCCTCCCGGAGGCTTGAGCAAAGCCTCCAGAGCCTTGGAAGTGTGAAAATGACACACAACCCCACCATGGTGCAAAGAGGTCCAGTAGACCATGCCCAGCATGGCCACATCCAGCCAGCAATCAGGCAGAGAACTGGTTACTAAAAAGTTTGAATCCCACTCTTGTAAATACATATTTTGAAAATTAAAAATAGGAAGCATTACCTCATAGCAATGTCAAAAATAGATCTCATGTGTTAAAGCAACATTAGCAACCTATATGCTCCTATTGATTGATTACAAGCTCAGTCCTTGTTTCCCCAATGATATTGCTACTTGTTTCATTGACTCCAGTATGAAATATGTACAAAAATATACACGTTTGGAAATAAAATATTCCAAGGAATACTGAACTATTCCGTTATTCTTTTTAACTACTATGGATCTGGTTATTGCAAGGATGATCCAAAAAGTTTCCAGAAGGAAATCTTCTGGAACAAGAAGTAATTTGTGATATTCCCAGCATAATCCAGCCTTACATTTCCATAAAAGTTACATTGAGTTTTGGATTACCCTCAGGATGGCTGGATTGGTATGGTCTAGAACAGACCTGGTCATCCAGCCTTTTGTCTGTCCCTGTTCAGACTACGAAGATTGTTTTTATTTTGAAGGTGACTATTTCTTTTCCAATTTAATACTCATAGGATTGGATTTACATGCTGTTTTTGTTACTGTTGTTAGCCTCCCCGAGTCTGCGGAGAGGGGCAGCATACAAATCCAATAAATAAATAAATAAAATAAAATAAATTACCAGACTCCATAGTGTCATCCCCAAACACCCAACACTTTACCCTTAGATTATCTACAGTTGACCTATCCAGTAAGGGGCGGGTACAAGTGCACTAGAGTGCCTTCCGTCCCCTGTCCTATTGCTCTCCTATATCTCCTATTCCTTTCTTCTATTCCTATATCTCTTCTTCTATTCTTTCATTGATATGTTCAATTACTATACCTTCTTTTCTATTCTTTCTTAGATATATTTTACTATGAGTATCTCCTCTATAACCTTCATCATGTATTTTACTATATGTATATAGATATATATCCACTAAAACCCTCGTTGTGTATTGGACAAAATAAATGAATAAACAAACAAACAAACAAATAAATTTACATATGTGTGTGCCTACATCTCTACACATCTTCATGGCCTTAGTTTTTCAGCACTCCACAACAATCCCCTTTGTTCATGTGGGAAAATTAATTGCCCACCCTTGATCCAGAGAATAATGAGGCTTCTGACATTCTACAAAATGTTATGTTCCTCGCACGGTATGTTTTAAAAATTCAGCAGTCGGGTAATAAAGCTACAACTTCATGAATAGAAACCCATTACTAGAAGAAAAAGCATTGACAAAATAGGGCCAGATGGGACTTTGTCAGAGTTGCTAGGTTACTTACATCACTCAGCTGCTTGGAATTAATTTGTGCTTGTTTCATAACCAGTGAGTCGGTCACAGGGGTAAATTTGATCTCACCAGGATGTTTCTTGTATGCATGCTAGACAAATGAGGAAACAAAAGGTAATTGCATTTACATTTTAGCATATATCAAATTACAGTTCTAATTTTCAATATCTACAGAAAAATATTAATATATTAAGCTGCCTAGGTTCGAATCCTAGAAGGGCATGACTTGGCTGATGAAATCTAAAAAGCTTGAAATAGATCTATACCCGTCTTCCTTTATTTCTTTATCAGTTGTTTGCAAGTTTGGAAAATATGGTTTGGTGTCTGGATGTCCCCTGGAGTGGGGCTCAAAAGACAAAAGGGAGCAGTGAGTGAGCTCCCATATTTGGGTAGGCTGGGTGACTCAATAGAAAAACATGTAATCTTTGCCTGGCTCAGCTGATAAAAGGGAGTAGAGCCTGTGGCTTAGAGGCATACCCAAATATGGGAGGGAGTTCACTTGCAAAGAACTGTCAATATTTGTTGTATTTCTTTCCTGCTGCAAACAATAGAGGCTTGTGGTAGGGCTACACTCATAAAACATGGATATAAAACAAGGAATAACAAAAAAGTAAATACAAAATAGAAATATGAATACAGTGTTCCCTCGATTTTCGCAGGTTCGAACTTCGCAAAAAGTCTATACCACGGTTTTTCAAAAATATTAATTAAAAAAATACTTTGCAGGTTTTTCCTCTATACCATGGTTTTTCCCGCCCAATGACGTCATATGTCATCACCAAACATTCATCTGCCTTTAATAAATATTTTTTTAAAACTTTAATAATTAAACATAGTGAGTAATAATCTAAATGGTTGCTAAGGAAATGGGAAACTGTAATTTAGGGGTTTAAAGTGTTAAGGGAAGGCTTGTGATACTGTTCATAGCCAAAAATAGTGTATTTACTTCCGCATCTCTACGCAGAAATTCAACTTTCACGGGCGGTCTTGGAACGCATCCCCCACGAAAATCGAGGGAACACTGTAAATGCCAAAATAGTAAATAACCACTAATAAAAACTAAGGTAAAAGGCAATCATCAGATGGGAAGAGAAGTCAAGAAGGCGGACAAGCAATGGCCATAAAGGGTTCCTCCAAAAGTAAAAGAGGTTTTTTTAACCTTGTATTTTTAACCCATGCCTGACTTTTAAAAATTCACATGTATTGGAGAGGCTACCAATCTGTTCTAGCTACATTGTAATAATACTGTCAGGATTCCAAGTAACATACCCACAGCAAAACTCCGAGGCAGATAGATTCCTCAAAGAATAGTTTTATTGGATATGTCATATTGGCACAGGCTGGTGAAAACAACTTTAAACATTTCTGTGGTTTTTCACCTAATTAAAAGTAGAAGTTTTTTACTTTCTCAAAACAGTCAGTCACCAGGTCCAATCAGGATGCAGTCCAGTTGCTAGGTGACCTCAGTCCCCTCCTTCCAAGCACCTGCTAGAATGTCCTTGGTTCTCAAGGGAAGATATTTTGTTTTGGCTACAAACCCCAGCTATCTCTACTGCCCCCTCCCTATCCTTTTGCTCCAGTTGTGAAACCTCAAAATGGCCTCAATCAGGTCAGCTTCAGGGTTGACAAATAAACACAAGCCAGGATTTTTTAAAATGTTGTAACAGTTCTGTGGTTTCTTAAATTCTGATTTGGCATCATATGTGACCTTAAATGAAAACATTGTGGCTCTTTCAGCATTATGTCTAGGTTGTTTAAGAAAAATAATGAATTCCATTCTAATTCCATTCAAGAAAACTGTGGATGGATGTCTGCAGGAATGTGGAATAAGAACCCTCGCATCCATAATCAGCCATGAGTCACAACCCATCCAAGAAAACATATATTAGCATTGTAATATTAAAGTTTACCTTTTAAAAATCTCTTTTTTTAAAGACTCTGGACTACTGTACATACATATATAAAATCTGACAGCAACAATGACTTACATCTTTGCACACGTCCAGCTTCTTGATGGCTTCGTATTCTTGAGTTATGGTTTGAGGGAAATAGCATTTAGCCTTCTCATCTTCGTAGTCTGCCTTATAGTTTTTCTAGAGAACCATCGGATAACATCATAAACAGTAAGAACAGTAAGCATCGGGCCAGAATACCTACGGGACCACCTTCTGCCGCATGAATCCCAGCGACCAGTCAGGTCCCACAGAGTTGGCTTTTTCTAGGTCCCGTCAACTAGACAATGTGGGTTGGTGGGTCGTAGGGGAAAAGCCTTCTCTGGAATCAACTCCCCCCAGAGATCGTATGCCCCCACCCTCCTTGTCTTCCGCAAGAGTCTTAAGGCTCATTTATGCCGTCAGGCTTGGGGCTATTAGATTCTTGCCCCCTGACCAATGAATGTGCTGAGAGAAAGTTGATTGAATGGGAATGACTGCTTTTTATGGCTTGGATTTTTAGATTTTATATTTAATTAATTAGATCTAGAATGTTATGCATTGTTTTATTATATGTTGTAAGCCGTCCCGAGTCCTCAGAGAGGGGCGGCATAGAAGCCCAATGACTAAATAAATAAACAAACAAATAAACTGAACAAAAAACCAGAAAAAAATAGAGGAAAATATGTACAATTCATACTCACATCACTCTTCATAGCTTCAATCTTCATGCAATGCGCTTGATAGGGGTCTTCAAAAGTGCCTATGTAGCGGCCCAAGACTTTGGTAACATAAGGCTCCTTGTATTTCACCTGCGGAGAAACACAGTTCACAAGTTGCAGAAAACCAAACAAGACTATGACTGGAGCAGAAGCAAAGGAAAAAATTCCACCACGCTTACCCCACTGAAGTTCTTAAGAACACTGTCCACCTGATACTGTGGAGTCTCACAATAGTTAATGCTTACTCCTTTTGCTTTTTCATATGGTTCCTTATATAGTCTCTGCAAGAGTGGGAGGGAAATGGAGAAAGGGTTATAGGAGATGATGTTGCAAACATTGTTCTTTCTTATGTCTGCCTGCCTTCCCACTTACACATTTCTGTTTCCCTTTCATCCTGAAATATACATTGCAATGCATTCCAAAAGATTCCATCCAAATTTATATTCTGAATCCATGATTGGGAGGGAAACACAAGTACATATTTTAATTTATTTTTGCATATATTTGTAAACCCCCCCCTCCCCAACTGAAATAATTTGATTCTGGACAGCACACAACCAAAGGAAGACTAACCGAAAAAAATAACTGTAAGAAAGAAAGCTTAGTACATAAAATATAAAATAACAACAAAATATTTTTAAAAACCAACCCAAAGGGAACTGTGCACTAATCACCTTGGGGGAGGGGGTGTATGTAATCTGGATTAAATCCATGATTTGTATGGTCAAATAGGTTAATTCCAACAATGGCCTGAAGTAGTTTGTGAGAAATCTATCATAAATTCTAATGGAAACATTGACTGTACTTTAAGCCAGTTTAACAATGGTTGCTATTAATGGTCCATTTGGACATCTTTCCAATACAGATATCCCATTTAGGTCATTGATGATTTAACATGTTGATGTTCATGAATTAATAGCAATAGTATTTGGATTATAAACCGTTTCACAGTGCTTTACAGGCCTCTCTAAGTGGTTTACAGAGTCGGCACATTGCCCCCAACAATCTGGGTCCTCATTTTACCAATCTCAGAAGGATGGAAGGCTGAGTCAACCTTGAACCTGGTGAGATTCGAACTGCCAAATTACAGGCAGGCAGCTGTCAGCAGAAAGAGCCTATTAACTATACATTATATAAATATGCATTACAAAACTGGAAGTTCCCAAATTTGATATAGTCATATGTTAGTAAATTATTGAAGGTGTCTACTATTAAAATACTAAGAGATGCAGATTATAATTTTCACATATGATTTGGGAATTATTTCGCTATTAATTTTTCTTGCTTTATAGCTCTAGAAGACAGGGAACCAAAAAAAAGGGTTGTGCCACACACCCCATTTTATCATATTTTGGGCTTACTTACATCATTTTGCAGTTTGCCTACTTTCAGCGAATGTAAGATCTTGGGATCATCTTCGACACACAAAGCTCCAATCAACTTCCCTTTGCCCTTTTCATAGCCTTTCTTGTACTCAACCTACAGGAGATATTGGAATAAAATATTTTCATGGGCTAAAACTTTGCATGCAAATTGAAAGCTAAGTGGTACTATTCTATGCCATACTTACATCGCTTGCAATTTTTTGTTTTGCTTTAGCAGCCAGAATTGGGATGGCATCTACTTTGATATCAAACTTATTTGCTTTCGATTGATCCCAATCATACTTGTACCAATTCTGACCAAGAAAGAAGAGGAAAACAAGGTGGATCAATCTGACCTAAGAATCTGGAGGATATGTCTTTTTTAAAAAAAATCAAAAAACCTATCTCAATTTGATTCATATTGAAAATATTCTTCAAGATAAGGGCAACAATTGTCATTTCTAATCAACTGAACAATAAATTCTAACCCTCTTTGTACTTCAATAAAATACTATGAAGAAATAGAATCGTCTTTGGAACTTTCACAAAGTGAGTCCATTGTAAGATAGATTTATATGCATAATCTATTCCATATTAATGAGACAGATTTAGAATATTTCTTTCTTTCTTTCTATCTACCTACCTACCTACCTATCTATCTATCTATCTATCTACCTACCTACCTTCCTACTTACCTACCTACCTACCTATCTATCTATCTACATATCTATCTATCTATCTATCTATCTATCTATCTATCTATCTATCTATCTATCTATCTATCTCCAAGGGTATGAATATAAATAAATAGAGACACTTAAGGAAAATGCATACCTTCATATAATGATTCTTTTGTTATAGATACATCTGCTCAAATATAACTATTACTTTGCTGTCCTTCACTTCCCATTCCTACTTATAACCCAGACTCATGTTCTAAGTACTTGTGAGATCCTTAGAATCCAACTTCCTTCTTCTACATCATTTCTGTTTCTATTGTTTCTCCTGCCAAACATGTACAATACATTCCTAAACCTATTGATAAATTCTGCTTTCCCTCTTCCTTCTTATGTCATCATATTGTTCTCTCCTTTTATTTCATCCTCTACCAATAAATCCTGGTCTGTTTGTTGTTTTAAATATAGCTAATTAGATTGGTTCTTTTCAAACTTGATGTCCTTGTCCATGCTGACTGGATTACAAGAGTCTGTCCAATGTATTCAAAGAACATTCAACAAGGCTTATTCGCTGTCTGCCTAACAGACATCTCATTGCAAATATTTCAGATTCATGACCTATTATCATAGTAGCAATAATATTATTTATTAAGAAATTGAGTTGGAAGAACAGTTGTCCATTACACTCACATCACTGATATTATAAGCATTAACTCTGGACTGGAGAAACAAAGGAGCATCTGGAGGTATAGAACATCTGAATTTTTCAGCCTCGTGTTTAGCTTTGTAGTTTGTCTGAAATATAGAATGAACAAATAGTTGTATATAAATGACTAACACACATGCTGTTCACTATGGGAAGAATTATTTCTCCTATGGCTACAGAGATTTTTGTAACCTTGATAACTATTGATCAAATCATCAATGCTTTGCTCCAGTGCCCAAACTAAATGTTTTCCTAGAAGGAGGACTACTTTGTCCAAATGATGAACCTTCTAAAGGAGCAGATAAGACAGAATTGTGGTGCCCATGCCGTACCAATTATTCCCCTAAACCGGTGATTCCCAAAATGGGGCTCACGCCCCATGGGAGGGGATTAGATTTTTAATAGGAGCAATTGGAACCTTATTTAAACCAAGTTAATGGCCTTTTAGGATTCCTACACATTCACTTTTTGAATAATAAGAATTATATGTCACAGGGGTGGGGGACATCAGAATTTTAGCGATACTTAGGTGGGACATGGCCAAAAAGAGCTTGGGAACCACTGCCTT
This sequence comes from Erythrolamprus reginae, assembly GCF_031021105.1. Lineage (NCBI taxonomy): Eukaryota > Metazoa > Chordata > Lepidosauria > Squamata > Dipsadidae > Erythrolamprus > Erythrolamprus reginae. The sequence continues at coordinate 177,512,447 of NC_091950.1, forward strand.
AAACCAATAGCTTTCTTAATACCAATCTCCTTTCCTGGCAAATATCTTTCAAATCTAAAAAAAAATATTACTTTCCAATCTCATATGAGCCACATATCTGCCTGAGACCAAATGCTTTCTTAGCAACAGAATTGATACAAGATTTTCAATAGGTCTGTTGATGGAGAGAGCTATAAAATGGTAACCCCAGTGCTTATTCAGAAAAGTTCAGACAACCATGGTAATTTTGTGGTGTGCCTGAGAGTTAACTTTGAAGATTAGTTAATAACAGACATTTGTATAACTAATATGACCCAGAAAATGGCTCATTTGGCAATGTGGAGAGGAATGGGAGGAATTCCTCAACAAGAAGATATAAAAATATGTTTCTGAGCAACTGCTTCAATTTGTTTTCAACAGTGTTGCCACAAAATTTCTCACTTTCCAAATGGAGAGTTTTGTTATTGCAATGTGAAGTGTCTGCAAGTCCCAACTAAAAGCTATGCTGTCTGTCAGACAATTTAGCAGAAAATGTAAGATCACACAACGCCTGTCCCTTTCCAGGTTGCTTACATCACTCAGCTGCTTGGAATTAATCTGCGCTTGTAGCAAAACTGGAGAATCTGATACTGAAGAAAACTTCAGCTGGTCAGGATGCTTTTTGTAGGCAGACTAGAAAAAGAATAAAATAAAAACCAACCACAATTACTTTTCAGGAAAGATCAGACTTACATTTTTCTACCTCATGATATGTTTTACAACATCCTGCTCTGCTTTTATCATCCATGCATCCATTCAGAAAAAATATAGATGGGAAAGTCAGCATTTATATTGACAATATTTACTTTATGATGTTAAGATTCAGTTCTTGTACCATCAATAATACGTCAGATATTTTCATATATATTTTTATTTCATTTATTATTTTAAGAATATCCTGACATAATACACCGCTGAGATTCTTTTCCTTTTCAGTTCTGAAGCACATAAAAAAAATTGACCTCACTAAAACAATGACTTACGTCTTTGCATATGTCCAGCTTCTTCATGGCTTCATATTCTTGAGTTATAGTTTGAGGGAAATAACACTTAGCCTTGTCCTCTTCATAGTCTGCTTTATAGTTTTTCTAGAGAAACCATTAGAGTTCAATAAGTACCATGAACTGAATAAGTGGTGGACAGGGGACAAGAAATAGGCACTATTCATACTCACATCACTCTTCATAGCTTCAATCTTCATGCAATGCACTTGATAGGGGTCCTCAACGGTGCCTATGTACCGGCCCAAGACATCATTTACATAAGGCTCCTTATATTTCACCTGTGGAGAAAAAACACTCACACATTGTAGCAAAGATAATCCCCACTCAGTTAAAGGCCTTGGTATACTAATAACAAAAGATATAAGTGCCAAAGCCCACTGCAACAATATAGCCAAGAAGGCTTCAAGAGTTGTAAACCTAATCCTATGTAGCTTCTGCTCTGGCAATCTCACACTACTTACCAGAGTTTACAAAACTTTTCCCAGACCCATCCTCGAATACAGCTCATCTGTTTGGAACCCATATCGCATCTCAGACATTAACACCCTTGAAAATGTCCAAAGATACTTCACCAGAAGAGCCCTTCACTCCTCCATTCGAAACAGAATACCCTACGAGACTAGACTTTCAATCCTGGGCCTAGAAAGTTTAGAACTAAGATGCCTTAAACAAGATCTAAGTATTGCCCACAAGATCATATGCTGCAACGTCCTGCCTGTCGGCGACTACTTCAGCTTCAACCACAACAACACAAGAGCACACAACAGATTTAAACTTAATATTAACCGCTCCAAACTTGACTGTAAAAAATATGACTTCAGTAACCGAGTTGTTGAAGCGTGGAACTCATTACCGGACTCCATAGTGTCATCCCCAAACCCCCAACACTTTACCCTTAGATTACCTACAGTTGACCTATCTAGATTCCTAAGAGGTCAGTAAGGGGCGAGTACAAGTGCACTAGAGTGCCTTCCATTCCCTGTCCTATTGCTCTCCTATATCTCCTATTCCTTTCTTCTATTCCTATATCTCTTCTTCTATTCTTTCATTGATATGTTCTATTACTATACCTTCTTTTCTATTATTTCTTAGATATATTTTACTATGAATATCTCCTCTATAACGTTCATCGTGTATTTTACTATGTGTATATATATAGATATATACCCACTAAAACACTCATTGTGTATTGGACAAAATAAATAAATAAAATAAAGCAAACAAGACTATGCCTGGAGCAGAAACAAAGGAGAAATCTCCACCACACTTACCCCACTAAATTTCTTAAGAGTGTGGTCCACCTGATACTGTGGAGTCTCACAGTAGTTAATGCTTACTCCTTTTGCTTTTTCATATGGTTCCTTATATAGTCTCTGCAAGAGTGAAAAAGAAAGGAGAAAGAGTGTTATAGGAAGTCAGATGGAAAATGTCATTTCTGAATTGATAATTAGAATGGACACATAAGAACTACCTTCCTGGCTTAATTCCAGGGTATAGATTAGCAAAGATTTTCTCTCCAAGGGTAGCAAGGCAGGTGTTTACGGAAAACCCAAATTAGGTTATAAATTAAATGGCAAGGATACTTCATATCAATTGACAATAGCTATTAATGTTCTGTGTAGGCAGATTTCTGATATGGATGTTCCATTTAGTTCATTCATGATTGGAAATGTTGATGTTCATGATTATTTTCATTAGACAACTGACTACTTAACTTGACTCTGAATAAATTAGGATAATTGCGAATTAAATAAATATATATATTATAAAACTGAAAGTTTTTGCATTTGAGAGTCATAAAGATATTAACAAATTACTGAAGATGAGTATGGTATGTGTGCTCTTTACTGGCTACTATTAAAATAGTATTAGATGCAGATTATAATTTTCAAAAAATAATGTGAGAATTCTTATATCACTATTCATTTTTCTTACTTTCTTCTAGAATACAGGGAGCAAAAAAGGGGGGCTATGGTGGTATATCATCACAAAGATTTTAATAGGCCACACATTCCATTTTCACTTTATTTTTAATTTTGCATTACTTACGTCACTTTGCAGTTTGCCTACTTTCAGCGAATGTAAGATCTTGGGATCATCTTTGACACTCAAAGCTCCAATCAGCTTCCCTTTGCTCTTTTCATAGCCTTTTTTGTACTCAACCTACAGGGGATATTGGAATAAAACACTTGTATAAGCTACAAACTTTGCATGCAAATTGAAAGCTAAGTATTACTACTCTGTGCCATACTTACATCGCTCGCAATTTTTTGTTTTGCTTTAGCAGCCAGAATCGGGATGGCATCTATTTTGATATCAAACTTCTTTGCTTTTGATTGATCCCAGTCATATTTATACCAGTTCTAACCAAGAGAGAAGAAGAAAACCTGAACTAGAAATCAGGAGGATAAACCTCAAAATACAAACATTAGCAGTAGAAGATACTCTTATCTGTAACCATACCCCAGTTTTATTGACAAAATGAAAATATTCTTCAAGTTGAGAGCAAAAATTTCTACCCAACTAAAATATAAATTCTAACATTATGTGCCACCATGAAATATTATTAAATATATAATCATTTTTTTAAATTTAGAACTTGTAAAAAAGCTTCTTGTGAGATGAACAGTACACAATATGAAAATACATGATGTAACCAATCTATCCTCTGCACAGTGGACTGCTACGAGCCAGAACACTAAATTGCGCTCGCCACTGTTGTGGTTGACTCTGGCCCAGCTCCTGCCCCAAGGAATGTGGAGGTGGATGCAGGGGAAACATCAACATGTCATAGGCCTGTTTTATTGCTGACAGAGTCAGGTAGTGCAGTTTCCTCGGACGAAGAAGAAGGTGGGGGTGACTTGGAAGAGGGGGGCTTGGCACACAGCCCAGGAAGCCAATCTCCATTATCTTCGGTCGGTTCGGATGAGGAAGTGTTAGACCCACGCAGGCGCAGAATTATGCATAGAAGAGACCAACTGAGGAAATATTACAGGAGATAAGAGAGGCCACCTGTATTTGGGTGGGGCTCCAGCAATTAGAGCTGCTGATATAAATAGCAGCATGCTGGCTTGACCATTGTGGAAGATTATCTGATCGTTGTTTCTTCAGGACCGTGCCTTGCTGTTCCCGTTGATTTTTCACGACTTTGAAACCAAAGCAGAGCAAAGTGTGTGTGTCTCACTTCGTGGAAGAAGGAGGGCTGTGACGTTTCTTCACAGCTGCTAGCTAAGTACTTAAGGACTGATTAAGGGGATTATACAGCCTACAAGGTTGTTTTGGGGTGAGTGCTCTTTGCAATACAAAAAGGGTGCTTTGTTTCTTTTGAATTTTGTGATAAAGAACATTGTTTTTGAACTTTCAAGTGTGTGTGTGTCTGAAATTTTTACCCTTAAATTTTCAGGAGACTCATACCATAGAGCCCGGCAGAACAGCCACCACGGCTCGTAAGTGCTTGCAGGGCTAGCGCAATTTTGATTCTGCACCTGTGGAGGTAGCAAAATCGCACACGGAGCCGCAGGTGCGCCCATGTTTCGGTGAGGGTTTTTTGCTTCCACGCATGCAGGTGCAGAAGCAAAATTGTGCTGACCCTGCAAGCACTTACGAGCCGACGCAGTGAGTGCAATTTAGCATTCCAGCTCATAGCCCACCACAGCCTGTGTAGTAATTGAACATAAAGACTGAATGCATTCACCTAATCAAGTTTTTTTATCAGGGCCTGATCCTTGCCTCAAAACCAAGCTAATCACATAACCACAAAACCAAGCTACTCAACCATGCACCTTCCATAATATTCTCAACACCTGGTTTTAAATCTACTTTTCCAATCGACCTGTACCTGTTTTCCAGTCAACCTCTCTCCGTTTCTAAAAGATCTGTAAGGGGTGTGAATAAGTGTACCACTGTACCTAACGTTCTTTCCTATTGTCCTATTTTATTGTTACTTTTTATTTATGTTTACATAAACTACTACTATCCTATACATGTTTGACAAATAAATAAATAAAATAAAAGTAAAGTGGTGCTAAGTCTGCAAAACTTGATTATACTCTTTCTCTATCATTCCTACTATCTTTTTTCCTTTTTTCTGACCCATGTAGTCTTTCCTAAATATTTGTTGAGATGTTTAATTTTCTTTTTTTTAACCATACATCATGATGTCAACATACTCTATTCTTCTTCCCCAAGAATAAATAAGCTTCGGACTCTTTTCTCTTTGGTTCTAAAATTAAGTTAGGAGTTTGTTTCCAGATTAATGTCCCTGCTCATTCTGACTATGGGTTATGAAAGATGCCCAGTATTTTTGGGAGGCATTCATCTAGTCTTACACCTTGCTTACCTGATTGGCATCACACTGCAATGTTCTAGATTCATGCCCTATTATCCTAGTAGCAATAGTAAGATTTCACGTAAGTCAAAACTTAAATTATATATTGTATCACTTGAATTGCAAAACTATCCTACAGAAGTCTTATACTTACATCACTGATGTTATAAGCATTGACTCTGGACTGAAGGAAAAGAGGGGCATCAGGAGGTATGGAACATTTGTCTTTTTCAGCCTCATGTTTGGCTTTGTAGTTCATCTGAAATTCAGAATGGGTTAATGAGGATTTTAAAAGCAACATATAAAAATGTCATGCAAACATGCTGTTCAGAAGATAGGTAGATCATTTCTCAATAGTGTGCCACTTATGTATCTATGTATCCTCCTCACCTTTCACAAGGGTCTTAAGACTCATCTATGCCGCCAGGTTTGGGGCGATTAGACTCTAGCCTCCTGGCCAACAAATGTTACATATGGTTGTTGTTTGATTGGGTATGATTGTTTTTTTTAAAAAAAAGAATACTGAGTTTTATAGACTAGGACACTTACTTTTTAAAAATTAATTGGATTTAGATAATTATATTGTATTGTTCTTTTTTATGTCTACGGAGAGGGGCGGCATACAAATCTAATAATAATAATAATAATAATAATTATTATTATTATTATTTATTTATTTATTATTTAGATTTGTATGCCGCCCCTCTCCGCAAACTCGGGGTGGCTCACAACAAAGTGAAACAATAATAATAATAATAATAATAATAATAATAATAATAATAATAATAATAAGTGTTGTAAGCTGCCCCAAGTCCTCGGAGAGGGGCAGCATAGAAAGCCAATTAATTAATTAATTAATTGATTGGTTGGTTGGTTGGTTGGTTGGTTGATTAAATAATGTCAGTGGCATACCTCCATTAGTATCTGCAGAATAGAAAAAAAGGGTTTCTTGGCACCATCAGATTAGGAATGTCTTTGGTCAACAATTAAAAAATGTCTTTGGTCAACAATTAAAAAATGATCACTTTCACTTTGTAAAAACTGAAAATAGTTACATATCAACCAGCAATTCCTGACCATTCCTTCCAATCACTTAACATCATTGCAATGTTGAATACTTGAAAGTCCTAAACATTGCTGTAAGGCAACTTAGCAAACAATATAAGACCATGCAAAGCCTTACGTCACTCAGCTGCTTGGTATTAATCTGCGCTTGTCGCAAAACTGGAGAATCTGGCACTGAAGTAAACTTTATCTGGTCAGGATGCTTCTTGTAGGCAAACTAGGAAGAAAAAGATTTTAAAATTCAGCAGCAATTAATTTAGAGTAGACATCAAGTTAATGATTTTATAATTAATGATACATTTTATGAAGATCCACTGCGTTACCATCAACCATGCAGCCATTCGGCAAAACTACAGCTGAAGAAGGCAGCATTTAAATTGACAGTATCCGCTGCATGAAATTTGAATTCAGTTCTTGTGCCACCACAATATTTCGGGTATTTTTGGATTGTGTAATATCCTTTATTTTATGATATGATATAATATACTACCAAGATTCTTTTATTTTTTAGTTCTGAAGCTCGTAAAAATATGATCTCACTAGAACAATGACTTACATCCTTGCAGGTATCCAGCTTCTTCATGACTTCATATTCTTGAGTTATGGTTTGAGGGAAATAGCATTTAGCCTTTTCATCTTCATAGTCCGCTTTATAGTTTTTCTAGAAAAACCACCAGAGTTCAATAAGCACCATGAATTGAATAAGGGGGGGGGGAGAGAAATAGGTAAAATTCATACTAACGTCACTCTTCAGAGCTTCAATCTTCATGCAATGCACTTGATAGGGGTCCTCAACGGTGCCTATGTACCGGCCCAAGACATCATTTACATAAGGCTCCTTATATTTCACCTGTGGAGAAAAAACACTCACACATTGTAGCAAAGCAAACAAGACTATGTCTGGAGCAGAAACAAAGGAAGAATCTCCACCACACTTACCCCACTAAATTTCTTAAGAGTGTTGTCCACTTGATACTGTGGAGTCTCACAATAGTTGATGCTTACTCCTTTTGCTTTTTCATACGGTTCCTTATATAACCTCTGCAAGAGTGAAAAAATAGAACAGGGATTTAGAAGATATTTCTCATATGCATGATATTGTATCCCATTAAGAAAGTTAATGGACCAATAGGTAGGAGAAGCCAAGGAACTTGCATATGGTGACCAGACCAGTCCCCTTTCAGCGGGACAGTCCCACTTTTGAATGATTTTTCCCGCATCCCGTGGTGTTTCAAAAATGTCCTGATTTTGGAATAGAAATGAAGGATGGCCAGTGGCAGGGAGGGAGGTCAGGAAGGGAGGAGCATATTTCAATTATAACCCCAACACCTCTGCTGGTTGCCCCCCCCCCCCCCAGTCCTGAAGTCTGGCAAAGTTTGCAAAATGTTTGGAGCCAAATGCGTGCATAGCTCTTCCAGGGAGGTGCTGAGCTTCTGCCCTTTGGCTTTGGAGGCGGCCTCTCCTACAGCTGCAGCCCCCCGCCTGGCTGGAGCTTCCCTGGCAACAGCGGCAGATGAGTTTTTGGGCCCAGCAATGGGTGTCCCAGCTGCCTAACCTCCCTCCCGGCCCAGCCAGCAGGCCAGTGCCAGCCCCACGCCCATGCCCAGTGCAGCGCTAGCATGTATGGCGTCCAGTAACACATCCAGCCACCACCGTTGGTGCCTCCACCCTGGAGCTCCCGTTCACAGCCGACCGCCCTATTGCCTCCCTGCAGCTACTTCCCGGTGCAACTGCTGCCAGCACCCTCCTGCTCCTACTTCGCCCCCTGCTTTGCGGTGCCATATTTGCTGCCCACCCCATTGCCCCACACCCACCTTCACTGCCTGGCCCCGCTGCCCCTGCAGGCCCACCTTGGGCCCAAGCCCTTCCTGCTGCCCAAGAGCTGCAACAGGGGAGGTGGCAGCATTGTGTACGAGAGAGAAAGAAAGAGAGAGATAGCAAGAGAGAGAGAGTGAAAGAGAGAGAGAGAGAGAGACACACACACAGAGAGAGAGAACAAGAGAGAGAGAGCAAGAGAGGGGAGAAAGAGAGAAAGGGAGGAAGGAAGAGAGCGAGAAAGAGAGAGGGGGGAGGGAAGGAAGGAGAGAGAAAGAGACAAGAAGGATGAGAGAGAGAGAGAAAGAGAGAAAAGACAGAGGGGAAGGGATGAAGAGAGTAAGAATGAGGGAGGAAGGAAGAGAGAGAAAACGAATTTTTTTTGCTAATTTTTTTTGTAAACTTTTTTTAGCCCCCCTCCTCCCCCCACTCCCCATGGTGTCCATCTTTCCCAATCTTAAAATCTGGTCACTTTAAACTTGCACCATAGTTGGATTTGATGGGTGAAAAGTTTAACAAACCAAAAAATATTGTTCAATATGTATACCATATAAACAATATACCAGTATTCATTTGAAATTAAGTATAGAGCCAAGATTATAATAGTTAATTTAAAAAAAAAAAAGTTTAGGACTTGTTATTCCATACTCAGACTCATTACTTGTAATCTACTGGAATCCAAGAAAAATGTTGTATGCCTCCCGCACTTCCTACTTTCACAGTACTATACATTGAGGTTACTTACATCACTTTGTATCTTGCCTACTTTCAGTGAGTGCCGGATCCTAGGATCATCTTCAACACTCAAAGCTCCAATAAGCTTTCCTTTGCTCTTTTCGTAGCCCTTCTTGTACTCAACCTAATTGTGAAAGGAGAATGACATAGTTTCATATGCTATAAATTGGTATAAAAAAGCCAAGAATCGCCTTTTAAAAATTCTGTGTAACACTTACCTCACTTGCAATTTTTTGTTTCGCTTTGGCAGCCAGAATCGGGATGGCATCCATTTTGATATCAAACTTCTTTGCTTTGGATTGATCCCAGTCATACTTATACCAATTCTAGTCAAATGAGAATGATAAGAAAACATAAGGAAATGGTAACATAAAGAATCAGTGCAACCATTTACTGTAGAAAATATATAAAATCAGAACAATCTGGCATAGTCAAATCATGCATTGAAATGAGTATACACTTCAAAAACCTGGTTTGTAACATGTATTGCTAATATACTGTATATTACTCAAAGAAAAAGAACTACTAGGTTCATCTGTGTGTTAATTTTATATTTGCGTTTTATATTTATTTATCTATTACTAATTACGGTAATTGGTTTTATATGCTTCATTCTCTAATCTTTCTTCATCTCTGCTGATTTTTTTAAATCATTCCACCTGTCAGTCACTTCCCCACTTAGCCTTTTCTTAACCAGTATATCTCAATTTCTTTTACCTGCTTGTCTCCCAGCTCTCTCTCTCTCCCTCTCTTTCTCTCCCCCTCTCTCCCCCCCTCTCCCTCTCCCTCTCCCATTCAGTCATTTATTTTTTTTCCTTTTAGGGATTTCTTCCATTCCTTACTCTTTTATAATAATTCTCCCCAAGATACCATCCAGATGCAGGGTCCCTAGTACTAATAATTCAAAGTCAATGTCCAGGTATGCCACCTTTCTTCTTTAGTGGTAAATAAAAAATGAAGCAAGCAGCGAGATTGGGAAGGGGGAACTACATAGAATATGAAAACCTCTGCTCATTCATTGAATTCTGTAACTAGAAAAGTAACTGCATCATAGTAGCCACATCTGAAAGTACCCATTGTTACTTCCTCTTGCTTTCAATTTTAAAAAAGTTATTTCTAATTAAGCATTAGACTGTCCTTCCATTTTCCCCATTCTTTTGGACTTTCTTCTTTTGCATTTTTCTCCTTCAGAACATAGCTAGTCTAAACCAGCAATCTCTATCTCTACTTCTATCTCTATCAAGTGTCTATCTATCCTATCTATCTGTCTTACCGTCTGTCTGTCTGTCTATTTATTTATTTATTTATTTATTTATTTATCCATCTATCTGTCTGCTTTTACATCACTAATATTATAGGCATTAACTCATTCATAGTAGTAATACTATTATTAATTATGAAATTGAATCACAAGAACAGTTGTCCATAATACATACATCACTGATATTATAAGCATTGACTCTGGACTGGAGAAGCAAAGGAGTATCTGGTGGTATGGAACATCTGGATTTTTCTGCCTCATGTTTGGCTTTGTAGTTCATCTGAAATGCAGAATAAGCAATGCCATAAAATGAGTTAACATTAAAAAAAAGTTGAATTACAACACTACTATTCATTGCTAACATGAGATCTGATCAGGGCAACAGAATCAAATGTTTCAACTCAGACATTTCAAAAGCAAGCCATAGTTAGCCATTTGGTTCACCAACATAAGGATGTGTATCAATAGAATGGATCAGTATAAATTATCTGGAATGAAATATGCCTTACATGCAGACAAAACAGTTTGTTTGCTTTCCTGTGATGCAGCTTCTTTAATAAAAATGGTAAGAAATTGATAAAACTTTTGGTGTGTAGAGAAATTTCAGGCTGGTATTTGAACACGCTATCATTAAGACTTAAGGCCATTTGATGCAGTGGTTAAGGCATCAGGCTAGAAAGCAGAAGAGAGTAGAGTAGAGTAGAGTAGAATAGAATAGAATAGAATAGAATAGAATAATTATTTATTGGCCAAGTGTGATTGGACAAGCAAGGAATTTATCTTTGGTGCATATGGTACATAAAAGAAAATATACATTTGTCAAGAATCATGAGGTACAACCCTTAATGATTGTCATAGGGTCAAATCAATCAGGAAACAATCAATATTAATAAAAAATCTTGAGGATACTGTGATTATACAGGAAATTGTGAGCTCTAGCCCTGCCTGTCCAGCTGTGACTGTGAAGCAATCACCCTCTTTTTCTCAACCTTAAGAAGGAAATAGGTAGGCACAAACTATTTCTGAAAATATTTGCAAAAAACCTGCAGAAATTAGTCCAAGCAGTCATCGGGAGTCAAAAACCCAATTCAAAGACACAAAAAAGCACCACCAACTCATTAAAACTAGTTTCTGGACTCTAAAATGCATGACACCCACCTACTTTGATATCTTATCTGTGTGAGATCTAATTTCCTATTCTTTTAATAGAAATCAAGTATGCAGATATAATAGGAGGAAGCCAATTTTATTCCCCCAGTAGTCTCATCACTGCCCCACAAAATCAGAGGTTGTATGTGTATAGAGGAGAACAAAAAAAAAATTCCTGTCTTACTGCTAGAAGTCTCATTTCACTTTTCAGTTTATTATAATTGGTAAACATAGTAATGTCTGGAAAAGTGGGTTTGGTACTTTAAGGATTTTTTTTTTACTACATGAAAGGAAACAACCACCATACTGAAAAATATGCTAGGATAAGCGAAGAGGAAGATTCTTCCTAAACCCATCTCCATCAATTTCCTTCTATATCCTGCATGATATCAGATTCCCAAGAGAACACAGTTCTGAAACCTCTATTGCATGGGTGTCAAACTTGATCACATAATGTGACATATCGCAATGTTCTTTTCCTTTGTGGAGTCAGGCTGGCGTGGCCTGCACATGATGCACCCAGTCAGCGGGCCGCCAGTTTGAAACCCCTGCTCTATTGGAAACTACAGTGTTCCCTCGATTTTTGCGGGTTCGAACTTCGCGAAAAGTCTATACCACGGTTTTTCAAAAATATTAATTAAAAAATACTTTGCGGTTTTCCCCCCTATACCACGGTTTTTCCTGCCCGATGATGTCATATATCATCACCAAACTTTTGTCCACCTTTAATAAATATTTTTTTAAAATAAATTTTAATAAAGAAACATAGTGAGTAATAATCTAAATGGTTGCTAAGGGAATGGGAAATTGCAATTTAGGGGTTTAAAGTGTTAAGGGAAGGCTTGTGTTACTGTTCATAGCCAAAAATAGTATATTTACTTCCGCATCTCTACTTCGTGGAAATTCAACTTTCGCGGGCGGTCTCGGAACGCATCCCCCGCGAAAATCGAGGGAACACTGTATTGTTTATTCAATATGCAATAATCTAGGTACGTTTCTTGGTCAACCATGAGTTATTCATTCACCTTTTCGTTGTTAAACATGCAGCATTATGACTGGAAACATTTTGTCACACACAAAGCTTCACAAAGTATAAAAATCGGAGAGTAATTCATTCTTTAAGTTGCAGGTTAACTTACATCGCTTAACTGCTTGGTATTAATCTGTGCTTGTACCAAGACAGGAGAATCAGCCACCTGAGTAAACTTAATCTGATCTGGAGGCTTTTTGTAGACAACCTGGTTGAAATGAAAACAAAGCGTAATGAATATTCAGGCTGCAATGCTTATACAATTCCGTATGTGGTTCCGACGAAAATTGGGATGTAAACTACCCTGGATATATGTATTTTCTTTTTATGTTTGTGTGTTTTTATATGTTTATTTTGCTTTAAATAAAAAAAATTTAGAAAAAGAATATTCAGGCTGCAATGTTATGGTCTTCCATTTTTGTATCAACATATAGAAAATATTTAAAACAAAAAACAAAAAAGCAGCGGTCAGAAAAAATAGCATTGCAGTTAATGATGCTGATTGAATAAACAACTAATTGGGAAAACTTTGATATAATACCATTGTCTGGAATTCTCAGAGATTTTTTTTTTAATATCAAAGCATATAATCATCAAGAAATCTCAGTATGTTTTGTATCTGGGATAAACCTGTTGCATCTAGAATACATTAAGAATAATCAAGGAGAGACGTTGGGGGGGTGGAATCAGTGGTCTTTGTCTTGTGACCACTTTTGAATCCATTATCCAGGCAGATAATAACTGTCAAGCCAGATGCTAGCCAGATATCTATAATTCTGGCGTGTTCAGTGATGAGCCAGTCCTGGTAGGGGCCACTCTGCAGAGTGGTAATAAAATTGCGGATGCGGGCGCGCAGGCACCCTCGCGTGAGATTCAGCTTCTGCGCATGTGCCCAAACCCCAGTCTCACATGAGGACACTCACACAAGCAAGATTTTGGCAATTTTCACCAATTTTTTGCTTCTGCGCATGCACAGAAGCAAAAATAGCAGTTAAAATCACTGAAATCTCTCTCATGTGAGTGTCCTCATGCAAGATTTGGCTTTGGGTGCATGCACAGAATATTTTAATTTTAATTTTAATTTTAATTTTAATTTTAATTTTAATTTTAATTTTAATTTTAATTTTAATTTTAATTTTAATTTTAATTTTAATTTTAATTTTAATTTTAATTTTAATTTTAATTTTAATTTTAATTTTAATTTTAATTTTAATTTTAATTTTAATTTTAACTTTAACTTTAACTTTAACTTTAACTTTAACTTTAACTTTAACTTTAACTTTAACTTTAACTTTAACTTTAACTTTAACTTTAACTTTAACTTTAACTTTAACTTTAACTTTAACTTTAACTTTAACTTTAATTTTAATTTTAATTTATTAGATTTGTATGCCACCCCTCTCCGTGGACTCGGAGCGGATGAATCTCATGCCAATGTGCACGCATTAGCCCACCACACGTGCATGCACACACATTGGCCCCTGGGAGCATACTGGTAGGCCGTTGACGGGCAGTCCTTCCCTGGTCATATATAGAGCACCACTTCTGACTATAGTTAAGGCATCTTACCTTAAACTTTGCTATGGTTTGTTTCACAGGGTACAATAAGCGCTTCCATGGCAAAGCTAAGAGTATTGTGCAAATACAAATAGGCTATAAATACAGCAGCATGAGCTAAATCAATATGTATTGAAAGTTACAGTATGTTTGGTTATGATTGTATAGTATCGATTGTTTTTAAGGTAATGGGTTTTAGTTACCGTTTTTAATTATTAGATTTATATCTGTGTTGTTTCATTATTGTTGTGAGCCGCCCCGAGTCTTCGGAGAGAGGCAGCATACAAGTCTAATAAATAATTATTATTATTATTATTATTGTTGTTGTTGCTGCTGCTGCTGTTGTTGTTGTTGTTGTTACAAGTAGTCGACTTACAACAGTTTATTCAGTGACTGTTCAAAGTTACAACAGCACTGAAAAAAGGACTGCTTTTCATACTTAACAACTTTTGTGGCATCCCCATGATCATGTAATCAAAATTCAAATGCTTGTCAACTAGTTCCTGGTTATGACCATTACCGTGTCCCAAGGACATGTGATAATCTTTTGCAATCTTTTCATTAGCAAAATCAATGAGGAAGGGAGATTCATTTAACAACTGTGTTACTAACTTATCAACTGCAGTGAGTCACCTGTGGCAAGAAAGGTCGTAAAACTGAGCAAAACCCACTTAACAAATGTTACACTTAATTGTGTAACAGCTCAATTGTGGTCATACGTCAAGGACTACTTGTATTTCTTGCAATTCTGAAAGCTCTCAGCCTATGACAGTGATGGCGAACCTATGGCATGGGTGCCATAAGTGGCACACTGAGCCATATCTACTGGCATGCGAGCTGTTGCCCTAGCTCAGCTCCAGTGTGCATGTGTGTGCCAGCCAGCTGATTTTTGGCTTGCACAGTGGTTCTGGAAGAGCATTTTTGGCTTCCAGAGCACCTCCGGGGGGATGGGGGAGGGCATTTTTATCCTCTTCCAGCTCCAGGAAAGCCTTTGGAGCCTGGGGAGGATGAAACACAAGCCTACTGGGCCCACCAGAAGTTGGGAAACAGGCCATTTCTGGCCTCCAGAGGGCCTCTGGTGGGGGGGAACTGTTTTTGCCCTCTCCAGCCATTGAATTATGGGTGTGGGCACTCACGCATGCATTATAGTGCACATACAGGCACTTTCGGCACCCGAGGGAAAAAAGTTTCACCATCACTGGCCTATGATAATCATGAAAACATCAAAAGATATCAGATGCTCAATTAAGAAAATGTTGGATAACTTTGACTTGTTTACTATTCAGTAATGTGAACTATCCTTGATCCAACCCATACATATTGTCACTTAATGTGTTTATGAGTAAGAGAATGTACACATTATTAAAGGTGATTATTTACACCACCGTGTCCAATTCTACAGAAAGTGAACTAAACTGATATATGAGATTTTGCTTGAGAAATTATGTATGTGACCCAAACTCATGTTAACCACTAGATGTCATGAGCTGCCTATAAATTAATATTATGATGTAAGATGTTTGAATAATCTACCACCTGAGGGCAAACTGCATATTACATGCAAATGAACTTAAAATAATAATAATAATATAAAGAAATCTCTTCAGGCTGCAGCTTTCAGCCAAGACCAAGCAGACAGCATAGTCTACAAATAGTTTGATTGAATCTTTTTTTCTTATTTAGTCAAACTACCAATTATTCAGTATACCTGCTGGAATATTGGTCTCATGATGTGATCCTAGTTCAACATAGACCAGAATACCTTAGGGACTGTCTTCTGCTGCATGAATCCCAGCGGCCAATTAGGTCCCACAAAGTTGGCCTTCTCCAGGTCCCGTCCACTAAGCAATGCTGTCTGGCGGGACCCAGGGGAAGAGCCTCCTCTGTAGCTGCCCCAGCCCTCTGGAATCAACTCTCCCCGGAGATTAGAACTGCCCCCACCCTCCTCGCCTTTCGCAAGTTGTTGAAAACCCACCTATGTCACAGGCATGGAGAAATTGATATACCCCCTAGCTTTTACGATTTATGTATGGTTTGATTGGGTTGTGTGACTATTTTAATGACAAGGGTTTTTAATTGTTTTTTAAGTGTTGAATTTGTACACATTATTATTGTAGTGAGCTGCTCCAAGTCTCCGGAGAGGAGCGGCCTACAAATCTAATAAATAAATAAATAAGTAAATAAATAAGTAAGTAAGTAAGTAAGTAAGTAAGTAAGTAAGTAAGTAAGTAAGTAAGTAAGTAAGTAAGTAAGTAAGTAAATAAATAAATAAATAAATAAACAAACAAACAAACAAACAAATAAATAAATACCACGATTCTTAAATAGAAAGCAGAATGAATATTCCAATAGAATAAACTATTTGTAGCTCAGAATTGAAAGGCCAGCAGCCCTTAGCAGCTGGCCGACATTTGCCGAAGGGGCTGGATAAACAGGACACCAGTTATTCAGGGGAGGGGCCATTGCAATAATTTACACCTTTGGGCACCTCCCAGTTACCTCTACGGGGTCCTCATAAGCAAGGGGGTGGGGGTGGTGCTAAGAGGCCTACTTAAGGGGTAGCATGCCATCATACCAGTCCTTTTCCCTTTGCACTGCCTCTCAAGTCAGAGCTGTGGCAGAAATGGGTGCAAAGGGAAGGCCTGATGCAACTGCGTGTTCTCCTATGGGCATCTTTTTGGGAAGATGGGATGAGCGACAGTAGTATGAGTGATAGATTTGGCCCACCTGACGCTCTGGAGACAGGAGAGGAAGGGGCATTGATCTCTGGGGTGGCAGAGGGCCGGAATATCCCTGTGTTGCTGGGGAGAGGCAGATATGGCGGGGGTCACAGAGCTAGCCGTTCCAGGGGAACGAGAGACCATTGCTTAATAACGGTCCCTTGTTCCGGCTCTGTGAGCCCAATCTTGGGTACTGGTGATGAGTGTAACTCTGGCCCTGGACTCAGGTTGCTGCTGCTTAATGCCAGGTCGGTGGTCAATAAAGCTCTCCTCATCCGGGATCTGATCCTGGATGAGGAGGCCGACCTGGCATGTATTACTGAAACCTGGCTGGGCCCAGAGGGAGGTGTTCCTCTCTCTGAAATTTGCCCAGCTGGGTTTCAGATATGGCACCAACCTCGACCCCAGGGAAGGGGGGGAGGAGTGGCTATTATAGCCAGGGAGAGCCTTTGCCTACGTGGACTCATTGCTCCGGAAATTGCGGGTTGCGAGTCACTCTTGATGAAGTTGGACTTAGGGGTTCAGGTGGGCTTATTTCTCACGTACCTGCCTCCCAGCTGCGTGTCAAAAGCCCTGCCTGTGCTACTCGAGGAGGTAGCCGGGTTGGCGGTGGAGTTCCCCAGACTTATTGTCTTGGGGGACTTCAACCTGCCGTCACTTGGCGAAACCTCTGGGTTGGCACAGGAGTTCATGGCCACCATGACAGCCATGGACCTGACTCAAGTAGTACGGGGTCCGACTCATGAGGGGGGGCACGCACCTGACATGGTATTCCTTTCCGAGCAATTGAGCAATGGTCTGAGACTAAGGGGCTTAGAAGCAGTGCCTTTGTCATGGTCAGACCATTTTCTACTACGGCTTGACTTCCTGGCTCCAATCCTTCCCCACAGGGAGGCGGAACCAATGAAGATGTTCCGCCCCAGACGCCTGATGGACCCAGAGGGCTTTCAGACGGCGCTTGGGGTTATTCCAGAGGCACTCATCCACAGTTCGGCGGAGTCTCTTGCGGAGGCCTGGAATACGGCTGCTGCGGAGGCTCTCGACCGGATTGCGCCTTTGCGACCTCTCCGTGGCGCTAGACCCCGTAGAGCCCCATGGTTCAACGAGGAGCTCCGGGAGTTGAAACGCCAAAAGAGACGTCTAGAGAAGCGATGGAGGAAGAGCAGGTCTGAATCTGATCGAACACTTGTAAGAGCTTTTATTAAGACTTACAAAGTGGCGCTCAAGGCGGCAAGATGCGCGTACCATGCCGCCTTGATTGCATCAGCGGAATCCCGCCCGGCCGCTCTGTTTAGGGTGACCCGCTCCCTTCTTAACCAGGGGCGAGTTGGGGAGCCCTTGCAGAGTAGTGCCAAGGAGTTTAACACGTTTTTCGCTGATAAAGTCGCTCAGATCCGGGCTGACCTCGACTCCAATTGTAAAACAGAGTCGACTGACAATGAGTCAGTCGAGGTGACTGGGGCACGTACTTGTCCACCTGTCTGGGAAGAGTTTGATCTGGTGACACCTGATGAAGTGGACAAGGCCATTGGAGCTGTGAGTTCCGCCACCTGTTTACTGGATCCGTTTCCCTCCTGGTTGGTCTCGGCCAGCAGGGAGGTGACACGGAGCTGGGCCCAGGAGATTACCAACGCTTCCTTGGGGAGGGGAGTTTTTCCATCACTCTATAAAGAAGCGCTTGTGCGCCCCCTCCTCAAGAAGCCTTCCCTGGACCCAGCCGTACTCAACAACTATCGTCCAGTCTCCAACCTTCCCTTCATGGGGAAGGTTGTCGAGAAGGTGGTGGCACTCCAGCTCCAGCGGTCCTTGGAAGAAGCCGATTATCTAGGTCCCCAGCAGTCGGGCTTCAGGCCCGGTTACAGCATGGAAACCGCTTTGGTCGCGTTGATGGATGATCTCTGGCGGGCCCGGGACAGGGGTTTATCCTCTGTCCTGGTGCTCCTCGATCTCTCAGCGGCTTTCGATACCATCGACCATGGTATCCTTCTGCACCGGTTGGAGGGGTTGGGGGTGGGAGGCACTGTGCTTCAGTGGTTCTCCTCCTACCTCTCTGGCCGGTCGCAGTCGGTGTTAGTGGGGGGTCAGAGGTCGACTCCGAGGTCTCTCCCTTGTGGAGTACCTCAGGGGTCGGTCCTCTCCCCCTTGCTATTTAACATCTACATGAAACCGCTGGGTGAGATCATCCAAGGACATGGGGTGAGGTATCATCAATATGCCGATGATACCCAGCTTTACATCTCCACCCCATGCCCAGTCAACGAAGCGGTGGAAGTGATGTGCCGGTGCCTGGAGGCTGTTGGGGCCTGGATGGGTGTCAACAGACTCAAGCTCAACCCGGATAAGACGGAGTGGCTGTGGGTTTTGCCTCCCAAGGACAATCCCATCTGTCCGTCCATTACCCTGGGGGGGGAATTACTGACCCCCTCAGAGAGGGTCCGCAACTTGGGCGTCCTCCTCGATCCACAGCTCACATTAGAAAACCATCTTTCGGCTGTGGCGAGGGGGGCGTTTGCCCAGGTCCGCCTGGTGCACCAGTTGCGGCCCTATCTGGACCGGGACTCATTGCTCACAGTCACTCATGCCCTCATCACCTCGAGGTTTGACTACTGTAATGCTCTCTACATGGGGCTACCTTTGAAAAGTGTTCGGAAACTTCAGATCGTGCAGAATGCAGCTGCGAGAGCAGTCATGGGCCTACCCAGGTATGCCCATGTTTCACCATCACTCCGCAGTCTGCATTGGCTGCCGATCAGTTTCCGGTCACAATTCAAAGTGTTGGTTATGACCTTTAAAGCCCTTCATGGCACTGGACCAGAATATCTCCGAGACCGCCTTCTGTCGCACGAATCCCAGTGACCGATTAGGTCCCACAGAGTGGGCCTCCTCCGGGTCCCGTCAACTAAACAATGTCGGTTGGCGGGCCCCAGGGGGAGAGCCTTCTCTGTGGCGGCACCGACTCTCTGGAACCAACTCCCCCCGGAGATCAGAACTGCCCCTACTCTTCCTGCCTTCCGTAAACTCCTCAAAACCCACCTTTGCCGTCAGGCATGGGGAAACTAAACATCTTCCCCTGGGCACGTTGAATTTATATATGGTATGCTTGTGTGTGTGTATGTTAGTATAGGGGTTTTTCTTAAATTTATAATATTTTAATTAATTGGATTATGTATTGGATTGTCTTTTCACTTGTTCTGAGCCGCCCCGAGTTTTCGGAGAGGGGCGGCATACAAATCCAAATAATAATAATAATAATAATAAGATGATGGACAGCCCCACACCAGAAACCCAAGTTTCTACCCGATCAGGGGACTGGGACGGAGCTGCCCCTGGGGCTCACAAACATCATTTCCGGTACCGGGTCAGGGCATCGGGCCCTGTGGTTATACGCAGCTTCTGGTTCTAGGTCATGACTTGTGAGCCCTCCCATACCCCTGGGGCGTGGTAAGAGTTGAGTGAAGATGTATAATAGCTTCACACTACTTGGCAAGGAGCTTCGCCCAAAGTTGCCCATGTATGTTTGGCAGTGAATTCCGCCCACTTAGCGACCTCTGCAGGTCTTTATCATAATCAATAAAAAGTGACCCATTATAACCCAGCTCTGGTGTCCGAGTGGTTATTCCGCCTCCTAGGCAATTGTCATCAGCACTAGCCCTGCTGATGTCATCTACTGTAATTTGGATAACAAAATGTCTGCAAGAAAACAAGCAAGTTCAGAGAGCACCAAGAAGTCCTCTTGTCAACTTGAGCCACAAATTGTCAGATTTAAGTCTGTGTTCACTTATGTGGGTGCAGTGTTTGTCTATCTTCAAACCGCATTTTATAATTTAGGCATTCAAATTGCTTGAAATTTATTTTGAAAGACATGCAGACATGTCCCCCCCTCCCAATATGAGGTTCTGAGCAGTGAATGGCTACCAAATTTTTTATTACCACACTGTGTGTGTGGTTTATGCATTTTCTTTCAACATCTTTCAATGCAAATTGGGTGCTCTGGGGTGGAGCCCCATTTTCGCTACCCCACTGCGTCCTCCCCCACCGCTGGTCCAGGCAGCAGCCCACCCCTGATTCTGAGCTATACACGAATGCAAGATTTCACAGCAGCTCTTACATCTTTGCACTTATCCAGCTTCTTCTGGATTTCATATTCTTGAGTCAAAGTCTGGGGGAAGTAGCAGCTAGCCTTTTCCTCTTCATAGTCCGCTTTATAGTTTTTCTAGAGAAACAATAAGGGATCAGTAACCATAACAAATAAGCAAAGCCCAGATTAGGCAGAGAGAATTGATACTCACGTCGCTCTTCATGGCTTCAATCTTCATGCAATGCGCTTGATAGGGATCCTCAAAGGTGCCTATGTATCGGCCCAAGACATTGGCTATGTAAGGCTCTTTGTATTTAACCTTAAAAAAAAGGAACGCCACCAGTTTTTATAAGAAACTGCACAGCTTTACCTAGAGCACATTAAAGAACGAATTCTATTATACTTACATCACTAAAGTCTTTCAGAACATGGTCAATTTTGTACTTTGGCGTCTCACAATAGTTAATACTTTTCGCTTTGGCTTTCTCATATGCCTCCTTATATAATCTCTGCCAGAAAGAAAAAGAATATAAAGCATTATAGCTGTATTTACTGCTCTAAGAGAAACACGGAAAAACAAATGTCAGTTATTCTGCTGATTATGATGCCATCAAACCTATGCTGCCTTCAAACGAAGCAAGCGGGTATAGAATGGAAATCTTTATCTTATCCAAGTTATGAACGCTGAGAAATAAAAGCCTTTCTGGAGGAAATGAGAGAACCAGCATCCTCTTTTCTACAATGATAGACAAGATTTCTGTACAATTTCTTCTTCTAATAAAAGGAAAATCCCTCCTTCCATATGTCTACACACACACGCAAATACACACACACAAAATTTTGTTTTTAACTCTGAGTTGCGTTGCTTCTGGACCTGGGGATAATTTTACAATGGCTCTGAAGCTCTGAGATTTTTTTTTCTTGCATCATCTAAGTTTTGCTACTCTACTTTTTTAAAAAATAAATAAATGGTTATAAAAATAATAGAAACATTTGCTAAGTGAATTTACAAAAGGAAGCAAAGAAAGATGAAACACAGTCTTCAACTGACCCACAATTCATTTAGTGACCATTTGAAGCTGCAATGGCAGTGAAAAAAATGGCTTACAATCAGTGATGGGCTCCTACGGGAACAGTCAGGAATGCAGTTCCGGTACAAAATTTGGAGCTCCATCCCAGAGCACCCAATTTGCACTGAAAGATGTTGAAACAAAATGCATAAGCCACACCCACAGTGTGGTAGTAAAAATTTTGATAGCCCATCACTGCTTACAACCGTTTTTCATACTTATAACCACTGCAGCATCTCCACATGGTTATGTGGCCAAAATTTGGGTGCTTGGCAACTGTTTCATAGTTATGATGGATGCAGTGCCCTGGGGTCATGCAATCACCTTTTGTGACCTTGTGACAAGTAAAGTCAATGGAGAATCCAGATCCACTTAACAACCGTGTTAATAGCTTAACAACTGCAGTGATTCACTTAACATCTGTGGCAAGAAGGTCATATAATGGGGCAAAAATTCACTTAACAAATGTCTTCTTTAGCCATGGAAATTTTGGGGTCAATTATGATAATAAGATGGGAACCAATTACAAGAATAATTACTAAAGATAGCTTTTAAAACACATAGTGAGAATCTTTCTAGGAACACATCCTTTCATTTGTGTCCCCAACCACCAACCAGTTGAAATACTTGAACAATATGAATGTTATTGATCTCTGTTTAAGTCCCAGAAACCAGATTCCCTATGTATAAATTTGCCTTGTGTAAGGCAAATTTAGATCTTGCATTGTTAAAATCCCAGCATATGTCCGTATGTAGTCTTCAAATTACTACCATTCCTGGACATAGGTTCCTGATAATTAAGGGGGGGAATGAATTCGGTAGTGTGATGCCTAAAATTTAGATAATTTTAAACTAAAGTCCCCAAACACCTCTTTCTAAAATCGAAGGTTTCTTAAAAAAAAACCAATAGAGCAGTCTGAGTGTTCTGTCGAGCTCTCTGGTAGAATCCTCCCGAAAATTCACAGGTACAAATTTCAGACACACACACGTTTGAAAATTCAAAACAATGTTCTTTATACCGAAAATTCAAATAAACTAAGCACTCTTTTTGTATAACAAAGAGCACTCATCTCCAAACAAACTGGTAATTTGTACAAGTCCCTTATCAGTTCTGAGATACGTAGCTTGCAGCTGTGAGGCAATTCATAGTCCTTCTTCTTTCACAAAGTGAAACACACTATGCTCTGGTTTAGTTTCAAAGCGGGGGGAAATCAGCACACAAAGGTCGAAGTCAGCAAGGCAGGCACCAAACACAACGATCAGATAATCCTCCACAATGGCCAAACCCACAGGCTGCTATTTATAGCAGCCTCACTAATTACCACAGCCCCACCCAACCACAGGTGGCCTCATTTTCTTTGATAATAATCTCTCAGTTGTTGCTGCCTATGCATTGCTCTCCGCATGTGTGGCTGTATCATTAACTCTTGTTCTGAATCCAAGGAGGAGCTAGATCATTGATCTCCTTCTGAGCTGTCTGCCACACTCTCCTCCTCCCTGTCACTCATGTCTTCTTGGTCAGAGGAGCCTTCATCATCAGATTCCACCGGGAGCAAAACAGGCCTGTGGCATGTGGATGTCTCCCCCACATCTACAGTCCTTGGGGCAGGAGCTGGGCCAGAGCTAACCACAACACCGAGCCATGTTCGTTTTATGTCATTCCTAATTCACATCTGCTGTGAAGCAAAATGCAATCCCAGAGCATTCTTCACTCACTGACTTGGCTCATGATATACCTGAGGAAGTAAGACATTCTGACAGAATGTTTACAACAGGGAGGTCAAACATGATTTCATTGATGGCTGCATCAGGGTTGTATTTGACCTTGGGGACACGGGGTGGGTGTGACCAGCTGGACATCATTCATGTCAGGGGCACCTGTGGTGACTTGAGCACTCTGCCAGTGAAAATAGGCTCCCGAGCTCCATTTCCAGCTGCGACAGCCTCCTGCAAACTTCTGCCATCAAAAATGGAGCTTGGAAGAACTGAATGTGGCCCTCCCGAGCTCCATTTTCGCTGGCAGAAACATCACGGGCTGGTTCATTGTTGTTTCTGAGGCAGCCGCGCAGGCCAGATCTAAGCATCCCATGGGCCTAACCCAGCCTCCAGGCCTTAGGTTTGACACCCCTGGTTTGCAGTATGGATGTAGCCGTTATCCAAAATTAGAAAGTGCACAGAGTTGGTAGCTCTTACAACACAAATAGAAGAGAGTGTATAATCTTTTTCTAGATACTATATTTTGGGATTCTGTGTTAAGATTTATTGGATTTATATTGGAGTTAAGCATTATATGTTTGAAGTAAACAAACTATAAGCTTATTATCCTCAAACAAGATCATGTATCTTGTACTCCAGTGTCAGCAATTGAAGTAATACTTTAAAAAGGAACATTCTACTCAAAGGAAATTTTATCATCTAACCTGATCTAATCAATTTGCTAATTAAATCTTGCATTCTTATAACAAGACGAGATGTCACACAGCAAACCTATTAGTAAAGAAGCCTAATTATAATATATAATGATCAATTGTTGAAAATTTGTTTTGTCAGGCATCCCGGGGGGTGGGGAGTGGAATAGCATACTTACATCATTTGTATTACTTGAAACAGCTTTTAGATGCCTGAGCATTGGATTCTCCGTTGCTGGAAGTACATTATAATCTGCTGAACCTTTGGCTTTTTCATAATCTTCCTTGTATTTTACCTAGAAAAATTAAAGAGGGGATATTAATCCATTTATAAAATGCTTTTTATAAAGACTTTTTTAAAAATTTGGAAATATTCATGTACCATTCTAAATCAAACACATTTGAAGCTCTTAAGAGGCGCCATCTTTTCAATTAAAAAAACAATTTCAACTGGAAAATGCTATTTGTATTCACATTTGGCAATTATTCCATAATCAAAAAAAAGCTGTTGCTGATGAAATATAAGTAGAATGTATTGTGCTTTCAAGGGTTAAAGAAAGTATCTTTTTAGTTAGCAAAAATTGTTTCTGAGTTCTATGTCTTCTGCTAAACTAAATCTGAGAAGGATATTAATGTACTCAAACATGAAGTGAGGGACATTGCATTCTCAACAGCTAGGATCCAAAACTATGTTTTAGCACAGTTATATTTTTGGGACACACACACACACACCAACAGAAATGAGGGTGGCAATTTTCATCATTTTCCATGTGGCCTCCTTTGCCTCCCAGAAAAACAGGATTGTGACTAATGGGAAAACAGGAATCAATGAAAGTTCTCTCTTCCACCAACAAAAGTTTCCACTGAATCACCAACATAAGCGACAAAGGAATTCAGTTTTTGCAGAACTCCCTTGTGAGGCTCAAAACATATTTTCTCGAACAATGCCAAGATCTAACAGAGGCATCCAAATCTTAATGGCGCTCCACATTAAACTTTCTTTGACCACCAAGACTAGATGAGGCCACACAATATATATGGAATACCAGCTGTATTAATGGGCATAATATTCCATGATCAGTAGATTCCATTAGAGTGGAAGAGAGTGGGTCGAAGAAGAGCATGATGCCAGCTGTGACTATATGAACAAAGCCCCATGTCTTTTGTACATGTGTCAATGTCACAAGCACACACAGAGGCTTTGTTCATCTGGTTGCAACAGCCATCTTCACTTCTTGACCCCTCCAGCAAACATCCCTATCTGTGACACTTTTAAATTTTACACAGAAATGCCTTCATTCCAGCTCAACCCAGGTGAGATGACCAAAAGCTTTGAACTACTCCTGTTTTGGATAGGATTTTCAATCCTGGGCCTAGAAAGTTTAGAACTAAGACGCCTTAAACAAGATCTAAGTATTGCCCACAAGATCATATGCTGCAACGTCCTGCCTGTCGGCGACTACTTCAGCTTCAACCACAACAACACAAGAGCACACAACAGATTTAAACTTAATATTAACCGCTCCAAACTTGACTGTAAAAAAATCTGACTTCAGTAACCAAGTTGTAGAAGTGTGGAACTCATTACTGGACTCCATAGTGTCATCCCCAAACCCCCAACAATTTACCCTTAGATTATCGATGCTTGACCTATCCAGATTCCTAAGAGGTCAGTAAGGGGCGAGTACAAGTGCACTAGAGTGCCTTCCGTCCCCTGTCCTATTGCTCTCCTATATCTCCTATACCTTTCTTCTATTCCTGTATCTCTTCTTCTATTCTTTCATTGATATGTTCTATTCCTATATCTTCTTTTCTATTATTTCTTAGATATATATTTACTATGAGTATCTCCTCTATAACCTTCATCATGTATTTTACTATGTGTATATACATATATACCCACTAAAACCCTCATTGTGTATTGGACTAAATAAATAAATAAATATGTAAACTGAAACTATCAGAAGATTGCAAGCACATAATTATGGCTCAGGCCATTGCCTGGTCTCCCCAATGATCTCAATTTAAACACATAGCTAGACTTATTGCCATACCTTACTGGCAGAAATTCCAGCACGCTTATTAACTGCATACTCTGGTGTTTCTGTCTGCATGAAAAAGATCTGGTCTTTGTTCGATTCCCAGTCTTCCTGGTATTTTCTCTGCAAACAGGAGAAGGTACAAAAATGTACAGCTCAGAATTGGAATTTTATTACAAAGGCAATCAATCAATATAAAATAGAGGGAGGAAGACAGGGGTGGGGGGAAAGCAAACACAAAATGGCATTTTGATATTCCTTCTTACTGGGCTCAAGTTCTCAGCATTCATTTTGGCAATTGCGACATCATAGCATGGTGTTTGGCTCCATTTGCCTTTCTTCTTTTTATGGTCTTCGTGATACTTTTGCTACAAAAAAAAAAGAGAGATAAATATTGGACTGTAGATAAACTACTTTAGAAAAAGAAATATATTCTTAAAATAGGTTTGCTTTCCAGCTAAAGGTGAATTATTGTACTATAGTTTTTAGACTCTTCTGCCTTAGAGATGTTTGAATGAAATGTAATTGTTTTATAGCTTTCCAAAACTTTCTCAGAAGAATGGAACGGAACAGAACGGAACAGAACAGAATGTTTTATTTGACCAAGTGTGATTTGACACACAAGGAATTTGTCTCCACTGCAGGAGATCTCAATGTATCTATGATGAAAGTCAGTTTGATACCTATCCTACTTGCATTCTGATGCTAAATATAACTGATGTGGGGGAAAGGGTCACATTGCATTCCACTTAAAATATAGCACTGAATTTAGTAAGTTTAAATTTATGATTGGGTAATTAATTAACACATTAATAATGAATAAAATCTAATTATATATAAATATCAAGTTTATGAGTCATGCTTCATGGATCTCATCCATTGTGCTAAATGCCCATTTCTAGCCTATCATTAAAAAAAAAACCTGATTGGGTATTATTTTACATGAAATTAGGAAATGTAACCTAAAATTAGAAAGGGAAACTTATTTCAGCATCATCGAAACAATAGGTTTTTAGAGGCTCTTTCTATTTTATGAATTATTCTAGTTCAAACACACACAAAAATTACTTACTCAAAATGTACCAGGAAAAAATTTCAACAATGAAAAGTACAAGAAATACCTTCATCATACCTAGTCCAAAGTATAAAGTATTTTTTGTTCCAAAAAACAAAGTATAAAGTATTTTTTGTTCCAAAAAACAAAAACAAAAAAACCAAGAATGTTGGCCTATTAAACAAATCTAAGATGAAATATTCACAAATGATAAATGGCTAAACTGATTCTGTATGTGTACATTTCCACATGAAGAAAAATAAGCTTTTTAAAGAAATAATGCTTAAACTATTGGAACAGCTACCATCTTAGATTGGATGGGATGCAAGAATTAAAAATGTTGAACCTCAAATGACTCATTGAAAGGACCATTTAGCAAAATTATAGCTAAATTTTGGGAAATTCTTTCTCCATAAACAAAAATAACTTCTGAACTTACACAATACATTTCAACAGGTGGCAAAGTATTCAAGTCACTGCTGTCCTTTGCTCCAATGCTAAGCCCTTTACCTTGATTTTCAGCCAATAGAAAGGTGGAACTATGAAGTAGTTGCCACTGGGCTGGAAACACCATTCTTGGTTTGTTTCAGTAGAAAGAATAGTTTGTGGAATCTGGGGCAGCCTCATATTTGGTATTATCTGGACTACATAGATATTCTCATAAATGATGCAATGTACTGCAGGTCAGCCCGATAGGTATACTGGACCAGCAAATCAACTCCACAAGAAGGAATTGATATCTCAATATTCTAATTGCGATTGACTATAATAACAGGATCTTGTAATGTTCTGATTTTGACATTCTGATTGTGATGTTCCTCCTCCTCCATGAATTAGGGTGTTATCTCCTTGAGCTGCATCCAAATGTTATCTTGCTTTTCTGGACTTAAAAAAATATTTCAACTCCCCTTCTGTAACAGTTCTTGCATTTTCCATTAAGGTCAACTTCCTTACTCTTTACAATGCAAGGTGTCTCTCCTTTGACCATCCAACCAATTCTAACCTCCAACCGATCTATAAATCACCACAAGGTTGCGAGGTTGCTTGCAGGATTTTTGTAAAGTCTGTATACACCCTTACAAACTCCATTGGGGCACTTCTGACAGGCCCTGGCACACTTACATTTCAGCAGTGGGCCTCAAATCATTAAACAGCTTCCTGTTAGAATTTGGGTTGTGTCAATTGATTTATTGTTGTTTATTAAATGTATATCCCTCCCATCTCTTTGAATTGATAAAGCAATTCAATCCTTATTATGGTTTAAGGGGAGGCTTAAAACAATTCTATATTGGAGTCTATTCTACTCAGAACTTCATAAGCTTCCTAGAGACATAAAGAAGAAATGAGTAAAATATAAAGTTATCAGTCTATTAATAATAAGCAATGTATTGGTTGATTTTTCTTTATGCTAATACAGATAAAAAGATAGATTAGATTAGATTAGATTGGATTGGATTGGATTAGATTAGATTAGATTAGATTAGACTAGACTAGACTAGACTAGACTAGACTAGACTAGACTAGACTAGACTAGACTAGACTAGACTAGACTAGACTAGACTAGACTAAATTAGATTAGATTAGATTAGATTAGACTCGGGGCGGCTCACAACAATGGTGAAAAACAATACATAGTAACAAATCTAATGGGAAGGAGAAGCATTGTTCCAAAATGATTGGAATGGCAATGGTCAAGATTCACCTGTAATTCACCAGAGATCCTTGATGACTGTCCCAGCCCCAGCTCAGCTGAATATATTATAATGAATTCTGTCACAAAATACTCACGTCACTGAGCTGTCGAGTAACTTTCTTGGCAAGCTCCACATCAGGTGGGTCAGCCACAGGAGTGTACTTCGATTTTCGCTCATCGTGTCCTTTTTTGTAAACAATCTGAAATCATCAGGAAAAAGAAGGCTGATTGTTTAAACAAGCCTATTTATTCTTACAACCTGTCTCAATAGGAGTTCATTTTCATGGAAGCAAAATACGCCTCTGTTAATTTAGCCCTGGGTATTTTAGGATTTTATACCAGGAATAGAACAAGATAATCAGAGGAAGCAATTGTTTAATTCACTTGGCTTTAGGCATGCTAGGTGGTAAAATTTGCTCTTTACCACAACAAATTAGCCAACTTTATAGAAGTTAATAAATTAAGAGCAGTGTGGGAAGTTTCTACTGCACCATTTGCTTTAATGTGCCATTTATTTTAATGCCTCTGGTGTTGGTTAGATTAGGGGATAATACTTTCCAAAATGGGAACATTATTGCCTTCATTCCTTCGAATAGATTCAGTTCTTAGTAACTCTACTCTTTTCTTGGCAGTATAGAGAAATCACTTGTTATCATTTTCATTCCAGGTTTTTTTTTACTTTTGTTTAACCTACAGTTCTTGTAGCTTCATTCCATTCAAGTCCTAACTCAGGTCCAACTCTGCTAGGCTTTTGAGATCCACCCAATGTCATCTAAGTGCTGCCGGAGATTTCTTCTCCATCACTTCAATGCCCCATCCATCCCATTCCAGTGCCTCTTCTGTATGTGCTACATACAGCCTTCTATTTCATTCTTGCAAAAGTCCTTTCAAGATTCTTCAGCTTCTAAACATTGTCCACCCACTAAACCTAATGATGCAAATCTAGATTCTTCTAATCCAACACTCTTAACTACTCACCAGTGTCCTTTCCCAAATGTCTATGGACATTCTTAATCATTCAGGTCATGATTTGTTAAGATATTTGTGAACTGGGAGAGTCATATTAACAAGGTTAGCCAATGAACAGTCACAGCAACTGAGTTAGCCATTAGGAGCTAATGACTTCTGAGTCTGTGCAGAGAATTGAAACTGGAAACTTAAGTTTAAGGCTGGGCATGGCTCAGCCCATTCTACACTCTCTGTGCTTGCCTGCTCTGCTGAAATGAAACTAACTCTCCTGCTTGTGTTTACTTGTAAATACATTGAAGAAGAACTCTGCTAAAAGTATTGTAAATTCATCTGTTACTATGTTTATAATCCAGCTGAATCAATTATCTGTGTGTGCTTTGGTTTTGATTTTGGCAACAAACTTTAATATGGTTGTCCCAAATGTGCTTTTTCAAAAAGCTACTTGGAGTTTCTTGGCTTTCATTGAAAATGTTTTGCTTCTTCTTGGATGAGAAATGAAACATTTTCAAGAAAAAAAACAAGAAAGTCCAGTTGCCTTTTGGAAAACTCTTTTTTAAAATAAATAAATAAATAATATTTATTGGGTATTTACAAATATAAAGACAATACACTGACATAACAGATTGTTCAAAGGTGGGTACAGTCATAATTATTGGTTACATCAGACATACACCCCTCTTCCCCCCTCCCTCCCCCGGCTGCCAGACTGCAGCTGTGTTTTAGATTTATTTTCCCGGTGTTGTGTAACAGCGATGTTCTCTATCTATATGTTTATACAGTTATTTATCTCAGATTTCTTTTTCTAAGTATTGCATTTATACTATTATTGTCATAGTTATAATGATATAATCTCTAAAAAAGGAATCAACGAACAAATAAAATTTTACTTTTTTTTAAAATTGTAATATGTTTCCTTTTGGAAAACTCTTAACTAGTTAGGGAGATCCAAAACTAATGACCAATAGGATCTTGGTACTTACATCACTGAGGGCCTTTTGTGCTTTTGCAACTCTTCTAAGCTCAGGACTGTCATCATAGGGATAGAAGAGGGACTTGTCTGCTTCCCACTCTTCAACATAAGGTTTCTGAAGGAAAAGTAACCACAAAATTCATTGGGCACAGGCTGGAAAAAAGCATGAAATTCATAGGAAATAATCAGATTGTTCTAACCAGGAGTACACCTACCTTACTGAATAAGGCTGTATTTTTTAGGGCATGAACAAGCTCAGGAGCATCAGGAGGAAGCAAGTACTTTTCCTTATTTTCTTCCCAGTTCTGTTTGTATAAAACCTATAATGGCAAAAAACAGCAACAAACCATTGCCTAAAGAAGTTCTTTTAAGTCCAATTCTTCATACAGTACAACAAACAATCAAATTCACTTGCCAGGATAGTTGTCAATCCCTCTTTTTCCTATACTGCTTCTTAACACCTCAAAGTTCCTTGACATCTTTTATTTATACATAATTGCCTAACCTTGATTCTTCTATTGTTTAAACAAGCATAACAAAGTCAAATTTCTAATATGTTAAGCTGCTCAGTGAAGGTGTGCAGCCTCAAAAGGCAATTTACTGTAATCATTCACCTAACTGAATAAATGAGAATTTGCTAAAAAGACATTTGTCCTTTTTTAATTAACTCTCCATGGTCTCCAGTAATAAACAGATGAGACATATCTCCAGTGTCCAATCTAATAACCCATGGGATTGTTGATTGTGTCCTTGCTTCATTTTATAAGACAATGAAAGAATGTTTTGATCAAAATAACTGTTTAGCAACAGTCCAGAAGGATAGGAAGCGACCATACTGAGACAAACATTTTGAGACAATCCCTTGTGTGAAATGTATAGTATATACCAGTGATGGTGAACCTTTTTTTCCTTGAGTACCAAAAGAACCTGAGTGTGTGCTATTTCGCATGAACAACTACTCACACCCATAATTCAATGCCTGGGGAGGACAAAAACAGCTTCTCCCATCCCCAGAAGCTCTCTGTAGGCCAGAATGGCCTGTTTCTCAACTTCTGGTGGGCCCAGCAGGCTCGTGTTTTGCCCTCCCCAGGCTTCAAAGGCTTCCCTGGAGCCAGAGAGGGTAAAAACCCTCCCCCATCGCCCCTGGAGGCTCTCTGGAAGCCAAAAAACACCTCCTAGAGCAGACCTGGGCAAGGGGCGGCCCGCGGACTGCATCAGCCCCCCCCCCACTGTCTGTGACCGCCCCGCCCGCTATCTGTGACTGGTCCGCGGAGGTCAGGGTCTGCTCCAGTGTGAGGATGAAAGAGCTCACTGCATCTTCCGGGTCTCCTCCGGTTCCTACTTTCATGATGAATCATGAGGAAAGCAGGAACCAGAGGAGTTCCGACAGACGTGGTGAGCTCTTTCATCCTCACACTGGAGTGGATCCCAACCTCCTACTGAGAGTGGTCGAGCACAGAAACCACGCAAACACTCCAGCACAGTGACTGTGGTGCAACGTGTTGCCATAAAGCAAACAATTAGGGGTCTGTAGAGTGGGTCTGGGTGTTTAGGTCAGGCCAGGGTCTGGGTCTTTACAGTATTGGGTAGAACTGAATTAATTATATTAGTCCGGCCCTCTAAAACCATCCCAATTTCTCATGCAGCCCCATGGCAAAATTAATTGCCTACCCCTGTCCTAGAGCCTCTGTGCGAGCCAAAAATCACCTGGCCAGCTCACACCTGCATGTTGGAGCTGAACTAGGGCAACAGCACACGTGCCAGAAGATATGGCTCTGTTTACCACCTGTGGCACCTTGTCATAGCTTCACCCTCACTGGTTTATATTATTTAGAACAGGGAAGATCAGCAGAATTGTTATCATAGTCTACCCACACCTTGGAAGTGTCGGGCCAGAGGTGAGTTCCTCCCGGTCCAGACCGGTTCGCCTGAACTGGTAGTGACCCCCTGGTGACATCACAATGATGTCACAGAACTGATTCAGTCTGTGCTGATACATGGGCACTGCCATCTTTTAAAAAAAAATTGGATATTTTAAAAAATTTCTTTCTTTTTTAAAATTTCTTTTTATTTTTTATTTTTCTTCTGAGCATGCACAGAAACCTAGCTTCCGGCACTGTGCATGCATCACCATCTCATTTTTGGCTTTTTTAATTAATTTTTTTTTAAAAAAATTCGGCACTGCCCCTCTGCGTGCATATGAAACACACACATGCCCATGAGGCACAGCCACGCAGCATGGGAGGAAGCGAACCAGCAGGGAGACAAATTAGGACTCGCCCCTGCATCAAGCATATAAATTCCTTCAGAATTAAGCCACATCGTGGTAAAATTAAAGTTTCAGGGAGAAACAAAAGCCCCACAACCTCTTTGAGATTGCTTGGTAACTGATTAAGGTAGGGTTTACACATATTTCACAGTCTGGGTAAATATTTCTTGAGGATTGAGGACAATAAGGTATTATTTTGCATTTCAAACATTAAACTGAAGTACACAATGTGACTTAGATTGCGTCATCTGAAAAATTGAACATGTGAATGTGATGCTGCCAATGGCTCCAAACAAACCTGTTTTGCCTAACCCAATATTTTCTGGGTGCATCGGCTTTCAAATTCTAGCCTTCCTGATTCAAAAGCCATAATGACTGCAAATCATACAACTACAATCCAAAATCCCTGGAGAGCTCAAGATTGGGGAAAATCTGATACATATTGCCTATACTTTTTAATATATATTACTACTTATTCACACAATACTATTATGTCTTTCTAAATGGAAGAAAATGATGTGAGAAGGCATTCCGCCCAGGAATAGTAGCTGTTTAATGACCACAATTGGGATTGGAACCTCAATCATTAAGCAAAGCAGTTGCTACATGAACTCACAACTATGCTTATCATCTTTTTCCAGATTTCCTTTCCTTTACAGACCTGCAAAGGTCATAAAGAGAGGATTGGTCATCATTTATATTTATTTACAAATTTATTATAACTGGTTGCTAAAAGAGGCAGTCAGTGAATGGGGAGTTATATCTTTATAACCCACTAGAAATGCATAAACTTTCCATTGGAAAGTTGGATGATAAAACACATATATTGTTGATATATGTAATAACACGTTCCTCTCGTTTATCCAAAATTAAACCATTTGAGCTGCATAAGCATCACCTAAGTTTTTTTAAAAACAAATCTCAATAATTTCTACATCACAGGATGTCTTACCTTGCTGACTTGCTGAGAAACTTTCTTCGCATGCTCAATGTCTCTGGCTTTTTCGTCGACGTGGCAATCGGTTCTAGCTGCCTCCCCAGCCATGCGATACTTAACCTATATATAGTAGGAAAATATATATATATGCTATACAGTATAGAAAACTGTAGTAAATCATTGCTTTGCAAACAGAAAATTGAGCCAAAACAAACTGAAATTAAGTTATCATGTAATTAATGTGATTTCTTCAAATTTATTTAATTCACATTTAAAATGAAAATTTATTTAATTCACATTTAAAATGAAAAGAGTGCTAGCATTTGGGAAAGCTTTTGGTGAGCCATTTCAGAGGGTTTGGAGATGACTGGCAGCATCCTTATGCTGAGACAACCCATAAAGCCAGCTGTCAGGTGTGAAGCAAGCAAGACCACATGTTAAGTTCCTAATTTATTGCTCTTGCTATACACAGGAATTTAGACAACTAACGGCCTGCACTAAATTGCTGCTAGATAAGAGCCAGCAGAATTCAAGAGAGGCTGGACTTGGATTGCTTGTGGCAACCTAATGACTCCAAACTGATTCCCCTCTTGACTCCCCCACCGAGGCTCTGCCTCTTCTTCTCCTACTCCAGCAGCTTTCATGCCTGTGATATTTTTCAGATAGTCAAGAACTGTAATTGTAACCCACAGGTATGTAGCAAAAAGTCTCAAATTTCTAGCTTCAAGCGGAGTCTGCAGTGTCCTTGGCCAAGGATCTAGCAGTATTCATATCCTAAAGTTCCAGACTGGCTTACTGTAATATTATGAGTTAGCTTCTCTCTGTCATCCTGGCTAGAATTAAAACAGTATTGCCTAGTCATGGTTTCTTCTTCCTCATCTTTACCTCACTGAGCTGGTCTTGGACTTTTTTGATTCTCCGAAGTTCGGGAGTATCTGTTGTTATTCCACATTGTTTTCCTTTTTCTTTTTCAAATTTTTCCTTGTACTTTTTCTGGGAGAGAAGAAGAAAGACAGCAAAATATAGACATATTTTTAACATGTCACAGGGTTACGGTTAAAAAGCCCTGTAGAAATGCCTTGCATTGAAAGCTTTAATGCATCCGAATCACAAAAACTATTTTGATTTCAAATCAAATCCCTACTATTTGTAAGTCAAGGACTTACTATAGTACTTGACTTACAACAGTTCATTTAGTGACATTTACAGCCAGGGTGTCCCAATGGTTAGAGTGCAGCACTGCAGTATACCTCTATCTGTAGTTCAGCAGTTCAAATCTTGCCACTAGCTCAAGGTTGACTCAGGGTAAAATGAGGACCCAGATTGTTGGGGGCAATATGCTGATTCTGTAAACCACTTAGAGAGGGGTTTAAAAGCACTACGAAGCGGTGTATAAGTCTAAATGTTATTGCTATTGGAAGTTACAAGGGAACTGAAAAAAATGAGTTATGACCATTTTTTACACTTAACACTATTGCAGCATCCCATGGTCATGTGATCAAATCTCAGAGGTTTGGCAACTGACCTATATTTATAACCATTGCAAAGTCCTGGGATCGTGGGATCCCCTTTTGTGACCTTCTGACAAGCAAAGTCAATAGGAAAGCCAGATTCACTTAACAACCATGTTACTAATTTAACAACTGCAGCGATTTACTTAACAACTGTGGCAAGAAAAGGTATAAAACAGGGCAAAATTCACTTAATAAATGTCTCACTTAGCAATAAAAATTTAGGGCTCAACTGTAGACGTAAGTCAAAGACTATCTGTAATAGTAAATAGACTCCATAAGATCTGGGGACATCAAGTTGATATGTGAATAGAAGGGATTTATCTACATGCATATATACATATAAACTTTTTCATATTATTCTAAATATTAAACTGGGATGATGCACAACTTTGATACTTTCTGACGAGCTTACTCTGGAGACCAGGATTTCCAGTTCCCCCATATGCTACAGTAATTGATAGCTGTTATCTATTTCTGATGCATTGAAAAAGTACACATGTACAAAATAAATATTTTTCTCCACAAAGATCTTTTTAAAAATTGTCTGAAACTCATTAAAGTAGGATTAAACTGCTTTGAATTTGAAAAGACACAAATTTCTGACTTACATCGCTGAAGATCTTTTGCATTTTTGAGCTGTGATCCAAGTAAGGTGTTCGAAACTTAGATGTGTCCACTTTTTTCCGTACAACTTTTTTTCTGACAGGTTGGGAGGCCTTGTGAGAAGGGTCTGTGGTTTCTGGAGGTTGTGTTGCACTTTCCGAAGTATATGATGTTGTTGTTTCATAAGTATGTTGTTTCACAAGCGTTCTTGCTTCTGGAGGATGCCTGCTTGTTTCCGAAGTATGTCTTGTTGTTACTGTGTGCGGTGCGGAGCCAGTTCTGTATGTGGTCTCAGTGAACTCAGTAATCGTCTAGGAATGTGTGGAAAGATGTTTCAAATTTATCACCTGACTCAGTGCTAGTTTTAGAGCCTTTTTAGTTGATAGTTTTGGAATTACAATTGTCTATATTCTTGATAATCTTTTGAAAATCAACACACCTGAGATACAGAGGATTTTGTTGAGAACCTGTGTTTGAAAATTTCCAAAGGATTTTCAAAGCTAGTAATCTACACCTGAGGTGGTTTCTTCCCAGTTCAGACTGGTCCGCCCGAACCAGTAAAAACCCACTGGTGATATCATGCTGACGTCCTGGAACCGGATTGGTCAATAACAGTCTATGGAGGCCACCATCTTTTTAAAAAAAAATTGGGGAGGGTTCTTCTGTGCATGCACAGGAGTTGAGTTTCCAACACTGCGCATGCATCACCACCTTGTTTTGGGTTTAAAAAAAATACAGATTTTTTG
The DNA here is from genome assembly GCF_031021105.1 of Erythrolamprus reginae. NCBI lineage: Eukaryota > Metazoa > Chordata > Lepidosauria > Squamata > Dipsadidae > Erythrolamprus > Erythrolamprus reginae. The sequence goes on from NC_091950.1 coordinate 177,549,478, forward strand.
TTACTGCACATGTGCGCTTGCGCAAAGCACGCACTCCCACAAGGTGTAGCAAAGTGGCACAGGAGGAAGCGAACCGGCAGTGAGATAAGTTATAACCCACCTCTGATATACACCCCATAATAGATTATATGAATCATTTATTTGGATAGTTTTTTCACCCATACATCGTTTCATATGGCCATGCAATTTATAAAAGTACACATTTGAGTTGATTCTTCACCTATTCTCAAGATATATAGTGAAGGCAGAAAAATCTCAAAATTAGACCTCTGGACAAGGAAGAATGAAATAAATGTAGAGACTGCAAAGAATCATTCATATTATTTGTTTGATGTTTATGACTAGTACCCGGGAGTAGTCATACAGTTACCATACTGTATTCAAGAGTATCATATCCTGATATTCTTGAATTCAGGAAGGTCCTTATGACATGTTTCATCTATTTTTCTGAATTGATTATGTTTCCAAAGAAGCAAATGACAGAGTTGGGTGGGATATCATACAACTTTCTTCATAGCCAAGTTTCCCTTCAATTTGAAAAGTGCTTTTTAATATGCTCGTGTTGTTCAATTTATTGCTATAAAATGAAATATTTGTTTTCTAAATAGTCCTCAGAGACTATCTAATAAATCTAATTAATAATAATAATAATTATTATTATTATTATTATTATTATTATTATTATTAATTCAACCAAGTCTTTTGGATTTTGCATTCTCATTCACATCATTTGGATCATTCTCATTCACATCAGTTCAAATTTTGAACAGACAAATTCTTCCTTTTCTTTAACCTCATTGACATTAGTGAGATCATTCCAAAATGTATGAGAGAATTAATCTATGCAAATAATAAGCCTCTCTCTTTTTTATATTTTCTAATTTATGCTCAAAGGCTATTTTATGAACTATTCCCCTATAATAAAAGACACACAAATAAAGCTCATAAATTCAGAATCATGCAGCTGTATTTCTCCATCGACACAAAATCTAATGTTCTTAAAGAAGGAATAACTTTGTCCCATGTGTCCTGCACCAACCTGTAATCTATAGTAATCTGTAATCCAATCAGGGGTGGGTTCCAGTTTTCTTTGCTTCCGGTTTGCTCATAGATGCGCCATGGGGGCTTGTGCATGATCCAAGCTGTGAGTGCATGCGCAGTACTTTAAAAAAATTATGCGCATGTGCAGAAGTTAAAAACAAGATGGTGGCATTTATGGCGCTGCCGGGAGAACTGGTTCAGGGGTGGGGCAGGCCTGGATCACTGCCGGTTCTAGTGACCTAGGCCAAGTTACTACCGGTTCTATAGAACCAGTCCAAATCAGGAAGAATCTAAATCTGCAAGATCCCAGGATCCTCCTCAGTAATTCTGAAGCCTGGGAAAGGAAGCCAGGGATTGTGCTTCTAATATTGCTGACTGCCATGCTGATATCGTAAACAATACTAGACTTCTAATTTCTTTTTTTAAAAGTATATTAAAAGAGTTGCCAGGAGGAATAAATGACAAATGTTTAGAGTAAAATAATGTTACAGTATTTTATCTTCAGGTTGGTAGTGACATTTATGAAAACATAACCCTGAGAAGAAAACTCTTGTTTCAAAGATGAACGTGATGAAGGACATGTGAATACGTTATGCAACTTGAACAAGAAACAAAAACAAGAAAATGGCATTGGACATTCCAAAGTGAATTTACATCAGACAGATGAACATAAACACACTAACAGACGCTTGGAGGAAGAAATATTCTGTACATATATGTTTACTCTCTTCTTCGCTGAGTTTTCACTTCCATTCAGCAACCTCTAAGACCTACTGTTTTTCCCTTGGGTTTCTGGCAGATGACCAAGATTTCAAGAGCAGAGGTATACATGTATACATTTTTAGGCCAATCATACCATTCAAGCCAATCAAAAATTACCCATTTATTTCATTAGGATGCAGACATCACTATACATCTGCATCTCTCAAAAGAGAATAAAGTGTTTTTAAAACATCTCAACTAGTACTTTACAAACCGCTGAGCATAAGGACAAGGAAAAATGTTCAGCGCAATAGGCAAAGCCTGCTGAAAATTAAGGCAAATAAAAACAGGACTGAACAATAATACATTAACTAAAACAAAACTCCAATTCTTGCTGGGGGGGAGGGGGGAATCGGGATTTTCATTGATTTGTCTTTTCTCCTACATCTTCAAGAGAATGTAGTAATCATGCAGGCAGAAAACTACTTAACTTTGTTATCCTAAGCTACATTTTTTCTATTAGGAACTAGTCTCTCCTGCCATTAAAAGAGAATTCCATTCATGTAGAGTAGGCCTAGGTGCAGGTGTCATTATCTACTGCGCCTCCTAACCACAAAATGTTTATGTCTGGTCCTTAGCAGCAAAAAGTTGCCCCTCACTACACTAGCAAAAGACACTCAAAGCAAGATCATTATTCTGTTATATAATTGTTGGTTGACTTTCTTCTTCCCAGAGGTTATTATTAAATTACTCAACTATGTTTTAAAAAAATCTATTGAGTTATTGTATATTATACACATACACACAAAATGCTTTAAAAAGCATTAAATTCCACAAAATCAGTGTATAAAGCAGAGGGTTTTACCTCGCCTGGTTCACCCTCGACCTCCTCTTCTATGTAGTACTATAAACAAAGAAGAAACCTCATTATTTTTCACAAGGTCATTCATAAACACATGTGTGTTTCTCTTGAGGCAAAGAACAAAATCTCAATCTGAAAAATGAAGTGATTGATAAAGATGTTCCATGGAAAGTGCTCAAAGATTTAGCTGCTGATAAGATCCATAGGCATTTTGTTCCATAAACACCAGCAGATTTGTGGCTGCCAATCACTCATAATACTTAATACTGTTTAAGACGTTATTTTTCCTTCTTTCATAGAAATTTAGCTTTTTCACTGTTGTAAAGCTCTGAGCTTTAGCCTAGAGGTAGAGCTCTTGCTTTGGGAGCTGGAGGTTGGGAGTTCGAGCCCCTTTAAGGGAATGTTACTTTCTTTAAGGGGCGAGTACAAGTGCACTAGTGTGCCTTCCGTCCCCTGTCCTATTGCTCTCCTATATCTCCTATACCTTTCTTCTATTCTTATGTCTCTTCTTCTATTCTTTCATTGATATGTTCTATTACTTTATCTTCTTTTCTATTATCTCTTAGATATATTTTACCATGAGTATCTCCTCTATAACCTTCATCATGTATTTTACTATGTGTATATAGATATATACCCACTAAAACCCTCATTGTGTATTGGACAAAATAAATAAATAAATAAATAAAATAAATAAGTATTGGATCCAATTCAAGAATTCCAAGATCTGCTTACACTTAAGGAATTTTGGACACCCATTGGCTTGTTAAATCTTTTAAAAATCAGAACACAGAGGTGAGTGAATAGGATACGTGAGTTCACTAGATCATTAGCTGTAACCTGAAATCATGATCAAACACCACCCTTTCATTATATGTACCATTTCGGTTATTAAGGAAGGGGAGATAATCCAAAACATAATTCAAATACCAATGTAGAAAGCAGTTAAACCCACAATATTTCCAAAGTGATATGTCTGTAACATTCACTGACAATCTTACATTTAATTCTTTTCTTGTGGAAATGGCACCATGAGAGAACTAAGCAATTCTTTAACAAGATTTTTTTTTATTTATCTCTTAATTCCTTTTAAAGGAAATATTGAATGTCCTAGGAACATTGGTCATAGACTATTCATTTAAGTTTGCTACCTGACAGCTCTTGTAAAAGAAAGGCTTTCATAAAATGGCGAATGATGTGTCAAAACATGATCATATTTTATTAGAATGACACATTACTTTTTAAAAAATATATTTCTTAATTAGGCTGTGCAAAGCTGCAGTGAGATTATTCAAACAGATGACTCAAATTTTGTTTGAAATGATTCGAGCCAGAACGGAAACATAGCCAATAATCTTACAGAATTTCTCTTGGATCTCTCAAGACTGTTTATGCTTCGGGGTGAATTATCATATTTAACTTCAAGGAAGAAGGCATTGAATTTAAGGAGAAACCATGCCTGAACAAGAATTACTGGACAAAAAAACCCCGTATTGGTTTCCACTGCTCAGCAGTCTAAAAAAAACCCATCTATCTAAAGGAGGAAACAAACCTCTGATACTGCTATACAATATGTGTGATCAATCAACCAATCATATAAACTATGAGTCTCTTGTATTCAATCTCCTCCAAGCCACAAGGATTTGAATATCTCAATTTTTCTGTCTGCCTGCTATACAGTATTTGATAAGCTGATTTAATTTTGTGTTAACTCAATTGACATAATTATAGTGTGCATATCTATAGGTCTCACATGTGGATACTCACTCACGTTTAATAGACTATATTATATTCGATTATATTTTACAACTATTGGATTTTTTCCCTTCTGGGCTTTTTTCATGTTTTGAGAAAGAGAGAGGGAGGGAGTAGTTGCTATTGTATCAGGGCTAAAGTGCTGCCTCTCAGCGTTTTAACTAAGATAAAGTTCAATATCATGTCTGTACTCAAATTCTATAAAACAAATTGATGCCTATGGAACAATCCAGCTCCCAGAAAAGTACAAACAAAATTCAATTCCATTGATCTTCCAAACAAAGCAGGATGGAGGTATAAGAGACAAAGAACCTAGATGTGGAAGACAATTGAAAAGAGAGATTGGTGACTTCAGTGCTTCAGAAGATTTTTTTTTTTAAGTCCAGTTGGTCACCTCAAATCAATAGGCTGATTTCAACACAGGAAAGAAAAGTGACATTATGATCTTCTAAGATTCATAATGAAACGAACTGTATCTGAAGTATTCTCTTGTTCATGAAGAAGCCAAGAAGGAACTCAGTTATTTAAGTGGACTTTATATTCTCTTTTGGAAATAATGCCTAGAAACTTCATCAAATTTAAGCAGATGTTCAAGGCACATCTAATAGAAATGAATGTAATAATAAAAATGTTTCTGCAAATCAGCTAACCTAAAAAAATGGGAGAAATCATTTTGCTAATAGTTTGTTGTATGTTACACCAGTACAAACTCTTGTGAAAAGCTCTTTGGTCAGTAATCTTGAATCTTTATAATACAAGTGAAACAGTAGTGGGTTTCAATTACCTTTGTTCAGGAACGGGAGAGCTCGCATGCATGTTTTGTATGCATGCAATGTTTCTGCGCACGGACAAAATGTTTATGATGTCTCCGGGCGGGTAGGTGGAGCCTCCTGCCACTGTTGCTACCAGTTCATCTGAACCAGGCCAAACTGATAGAAACCCTCCACTGCAGTGAAATATATTAGACTAATTTGATTGTGGGGTCGTCTTAAATATGAGTCAGGGTAAATAAAGAAGAAGCAGAAATGTTGAAATGGCACAAAATTATCTTTGAAAGTAAGACTGAACTTGGATCATTATTAGAAGTGTCCCTGCTTTAATGTTAAAGATAGTTCCAAATTATTTCCCCAAACTCTTTTTCACTAATACTATAGCAACTGCTAATTTTAGCCTAACTTTGCAGAGTATCAAATCAAGCCTTAAATTAGCCATATCTTCAAAGTGCAATTTGGTTTAAAACAGCATTCATCACCATGAGAGCAAGCTTAATTCACCAAAAAATATTTAATGCATTTGGTTAGAATTATTTCCCCTGTACACTCAAAAGTCTTGAAAAATGGAGACATAGAAGATGTTAATGTCACCCATGTAGGACTCAATATGATTTATTTCCATGTCTTCTTTTTTACTGTTTGACCTTATCAGACTTGTTTTATTCATCGGCCTAGATGTTTAAGCATGTTTTCCTCCAATAAATTCTACTGGTCTTCATGTAATTTTGGTATTAAAAGATTTATCGTGCTCTATTTAATAGGATCTGCAACATTGATTAAAGTCGCAGACTTAGTGCATTAAGGTTCCTCTCCGTTTCCATGGATCACATTGACGAGAAGCCTGCAAAGATACTGGCACCCTTCAACAGAGCCTGATTCACTGCCACTTTTTACAGAGGATTTATGCTTCTACAGATAACTTTGTCAAGATACTGTTTATTTCAAGCTTTATATATAATTGGCTCTTTTTATGAGAAGAATATCAGGAGATAGTAGGAGTCGTCCTATTTTCCCCCCCACTATGCATTGCTTGGACTGGTGCTTGTACAACTAACAGCATGTGTATACCAGATAAAGCATACCACAAGTATAAAGGAAAATTCCCAAAGTGCTTTTTCAAAAGGCAACTGAACTTTGTTTTGCCTTGAAGATATTTCTGTTCTCATCGAAGAAGCTTCTTCAGTTCTGACATCAATTCCAATTCTGACTTCTTGAAGCAAAATGTCGAAACAATTGAAATGAAATGAAAAACAAAGTCCAGTCACTTTTTGAAAAAGCAACTTTGGGACAGCCATGACCTGGATGCCTGAGAATTTCCATATATATATAAAGGAAAATGTAAGAAGATTTGGGGGAGGAGATGAAAAATGATAATGTGTGCATTCATTTGCCTATATAAATGCATTGTTATTTCTGTTTATTAATTTTATGTCAGATTACATATGTACAAAGGTGTGTGTCTCTGTGTTTATGTGTGTGAGAGAGACACAGAAAGAATGTTCATTCCAGCATAGAAGAAACAAGAAAGCACCATTTTTTTCTCATGCGGCCTTCTGGCCAGCCTAAAATTGGCAGTGTGGCTGGGGTGAAATATTACCAGTTTGGCCTGGTTTGGGTGTATTGGTAGCAGTGGCCGCTGGTGGTTCAGAGAACTGGTAGTGACAGCAGCATGGGACATTTACCCACCCACCCGGACGTCACCATTTTAAATTTCTAACCCGCTGTGCATGCACAAAGCCTTCTGTGCATACCTCAAATTGCACAGCATCTGTAGAGAAGGGGCGAGTACAAGTGCACTAGAGTGCCTTCCGTCCCCTGTCCTATTGCTCTCCTGTATCTCCTATACCTTTCTTCTATTCCTATATCTCTTCTCCTATTCTTTCATTGATATGTTCTATTACTACATCTTCTTTTCTATTCTATCATAGATATATTTTATTATGAGTATCTCCTCTATAACCTTCATCATGTATTTTACTATGCGTATATAGATATATACCCACTAAAACCCTCATTGTATATTGGACTAACTAACTAACTAACTAACTAACTAACTAACTAACTAACTAACTAACTAAATAAATAAATAAATAAATAAATAAATAAATAAATAAATAAATAAATAAATAAATGGTCAGTAGATTTCACTGATGCAGTGTGGTCATCATACTAAGCAAAAACAGAACCTATTTCTCACTTAAGTATTCTGAACTAAACAATCCAAATCAGTGTCCAAAATGAAAAGCATAAGCTATTTTTTCACACAGACTCTGCTGTGTGCCCTTTAAAATACAAATACAAATTTGTCTCTGTCTAAATAACAACTTACTTTGCTCGCTAATGCTTTGCACTTTTAATTCTGGCTCACACAAAATTAAACCATGAGGGCAAGAGATCAGTGGAAGAAACCAGGAAGATGATGTGCTATGTTTCTGGGAAATGTTATCTTGCTTAAAACTAAGACTAGAAGCAATTGCAGCCTTTTTTTAACACCTTCTACAAATATCCCAAGAGGCAAGAGGAAAAAGACAGACATCTGAAGAGACAATGCAACAATATAAAACTGAAATGGTAATATGAAAAATAAAACCACTATTAGTCTACTAAGAGACAGACAATCATAAGACAATGGGCATGGCTATCAGACATATATGAGATGGGAAGAAGATGAAAGAAAAAGAAGAGGGGAGAGGAGGAAGAACATCAGGAGGAGGGAGGTGAGGAAGAGGAGGAGGAGGAGGAGAAAAAGATTTTAGTAATAAAAGAAAGGTTAAAAAGATTTCCTTAACTGTGATGCTGCTCATAAGAAATATTGAAGAGCTTTACTCTAGTGCTATATAATATGATCCAAGAGTGACAACTATTTGTGCACACATTCAATTTGATAATCAATGCACATTTGGAATTACAATCCAAAACTTGCAGTAGCCCACATATAGAACTGGCATGGTAAAATGGCAAAGAAATGTACCCACAAATTTTCATAAAGATCCTATGTAGGTCAGTAAGTTGTTGCTAGATAGAATTAGGGGCATTTTAAATGCCCATGTGAATGTTAACATTATTAGCATCATTTTCTTTATTTCTTTTTTAAGACTAAATCTGCAGGAAGAGGAGGAAAGAAAAGACATCACTGGACATTTACTGCCATCATGCACTCTTACAACCTCATGCCCTAGACCTTCTCTGGGAGTACCCAACAGCTGCTGGAGGCCATTTTGAATATATCAATTTCTATAACTGTCCGGTCACCGACTCTGAATTTGGAGACACACTCACTTCTAAAGCAGCCATCTCAAGTTCCTGACCTGCCATTATTTGCTGTTTCTTTGAAATAATAAACTCATCCGCATAGTTCAAAGCAACAAATCAAACATTTAAATCTTACCTCCACAACCTCATCGTAATCTTCTTCATCAGCCATCTTTGCAGAAAGCCCGTCCACCTACTCACTGGTCACAAAGCAAGTCAGATAAATAAATATCAGCATGATGACGTCAATGTTGTTCACTTACCAAAGCTAGTATCTCTATGCATTATAAAAATATTGTAAGAATGTCTTTTTTTATACATACACACAGAGTGACAGACAGACATGTAAACTCCTTAAAACCCACCTCTGTCGTCAAGCGTGGGGGAACTGAGACATCTCCCCCTGCCTATGTAGTTTTTGTGCATGATATGACCGAATGTATCTTTTATATATTGGGGTTCCTTGCTTTTTAGACTTTTTTAAATGTACTATTGCTATTTTAGATTCTAATTATTAGATTTGTCATTATGTATTGTTTTTAGCACTGTTGTGAGCCGCCCCAAGTCTACGGAGAGGGGGGCATACAAATCTAATAAATAATAATAATAATAATAATGTATCTGTAGTTTATTCAACAATGTAGGCTAAATATTAAAACATTAAAACATTTAATATTTATAAAGATTAATATTTATAAAATATCGTTCATAAAACATCAAAATATTAATAAGCCAAAAATATAATCAAACACTCCATCTTTCTAAAAATATGGGCAAAGGGATATCATTTATCTTGAGATATTTAGCATCAGATTGCCATTATCCCTTCATAATTTGTATTTCTCTCCAATATCTCATAAACCGAGGAAAAAGCCAGGGTTTTTTTTTTATTGTGGAGCCATTGGTCTCCTGCTATGTTTAGCCAGTTACGTTTTTGTAAAAAAAAAAAAAAAAAAAAACCAATTCCACAATCCCAAAACAAATTGCACCATTATTTTCTTTTATGAGCATAAATATAGCAATTCTGCTTAATAGAATTGCTTAGGATGCAGGCAAGGAACAAATATAGATTATCGTACCTATGAACTCTCTTGAGTGATGTACTTGTAATGAAAAATTAGATAATATGACAAAATCTCTTCCTAGCTCAACGGAGTATGTTAAATGGAATATATAACAATCACGATGCTGTGCATTGTGCACTGAGAATTTGTGTAAAAACATCTACAGGGAGATTAATAGTTGATAATTCTTAGCCAGCACCAAACAAACCCAGCCATCCAAAATTAATGGTGCTCCATAATAATTTCTTGAATGGAAATTTACTTACAGTTTTGATTGTGAACTGCAACTAGACAATCCTAAATATGTTTACCAACAGCTAGAAATTAATGCTTAGGATAAGGAGTGCCAAGCATTGAGCCAACATGTTAGCACAGAACAATAGCATTACAATGGGGTGCGCTGGCTACGGCAGCGGCAAAAACTGGAGAAATGTCCACTTTAATTGTGTTACACAAAAAAGCAACTTGCTAGGTCACCTCCACGAAAGCTTTCCTAATTAGAAATTTAGTTGGGCTTCCCTCCACCCACCCTCATTTTACCTGTGGCCCAATGTAATGTTACTCTACCTAAACTACCGTAATAACGTTGGGGTCTCATTCCAACAGTGAACAACCACAAACATTAAATCATACAAATGTTGTTCAGATGACCTTAACTTAATGAAGTTAATTTCTCTCGTCCCACCATTGATCTCCAGGGATGCTCTCTTGCTTTGCTTTTGGGGTGTTCGATGTATTTCTCCAACTTCAGTCCTAGAAAAGATCAAGACTCTTGTTATTTAAATGGCAGAGGAGCGATGAATGAATTAATGCATGGGAATGAGCCTGCTGTGAGAGATTTCAGGTCCCTCTTTTCTGGCGCAGGGAAAGAGATGAAGGCTTAGAACAGCTGCTTCCTAGTACAAAAATATTTGCACTGTAAGCCAATACCCCAGAGCGATGCGCTGGTTTTGTCTAGTTAGCTGAACTGCCATTCCTTCTGAGGCAAGCAGTACTTCGGTGCTGTAGGTTAAATATAGGCCCTTCAAATACTGCCTTTTCCTAGTGCCAATTCCGTTCAATCAAGGTGATATATTAAAAAATCAAAGGATAAAATGTTGGTTTCACTGAGGGAATAGGACAAGTTCTAAAGTTGAATGAGAGAGAGAGAGACTTCAAAGGCAGCTTAGCCAAAAGAGCCATTGATCTCCATGTACAAAATGTATCCAAACAACAGAAAGCATTAAAGCCTTATCAAATTCAGGATTGATCTCCTCCCAAGAGGGATTACTTTGATGCTAGGGGAAAAAAGTGTGTTAAAATTTGTAAAATAGTTTTTTTTTTAAAACCAAACCTCAGGTCATAAAGTCTGCAAACAAACAAACAAAAAACCCCCACAAACAATCAACAACCAACCTGTCTTTCTTTTTTAAAAAACAAAGCAAAAGGCACAAGCTTACCAGTTATATTTAAATAAATTTCCTTAGGAGCAAAGCCTCTCTGACTGTCCTCCCTCCTGAGACAAGCTGGGCAAAAGCAAAGTTAGTCTGATGCATCAGCTCCTAAACCATCATGTGGTCGAGGGGAGCCAATCAGGTTAGGCGTGCTCGAGTTTCAGATACTAAATATACCTAGTGACCCTTTGGAGGACCACCTGTTCGGTAAACCCTCCAAGCAAAGCAAAGTAGCTCATAGAAATCATTGCTTTGGGGGGGGGGGGTTAACCTCAATCAAAACATAGCAAGAGCATCAGCCCTTTATAAATGATTCAACTGTTATTCACAAAGACTTGTGGAATACAAACCATTATTAAGAGTTGTTAATGACAATGAAGTTAAGACAAGAGGCCAATGGAATCATTTTTATTCTCATCCCATTCTCCCCGAAGAGCTGCGGTTTCTGAACTTGAGATGATTTACCATAGCCTTTCAATCAAAGACAGAGAAAATAAAATCATACATAAAATCATGCATCACCATGTACTCCCAGTTAGCAACTACTTCACCTTTAACAACAACAACACAAGAGCATGCAATAGATGCAAACTAAGTGTAAATCACTCCAAACTAGACTGCAGAAAATACAATTTCAGCAATAGAGTGGTCAACACCTGGAATTCACTACTGGACTCTGTTGTTTCTTCCCCCAATCCCAAAACTTTCAACCTTACATTATCTACAATAGACCTCTCCCCTTTTCTAAGAGGTCTTTAAGGGGCGTGCATAAGTGCACCTTTGTGCCTACCGTTCCTGTCCTAATGTCTTTTTATCTTTTCTATCTCTACGTTATCCCTATATTATGTTAAACATGCCACAATACAACACTATATTTGTATGACAAATTTAATAAATAAATAAATAAACAAACAAATAAATAAATAATGTTTAGGTCAGGGGTGCTCAGACCTGGTAACGTTAAAACCTGTGGACTTCAACTCCTGTAATTCCTCATGCTGGCTGGGAAATACTGGGAGTTGAAATCCACCAATCTTAAAATTGCCACGGTTAGACACTCATGTTTTAGATAATCAGGAGTAGGTTTTGGTGTCTTTTCTCCATCCAACCCTTCCAACTTTGTGGGGTATCAAATCTCAAATCTTTTAGAATTGGAACATACAGTAGATTGTAGATGCAAAGTGGAAGTCAGAGGCTTATGGCATTCAGAAAAGATTGACACAATGGGTATACTCAAGAACAGTTGATGGGGCCCAGAAGACATGCCTTTTCTAATGGTGCACCCACCTTCTAGAACATTCTTCTTCTGGAGATCAGGATGGACCTGACTTTGCTGGTTCTTCATAGGGCCTTACATACCGGGTTCGGTGCTCAAGCTTGTGGCCTCAGGTATCTGCAGGGACTGGTTGTGTTGTTTCTTCACTACTTATGTTTACATTTTTGTAATGCTTGCTATTGTTTTTATTCCATTTTAGTTCTATTTGCTGCTCAGAACCATTTTTTGAGATATATGGCCATATAAATTGGATGGGTGGGTAGGTGGATGGATGGATGGATGGATGGATAAATACATATATACATACATACACACACACACACACACACACAAACAAACAAACATTTAGTAAGTCCATGCATTAACTTTGTGGCTCTCTGTTTCTTTGCTCTTTTAATATAAATCATTCCAAAAAAGGAGAGGGTGGTGGTGGTAAAATAATTGCTTTCAATATTTTCTGGGACTGGGATTAAATTGTAGATGCAAAATGGAAGATAGTGATTTAATGTTCTATGTTGTATAATTGTCATCATCATCACCACCACATCTCCTGCAACCAGTAGGCTTGTCCATAAAAATGCTACTTATTCTAGTTCTAAGACATGCCTGCTTTACATTTGTAGATTTGGCCTAATGTCTTCTCAGTTGAAGGTTAGCTATGTTTTCAGGTCAGACCAAAAACACTGCCAAATGTAGTTGTTACAGGTTGAAATACAAAGCCATATGTATTGATGGGTTTGTGTAAGTTAGTTAGTTAGTTAGTTGATTTGATTTGATTTGATTTGATTTGATTTGATTTGATTTGATTTGATTTGATTTGATTTGATTTGATTTGATTTGATTTGATTTGATTTGATTTGATTTGATTTGATTTGATTTGATTTGATTTGATTTGATTTGATTTGATTTGATTTGATTTGATTTGATTTGATTTGATTTGATTTGATTTGATTTGATTTGATTTGATTTGATTTGATTTGATTTGATTTGATTTGATTTGATTTGAATGCCGCCCCTCTCCGTAGACTCGGGGCAGCTAACAACAGTAATAAAAAACATCATATAAATCCAATACTAAAACAACTAAAAACCCTTATTGTAATACCAAACATCCCTACAAACAAACATAACATGCATAAATTGTAAAGTTACTAAGTTACTAAGGTATGGATTGCCAAAACCAAAGCAACATTTTTATGACATAGTGTGAAGGGTGACTCCCCATGAAATTCCCTTCCCCTCACTTTCAGTCAAGCCATAGGCTCTTCATTGCATATTGAGTCTATCTTGATAGCTGAATGCCATCATCAGTGTTCCCTCTAATTTTTTGGGGGGTGGGCGGAAAAGTATAGTGTCTGAGCGGCAGTCCCTTTGGGACTGGGCGGCACAGAAATAATAAACAAACAAACAAACAAACAAATAAAAACCCCACCCTGTTTTGCCTCAGAGAATTTCAAAACAAAATACTGTACTGTGGGTCTATAACAGTGAGCTCATAATAGGGCAACTCTATCAATATCAAAATGCCACTTCAATAGTTGAGCTAGTTTCAAAGTAGATTTTGATTTTCTTTCTCTCTTCCTTACTCCCATTCTTTTTCTTTCTCTTTTCCTTCCTCTCTTTTTTCTATCTGTTTCTCTCTCTTCCTCTCTTCCTCTCTTCCTCTCTCTCTCCTTCCCTCTCACTCTTTCCCTCTCGGCTTCTGGGCAGGTTTGGAAAACTCTGAGTTGATGGTGATTTTTAAGTGAGCGATTGCTCACTGCTCAGCTTAGAGGGAACTATGGCCATCATATGTGTATACCATAAGCTAGTATTTTTTTCTTTTCTTTGTTTATTTTAAAGTATGGCTGCTAGTTAATGTGTACATGACCTCCTCCTTGACATCACTTTTAAAAACAGTGCCCTATGTATAATCGTGAGATGGGATTGATTACAAAGATGAGACATCCCTTTGAATGACACTACAGTTCTTTCATGATACTTCAAGACAGTTGCTGAACGATCCCTCCATAGTTAATCATGAAGCGTAAGTATGTGGGGATAGTGACTTCATCATTGATTTTGGAATGATGAATCCAGTTTCCAAATTTAAATTGTAGATGGGAACATTCTTCATTACTCAAAATGTTTGGTACCATCAGTCCACCAGAAGACCTATCAATAATTTGAAAGGCATGAATATTTATTTATGTACAAGATTTATCATACACTGACTTCAGATGCTTCTATGCTAAATTCAGTTCTCGCCTTTATGGATCTGTTATCCTGTTCATATATTTTCAATTTTCAATGAGTTTCATTCATTGGTGCTTGGTACTCCACAGGTCCCTGCCCACTACCTCCATTAAGGGTCCTAAATTTATCAGGACTCTAGATCAACAGAGCTGTGGTGGTGCAATGCAGTATTGTAGGCAAACTCTGCCCACAGCCAAGAGTTTGATCCTGACCAGCTCAAGGCTGATTCAGCCTTCCATCTTTCCGAGGTGGGTAATATGAGGACCCAGATTGTTGGAGGTAATATGCTGATTCTGTAAACTGCTTAAAGGGGGCAGTGAAGCACTATGAAGTGGTATATAAGTTTAAATGCTATTGCTACTAGGCATTGTTTTTTTAAGTTCTTGTTTAGCAAAATCTAAGTGATAGACAGAAGGAACGTCAACCAGATTAGTAGTTCTTATTGCTGCTATGCTTACATGTACAGTATAGATTTACAGTGGTTCTCAATGTGGGGGTTGAGACCCTTTGGGGGGTCGAATGACCGTTTCACAGGGGTCGCCTAAGACCATGGGAAAAGACAAATTTCCTGTGGTGTTAGGAACTAAAGCTTCTATTCTGGCACCTTGGAACATATTTTTACAATCCGACCAATCAGGTGTTTACAGGGGTGGTGTCCCTCTGACATTTCTGCCAATCAACTTAAAGCTCTGTTGGGAGAATTGGAGCTAGACTTATGGTTGGGGGTCACCACAACATGAGGAACTGTTTTATGGGGTCGCGGCATTAGAAAAGTTGAGAACCACTGGTATACAAGGATCTGATAATCATCTTTGAATAATAAATCCTACGAGACATAAATCAGATTTATAAATAGCATAAAAAGTTGTAGGAAGAAAGCAAACTTCCTGCAAAATTTGACAGTGTTGACCAAACAATAAGAAAAAAAAATTGTACTGAAGACATGTAAGAAAATAATAAAAGATGCAAATAGGGACTTTGAAAGTCATATAACTGATAATTTTAAGAATAACTATAAAAGAAACCTTAAAGTATATGAGAAATAGAAAACCAGTTTAAGGAAGTTGTTGATCGCTTAGATGACAAGGAATTAAAGATATTATTGCTAAAAGGTACATACTATTCCTTTCCTGTCCTCCTTGTAAGTTTTCTTTGGCCCTGTATGGAAATACAATGTGCACTTAGAGCATTCTGATTCAGCAATTCCTTTTTCAAATACTTTATTTATTCAAAACAATTGCATGAGTGATGATGGGTTTATACCCTTTTACCTGTTGTTTCTTTAATATATTCAGATGATCTCATTTAACTGCAAAACAGCCTCATTAAGGGGATGCCAAAGCATAACTAGGGAGTCCTTGCCCTAGGTTAACTAAAACACCCCATTCAGTTGTATATAATACATGTAAATACAGAAAGTGTCACATACGTAAATGAATCATATTCATCTTCCCCTCCTTTGCTCCTTCAAGCACGGGCTCTTAATACAATTTTTAGAATTCATTTTCATAGCTGCTTGTGCGAGGTGAAAGATACATTACTCAGATGCATCATACATTTCGCCTCCTGGGACTCCCTTGGCTGAGTAAAGCCCTTGCAGCTTTGCTTAGTCATCTATTAAAGTTGACTACAAAAGGAAGGGCTTAATGTGTAGAATATTGCATATTATGCAGCATTCGGTTTAGGCACAAAAGATTAACCCTTTAGGATATCTTTTAAAAGATTTCACATTTCAACCCACCTTCGCTTGGAATAGAAGCAAAACATTTGTTCAGGAGTCCTCTCAACAACGCGAGTCTACAGAGAGGGGCAGCATACAAATGTAATAAATAATAATAATAATATTGTAATAAATCAATAGGGAGCTTGCTCCTGGTTATTGAATCTCTTTTTTCTGCTGGCCTAGCTAATATTTTTCTTTGCACATATAAATATCTCTTATTGCTTTATTGATAAAAGAGAGCCAACCTTAAGATGGCTGAAGAATTCTGGGAGTTGAAGTCCACAAGTCTTAAAGTTGCTATGATTGGAGACCCCTGGCCTAGGGAATCTCAGGTTCAAGTCCCAACAGCTCATAAGGTGACTCTGAGGTCTTTGAAAGACTTTGAACCCTTCTTGTTCAACCCAACCTACAAAAGAGAGTGGTTGTTGTAAGGAAAATTTGAAGGGAATGCTGCCTGGCTAAAAAAGAGACAAGATATAAATTGAACAACATTATAGTCCCCAACAAATAAATACTATTGCTACTGCTGTTGTAGTTCTTAGCCACCATCCCATAATGGTGAAATGTTCCCAATTCGTTCGTGCCTATTGGTTATCGAAGAGCCGGTCACAAAGGGAGTGTGAGGCTCCACCCACCTGCCCGAATGCTGCCATTTGAGTTCTTTTACCCTCTGCACATGCGTAAAGTGTTCTGTGCATGTGCAGCAGGTAAAAGAACCCAAATGGTGGTGTCCAGGTGGGTGGGTGGAGCCTCTCGCTCCCTTCGCATCTCTCTGATGAGCACAAGCAAACCAGGACCATTTCATCCCAGGCTACCATATCTGAGTTTCAGCTATCTAAATGGCTACTAAATGGCAAACAAAAGAGGCAGAATGCCTAAGTCTTAGTTGCTACCCATTTCCCATCGTAATACTTGATCTTACGTATCATAGCCATGTGATCCCATCTTTTTTGATGGAGCCATGTTTCCCAGCTTTCAGATTCATAAAAGACGAAATTGGGAGTCCTAGTAAAATCAAAGATGTACATAAAATGTTACAAATGTTATGCTAACCAATAATTTTCTTAGAAGGAAGACTTCCCTTTCCTTCAGGAAATTCAGCAATGAACACATGTCTCCAAACATTTGGTATGGATTTTAGGGATTCGTGCATCAATGTGTATACTGGACTTCATTTATTATTTCTCCAAGAAAGACAAATGATTCATCTTTTACTTCTAAGACAGTCTGAAAGATTAGGGTAACCTTTATTTATGTATGTATGTATGTATGTATGTATGTATGTATGTATGTATGTATGTATGTGTTCTGTCTGGGTTCCCCCAGACCTCAACACCAACTGGAAAAAACAGCCAGACACTCTGGTAAAAGCCAAAAGTAGTTTATAACTGGAAAAAATAAGCACAGAGGAAAACCTGTTCTTCCCAACAGACAGGATATAATACGGTACAGCAGGGTCCTGATGTCCAGACAATACAGCAAGCTTCTTGCTGGCACCCCCCCCCAAGGTTTCAATAGTCAAAGGCACAAACCAGGATTCCAAGACACCAAAGTTCACAGTCAGGTCCCACGACTCTCAAAGATAAAACTCCACAAGCCAGGAAGGGTGGGTCTGCCTTTTAGCCTTTCCCAAGAGCACCACACCCAAACCCAGCTGCTGCCACTTTAATGCTGGAAGTATTTAGCCAATTGACTCCGTCTCTGATTAGCTCTTCGTTGTCGCAGATCAATTATGGCTTGTGCACTTTCCTCTAAGGAATCCAGGCTGCTTGCTGAGGAGAGCTCCCCCTGGTGGGACTCTGGCTGTCCTCCCTCTTCTTCAGCCTGGGATTCCTCCTCGTCTGTCTGCACCTCCTGTTCCTCAGCCTCTCCCTCTGAGCTGGAAACCGACAGAAGGTCAGCCGTTCCCGGAGGGGCCTCAGACGGAACCACAACAGTATGTATGTATTTATTTATTTATTTATTTATTTATTTATTTATTTATTAGATTTGTATGCCGCCCCTTTCCATAGACTCGGGGCAGCTCACCAACATAATGAAACAATTCATAACAAATCTAATAATTTACAATTTAAAATTTAAAGTAGTTAAGAAAACCCCATTTTTAAGCAGATATACCATATGAGCCGAGGTAGCACAGCAGATAGAGTGCTGTACTGCAGGCCACTGAAGCTGACTGTAGATCTGAAGGTCAGCGGTTCAAATCTCATCACTGGCTCAAGGTTGACTCAGCCTTCCATCCTTGCGAGATGGGTAAAATGAGGACTCGGATTGTGGGGGCAATATGCTAGCTCTGTTAAAAAGTGCTATTGCTAACATGTTGTAAGCCACCCTGAGTCTAAGGAGAAGGGCGGCATAAAAATCGAATAAATAAATAAATAAATACCTACAAACATACCATACGTAAATTATATAGGCCCGGGGGAGATACCTCAATTCCCCCATGCCTGATGACAAAGATGGGTTTTGAGGAGTTTACGAAAGGCAAGGAGGGTAGGGGCAGTTCTAATCTCTGGGGGGAGTTGATTCCAGAGAGTCGGGGACACCACAGAGAAGGCTCTTCCCCTGGGGCCCGCCAACCGACATTGTTTAGTTGACGGGACCCAGAGAAGGCCGACTCTGTGGGACCTAATTGGTCGTGGGATTCTAAAATGCATTAAAAAGAACATTGCATATACTATATTTTTCGAGTATAAGATGCACCTTAGTTTTGGGGAAAGAAAACAAGGAAAAAAGGCCTCTGCCTCCCAGCAATTTGCCAAACACCAAACAGCATTGATGATATACACTGTTTGCTGTGTATTTTTGTGCATGTGTGCCTGACCCAAAAAAATAGCAAAGAATTGGAGAAATGTACATTATGGCAGTATATTAATCCCAGGAAGTTTTCTTAAATGTAATCACATTAACTCCTCCCAATTATTTAAATAGATCTACTCCAAATATGACTAAGTCAGGGTTTAACTCAGCTGCCTTATCTTAATACTAAAACAGGACACTGTTGCATTTTAGATTATGCTTTTACAGATGTTTAAAATTGATATGGTTTTGTGGATGTAGCAGGCCCCTGCCCACCCCCAGACCAAGGGGCAGAACCAACGCTCTGTACATGGGGCTACCTCTGAAAAGTGTTCGGAAACTTCAGATCGTGCAGAGATGGCGAGAGTCATCGTGGGGCTTCCCAGATTTGCCCATGTTTCTACAACAGTCTGTGGCCTGCATTGGCTGCCGATCAGTTTCCAGTCACAATTCAAAGTGTTGGTTATGACCTTTGAAGCCCTACATGGCAGTGGACCAGAGTACCTTTGGAACCACCTGCTACTGCATGAATCCCAGCAACTGATAAGGTACCACAGAGTTGGCCTTCTCCGGGTCCCATCGACTAAATAATGTCATTTGGCGGGCCCCAGGCGAAGAGCCTTCTCTGTGGCGGCCCCGGCCCTCTGGAATCAACTCCCTCCGGAGATTAGAACTGCCCCCACCCTTCTTGTCTTCCATAAATTACTCAAGACCCATCTATACCGCCAGGCATGGGGGAGTTGAGACACCTTTTCCCCCAGGCTTTTTTATATTTTTATATTTATGTTTGGTATGTATGTGCTGTTTGCTTTCTAATATGATAGGGTTTTATATGCTTCTTTTAATCTTAGATTTGTTTTGCTATAATATTGTTTTTATCACTGTTGTGAGCCGCCCGAGTCTTCGGAGAGGGGTGGCATACAAATCTAATAAATTGAATTGAATTGAATCGAACTCTTTAGGTTGTTCTCCCCAGCAGAAAAGGATCCTATCCTGGAAATTCTTTGGACTATGTGGGATCAGGGCAGGTTAGTCTCAATGGCGTAAGGGTATCTATTCCTTAGATACTCTAGACCCGTGATGGCAAACCACAAGTAGCATGCAGATCCCTCTCTGCAGGCATACCAGCCATAGTGCAGCCCAGCTTCAGTGCACATACCTACGCCTCCCACCAGCTAGCTGGTTTTTGGGTCTCTGCAGAACATACGCAGGGGTAGGGCATTTCCATGGACTACACTGCCGAAAGAAATTGGGATAGATTGCAGAAGGCACAGAATCCAGGAAGAAACTAGTCTGTAGTGGGGAAAGACATGGACAGACTGGAAGAGGCATTGGAGGGAGGAATCCAGAAGGAATCTAGCAGGCACTGGGGAAATTCATTTGGGAGATTGTAGAAGGCATGGGAGGGAAGAACCCAAGAGAAAACTAGCACTTGTGGGGAGAGCGGCAGAGACATTGGAAGAAATAATCCATGAGAAAACTAGCACACACTGGAAAAATAAATTGAGGAGACTGGGGTTCATGCCCCCCCCATTTTGGTGCTAGTAGGCCTCCCTGAAGCTTCCTGAAATTAAAAATGGTATGTGGTGGAGTTAAGTCCCCCCCCCCCGTTTTTGGTCTCATCAGGCTTCAGGAAGGCCTGCTAGCACCAAAATGAAGTGGGAGGGGTTGCTGGGGCATGCATGGTGGGTCCTGTGGGGCAGCATTGCATTGGGGCGACAGACATGCACACACTGTTGTTGCGCATGCATGCTTTTTTTGGCACCCAAGGAAGAAAAGGTTGTTATTATTATTATTATTATTATTATTATTATTATTATTATTATTATTAATTAGATTTGTATGCCGCCCCTCTCCGTAGACTCGGGGCAGCTCACAACAGTGATAAAAACAATACATGGTAACAAATCTAATAATTAAAATCTAAAATAACAGTTTTACATTACAAAGTCTAAAAAGAAAAAAAAAACCAATAGATAAAATACATAAACACAGTCATATCATGCACAAAATTACATAGGCAAGTGGGGGATGTCTCAGTTCCCCCAAGCCTGATGACAGAGGTGGGTTTTAAGGAGTTTACGAAAGGCAAGGAGGGTGGGGGCAATCCTAATCTCTGGGGGGAGTTGATTCCAGATGGTCGGAGCCACCACAGAGAAGGCTCTTCCCCTGAGTCCCGCCAGATGACATTGTTTAGTCAACGGGACCCAGAGAAGACCAACTCTGTGGGACCTAACCGGCCACTGGGATTCGTGCAGCAGAAGGCGGTCTCGTAGATATCCTGGTCGGGTGCCATGAAGGGCTTTATAGGTCATAACCAACACTTTGAATTGTGACCAGAAACTGATCGGCAACCAATGCAGACTGCGGAGTGTTGGTGTAACATCGGCATACTTAGGAAAGCCCATGATTGCTCTCGCACTGCATTCTGCACAATCTGAAGTTTTCGAACTTTTCAAAGGTAGCCTCAGGTTAGCCATCTACCCTGTTTCCCCGATAGTAAGACACCCCCGATTGTAAGACGTATCGGGGGTTTCAGGGGGGTCGGCTAATATAAGCCGTACCCCGAAAGTAAGACATATGTCTTACTTTTGGGGAAACACGGGGGATATTGCCGCCTCCCTCTCATCTAGCTGCGCGCCGCCTCCTGCCCACGTCCGCACCGTCCCCCTCTCCATACATCGCTGCACCGTCCCCTGCACTTGTCACTGCCGCCTCTGCAAATTTACTCGGGCACGTCCCTACTCCAAAGAAACCTCCCCCCCCCTGCCCGTCACAGAAGGTAAAATGCATATACACTAAAAAAACACATTTTACACAGTTTTTTTAGCTGTCAGTGCCCCTTTAACAATATAAGACATACCCCGAAAGTAAGACATAGTGGGGCTTTTGGGGATAAAAAGAAAGTAAGACACTGTCTTACTTTCGGGGAAACACGGTATGTCGCCAGGCTTGGGGAAATTGATATATCCTTAGCTGTTCTGGTTCATGTATGGCTTGTTTGGGCTGTATGACTATTTTTTTAATAAAGGTTTTTAAAATTGTTTTTAATATTGGATTTGTATCTTATGTATTGCTAGTTGTGAGCCACTCCGAGTCCATGGAGAGGGGCGGCATACAAATCTAAGAAATTATTATTATTATTTATTATTATCACTGTTCTAGACCCAGATCATAAAAGACTTTAAAGATAATGCCCAACACCTTGAATTGGACCATGGAAGCAAACTGGCTATGCTACTGTGCTCTGTACAGAATACTATCATCAAGAAAAGAACTGAGCCCAGAAACTTTGTGAGAACAACTGTGCAATCCAAGTTGCCCTTGGGACTCCAGTATTCGCAGGAATGTTAATCCGATCTGATCCAGTCTGCCATACGTTTCTTATCAGCAGGAGCATATGCATCTGTGAAGAAGAGTTTTTTAAAAATCAAATGGTGACCACAAGTATGCCATTGAGACCTGCCCTAAAATACCCCAAATTAACAATTTTTATCCCCTATTTTCCTCCTTCAAAAGTAAGGTGCATCTTACACTCAGAAAAATACGGTGATACACTTGGCTGGGGAATTCTGAGAGTTGAAATCAAATACATCTTCAAGTTTGGAAAATACTGATTTAACAGATTGGACTGATTGGCAAAAACCAGAAACTGATTGAAACCAACATTAACTTATTCACCTGTGAGGAGGCTTTGGATTATCCACTACTGACTGGAGTTTCCTCTGCTACGTTTTTTGGAATCTGGGCCTCATTTGCCTGCATACAAAGGCCCTCTGTCAACATCAATTGGCTCCTTTGCAATGGTTATTATGTCCCTAGTAACTTTGGGAGCTTCATAGTGAGAAGCCAATAAATCTTAACTAAATAAAATATTTATGCACAGTACAACACAGATCATCTGATTTATATCCATCTTATCCAAGACTCCGCATAATATGTGAATTCACATTATGCCTTCCCATTAAGACTCTCCTTGAATGTAGCCTGAAAAATTTGAGGGTAGCAAATGTATCACATATTCCTGAGGCAATCTGGTTAAGGGAGGGAGATAATAAACTACAGTTGAAGCTCTGTTCCTAAGGGACATATTCTATACCCCTTGCTCAGCCATAATTCCTCTTCCTCATATAATATTGATGCAAGTAGGAGTAAACGGCTGAGTAAGGCAATGTGGTTTATTGTACACTTCCAACAAAGAAACGTGCTAGATCAAGCTGCTGTCTAAGCCACTCTGGTCTAAAATGTGTTTGCTTTGTTCTTTTGGAGCATGAAAAAATGCCACTTCAGTTTTCTTGTTGCATTTGTATTTCTTTTTCTTTTTTTATTACTCAAGTTGCTTTCATGGAAAAACATTTTCTTTTTTCCTTGTTTCCAGGCCTTTTGTCCAACATGAATGCTTCTACCTTCTGAATGGCCCTGAAAGTTGAATAGATTACAAGGGTATTAATTCCATTGATAACAGAATCCAGAAGGAGTTGGGCAGCCTATAAATTACATTAAATTACATTAAATTACATTAAATCACATTAAATTACATTAAATTACATTAAATTACATTAAATTAAATTAAATTAAATTAAATTTTCCTTCCTCCTCCCTTTTTTCCTTCCTTTCTTCCTTTGCCATCCTACACAGAACTTGTGTGTAGCCCTGCAGAATCTGTTCCTCTTGTGTGGTTCTTGCTGTTAGTGCCTAGGCAGTAGAACAGACTGTCTGTTATTCCCTGGTCATTTTTTATAATAGCGAAAGGACAGAGCCAGGTGCAGCATTTCCCTGTCCTCAGTAAAGATAGCATCAGCGTTATGCTCACGAATCAGGCAGCCAGCTTAATTTTGGGCAATTTGCCATCTCACATGTAGCAGTGGGGAGAATTCTTGCTTTCTTAGTAGGTGTGGCATGCAGAAAGTGACTCTGACAACAAATAGCGATAGTTTCATGTTATCTTTTATTAAAAAAATAACACCTCACTTACCTTGAAATGTCTGGCTGTTTCTAATAGGAGAAAATTGTTTTGGATGGCTGTGCCTATTAATGAGGTTAAATAACTGATCAATGTTTTAGTATCATCACTTATTTGGAGAGCTAATAGGGGAGAAAAATATTATTTCTGTTTCAGTGGTTTATTTCTCTTTAAAAATAAAATGTTATGGTCTATAATTGGAAGAACAGCTGCCACAGACTAATAAACTATTCACTATTTTTTCACCAGGCTAAATATTGTAAGAGTCGAGGCCGCGTTGTCTAAATTCAGGCAAAGATGCATATGCTATAAGGCCAGACTATTGCACAGACATATTGTCCCAGCTCAAAGGGAGCTTCTCCTTCTATCATCATCCACATTACAGGCCTTATTGGTAGCTGAATATTATTTCAGGTCTACGAGGGAGGCAGTTTCTCCCATATGAGAATGGCAGGAAGACCCAATGGCAGGAGCATCCAAGATATAAGAGAGAGATTTTATTTATTTCATTTATTTATTAGATTTGTACGCCGCCCCTCTCCGCAGACTCGGGGAGGCTCACAGCAGTGATAAAACAGTATACAATGACAAATCTAATATTAAGTCTAAAATAACAATTTTACATTAAAAACCTAAAAAAAACCTTATATAAAAACATACACACAAACATTCCATACATAAAACTACATAGGCAAGGGGAGATGTCTCAGTTCCCCCATGCCTGATGGCAGAGGTGGCTTTTAAGAAGTTTACGAAAGGCAAGAACGGTGGGGGCAGTCCTGATCTCCGGGGGGAGCTGGTTCCAGAGGGTTGGGGCCACCACAGAGAAGGCTCCACCAGCCAACATTATTTAGTCAACAGGACCCGGAGAAGGCCAACTCTGTGGGACCTAACTAGCCGCTGGGATTCGTGCGGCAGATGGCAGTCTCGCAGATATTCTGGTCCGATGCCATGAAGGGCTTTATAGGTCATAACCAACACTTTGAATTGTGACCGGAGACCGATCAGCAACCAATGCAGACTGCGGAGGCCCATGACTGCGCTCGCAGCTGCATTCTGCACGATCTGAAGAGATAGACAGAGACAGACGAGAGAGACATTCAGAAGGACCATTCTTATTTTCTAATTAATGCTTATTATGTTTGGCCATTCTCAAAGAAGCCACTCAGCAAATGTGGTAATGTATGCCCAATGTTAAGCAGTACATGAATGTTTCAACATGGGAAGAAAAAGACGCTGGCTCATTTCAAGAGGACAATCACATGGGTACTCAATGTCTGTTTTCTCTATTGTTCCCCTTTCAATATAGCAACAGCCCAAGGACACATAGAAGAGCCTATCAAATTTACAGGAGTTTCACCATACAATATCCATTTACTTACTTTACTACAAGGATATTGTATTTTCTCAGTATTTAAGGTGCAATGTTTTTGGAGTAGGGAAATACAGTGTTCCCTCAATTTTCGCGGGGGATGCGTTCCGAGACCACCCGCGAAAGTCGAATTTCCACGAAGTAGAGATGCGGAAGTAAATACACTATTTTTGGCTATGAACAGTATCACAAGCCTTCCCTTAAAACTTTAAACCCCTAAATTACAATTTACCATTCTCTTAGCAACCATTTAGATTATTACTCACCATGTTTATTTATTAAAGTTTATTTTTTAAAAAAATTATTAAAGGTAGACGAAAGTTTGGTGATGACATATGACGTCATTGGGCGGGGAAAACCGTGGTATAGGGGGGAAAAACCACAAAGTATTTTTTAATTAATATTTTTGAAAAACCGTGGTATAGACTTTTCGCGAAGTTCGAACCCGCGAAAATCGAGGGAACACTGTAATGTTTTTTGTACCAGTCTGCACACTTATTTACTGCAGCTGGCCGTCAAAATATAGCAGCCATTTGGTACAAAGTCTTACTGAGATGCACAGAGAACATTTTTGTGGTGGTTTCAAGACAAGATTTGAGGAAAGGAATAGAGGAAAAGGAAGGAAGGGAGGAGATTGAGAGGTTTCTTGCAAGAAGAGAAAATATCTGTCAAAATATGAAAAAAATATTGGAAGACAAGTTGATCTCCTAGCAAAATGTATTATTCACGGGTATAAGAAAAGAGTGTGGCAACGTCTTGCAACAGAATGGAAATAATTATAGTAGTAGAGTACAATAAAATATGTAAAATTACAATAATGAAAACTATAAAAAAGGATGATGAAATGATGACATGAAAGTGACTGTAGGTGAGAAAAAAATTACAAAGGAAGAAAGGAAAATACTCTAAATTGTGCATAGAAATGAACAGTTCAGATTTTAAAAAGCAGAAAAGGCGCAAAAACTGAGCACTTTTTATTAATTTAAAAGTCAGTTAGAGAATGGGTGAAAAATACTTCTCTTTTAATGTACAGATTTGAGTAGAAAGGTGTAGAGATTTGAATGTGAATGGTTGCTGGTCATGAAAAGGAGGGGAAATGTTAAGTTGAAAGACATTCTGAAAACTATTGCACTGAATGTATTGCTGGATTTTTTAAATGAATTTATACTGCAAATAAAGTGCAGCTGTTAGAACTAGAAGACAAAGCAGCTAAAATCTAAAATTCAAGTGTTATTTGAAGTACGGTACATCCAGAGTTTATATTATTACCCTGGTTATTTAATATGCACACCTAAGCTTTTTTAAAGAGTCTTTAAAAGAATATTGAGAAACAATACTAATACTAATAATGATAATAATATAATAATTATTATTATTACAGCATCAACAACCATAAACAGCTTAACAATGTAGATGATATTTCCATTAGCAAGTAACAAGCAAGGTTTACAAACTTTACTTAATCAAGTATATCAATGAAGCGAATCTGGATTAAGCATAAATCAGAAGACAAAAATAATATTTGTCACTGAAAAATAAAATCCCAAACTATTATCTCAAAAGGAAATAAAATATAGGAAGGGCAACAATATAAATAGTTGTACTGTATTTAGAGGGAAGATGGGGGTAATAGTATGGAAATAGGAGAAGAACTGAACAGGCAAGAATGCTTTTGAGAACTACATCAGGCCTTAAGATTGGTGCATGATTGACATACCGCAGATTGATGGGGGGGGGTTTGTTTGTTTGTTTGTTTGTTAAAAGAAACAATGTGGCCACCCATCTTGTATTTGTATTTGTATTTATTAGATTTGTATGCCGCCCCTCTCCGAAGACTCGGGGCAGCTAACAACAATATAAAAAGACAATGTAAACAAATCTAATATTAAAACAATCTAAAAAACCCCAATTTAAAGAACCACTCATACATACAAGCATACCATGTATAAATTCTATAAGCCTAGGGGGAAGGGAAATTTCAATTCCCCCATGCCCGACGACAGAGGTTTTAAGGAGCTTGCGAAAGGCAAGGAGGGTGGGGGAAACTCTGATATCCGGGGGGAGCTGGTTCCAGAGGGCCGGGGCCGCCACAGAGAAGGCTCTTCTCCTGGGTCCCGCCAAACGACATTGCTTAGTTGACGGGACCCGAAGAAGGCCAACTCTGTGGGACCTAACCAGTCACTGGGATTTGTGCGGCAGAAGGCGGTCCCGGAGATATTCTGGTCCGATGCCATGAAGGGCTTTATAGGTCATAACCAACACTTTGAATTGTGACCAGAAATTGATCGGCAGTCAATGCAGGCCACGGAGTGTTGTAGAAAGGTGGGTGAATCTGGGAAGCCCCACGATGGCTCTCGCGGCCGCGTTCTGCACGATCTGAAGTTTCCGAATACTTTTCAAAGCAGACTGCGGAGTGTTGGTGTAACATGGACATTTACATCCAACTGTAGACAGCTAACCAAAGAAATTAAACAACAACAACAATAAAAACAATACAATCAAAAATCAAGAAAAACCAAGCTCTGAATCCAAGAGCTACACCCATTTACCTATTCATTCCCCTGGGATCAAAACTCACTGTCCCAGTGCCTGGGGGCAAAACCAGCTCTTTGTGTTAGCAAAGTGGAAATCTATCAGATGTCAAGAGAAGGATGTTACGCAAGGCAGAGGCCGCTATAGAGAAAGCATGATTCCTAGATCCCACTTGATGGCAATATTTGAGAGAAGGCACCTGGACTATGTAAATTAACCAGACAAATGCCACGTGGAGCTTTATGTCATTTTACCTTTTTTTAAAAACCGAATAGAAGCATGATGTAATGGTGAGAGTGCCCTTGGGTGATTGAGCAAAGAAATGTTGCCTAGGAAATGGTCAGATAAGAGGGAGCAAAGCACACAGCTGCATGGTGGGTGGAGCAAAAGGCTCAGGATGTAAAGGTGAAGGCAGGAGAATGAAGGCAGGAGAACTGTACCTTCAGACTTGCAAGGTTCTGTTAATAGCAATAGCACTTAGACTTCTATACCGTTTCACAGTGCTTTACAGCGCTCTCTAAGCAGATTACAGAGTCAGCATATTTCTCCCAACAATCTGGATCCTCCTTTTACTAAAGGATAGAAAACTCAGAAGGATGGAAGCAGAGGTGGGTTTCAGCAGGTTCTGACCAGTTCTGGAGAACCAGTAGTGGAAATTTTGAGTAGAACTGGTAAAAACCACCGCTGACTGCCCCCACCCCGATCTATTCTCTGCTTCCCAAGTCCCAGCTGAGCGGGAGGAAATGGGGATTTTGCAGTAACCTTCACCTGGAGTGGAGAGGGAATGGAGATTTTATAGTATCCTTCCCCTGCCACGCCCACCAAACCATGCTCACCAAGCTACAACATGCCCACAGAATCGGTAGTAAAAAAAATTGAAACCTGCCACTGAATGGAAGATTGAGTCAACATTCAGCTTGGTGACATTTGAACTGCCAAATTAGATTAGATTAGATTTATTGGATTTATATGCCGCCCCTCTCCGCAGACTCGGGGCGGCTCACAACAATGGTGAAAAACAATACATAGTAACAAATCTAATAATTAAAAATCTAGGTTACAGTTTTAGATTAAAAGTCCAAAAAAAAAGAAACCCCAATATATAAAAAACAAAACACAATCGAATCATACACAAAAACTACATGGGCAAGGGGGAGGTGTTTCAATTCCCCCATGCCTGACGGCAGAGGTGGGTTTTAAGAAGTTTACGAAAGGCAAGGTGGGTGGGGGCAGTCCTGATCTCTGGGGGGAGCTGGTTCCAGAGGGTCGGAGCCATCACAGAAAAGGCTCTTCCCCTGGGTCCCGCCAGACGACATTGTTTAGTCAACGGGACCCGGAGAAGGCCAACTCTGTGGGACCTAACCGGTTGCTGGGATTTGTGCGGCAGAAGGCGGTCTCGCAGGTATCATGGTCCGATGCCATGAAGGGCATTATAGGTCATAAAGGGCTTTATAGGTCAAATTGCAGTCAGCTGGCAGTCAGCAGAAGTCACCTGCAGTACTTGATGTTAATCACTGAGCTACTGTGCTCTTACTATAGGAAAAAACATCTTTGGCTATGTGTCTTGTCTGGTTTACTTGTTTATCAGAAGACTACTTTAAATGTGGATTTATACATTTTATACTTAAAATATACAAAATGAGATGGCCCTCCAAAAAACGGGTAAAGATGTGGAAATTGCTAATACCATCAAGAAAATGAAACTAATCTTTTAGATACATGACACACACAATAAGAACTGTCAATTCCTTCTATCAAATTTATATGGGAGATCCAGGGAAAAAGTTATGTATGGATGATACTTTGGTCGGCTGACAAATCTATACATAAAAGTTCAGCAAAAAATACAATATAAACTACTAATAGACTAATAACTAATAATGAATAAACTGTATTGATGAATTCCATTCTCAGGAAGCAGCAGTAAAAGGAGAAAAAAGGGATGGGCTATACAAATAAAGTGAATGGAATTAAAAATAAAAGGGAAGAAATTATTTTGAATGAATATGAATTGAGGGAATGTGGGTGGGAGTACTTGAGAAGTCTGTATAGAGTCAAGAGTAGTATAGGAACAAATACTATAAATATTAAGGCGGAATGATGAATGGAAGACTGGAAAACTAGATAATATGGCAGGTGAAATCTTAAATATTTGTGGAATGATGTGATATTGACACTGACACCTCTACCAATTCAATACCAGCAATTCAAGGAGCTGATGCATTCCCAAAATAGTTGATACTCTAAAGAAACTGCCCTCTAAATATAGCAAAGCCCAGCCAAAATATAAAGAAACCCACTCTGGAAATGGTGGTTTTAATATTATTGAGGTTTTACATTTAATTTTTTAAATTAATTAGATTATGATGTATTGTTGTTGTTGTTGTTGTTGTTTTTAATAAAAATTTTATTACATATATACACATTTACAAAAATAAGATAAGTGGTCAAATCATAAGTTGAAACAATGCCAAACTAACACATACTAACAAACAGACAAACAAACAAAAAATAGAATAATTCTAGTAGTATAGTTAATTACTTATTTAAATACACTAAACAATAATAACAATAATATTTAATATAACATAGTATGTAATATTTATACTTAAATTCCCTTGAGGGGGTAAGTTATAAATCATCTTATAATTTTAAATTATCTTCTGGTGAAGTATATCATATCATTGGTATCTACCATCTTCTCCTTTCGGTTGTCCATATTTTTAAATTATTTTTATTTTCTTAACCGCCTTCATACATTCATATTTAATTTATTTAGATTCATACAAATTTTCCCTGAAAAGTTACTGTATATAGATCTTTGTAATTTGTTACATCAAA
Source organism: Erythrolamprus reginae (assembly GCF_031021105.1). Taxonomy (NCBI): domain Eukaryota; kingdom Metazoa; phylum Chordata; class Lepidosauria; order Squamata; family Dipsadidae; genus Erythrolamprus; species Erythrolamprus reginae. Next base: position 177,580,101 of record NC_091950.1, read on the forward strand.
TAAAAAGGATATAAAGTATTATTGTTGTTGTATTTCAATTTAAGTTTTTGTTTCTTCTCTTGAACCAATCATAAAAGTATTTCCAAGTTTTATAATGGTCGGATTCTTCTTTATTTTTTAATTTGAGTGTTAATGCGTCTGATTCTGCACAGTCTAAAAAATTTTTTAGTATCAAATCATCATCAGGGGTTTGGGTTGTTTCCATTGTTGGGCAATTGCCATCCTAGTTGCAGTCAATATATGTATAAATAAATAATATTTATTTTTGTCTATTTTTTCGTCTATAATCCCAAGAAGGAACGCTTCGGGTCTTCTATTTATCTTAATTTGTAATATTTCTTTTATCCATTTTTGTATTTTAATCCAAAAAATTTTAATTATTGGGCAAGTCCAAAAATATGATAATAGGTCCCCTTTTCTTTGCATCTCCAACATTGTGGGTTTATTCCTTTATACATTTGTGATAATCTTGCCGGGGGGAGGTGCCATCGGTAGTACATTTTGTATAGGTTTTCTCTAAATGCTGTTGATCTCATCAACTTGTAGTTTTTAGTCCAAATTGTTTCCCATTTATTCAAACTTATACTATACCCAAAATTTCTGCCCCAGCTGTATATATTATTTTTAACAATATAATCCTCCATTTTGTAATTTAACATGTATTTATAAATTTTTGAAATCATGTATTGTTTTTATATGTTGTGAACGACCCCGAGTCCTCAGATAGAGGTGGCATAGAAGTCTGATAGATAGGTAGGTAGGTAGGTAGCTAGGTAGGTGGGTAGGTAGGTAGATAGATAGGTAGATAGGTAGATAGATTAGATTAGATTAGATTTATTGGATTTATAGGCCGCCCCTCTCCTTAGACTCGGGGCGGCTCACAACAATGGTAAACAAAACATAGTAACAAATCTAATATTTCGCAATCTAAATTACAGTTTTAAGTTAAAAAATCCAAAAGAGCCCCAATATATAAAAAACAAGCACACAATCGAATCATACACAAAAACTACATGGGCAAGGGGGAGATGTTTCAATTCCCCCATGCCTGACGGCAGAGGTGGGTCTTAAGGAGTTTCCGAAAGGCAAGGAGGGTGGGGGCAATCCTAATCTCTGGGGGGAGCTGGTTCCAGAGGGTCAGAGCCACCACAGAGAAGGCTCTTCTCCTGGGTCCCGCCAGACAACATTGTTTAGTCGACGGGACCCGGAGAAGGCCAACTCTGTGGGACCTGGGATTTGTGTGGCAGAAGGCGATCCCGGACATATTCTGGCCCGATGCAATGAAGGGCTTTATAGATCATAACCAACACTTTGAATTGTGAATAGGTAGGTAGGTAGGAAGGTAGGTAGGTAGGTAGGTAGGTAGGTAGGTAGGTAGGTAGGTAGATAGATAGATAGATAGATAGATAGATAGATGATAGATAGATAGATGATAGATAGATGATAGATGATAGATAGATAGATAGATAGATAGATAGATAGATAGATAGATAGATAGATAGATAGATAGATATTTGCACAGTGTAACCATAGTGAGGGACCCAGACTCCCAGCCAATGTTTTGCTCATTCTGAATCATATGAAGGTTAGTGAAATGTTGTGGCTAATACAATATAGCTCTTCTGATGCTGTTATACAATCAAATGGTCATTATTTATAGCAGGCGTCTCATGCATCATGTACGCCAAGACAGCTGCTGTAGTTTTTATCACAAAAGGTTTCCATACTTCATGTTTAGCAGCAGTATCAACAACAGGATCAGCTGCGTTATACAGCATATTAGTTTTATCGTGTGAGCTCATCATTCATTTATGAGGAAAAATGATGCCTGGATTAACATTATAGTCAAAAGGTTACAAATAGCCGAGTGTGCCTTCCCCCCTCCACCATCATGCAGGCAAACATTGGTCACATTTATCTGTCAAAGCCACATAATTATTCACAGATATACTAATCCAGAAAACATGACATGCTTTCAGCAGGACAAATATAATTTGCTACAACATTTGGTGGTACAACATCCTATCCATCAACATTTAAGCAAGTATAGCTTTCAGTTTCGGTCTTCATTCAGATCATAGAACCAACATAAATGGATGGATGGGCTACAATCATTAGGAAGAAACGTAAAAAGTGACACAGAAAAAAGCTAAAATATAAAAGATGCAAATGATGGAAGATTTAAAAGTGAGTATCTAACAATTGTACAGTGTGCAAAATAATAAGCTAAATATTATTAGACTAAGATAGCAGTTATTTTGTTTGTTTGTTTGTTTGTTCGTTCGTTCGTTCATTCATTCATTCATTTGATTTTTATGCCGCCCTTCTCCTTAGACTCAGGGCGGCTTACAACATGTTAGCAATAGCACTTTTTAACAGAGCCAGCATATTGCCCCACAATCCGGGTCCTCATTTTACCCACTACGGAAGGATGGAAGGCTGAGTCAACCTTGAGCCGGTGATTTGAACCGCTGACCTACAGATCTAGTCAGCTTCAGTGCCCTGCAGTACAGAACTCTACCGGCTGCGCCACCCCAGCTCTGTAATTTTATGAAAATTATAATCTATAAAAATGAGGTAGGAGCAGTAGTGGGTTGCTACCAGTACAGTAGTGGACTGCACACTGGTAGCAGCCGCCAGATTGCACAATTTGCACGTGATCGCTCCAGTGGCAATCCTAAGGGTGTCACCATCTTTTTTCGTATTTTTTGCTTTATGCACATGCACAGAAGCAAAATCTTATGAGGGGACACACAGAAGCAAAAAATCACCAAAATATCACGTCTGAGCGAGTTCCCCTCATGAGATTTCAGTGCATTTTGGCTTCCTGCACATGGGGGGGACACACATGCACAAACAAGACAACGAAAACTGAGGACACATGTGTGTGCACGCAAGACAACTAAAGCTATTGGTGGTAGCAGCAATCCGCCCCTGGGTGGAAGCATTAGTAAAGTAGTGGGAATCACGTATGATCTGTAAAAGTATAATCTGAAATGTCCTGTTTTAGTATTAAGTACAGGGGTGGGCTACTGCCCGGATGGGGGGGGGGCGCAGTGGGGTAGTGAAAATGGAGCTCCACCCCAGAGCACCCAATTTGCACCGAAAGATGTTGAAAGAAAATGCAGGCCGTCCTGCATAAGCCATGCCCAGTGTGGTAGTAAAAATTTTGGTAGCCCTTCACTGATTAAATATTAGTATTAAGATAAGATAGCTGAGTTAAAACCTGACTTAAGTCATGTTTGGAGTAGATCTATTTAAATAATTGGGAGTTAGTGTGATTACATTTAAGAAAACTTTCTGGCATTAATATACTGTCATAATGTACATTTCTCCAATTCTTTGCTATTTCTATGGGTCAGGCACACAGGCACAGAAATACACAGCAAACAGTGTATATCATATATGCTGTTTGGTGTTTGGCAAATTGCTGGGAGGCAGAGGCCTTTTTACCTTGTTTTCCTCCCCCAAAACTAAGGTACATCTTATACTCTTAATGCATTTTATAGTCCAAAAAAATGGTAGCTTTCCCTCTTCTAACGTCCAACTTTGCTATGAATGTTTGTAATTCTTTTTAAAAGGACTAAAATAAAAACCACTAGTTGTATCAAGGTGTCTTTCTTTAGAGCCGCAGCAGCTTCTATCGTACTTTGGAAACAACATGCAGTCTATTAATCATTCACAGAGGATCACTATTATGTGTATTACATAGTTTACATAGCTATTGATTGCATGATTCATCGCCGCTATCCCAAAGTGAACTTTATCACTGCCACAGAGCAAGTTTAGCGTACTACTGTTTCATACTTCTTTATAATAATATCACTTCCCAAATAGTAAGATTTACTAAGCATATTAAGCTCTGCAAGTCTGATAAATCTGTCATCAATAGTTTGCATCTGTGTGGGCTACTTTGCAGGCTGGTTTTACAGATAAAGAGAGAGACTGTATTTATCTTTCTAGTAATCCTTTATTTACAAAATTTACACATTAAGTAGGCATTACAGAGAGGCACAGAAGCAAGCATGCAGCCAGGGCTAATTTTAAAAACAAACGAACCCCAAAATGGTAAGTCAATTCTTTCATCAACTTAAATCTAGAAACTAGTTATGTTCACCTTGTCTTGGGTATATTACCCTGATCTGTTTCTTCCACTTTACAGATTGACATTCACGGGTCCTGTAGAAGCACAGGGTACTTTCCCCCTTCACTGTTAAAAAATAGATGTTGCCTATACCTGATCACAAAACGTGCACCCAACAGTGTATGCTTTTCTCATATATACGTAAAGAAATATTATTGTAATAAGCATGTGTAAATCCTCTGATAAAAATGGTGTTGTTTGAAAATCAAAAGTAGGAACAGCACCCAAAGTCTCCCAACACATTTTAGAGGAATGGCAGTAACAGTTCGATTTGAAGTTAATGCTGACACATACAGTAGCTGTTCTGTCCAAAGCCTGCTTTGGATAAAAATATACATGAAAACAAAAATGGGCTTTAGCTTTAAAGAACTGATTGATAACGTCTTGCTCTAAAATAAGATTAATTATCCAAAGGCTTTGTATTAAGCTTTCTTCTAAGCCCTTTTCAATGTATCCAGCTGCCCTTGCTAGTTGATTCAAAGCTAAAATAAAGTTGTCAAAACATCATTTTTCTTAACACTGAGAGTTAATCAAGAATCAGAGCTGGACTATGCCTGGGGTTTTCTATGCTTTCAATTTTACTGAAGTCATTGAAAACAGAGAGTAAGTCACCCTTCTGCCGTTTTATTCTTGCTCTGAGAGTCAAGATAAAAATGTTGGAAGGAAATTCATCCTGTTTGGGAACTCATGCATTTTCTTTCATACTTGTTAAAGTTATCATGGGTATTTAATAAATTTGGTAACTTGGATATAGTCAGAAGGTTTATACATTCTAGTTCAACTTTCACTATAATTATGTTTATGTTGAAACATAATTTTTTCTCAGGGCATTCATCCGATGACAGGTGATTTTTTAAAAATATATGAGTAGGAATCAAAGTAGCATGGAACAACTTACAAGAAGTTTAATTTGTTTATGCTTTTTTAAAAATCTCCACTGTAAACTGATTTCAAAGTTGAGAGTTATTTCAAAACCAGTTTATGGTAAAATATTTAAAAAAGAACCACAATTGTGTGCCATTTTTTTCTCCTGCTAAATACTGATATGTAGATGTAGTTTAATGGCACTACTAATTTTAAGCGTGTCTCCAATCAGAAAAATGTTGTTTTACAAAGCAGCCAATGTATTGAGTTCCAATCATTTAAATTGCTCTGATCCAACTTGAAACATACAGCCCAAGTTATACTTAATGTCTGATTTTTTTTTTTTTTAAAGGAGGGGAGGTGTTTAGTTTATCTGATACTAAGGATACATTTGTTTCTAAATAACCCCCTGAGCTTGGAAAGAATGCTAAGCACAACATTCAGAAGACTAAAATAGTATCTCGAATAATTTGTATTTTCCTATACCAGTCACTAACGTATTCCCCTATCCACCTTTACAATCACTGCAGCGTAAAGTAACAGAAAAATTAGTTTATTCATATTTTAATGCACTTCAAGGTTTGAAACAGGGAATATATAAAACTGGAAAACTGTTTTGTAAGGTCCATGCATTTAGTTTAAATTTTCACTTTAAGGAACAGATCAAGTCATATAAATGTGCGCACGCATGCACGCACACACAAGAATACACACTTAGGATGTTCCTAGAGAATCTGAAAAGCAAATGGCTCAAATAATAGGCTACTAGTGTAGCTATTTATATTCTAGTCTTTGCCCCCTATAAAGCAGCAATAGAATTGATCAAAACTTATCTATTAAATCAATAAGACAACATTTCTCATTCAAGTGCATCTTAGTGTAATTACAAATTTCTATTCATTTTAGGTGATCTCATCACCAACTTCCCCAGAAGAAACTCCAAATTTATACCTATTCTGTGAAATTCCTAATTAGTCTATTTCTTTTGGATTAAACCCACTTAAACTTCAACACCACACATCAAATGGGAATGTTCTATGCATACCACCAAGTATAAAGATGTTTTTGAGCCACAATGCATATTTCAGGAAACTCAAATGTTCTATTTGAAGCAATGCGTATCTCAGCAAATGCAAAGTGTAAACTTCTAAATAATAATACACTGAATCTTAATTCTTTTGTGGTTGTTTTAAGCTGCAGGATATACATAAAATAATACATAACCTGTATTTTTGTCCCTGTTGCTTTTGAGTAATACAGAAAGGATAATGATATACTAGCAGCATCCCGCCACCACACCGCCTTTTTAAATAAACCATTACAAATTCAAATAGTTTGACCCCAAACCTACTGCCACAATGTGATACAAAACATTCCATGCACAGGGTTTTGATGACTTGGTTAAACATTCTCAACATCCTGTCCAACTAGCAGCCCCCTCCTATGTATCCCAAAGCTTGCTACAGCTTCACTAAAGTTCTGGTGAAGATTAAGAGGAGTTAGAAAGTAGGTAAAGAATTTGTCCTGACAGAACCTGCTTGGTGGTCAGACAAAAAAGATTGGCTGTAACACATGGAACTCAAATAGGTCCAAACCAGCTGAAATCACATCCTTCCACTTAAGGAGTACTATGGACAGAATTAATGATATTAACCAATTTGCTCAACAGATTTTAATCAAGTTTAACATGAGGTATAATTACATAAAACATATAGTTCACATATAGGAACATTTTCGCACTTCTGAAACGCATCCCAGTCGGTTTCAATACTAGACAGTCAGTACTGTCAGACAGTCAGTGATTTTCTTTTCTGATTTGTGGAAATAATAAAGTCAACACTTCAATTTAGTGAGTTAGAATTGAATAATAAAAAGATAAAGTTAAAATTATTTCCTTGTGTTTGATCTCCGCACATTATTTCTTGATAAAAGAAAGGCCAGCCATAGTATTTAAAGGTCAGTTCAAAGAAATCATCAAAGGAAGTCTAGGATGAACTTCCAATTGTTTTCTCTTGTTTGAAATCTCTTAGGTAGCAAAAGAAAAAGTCATCTTGTTTTTATAAATATACAGAAGCCAATAATTCACAGCCAAATAGCCAGTTCTCTTTTGTACAATGTCTGTGCAGAGTTAGAATCATCTGATTTTAAGTCTTGACATCATCCATTCAAGTCCTTGGCATAATCTGTAAAAAAAAAAAAATTAAACCAAAATATAACTTCATTTGTGACAAATTTGAAATCAAAGCTATGGTTTTTTGATATATTAGGGCTCCGATTCTCACATCTTTACAAAATATATGGAAATCATAATAATCTTCACTGAAGTAATGTGCTGTAACTTGTGACTCTTTTCATTTTGAAATCCAGGGACAGGTCTGAGTTCTAGCTTCTGGTAGGGAAAATGTGGTTTAACCGCCTCCAAAGGAAGCCAATGTCGCACCAAAATTTCATACACACACGCACACACACACACACGTTGTGGTTGGCAGTGGGGGGCTAGGGCGTGATTTTTCTTCCTCTGATTTAAAGTGGAAATCTGAAATCGACCAATCAGTCCTTCTAATGAGATAGTTACAGAAAATGAGATGGAGCAATAGAGACGAGAGGTTTTTCATCAAGTTTGTAGCTGTGATGCAGCCCAGATTTAGAGCCACTAGAATCAACCTTATTTATTTGTAATATAATTTTTAGATTATAATTTATTCTTCAAAGAGAAACTTTCTTCAGATACAAATAAGTATTTTTCTTTGATGATTTTCATTAATTCTGGGATTGTACCATAATATTTAGAAACATTTGAAAATTTAACTGATTTTTTTAATGGCAGAAATTTTATGATATTTTACAGTAGTATTTTATATTGATCACATTATAGTATCTTACTGTATTTATTACTAAATTTTAAACTATGGATAAATGTAATAGGTAAGGTAGAAATTTTTTTCCTTCTCTCTTTTTATCTTTTTTCCTCAAGGTTTTAAGGTTTAAAGAGTATTTGAGTTGGGCTTTTAAAAATGTATTTAGGTATTTTGATGTTTCCCCCCTATAAATTCCTTAAGAATATATTCAATAAAAATTAAAACCCCAAATATTTTCTTGATATTACTTAGGTAACCTCTCAAAACTATATGGCAATTAGAAGGCACAAAATTCTTAGACAGAGATGTACTTTGTGATCAGACTACTATATTCCGTTCTCCTCAAAGCCATCCTTGAATAGCATTTGGAATGTCAATTAACACAATTGTTATGGGTAAGACTGCTAATGAACACATAGTAACATGTTCAAATAATACATACTGAAAAATCGACATGTTACCAACCAGTTTCTATGCTCAATTTAGTTAAAGCCTGGGCATAACCAAAGTTATTTGGCTTTGCTAGTTAAAACCAAGTTAAATGGTTTTTTGCTTTGCTAGTTAAATTGTGTTAAATTAAATGCTTTAACTACTGCATAAACCCTTGGAAGCCCCCAATGCTCATCTTTTAAATTTGAACAAAATATTTCTGCCAAAGGAAAAAAACATACATTATGTACAAAACAACCATTATGTATTTGGTGCTATCACATCTGACATAATTATAGCATCCTTACTGTTCTCTAAACTTGGTTGTTATTGTTTGCAAGTACTTCCTCACCACACTAGATAATATCATATTAGTCAGTGTGGTGTGTCCTTCTTGTGTATATACAATAGCTTGTTCTGCCAGTATTGGTGGAGGTGTTGATTCCTATGTTTCCTTTTTGGGGGCTATGGAGAGCATTTACTCATTGGCAAATTAGAAATGTTACGTCTATCAAAAAACAACCCACAGTTACAAAAGTAACAACTCAATCTTCATTACAAAAGTAACAACCTAACCTTCCACAAGAGGAACTGTGTAAGAACATTAATTACATAGAGCAGGCCTATCAAACTGACGGCCCATGGGCCAGATGTGTCACATGCAGGCCATGCAAAGGTAAAGAATGTCATGATGTGATTGAGTTTGACATCCATGACTTAGATGAACACAAATTCACTACAGCAATCAAAACTCCAGAAAAAAGGAAGAGTGCCTAGACAACAGCTTCCAACTTGCATAATTTTAACAAAAATGCTTGACCATTTTTGACAATAGTACAACCAAGATAAGCTACAAAAAGATTGTAAAAACACTATCATAAACATCTCAGAAACAACCAACAAACTATTACAACCACATGTCATCACCATAGCATGCCAACAATCTAAAGCTTTCCAAATTAATTTAGGTAACCCAAAAGATCTAATGGGGGGAAAAACCGGAGTCATCTACATCAGTGTTTCCCAACCTTGGCAACTTGAAGATATTTGGACTTCAACTCCCAGAATTCCCCAGCCAGCGAATGCCGGCTGGGGAATTCTGGGAGTTGAAGTCCAGAGATCATCAAGTTGCCAAGGTTGGGAAACACTGATCTATATGATATAATGTAAAGACAGCTACTATACAGGAGAGACAGGCAAAAGAATGGCAGAGCACAGCCATGAACATCAAGCTGTGGTTAAAAAAAAAGATAAAAATTGTTGCTCTCACAACCCAGAGAAAGAATTAACCATAGTTTCAGCTGGGAAACTGTGAGCATTTTTAGACAAAATTGCCAAATCCAAAAACACCACAGAATTCCTAGAAGCTGGGCACTCAGATAAATCAGTCATCAATAAACACTGGAATAAATGTTATTTATACAGCACAAAAATTCAAGCAGAAAATATCCTAATCAAGGAACTACAAAGGGGGAAATCACACTTCCACCAACACTGGCAGGGTAAGCTACTGTATATAAATAGAGCAAACACCACACTCACTAGCACTGATGATGTTACTTAGATGGGTAATGAAATCTCTGCAAACAAATACAAATAGTCCTTAACTTATGACCAAAATTGACTCCAGAATTTCTGTTGCTAAGGCAGCTGTTAAGTGATTTTTACCCCATTTTCAACTTTCTTTTTGCCATAGTTGTTAAATGAATCTCTGCAGTTAAGTGAACCATGTGATAATTAACCCTGCTGTTGTGTTTGCATTTACTATACACTTGTACTCTTTTGGGTGTTACAAAATGTAACAATCAGTTTGTAGCAAAAAGAAAAAAACAAAACAAAACCACACTCATTCCTTCAAATGAGGAAAAGTCAATTAATCACAAGTTTCCGATCCCCATGACAAATAATCTATAGGGTCTCAAATTTCATTTCGGGTCATATAGACCTGAGCATAGTATCAGGGTTAAATGATTCTGGTTTCCCATACTGATTTGTTGGAAGCCAACTAGGAAGATTACGAATAATGTTCACAGGATCCTGGGACACTGCAACTGTCATAAATACATGCCAGTTGCCAACCACCTGAATTTTGATCACATGACCATGGGAATGCTGCAACTATTGTAAGTGTGAAAAAAGGTGTCACTTTTTTCAGTGCCCTTGTAACTTTGAATATTCACTAAATACATAGTTTTAAACTGAGTATTACCTGGAATCAAGCTAAGATAGTGCCAAAGACTCCATAGTTGAACCAAGCTAAATATATTCTCTTCTACTGACTTACTTACATCTGCAGAGCTTGGTAAAGTAATTATCTCATTACTTTATGTAGATCTTTATGTTAAAAACTGTAATTTGAAAACAAAATACTTCTTACCCTTCGCCAGTAAGAGCGCAGCATGCCTGGATGTGCCACTGGTGATCCTTAATAGATGTTAGTTTCAGGAACTGAGAAATTTCAGCTACCGTCATGCAGTTTTTAACATCCTGTTTGTTAGCAAAGATGAGCAAGCCTGCTTTTCTCAAGTCCTATAGTAAAATATATATATTCTCCATTTTATTTTTTTCCTGTTATACCACTAAACTATTATATTTGTAGTTGTATTTAACACTTAAGATTTAAATTAGCACTGATTTTAAAATGCAGTAAACCAACACAAATTCTATGCAAATCACAGCAGAGCAGCCCCATGTCAAACAATCAGAATTCAACTAAAAGGTCACTTCCCGCAATTCTAAGAAATATTTACATTTAAACCTGAATGAATTTCTAAGAATGAATTTCTAAGATGATAGCGAACCATAGCGATAGAATACTGTCAACATCTCTTTGTATGCCCAGACTTTTTACACAATGTAGGGATATCATTGTTCAGAGAACATTGGTTCACAATTAGAAAATATTGTGACATATGCAAAATCTAAATACTAACAGTGCCTTAGAACAAAGGACCCACTGTTGGTATTAAATTATTTCATATTAAAAATGGGGGGAAGAGGAATATTGGTTTCGCAGTCTATACAGCTGTTGGATTGCAAGTGTTTGAAGTGGAGTATGTAGATAGACAGACTTACATGTGCGTATAGATTCCCCATCTACATTTAAAATCTGCAAATCGATAGCAAATCTGTCATATACCTTGTCAGAGTCATACCAACTGAATTTAATTTCCATAATACAGTATTTAAAATATGAGCGTTTAAAAATAATGCTCTTTGATTATTGATCCATTATCAAATTTGTAATGCTTATAAAACCTTCGATTCTTTCAACGTAATATAATAAAAAATAAATGAAAGCGAATCATTTGACTTTTTTTATATGGAATTTTTAGTCTTATATCCTAACATATCCTAATATGTAGGTGCTATCAAATAAATGCAATTATTAATACCATATATCACTTCTGCTACCATCGCCCAGAATATACTTACTTCACACAGACTATGCTGTTGCTGATGACAGTTTTAATAACAAAAAGTATCATACTTTTAATCTCTAAGAAATTTGAGGCTAATGTTATTTTGGAAAGCATACCTACTAATTTCTACAACTACATTTTATTATTTCCTTAAGTAACATGCAAAATCTTTTTTTTTTAGTTTGTAGTGAAAAAGTCAGACATAATACATACTGTACTATTCTAAAAATTATTAAATCTAGAAGTTCCCCAATCTTCTAGAATTGGGGGGGAGGGACTTTATTTAATATTCTGGAGGTGATTGCTAACATGGAAGTACAATCAGAAACTAGCCACAAAACTTAAGCATCAATTTATAAATTGTTTCTGCTTCAGTCAATTTTTTTTAAAAGGACTTACCTCATGTGCTAACATTTTATACAGTTCTTCTTTAGTTACGGAAATTCTTTCTCTGTCTGTACTATCGACAACAACTATCACAAACTGTAAGAATCAGAGATATTTGTAAATTAAGAATGTCCATACATATCTTGAATCATAAATCAGAGATTGCTTCCATAAAAAATCCTTATAAAACATTACCAATTAAGACAATTACAATATTGCAAGAATTGATAAATGAAACTGTCCAATCCAACAAGGAGTTTCTGTGTAACTTTTTGAGGAGTATATCCAATAGGCAATTGCCATAATTTTGGCAGCTGCATTGACTAGCAGTATTCTACTAAATATTAGAACACCATAACTACTGATCCAAATGCCCTAAATAAACATTCTCAGAAAGTTTAATGCTAGCTTCGCAACCATGTCTATGTAGCAATTACATTGTTACGGTAAGTGCTTTGTTTCTAACACAGTAAAAGATACAGTGTTCCCTCGATTTTCGCGGGGGTTGCGTTCCAAGACTGCCCGCGAAAGTCGAATTTCCGCGAAATAGCGGTGCGGAAGTAAAAACACCATTTTTGGCTAAGGGCAGCCAAAAACTACCCCCACGCACCCTTTTTCAAGGCAGCGCAAGGAGCTGGGCTTGAAGTTGGGGTCGGGGAGCGACGAAAGTGCGGAGGCCGGCAAAGATTGTTTTGAATGTCGGCTGCCCCCGCCCCCCCAGGGCTTCTGGCCCCCTCGCCGCTACCCCCCACCCGCCCGATCCGCCCCTCTCACCGGCTTTCTTGGGACACGGGTCCTCCTGCAGCAGCGCTGGCAGCTACGGCTTCTCATCCTCCTCATTCGGCCGCTAGCCGCTCTGAGCGCTTTGAGAATGCCCGCCCCGCCCCTCTCACAGTCCCTTAGCTGAGAGCGCTTTCGTCTCAGCTATCAGCGAGGGGGCTGCAGGAGAGGCGGGGCAGGCATTCTCACAGAGAGGGAGGGAGAGAGGGAGAAAGAGAGAGAGAGCAAGAGGGGGGAGAGTGGAAGATAGAGAGAGAGAAATGATAGAAAAAAGGGGAGAAAAAAAGAGAAATGAGAAAATGACTGAAGCAGAGAATGACAGGAAAGAGAGAGAAAGAGAGAGAAGTGACTCTTGGTGATGACGTATGATGTCATCAGGTGGGAAAAACCGTGGTATAGAAAAAAAACCGCAGAGTATTTTTTAATTAATATTTTTTGAAAAACCGTGGTATAGCCGTTTCGCGAAGTTTGAACCCGCGAAAATTGAGGGATCACTGTACATGTATTTTTGTCTGCCAGTACCTTAATTTGTATTACTGAATTTGATGTATTCTTTAGTTCACACTGATTTCAGAGACAGCACTGCTATGAGTCTGTTGTCTTCTTCACCTCAATAGCTCCAGTCAGCCTAGCCAGCGAGGAAAATTTAGCTCTTCATAATGACCCTGTACTAAGGTTTTAGGGCACAATTACTGTACTATTTGAAAGATACTATACAGTTTTTCAACTGAGTAAAGTTTATAAATAGTAGAGATAATTTCATAGCAGCCTCACTTCATGGAAGGTCAGATGTCATAGTTATCAATGTCTGTGATATACAGTTGTAATGTATATGTTACCCAAAGGTTTTCAAGAATTATAAATCAAATGAGGTAAAGATACCGTATGTCTTGAAAAAAATTGAAAACCATCCTACTCCTCCTCATGTATGCTCATAAGTCCACATGTCCACACACATCCTATTCTCATGTACAGGAGGTTGGTGGTTCTGTATCAAAATTTGCCCTATCATTTAACAGAAAAGTGAATTCTGATGTTGATTAGTGAGCTAACCTCAAAGAAAGTACTTTCCCTGCAAAATATATTTTTTAAAGGGTATATAAATATCTTGGAAAAAGGGTAATTGTTAACTTTATAAATAGCCACTTTTAATAGGTACTTTAAATTAATTGTTTATTTAAGTAAATAAGTTATTCTGTTTCATTTTAAAACCAACAAAGTAAATTATTGATTCATATCTTAAAAGTTTTATATGAAATGATCCACAGCAATGTTTTAGAGTGAAACATTATTTTCTGGGGTGAAAATATCCAAACAGTTACTACAAGGGAGCAAAGAAACCATTTCAAAGGTTGTCTGGATTTCTGTACTTCAGATATGGTGCCCCTACTTTTAAGATTTCCTTATAAGTATTATGCTCTTACCTCAGTATTTGTATAATATGTGTTCCATGATGATCGAAGAGATTCTTGGCCTCCAATATCCCACATAAGAAAACGTGTATTATTAACTACAATCTCTTCCACATTGCTACCTATTGTTGGGGAAGTATGCACTACTTCATTCATAGAGCTGCAAAAGAAAAAAAAACACTTCATTTTCTTTTCTATGGTGATAGTAATCTAAGTTATGACCTGGTTATGACCTATAAAGCCCTTCATGGCATCGGACCAGAATACATCCGGGTCCGCCTTCTGCCGCACGAATCCCAGCGACACGTTAGGTCCCACAGAGTTGGTCTTCTTCGGGTCCTGTCAACTAAACAATGTCGTCTGGCGGGACCCAGGAGAAAAGCCTTCTCTGTGGTGGCCCTGACCCTATGGAACCAGCTCCCCCCGGAGATCAGAATTGCCCCCACCCTCCTTGCCTTTCGTAAGCTCCTCAAAACCCACCTCTGTCATCAGGCATGGGGGAATTGAACTACCCTTTTACCCCTATGCCTATACAATTTATGCATGGTATGTTTGTGTGTATATTTGGTTTTAATAAGGGTTTTTAAATTATTTTAAACATTAGATTTGTCACATGCTGTTTATTACTGTTGTTAGCCACCCCGAGTCTACGGAGAGGGGCGGCATACAAATCTAAAATAAAAATTAAAAAAAAATAAAGTTATAAAAATAACTTACATTTATTTCTGAAATATTTGTAATATAATATTATATATTTTAATAGAATTAAAATCTTAGTAAATTAGCATAGAATTTAATTTTTTTACAAACCATTTGTTTTTGCATGTCTTAAAAATAAGAATGTTTCATTCTACTCTTAATTAATAAATATGATTATATTGCCAAAAATGATTATGTGCAAAACTTAAAATTTTCTTCTGGGCAACACTGCACACCTGAGTGATGCTGAAATTTTCAGGCTTTTTTGCTATTTATTTGAAGAAAATTCCTGAGAGGCTGATCCAACCACCAATCAGCTACTCGGAGGCAGCAGACAGGGAAGAGGCTATTTACTATAAAGACGCTAGCCAGATGAATACTGCATGGACGTTCGGAGGCAGGAATTTTTTTTTTCTTGTTTTCCTCCTCTAGATCTAGGTGTGTCTTATGATCAAGAGTGTCTTAATGAGCGAAAAATACGGTACATACATATGGAGATTTCAGCCTAGTGCTGTCAAGGGCAGCATTTTAAATCAACAAGGCAATTCAAATCACTTGTTCAAATTACTTTATACTTACAACTGATAAAGAATAGTAGTTTTTCCGGCATTATCAAGCCCAACTATTATCACTTTGTGCTCTGCAATGAAAAATTGAAAAAGAAAAAAGAATGGTTGAGCATATGTTTCAGACCTTGTTCTAGCCACTGGCAAAACTATCTGCAGCTAATGGGAAATGCACACTAAAATATCTGGAAGTTACTAGGTTGCCTATTTCTAGTTATACGTTCACCGATTCTATAATCACCTACTTCAATTATTCTTATTGTGAACTGTACAGATAAGCCTTGACTTATAACTGTAATGAAGTCTGCCCATTATGGTCATAAATCATAAAGCTTTTGTATGAACTTGGCTGTTTTCTAGTACTGATGTTACCTAGTTTGATAATGATAAGGCCTGCAAGTTCAAAGATCAAGGACCCCACACAGACACTACTTACATCCCTGAAATTATTTCTGTCTCCATTCATATAAATCATGAGAATATGGAACAGAGAATTTCAGCTTGTCATATTACATCACTACATGTATTAATACCACCTTGGAAGAACATTTCCAACACATTACAAGTAGTCCTTGACTTACAACAGTTTGTTCAGTAACTGTTCAAAGTTACAATGGCACTCAAAAAAGTGACATGACCAGTTTTCATACTGACCACTGCAGTATCTCTGTGGTCATGTGAATTCAGATAGTCGATAATAGGTATATAATTAAAATTTATCACCTTTTGTGACATTCTGACAAGCAAAGTCAATGGGAAAGCCACATTCATTTAACAACTGTGTATTAACTTAGCAACTGCAGTGATTCACTTAACAACTTTCGACTACTACAATGCTCTCTACATGGGGCTACCTTTGAAGAGTGTTCGGAAACGTCAGATCGTCCAAAATGCAGCCATGCAAGCAGTTTTGGGCCTCCCAAGATATGCCCATATCTCGTCATCACTCCGCAGACTGCATTGGCTGCCAATCCGTTTCTGGACAGAATTCGAAGTGTTGGTTATGACCTATAAAGCCCTACATGGCATAGGCCCAGACTATCTCTGAGAGTGCCTTCTGCTGCACAAATCCCAGCAACTGGCGAGAGTTATTATTATTATTTATTAGTTTTGTATGCCGCCCCTCTCCATAGACTCGGGGCGGCATACAAGAGTTGGTCTCCTAAGGGTCCCGTTGACCAAACAATGTCTCTCTGGAATCAGCTCCCCCTGGGTTATTTGCACTGCCCCCACCCTCCTTGCCTTCCGAAAAAGCCTAAAAACTCATCTTTGTCACCAGGCCTGGGGCTGATAGATCTTCCCCCTGACCAACAAATGGTTTTTTTTAGTATGATTGTTGAGTGAATGTTAATAGAAGTTTTTTAAAACCAGAATTTTAAGGATTGCTTTTTTATGTATATTAATTGGATTGTTTTATTATTGTTCTTGTATATGTTGTCAGCTGCCCCAAATCCTTGGAGAGGGGCAGCATACAAATCCAATAAAATAAAATAAATATATAAACTGTGGCAGGAAAAGTCATAAAGTGGGACAAAACTCAACAAATTTCTCTTAACAAAATAAAATTTGGACTCAATTGTGATTTTAAGTCAAGGACTACTTATAACAATGTATATACTGCTCAGGTCTCTGGATGTTTTTTGACACAGAAATGATTATCATATGACAATGAATGCCTGGGGACTTCAGAATACTAATAATATATTGAAATGGGTCCACTGTTATTAACACCTACTCTTTGCCTAATACATTTTTAAAATCTTTTTAATGTTTCTATAATACTAAAGTCTTTAATAGTAATTATAATAATTTATTTGTAAATATTGTTTTGTACAGAATTCAGAATACCTTGATATTATCAGTTTGTTCTCTCAATGATACCTAACATACAGTCATACTCTACATAAAATATTAGCATTTTTTGTTTTTAACTTTATTCTTTTAAAATATATTCCACACTGTCTTTATTTTATTCATTCATTCATTCATTCATTCAATGAACTTTAATTTACTTTCTGAAGTTATTCTTCAAATATCAAATTATATCATATCATATCATATTCTGGTATATAAAAACCAGTACAAGGGTACAAAAATTAGACAAGTAGGCAAATGTATCAGTTAGAAACTTTGTCAGTGTAATATTATTCAACCAAAATTGAGCACTACAAAACTCACAGAGTATTGGATTCGCATGCCACATCTGTAGCATCCCAAAAAAGTTTTATAATTTCTTTTTAAATTTTAGATTAAAAGAGTTGGTTGTGAATCTGCACAAATTCTAGTTATTATTAACTATGATTTAGTGTTGGTAAACCATGTTTTGGAAATTTTTTGGTTTTATTATATGGCATCAAGATTAATCACTATTTCAGATTTGGAAATAACACTAATCTAAAAAGGAAATATTCCATATTTGACTGACAAAGATAGTAGTAACAAATACTGAATCATAATCCAATCCTATATTTAAATTAAATGAATAGTAACTCTAGTTCCTTTATTTTGATTTTTGGTAGACAGATATAGGACAGATATTCAAATAACATTGTTTTATCTATGGAGCCTCAATTCTCTCCCCACAATATGAACTGAGAATTCAACCTAAAAAGTGCAAAATAAAAGTATTTTCTACCAAGCATGCCATTTTTTAGATATTCAGATAAATTTTCTACTGAGGTTCCCTTAATGTAATTTTTTTTTAAACATTACATTAAAGTCAACTACATTGGGTTTCTACATTGGCTCAACTACATGCATAAGGAAGCGTTTGGAGGTGTGGTTTTGGAAGCGATTGGGGCAGCAAAGGAAGTGTCTGGAGGGGTGATTTTGGAAGCGATTTGGGACAGTGAAGGAAGCATTTGGAGGGGTGATTTTGGAAGCAATTTGGGGCAGCGAAGGAAGCGTCTGGAGGGGTGGTTTTGGAAGCGATTTGGGGCAGCGAAGGAAGTGTCTGAAGGGGTGATTTTGGAAGCAATTTGGGGCAGATCCTTCCTGCGCTGCCCATCTCCACTCATTTGCCTCCGTTAGGACCTCCATTCCTCGCTTCTCCTTGCTGCCTGTTTCCACTCTGTTTGCCTTCGCTTCATCCACCTGCGACTTTTTTTTAAGCCTTAAAGTTTTGGATTTTCCTAATGGGTTTGCACGCATTATTCGCTTTAACATTATTTATTTATTTATTTATTTATTATTACTTAGATTTGCATGCCGCCCCTCTCCGAAGACTCGTGCATTATTAATTCCTATGGGAAACACTGTGCATTATTAATTCCTATGGGAAAAATTGCTTCCACTTATGAATGTTTCTGTAACTCTGCCTTTTCCGGTTACAGTTTCAGAGACTTGGGTTTGTAAGTGGAAGCTTCTTGAGAAGAGGCAAAAAAATCTTGAACACTCGGTTCTTATCTGGAAAAGTTCGTAAGTAGAGGCGCTTGTAGGTAGAGGTACCACTGTATATGCATTTCTGAATGAAAGAGAGAATAAAGAAGTACTACTAAGGGAAGACACAGAATTAGAGAAAATTTTAAGAGATAAAAGTGACAATACAAGGTCATAGGCAGGTAATATATATAGGATGTTAACCCAGGCAGACGTGTGTGTAATCCAAGGATTAACCAGATGGTGGCAAAGTGACCTTCAAATAGATGTACAAGAGATGAAGAATATAGTGGAGAATATAAGGAAAATCGAGAATACAAGGGTTAGAGAAATGAGAAGGAAAATATTACACAAGTGGTACCACACACCTGTACAACTTGTGCATATCTTTTGGAATGTTAAGGTAGTTTGTTGGCATGGATGTTTATGCATGTTTTGGGAGTGCTTGGTAGTGCAGAAATTTTGGAAAGAAATGCAGAACGAGATTAACAGAATGTTAAAATATAAAATGGGTGTTACAAAGGAGATGGCAGTATTAGTAATGAGGAGGGATATGGGTGATTTCAGAGAAATTAAGGAAGCAGCTATAGAAAGTGCCCAGGCAGTAACAGTTTTCGGTTGGAAGGATGCAACAAAATGGACAATACAAAATTGGTACTGGTACTTGGTAGAACACATTCAATTTGAAATTATGGATACTAAAATATATATGATTAATGAAAATAAAGTGAAAAAACTAATGGGAAGATGGGACAGGGTTAGAGGTTTTATGGTCAGTAGAATATAAGAATAAATTGGAATCATTCTATATTTTGTAAATTTGTTAATGTTCCTGGTTTAAAATATTATAAGTCAGTAGACCCTCATTTGGTAGAGGGATAGAATTAATGATGTTGAGTGGCGGGAGCACCTATCACTGTGCATTATTTTTGTGTAGTATGTATTTGTTTTTTATTATATTATTATAAAAATCAATAAAACAACTGTCCCATTTAGCAATGGAAATCTTGGCTCAATTATGGTCATAGATCGAGGAGCAACTGTTCTTGATCTCCCAAGATGCAGCATGCTGCTTCAAATTGAGTCTATAAAACACAAAGACCAACACTTGAATGGCACAGTTTAAAAAAACCTTATTGACCAAATAATTGGAATTTTTTTTGTCTTATTTTTTATGTGCACGGCCCTTGGTTTTTGAACTTGTGTTAAACAAGAATACAGTATTTTATGTAGCTAGAATTGGTAGAATTGACTGCTTATTTCCATACAATTGATTCCATACAATTGCATCAAACAACTGATACAAAAGGCCTAAACGCATAGTTAAATATTAAATAGGTTCTTTAAGAAAATTCTTGTTTGCTGGGTATTTTCTTATCATTTGTGGTTATCCCTGTCCAAATAAGGATATGTAACTACAGTGATCCTGCCTTACTAGTTTTATTATTTATTAATACAGTGGTTAGTTTCTGAAAACAGACAAGCTATTTCAACTTGTGTAAAATATGATTATCAGATCTTTTTGCCTCAGGCACTGAGATTAGATTTCATTTTATTTCTAAGCCCTATTCATGTTCCTACTAGAATTAACTTAAAACTTACTTGGCAGAAAGTAAATGCACCTTATTCCATATGTATCTATCCAAAATAAAGGCTTTCTTTCAAATGTTTTGGGCTTATCTCTCTGCATAGCTTTATTGGTGCCTTTATTATTACTTTTTGGTATTTTAATACAGTAATACCCAGATTTTGGCAGTGTTGTATTCTTCAAGTTTGTACTAAATGGTAAAGATGCAATAGTGGTATTGTGTTTATAATATTTTGATGCTAGATTCTGTTTTATGCAGTGCACAATTTTATTGCTTATTGTAATTTTATTCTATTTTGTTTTGAGTTTGTGTTATCATATAGATGATTATTAAGAGTAAACACTAACTTGATGGCACATATGGTAATTGGTAAATTTAATTTGTCTGTGATTTATCTAAATAATTATTCAAGTTTTTTATTCTAATAATGGAATCACTATAATGCACAAGTGCATATCAGCTGTTATATTACATTTAAAAGCAATCATAATAGTTATTGCATGTTCTGCCGGTGTTTCCCAACCGCCCGTAATTACATGGTAATTAGTCCAGAAAGACACACACCACACGATAGAAAGAAAACCAAAAGTCTTTATCAACAGAAAAGCAGAAAAAACTCCCTTTTTAAATGTCAAAGGGATTTTCTGGTACACACAAGGCACAGGTTGAATGCAATCCAATTTCTCACCCAGTAACTGGGAAAATTGAGCCCAATTCCAAAGTCCACACACAGTCCACACACAGTCTTGAACAGGAGAACAGCAAAAACCACGATCTTGACGAAACTATGAATCAGATAAACTTCTACAAGGCTAAACCAGCACACTGTTCTTTTTATCTGTAGCACTAATTACAGCAGCCCCACCCAACCACAGGTGGCTTCACTTATCTCCTGTAATAATCCTTCAGTTGTTCTCTCCTATGCATCACTCCATGCATGTGTGAATCTGTCATAAGTTCTTGTTCAGAATCCAGGGATGATAAGGATGATTGATCTCCTCCTGGGCTGTCTGCCAAACTCCCCCCTTCCCTGCTACTCACGCTTCCTTCGTCAGAGGAGCCTTCATCGGGAGATTCTATCAGGAGCAAAACAGGCCTATGGCGTGTGGATGTTTCCCCCACATCCACCTCCATATTCCTTGGGGCAGGAGCTGGGCCAGAGCCAACCACAACACTGCATGACTGACTACATATAACCACATGAACTAATTTCTCTCAAATTATAATTAACTCCTAAGGGAAAGAAATAATGGCAAAGCAATGGCACAAGATGCTTAATTAAAGATTAAAGTTAAAATTTTTTGCAGAAACTTGTCTTCTGCAAGATCCAAACATTTGACTATTTCCTTTTAACTCTAAGTGAAACTCAAGGAGGCACTGGTTTTTGTGTGCATGGCAATATAAAATATTTTATTTGCAGAGATAGTCCTCAACTTACAACCACAATGGAACCTGGAATTTTGATAAGCCATTGCAGTTGAGGCACCACATGACCAGGCTCGATTATAAGAGCAGTTTTACAATGACCTAAAAGCGAGTCACCAGTTATAAAGCTAATCACACGAACAGTAGCCATATCCATTCTTCCAAATGGGCATTTTTCTGCTAGAAACTAGCAAAAATTGTGACAAATTGCAATCAATTATAAATGTGAGCCAGCTGCCAAGGATTCAAATTGTGGGGGAGCAGCAGTCATAACTTTGAGGACAGGTTGTAAGTTTTGAAAAGTCCATCATAATTTTGAACAGTCATTAAACAACTAATTCTACCTCGAGAATACTGTATATATAACAAAATTATCAGAATTTTTCTGTAAGTCTGAGAAGCATCAAAGTAATCAATGAAAGAAGTCAGTCTTGCTGTTTCAGAATGATGTATAAGTTGTCTATGTACATGTATGCACATACAGTGGAACTCCTATTTGCCCAATTCTTCCCTATTAGTTAAGCTCCTATTATTTTGCACTAGCATCTTTCAGTCTCAAAAGACCATGGTAGCATTTCAATTATTGATGGGAGAGAAGCAAGAGAGCTATATCCTGTCTCAGAGCTGGTTTCAGATGGCACTTGCTCAGATAACACAGCTGAAATCTTGCAAGAAAGAAACAGTGTTTTTCACCCTTAAGTACATAAAAGATGGAAACAGAAAATAACCAAAATCAACCTCCACAATTCTGTAGATAAGAGTTTCTATTTACTTTTTATCTAATTCTTTTACACCCTCCCTTTGAACTATTTCCATGTGTTCTTCAAGCTTAAATTTTCAAAGGAAATTTTGTATTTGACAAACAAATGTAGCCGATATTCCTTAACAATTTGATATACTACACAATTAATTTAATACTATTCCACGATTTTATATTATTTTATATTTAATAAAGTCTTGATGTTTTAAATAATATAATTTCAGTTACATCAGAACTAAGATTCTGTAACTTTATAGAACTACAGTATTTTGTTAAACTACAAACCTGTAACAAACCCAAATTTACTACTTTATCATAAGCTTTGTGCCCACCTAAAAAACCCAACAATACATCACACATTCATCAGTCTTTCTCCTGACATTAAATCACTACAAATTATTTTGGCACATTTGAAAAAATATTTAACATAAGAAGGTAAAAAATTACCCTGATAAATTTGACCACAGGCCTAATAGTCCAGCAAGATGCATATTAAAAGCACACAACCAGCCCTCTTCTTAACATTTTAAAGAATTTACAATATATAGTTTTCATTACTGACAGCCTTCTCTCCCACAGATTTACGTCATCTTCCTCAGGAGTTATTCAAAATAGTGGCCATAATTACATTTTGTGTGCTGGTGAGTTCTAGGTTTAATTATGTAAACTATGAAGGCATTATCTTACTATAGGTTCATCCAAAGCATTAGAGAAGAGACATGCAGTATCTGAAGGATTGATAAATCCACAAAAAAGAGTTCAGAAACACATGATTTTTCACCCTCTGTGCATACACAGAAGGCTTTGTGCATGCATAGAGGGTTAAACAAAAGAAAATGGTGATGTCCAGGTGGGTGGGCTGAGCCTTGCATTGTTGCCACTAATGGTTCTCCAAATCACCAGTGACCACCGCTACCAGTACACTGGAACCAGTCTGAACTGGTAGCATTTCATCCCTGCCCTCAGCCTCCAGTGAATAAGCAATTGTGAAATCCAATGTTTCTTTTTGTTTTTGAAGCAGCTAAGAAAGCTCCAAAACAGGATGCCCAGCCACTTTCAGCCTTGCTTTCAAAATTTAAGGCAACGTGGGTTGCAAGTTGGAGAAAGAGGTAAACCATCATTTCAACTATGCAATGTTTCCAAGACTATAAGTATGTACCAATCTTTTAAAAAGGGTAAAAGCAAGGGACCACAAGTGGTTGGCCAAGATGGTAGCAACATAGTATCATGTACTGTTACTAAACTGCCTTTTCTAATAGAGTGGAACCTTAATATTCAACTGTTTTGAAACTCATCAAATTTGGTACTCAATGCATCTTTGACATGAAAATCTTGTCATGGTACTCATCATTTTTGGTACACAACTTACAAGCTTCAACTTGACGGTGTTGGGTACCTTGTGACTCATTACATTATTCCTTATGGGGGGGAAAATGTGATTTGTACTCATCATGCCTCCCGAAACCAATGAACAATCAGTACCAAGTTACTTTGCAGGTCTTCTTATCCAATCCCCTCGCTCAAACAGGAGACCTCTGTACCATTCCAGACAAGTGAAAGACCCCAGTGTTGGAGCACCCACAACTTCTGAAGACAAGTTATTCCACTGATTTAATTGTTCTGCCAGAGAATTTCCCCTTAGTTCTAGGTTGCTTCTCTTCATAATGAGTTTCCATCCATTACTTCTTGTCCTCTCCGATGCTTTGGAGCAGGGGTTTCCAACCTTGGCAACTTTAAGCCTGGTGGACTTCAACTCCCAAAATTCCCCAACCAGTAACATAGTATGGTGCACTGTTACTATATTGCCTTTTCTAATAGAGTGGAACCATGGCTGGGGGATTCAGGGAGTTGAAGGATCAAGGTGAATTCTGGGAGTTGAAGTCCGTTAGGCGGAAAGTTGCCAAGGTTGGAGACCCCAGCTTTGGAGACTAGGTTGGCCCACCCACCTCTTCTTTGTGACAGCCCCTCAAATATTTGAATACTGCTATCATGTCAACCCCTAGTCCTTTTTACTCTAGACACAACCAATTCCTGAAAGCATTTTCTTTCATATTTTAGACTCCAGCCCCCCTAATTATCTTCGTTGCTCTTCTCTGTACTTTCATTAAGAATCCCGACTATGGGACTCTTATCGAAGTCTACCTCCCCACCCCCAAGTGGTGCGAGCGTTTTCCAGACGCGTTGCAAAGTCAGCTCCCAGAGTCCAACAAGGCCAGGACAAAGCCCCGAAGCACCCGGGTTGGAGGGGGTTTCCGGGACTAGACGCCGGGAACCGAACCGACCGCCTTCAAAGCGGTTTCTCTCCTCCCCCTCCCACGAGTCCTTCTTTTTAAACAGGGGTCGCCCTGGCTCCCTCCAGGGCCAGGTCAACCCCAACTAGCCAGCCGAGCCACCCGCCTGCCTGTCTGCCTCCCCCCACGGCCTTCTCACCCTGGTGGTTAAACAGCCTCCATATCCGGGTAAACAGGATTCCCATGCTCAAGCGGCCGAAGCTCTGGCTGCCCCCCTCGGCAGCTCCCTGCGCCCCGCAATCTCGGTCTTCGCGCTCTTCCGCCCGGGCCCAGCCCGCGGCGGCTCACTGTCGGGCCCAAAGCCCCGGCAGGGCTGCGTGGCGAGGAGGAAAAGAAGACAACGGGCAGGCCGGCTCGGACGAAAGGAAGCGCGGCAGGCCCCGCACCCTCGAGGCTGTCGCCGTCGCCGTCACCCGCAGCAACGCCACCGCGCGCCCCTGGCCGCTGCTCACGGACATTGCCGCCGGCCTGGCCTCGCCGCCAACTTCTTAAGGGCCTCCTTCTTTAGGCTTCGCTTTTCCAGGCCTACGAGGTCCTAAGGGAGAGGATAGCCGCCGTAGAATGAACCTCGACGGACACCGTCCAAAGAGACGGAGAAAGCGCGCGCCGGAACGATTTTACCGGCCCCCCCCGCGGGCCTCCGCCCGCCCGCGCGCCAGCAATCTCTGGCTTTTGGGGCTTAAGGGGACAGATGGAGTAAAACATTAGTAGGCGGGGCTACAGGAGAGGGGCGCTCATTGGCTCGCGCTGAGTCCCTCGCTAACTCTATCAACCGAGAAATGCTGCCTCTTCGACTAAAGCCTGTCGTGTCACGTCTTTGTGATTGGAGGAGAAGCGTTCCTGGGTGGAATTTTTGGTAAGAGACTCGTTGCATTTGCGAGGCTGGGCTGAGTGTTAAATGAAACAAACGAGGGAGGGAGGGAAGGAGGGAGGGAGGGAGGGAGGGAGGGAGGGAGGGAGGGAGGGAGGAAGGAAGGAAGGAAGGAAGGAAGGAAGGAAGGAAGGAAGGAAGGAAGGAAGGAAGGAAGGAAGGAGAAAAAAAGAGAAAGGAAAGAAAGATGGGAGAAAGAAAGAAGGAATGAAGAAAAAGAAAGAGAAAGGAAAGAAAGACAGACAGACAGAAAGAAAGACGGAAGAAAAAGAAAGAAGGAAGGAAGAAAAAGAAAGGAAGGAAGGAAAGAAAGACGGAAGAAAGAGAAAGAAGGAAATAAGAAGGAATGAAGAAAAAAGGGAAAGGAAGAAAAAGAGCAGTGGAACTCAATTATTGTCACCTTGCTGGGCTAACTTGAAGAAAGGAAATATGGTTTCCTTGGGGGAGAGAAAGGCAGTTCCTCCGATTTTATCATTTTCTGATCTGTTGCTCATTTGTATGCGCACCAATCTTGAGGCTAAGAGAGAAAGATTTGGAAATATATGTGCAGTATATAGGGGTGCAGAAATGAATCTTATGTAACTGGTAGATCCATGTATACCTTGTCCGATATACATGTTTTATTCGCGTGCTAGATTTATTACCCTACTTTTTGCTCAGAAGATAATATCCAGTTTATTTTGTTGCTTCGGTTTCTTTTCCGATTTTTCCTTAAATTGATCCTAAATTGTGAATTGACGTCCTCCACCTTAATATGCTACTCTTTCCTTCTCCAGGTTTAGCATCTGCAATTCATGGGCTGTTCCCATATCGCCATGGAAAGTGTCCTGACTTGCTGAATTATAATTCTTCATAATTTGTTTCCTATTGCATAGTTGATTTGATTCCAATCAGGTGCTGTCCAGGAATAGAGTTTGTGCTTGTGTTGCTTGAAGAAGCTATTAGCAATGGAGAAAGAATTCACCTTGCAGAACTCGATTAACCCATCCATTTCCGCAACTTTTGTGTTGCACTACCTTATGAGTGACATTTTGCCTTTCTAGAAGATCCTTTAGTACTTCTTCCAAATTGCTGTAACCTAGTGTTTTCCACTATCGTGCTTATAATAAGAGTAGTCGGTTTATGGAATTCACTTCCAGAAGAGGTTGTGATGGTTGTCAGCCTTGATAGCTTCAAGGCAAGATTAGACAGATTCATGGATGCCAATGTATTGATGTTTATTGAAACGGATGTCCATGTGCCGCCTCTATGTTGGTTGAGGCAGGCAGGATTCCCTTGAGTACCATTTGTTGGGGGTCAGGGGAAAGGGAGGGTTTTGCCTTCTCTTTCTGCTCAAGATCCCCATGGACAATTGGTGGCCCACTGTGTGACACAGAATGCTGGACTCGATGGGCTTTGGCCTGACTCAGTATGGCTCTTCTTATGTTCTAGAGGTAGTAATCCTTGAGTTATGACCACAATTGAGCTCAAAATTTGTGTGGCTAAGTGAAAAATTTGTTAAGTGAGGTTAGCCCCATTTTACAACCTCGCTTGCCACAGGTGTCAAGTGAATCTCGCTTCCCCCATTGACTTTACCAAGCATTTGATCATGTGACCATGAGGATGTTGCAATGATCATATGAAACACTCAAAGGTACCATTTTTCAGTGCCATTGTAACTTTGGATGGTCTATATCACTGAAATTCAACATATATCCACTAGTCCTAGAATAGTGATGGCGAACCTTTTTGTCGTTGTGTGCCAAAAGCGTATGCGGGCACACTGACCCATAATGTAATATGCATGCATGCACCCCATATCCCCCATACATGCACGCAAGACCCCCTGCATGCGCCCTGTCCCCATGCATGTAATTCCCACAGGCCCCCTGCCCCTGCAGGTGTGTGCGACCCTGCGCATGCACGCATGACCTGAAAACCAGCTGGCTGGTGGGAGGTGCACACGTATGTGAGGTGGAGCTGAGCTGGGGCAACTCCTCGTGTGCTCATGCTATAGGTTCACCATCATGGTTCTAGAAGATTGATTGATTGATTGATTGATTAGAATTAGAAGATTTGTTTATTATTAGAGTGCAGTACTGCAGGCCACTAAAGCTGACTGCTAGATATGTAGGTCAGTGCTTCAAATCTCATCACCAGCTCAAGGTTGACAGCCTTCCATCCTTCCGAGGTGGATAAAATGAGAACCCCGATTGGGGGGGCGATTTGCTGGCTCTGTTAAAAAGTGCTATTGCTAACATGTTGTAAGCCGCTCTGAGTCTAAGGAGAAGGGCTGCATTAAAAAGTCAAACAAACATACATGCATGCATAAATACATACATACCATACATACATACATACATACATACATACATACATACATATATACATACATATATTAGAAGTACTGAGCCTTTTCAGCACATCAAAGTGGTAACCTCGGAGGAGGCACATCTACAAAAGGACATTATTCCTTATTTATCATTGACTTTATTTATATATTATATCCTATTATTTACACATCTCAACATGGTTTCCAGTCAATTAAAATGTAAACCACCGTATATTATAAAATTGGGAAAAGTTCAATGAGAAATACCAAAAGAATAATTATACAAAAAGTGCCTACAATGTTCATGTCCCCTTACAAAAGCTTGAGTAACAGCTGCTTTAAAAATGTAATTGTAAGGGCTTCATCATTTTTCTTGGATAGAGAGAAAAACTTTACAAAGTACCAGTAACTGCCCAAAAGGCCAAGTCATGAGAAACCAGCAGAGGGCACTCTTATTTTCATTACATTCATTCATTGTTTCATTTAATGCAAGTTATAAGGGCTATATACTACATGTCAAAAAGTACAATCTTATCCCTGGTTCAAAATTGGCAGCCAACACAGCTGCTTCAGCCAGTGGCCCTCTCAGCAACCTAGCCAGCATCTTCCACACCAGTTGCAGCTTTGGATCAAATGCAAGAGCACTGCACATAAAATGCATCACAGTAATCTGAGAATCTGAATGTGAAGCCTACCATAGCTCAGGCTTTCCCTGTCCAACCGGGGGTAGCTGGGAGATCAGCCAATCTTCCTGGTTGGCATTTTTCACCCTGAGAAATCATTTGGGCTCCAAAAATAGAAGTGACTTTAGGAGAAGGGACCTCGGTGTTCTTTTGAAAGTTTCAGAAGTATTCAGGGATCCATCTTCTAACCAGAGCTCCTGCTGAATTTTAATTTCCAGCATTACGTATCTTTTGATGACTCCCTCCCACCCGGGATCATTACTGGGTTTAATATGGATCCTCAAAAGCACAGGCAACCCCAAAATGGCGGCTTGGTTGGACCCTGCAATGTAACTGCTAAGAGTCAGAAATGCAGTGGTCCAATACTGTTCTCTGAAGCTATTCCCATAAATAGGAATGGAACCACAGTCAGCCAGAGACCCGAACTTAATATGCAGTTCAGTCTGAGAGGATACTGTGATTAACAGCACCAAAAGCTGCTGAAGAAGTAAGTAAATCAACTACACTGCTGAAAAAAATAAAGGGAACACTCAAATAACACATTCTAGATCTGAATGAATGAAATATTCTCATTGAATACCTTGTTCTGTACAAAGTTGAATGTGCTGATAACAAAATGTGTTGTAATCATAGATTTATAAGCACTGGAATTTGGGAATAAAATATTACTGGAGAGTGATATTCTAGGCCTAAATTATGTGCTGGATAAGATATTGATTTTTACTCTATGGAAAGGCAGGAAGCAAAGTCCAGGCTGAGCAAGCATCCTGCAGAATCATGATAAAGAAATATATGCCTTACACATTCCTTTGTTAATCACCTGTAAAAACACATTCCAGGAAAGGGGCAAAGATTGTAGCTTCGGTTAATTATCTATAGAAAAGCCATAAGAGAAGTTTGCCTTATATGGTGCTGGTTTAAAATGTATGTGACGTTCGCGAATTGGTTATTCTGTACCACATGTCAGAACTGTGATATACTATAAAAAGGAGAGGTCTTGATGCATTAAAGGTCGTCCTCCGAGAAAACTTTCTCTCTGTCATTTCATTCTGATGTGACAATTCATGGCATGCTGTGCCTTTCCCAGAGGGCGACCCATCGGGGGAGGGCGGAAGGCTTTCAAAAATGAAATTGATTGTCAATCAGTGTTGCTTCCTAAGTGGACAGTTTGTTTGTTTGTTTGTTTGATTATTTATTTATTTGTTTGTTTGTTTGTTTAGCTTATATGCCACCCCTCTCCGTGGACTCGGGGAGGTTCACAACATTCCAATAAAAAGATACAATATAAAACATTCCTAAGCCAATTAATAGAATAATTACTTTTAAAAATATGTCTTAAAAACTAGTCATTTAAAAGCGAACAATCACATCCATACCGACATATTCAATACATTTACTGGGCAGAGGCTGGGGTCTAGTGATTTCACAGAAGTTTGACTTACTTGGAGTTATATTCTGTTGTTTAAGTGTTCCCTTTATATATTTGAGCAGTATATTTTGCATGTGGTCATTTCTCAGGGCAGTCTTGACTGATTCTGTCCCAGCAAGCTTTATAGGAAGTGCCATGTATGACTCTTTATTTCATTTCATTTATTTATTTAATTTTTCAAATACATTATGGCGGGACCAAGAGGAAGAGCCTTCTCTGTGGCGGCCCCAGCCCTCTGGAATAATCTCCCCCGAGAGATTCGCACTGGCCCCACCGATTTCACCTTCCATAAAAGTTTTAAGACCTATCTGTGCCACCAGACTTGGGGCCATTAGACCCTAGCCCCCTAGCTGACGATTGTAGTATGTCTTGCGGTGAGAATGGGAATGAATGGTTTTAAATGTTATTAGAGTTTTTAATGTTTTATAGCTATATTAATTGGATTTTTTAGATATGTATACTGTTTATTGTTTTGACATGTTGTGAGCCGCCCCGAGTCCTCAGAGAGGGGCGGCAAACAAATCCAATTAATGAATAAAATAAATGAATATACTAGATAATAGGTATAAGTATAAACATGGATATCAACAAGGAATGAGTAGTACAAGCAAAAGGGGACAGTGGGACGGACGGTAGGTGCGCTTATGCACACCCCCTTTATGGACCTCTTAGGAGTGGGAGGAAGTCCATGGTAGACAGTTTAAGGTTGAAGCTGTGGGGGTTAGAGGATGTAACCACGGAGTCAGGTAGAGAATTCCGGGCGTTGACCACTCTGTTGCTGAAGTTGTATTTTCTACAATTGAGTTTGGAGCGGTTCACCTTGAATTTGTATTGATGGTTTGCCTGTGTATTATTGAGGCTGAAACTGAAGAAGTCCTTGACAGGTAGACAATTTTGTCTACTAAGGCCAGAACGTAGGCGGCGTAGTTCAAGGATCCCCCCTCCCTCTTCTTCTTTACTCTGGAAAGAAAATGGCATTGTTTCAAGCAGAATCTGATCCCTCGCAATTTATTTACATCGTGACTCTCGCTACAGTTTATTTAGAAGTAAAGTCAAGGATTTTGTCAAAGAAAAGATGATTCATAAAATGGCATGTGTGAATTACCCTACTTAATTACAAGTAGTTACAAGTTCAGATCAATGTGGTTAATGGCTAAAGTGTTAGGAATAGAGGAAGCCTTATTAAAATGCAAAAGATTCAAAAGCTTATGGGGTGACTAGGCCTATCAGCTCGATCAATATCACAGAGTTGCTTTGTAGTAAAACTGAAGGAATTCCACTTCAAAGTATACTCTGAGGGGGGGGGGATGGAGCCTTTTGAAGCAGGATGTTTCTGAAACATGTCTGCCTTTATAATAAATATCATCACCTGTGGAGATTTTTCTCAAACAAACCCAACTGATACCCTTTTTGACATTAACAGACAAGCCAAACATGTAAACATAGCTGAGATATTTTTCTCTCTTTTATTGTAGAAAAAATGTTAATGCAATTTAATACATTTAAATTCCATAAAACAACTCCATAGAAATTAGAATAATGTAAGCATGCAGTCTGCATTTTCTTCTGTTAGGTGTCCCGGGCTCACAAAAAAAAAAGAACAAAACACTTTCATTTTCATTGAAAGCCACTAAAAGCAGAGAGGCTGCAAACCATGCAACACTATACTCATTTGCATAGTATATTGTACCCAGCATGCCTGTAGAATGCTACACGTATAGTATCTATAGAAGTAGAAAAGAGGAAAGGAAGAAGAACGAAAGGAAAAGAACTCAGTAGGAAATGTCCAATACTTTTATTTGGTACCGTCGTACATTTTTGTACTCCCAAATTATTGGGTTCCGTATTGGGTCCTCCTGTCCAGATTAATTCAGTGGAAAATGAATCTATGTTAACAATAAGACAGTTCAGGACAGATTAGTAGGCCTTGGTAGAGATTTCAAATTCAGGTGCTGGATAATTTGCACCAACTTATTTTTTTTAACCTTAACATTCCATTTTGTGTGCCTTAAGGCCCTCAGGTAAAATTTCAATTTCATAACACAATTTTTCCACCCGATGGGATCTTCTTTACAGCCATCCACAACCATATCCCCAAAGGTTTTTTTTTTCAAGAGACAACTGGACTTTGTTTGTCTTTGAAGATGTTTCCCTTCTCAACCAAGAAGCTTCTTCAGCTCTGGATGAGAAGCGAAACGTCTTCCAAGAAAACCAAAAAAGTCCAGTTGCCTCTTTAAAAAAGTACCTTTGGGACAACCATGACTTGGATGATAATTAAGAATCGCCATGGACATTCACAACCACAGTTAGTGTACGGCTCTGCTGCAACCTCTCATCCACCCAAACATCCTGTTCCCCTACCAATCACTGGAGCTACAATTGGTTCAGCACCAAATTATTCAAGCCAGCTTTAAAGTTTTTGCAATATTTATTATTTCAAGGAGCACTGTTAGAACAATGAACTGTTCACTAAGATACTAAGTATGAACCATTTGGGGATACGGATAGTTCTCGACTTACAGAAATTTGTTTAGCAACTGTTCAGTTATGACAGTAGTGAAAAAAGTGACGCAACTGAATCTCTCATGATCATCAAATGGTCACACAGTCACATCATTATGACTTGAGCGCTTGGCAATTGGCATGAATTTATGACAATGGCAGTGTCTCGGGATCAAGGGATAACCATCTGTGATCTTCCCAACCAGCTTCTGATAAGCAAAGTCTAGAGAGAAGCGCGGGATTCTCTTAATGACCATGTGATTCACTTAACAACCAAGATAAAAAGGTCAACGTCAGGCATGGTCATGTCTTGACTCACTTAACAATTGCATCATTTAGTGATGGAAACTCCAATCCAAATTGTAGTAATAAGCCGAAGACTACCTGTATTATATGGGGAAAAAACATGGATTCAAATTGACACAAATTTAAGAAGGCGTACTTTACAAAACTGGAAGAAAAAATAAAAAGTTCTATCAATCCAGCTGGTTGATTTGGAGAAGGTAATTCATCTGAGTTTCACCGGTATATACTTAGCACAAATTAAATTACTTATGAACATGATAATTTTAAAACGAACCACTCAAGAAGTCTAACGTAAGTGATTAAAAAGATCAAAAACAACAGTTTGGAATCTGGAATAAGTACACTATTTTTTTTTTCAATGCCAAAGATAGCAAATAGTTTGTGCTATTATAAATGTGCTTTTCTCTATGTTGTATTACTGACAAAATACATTTTGTTAAAAAACTGTTATTGTATTTTATGATACCATAGTTCACTGCATGGCTTGACTTTTTTTTAGTGTTAATACACTGCAGTAAATCATAGCAGTTTTGGCAATAGAATGTTGGCTTTTGAATTAACTTTCAGAAAGCATATACGACATTAAAAATACTGAACTATTGGGCGTAGTATATTCACTCTCTGATTTGTTCCTTTAGGAACCAATTTCCAATAGTAAATCTGTAGCTGATAGCACAAGTTAACAACACCCAGACTCAAAAAAAAAAATGAAATGAGCTCTTCATTGTTAAATCTAGTGGTGCCTGAGGTTAAAAAACCCCACACAAAAACATTTTTTTTGAACACTATTAATCAATAAAATATTGTCTATAATCCTTATTTTCCACTTTAATTGCAAAGACAATCATTACATTAAATGTTCTGATAGTTTTTTTTAATGATGTTTCTAAAATATACTTGAGGATGAGCTAAATAAATTGCATTTTTGTCTCTGAGAGCTCGTAAAAAAACCTTATAAATTGGAACAAATGGTTCCTTTGTATATGATTTCATATATTTTCTCCTTGATAGAATTTACAACCCTTCATTTAATTTTCCTTATGCTAGCAGTTGAAACATTGTTACTTTCAGCTAAATTAGCAAGGCTAGGTTAACAGTGTTCAATTTAATCAAAATGCATTCATTCCTGAATGCTCATTAAGTGAGGAATGATTTGATAATGATGTTTTTATTGTATTTACTTAACAGTGTACACACCTCATCTTTTTAAAATGTGAAAGAATGAGCAAAATAAATTACAGCCGAACAAATTTAATCTGACCAAATTAAATATACAAATTAAAGACAAATCTACATTGATAATATTTTGCTGTTTCAGTTTGGAATACAGTATTCTATGTGTGGAAGTATTTTATGAAGATAACATAAATTGTCTTCGTAACCACATTTACATTTTAAATTCTACAAATAAGCAGTTCAGTTTATTGAGTTCAGATTAAAAAACTCAGGTCAATATGTTAATCATTTTAAAATTACATACAAATAATATTTGCATTTTAAAGGTCATTTTGAAAAAAAAGATGAAATAGTTCAATATAAGCTAGCATTGCAAAGGTCAGTTAATGAGAATCAACTGAAACTGAAATTTCCAGATGGTGAATCAACCAGAAGGCCCATAGAAACGGCCAGAATCAAGTTTTACCAGCAACTTTTATCTACAATTCCTATCATTAACTGTTTCCCCTTCAGCACTATGGATTTGGCTGCTCGGTTATTACAGAAAATATTACTAAGAGTGGAGTATCTTTAATAGTTTCACTTAGCAATAGCACTTCGATTTATATACCACTTCACAGTGCTTTACAGCCCTCTGTAAAGCAGTTTACAAAGTCAGCATATTGCCTCCAACAATTCTTGGTTCCCCATTTCACCCACCCCAGAGGTATGAAAGGCTGGGTCAACTTTAAGCTGGTGAGATTTCAACTGCCAAATTGCAAGCAGACGGCAGTCAGCAGAAGTAGCTTGCAGTACTGCACTCTAACCACTGTGCCACTATGGCTCAAAACCTTAGCCAGTTTTTACATTAGTTAGGTCTGCTCCAATGAAGGCCTGCTTCTTATGTGAAAACCAGATGCACGCAGGAAAACAGGTAGTCCTCATTTAACAAACCATAATTGGGATTGTCAACTTTCTTTGCTAAGCAATGTGATTATTAGGTATAATAATAATAATAATAATCATCATCATGTAACCTGGCTAGACTTAAGTCACACTCACCATGGTCATTAAATGAATCATCTGTGATTTGAGACATCACATGATACTAACTTGCAGTTTTACTGCCAGTTTCTCCATTAACTGCTTGTTTGTTTATTTATTTATTTTTATTTTTGTGACTTATAAGCCGCCCAACTCGTTGTGGACTCTAGGCAGCTATGAAGATCACAAATGGCGATCAGGTGACAATGGAATGCTCCAACTATCGCAAACGTAAGGACTGGTCATAAAATTACTTTTTCCAGCACCTCTGTGAAGTCTGAATAGTGGCTAAACAGGGCAGGCATTAAATGAGTATTACCTGTACAATTAAAGCAATATATAGGTGGGCATTTTATCAGTCATTCAGCTTGTCCTGCATGGAGGCAGCATGCTGAGAATCCATTTTTTTGCATTCACATAGAAAGATATGCACTGTCAGATTGGATATGTGGATTTGTATATTTTGCCCAGTCTAAAATGCAAATGATTCAAAATTTCAAAATCTCAACCCGCAACCGCTGTTTGGGAAACAACATTTACTTTGTACACAAATTGAAAGAAGGAATGCCTATGTTCTCATTAACTTCCTGAATTGAGGTTCATAAGTAGTAATCAGAGAAAAAGCCGTAAGAAATCCCTTGAAAAACTCCCTGGTTACCACCTCTTTCCTTTGGGTGGGAGGTCAAAAAATTGGGTCATGAACAGTTTCTATTGCCGCTGTTCTATTTAAACAGTGCTGTGCTTGATACTAATATTGGCATATTTTACAGAAGCAAACATTTTTTTTAAAGTTTAAAAAAACTTAAAAACTTTACAAAGTTTAAAGTTTTGCTTGTTTGTTTCTTCTGCAAAATTTGATCTAGGCCAAACTTAGGCCTAGAAATCTTACTATCATTTCCTTTCCTCAGTTAAAACTATTTGTAATACGTTCAAAGGAACCTGCATAAAATCTGAAAATAATTATTATAATTATTACTAGAAATCTTGGGGGGCTTATATTTGTGCCTCTTCCTCAATACTAAAGAAGGGCATCAATGGATTGGGCCACATAGCAAAGAAATTGATATGGTAACTTGAACTGATTTTTCTCTATCCAGGAGTGGAATTCAAAAATTTTCCCTACCGATTCTGTGAACATGGCTTGGTGCGCATGGCAGGGTTAGGATACTGCAAAATCCCTATTCCCACCTCACCCTGGGTCCAGCCAGAGGTGGTATTTGCCGGTTCTCTGAACTACTCAAGATTTCTACTCCTGGTTCTCTAGAACCTGTCAGAACCTGTTGAATTTGGCCTGCGACTCCTGAATTTGACTCCACATCTCTTCCAGATAGGTTGAAGAGCCATCTGAAGCAGATTTTGGGACAGAGGAATGAAGAAGCTACAGCTGTTACCTGAAAGCTCAAATAGACCAGGGATGTCCAATCTTGCAGTATGCTGGCTGGGGAATTCTGGGAGTTGAAGTCCTCAAGTTGCCAAGATTGGACACCTTCTGATTTAGATGATAATGGATAGCCATACATCTATACATGTGTCCCAACAGAAATTAATTAAAATTTATGCAAGGAAGCTTTTGTGGTTGGAAAATACTGTCTGGGTTGACTATAAATTCATGCAGAATGTATACATTATAGAAATTTAATCTGAATGGTTTCTTGTAATAATTCAATCTGAATTATTGTAATGGTTTCTTTAATTAGCTCTGCTGAGAATGTCATTTTTATTTATCAATTATACTTTCAGAAATCCTTTTTCATTACTGTTACATATTCTCATTCCCAAAATGCAATAGCTGGCCTCCCCCCCATCCCAAAAAGAGGAGAAATAAATTGATGGGGTCAGCCCTAAAAGATAGGGAGATCCAGAAAAGATAGAACAGAATGATGCATGTATTAGATGTCCTTAATGCTACGCATTGCATATTTTAATACATCTCTTTAGCCTAGCCTACCTGATGTAAAAACATTTCAGTGGGGTACACCAGGTAGCCAAAAAAAACCCCCAAACCTCCCTACCATCAATTATAGTGCCCTTATAATAGGTAGATAGCACATTATCACTCCCAAAGCAAAGGTCCTATCAAGTTTGTTTATTTGTATCAAACCTTCATTTTTCTTTTACAAATAACTCAAGGCAACGAGTGAACATATCCAATACATCTTCCTCTTGCTATTTTCCCCACAACAATAACCCTGTGAGGTGAATTGGGTTGAAAGCAGTGAAGGGCTACCAAAATTTTTACTACCACACTGTGGGTGTGGCTTATGCAAGACACCCTGCATTCTCCAATGCACTTGCAAGGAGAGTCCAGGATGGGTAATTCTTCAGTCTGATTGGTAGGGACTGAGTTTAATTTAAATATTAGGCAGGTGCCGCCCCCCTTAGCCCTCCAGTCTAAAAACTCAGTCGCAGTAAAGGGTGCAAATTTTGCTACCCCACTGTGTCCCGTCCCCCCATCCGGGCAGCAGCCCACCCCTGGTTTTACTGAATACAGTATATACTCTCATTACATAGTGCTATGTTACAAGCTTTGGTTTATAAACCACAGTGGCTGGGTTCACACAACACACACACACATGCAAACACAAGTGTCACTGAAAATCCCTTTTCGAAAGAAATGTCTGAATGTTTCTAGAGCCTCTAATTTAATTTTGTGGTCTTGGAGTTCGGCAAGGATGGGGAGTTGAAACTTCTACCAAAAACACATACTCTAAAGATGAATACAAATCTGTGTCTTTCAAAGAGTCAAAGGTCTTTGAAGATGAATTTACTGATATTCCTATGGATTCCCCCAAGTGATGGGCTACCAAATCTTTTGCTACCACACTGTGGGCGTGGCTTATGCGTTTTGTTTTAACATCTTTCAGTTTCAAATTGGTGCTCTGGGATGAAGCTCCATTTTCACTACCCCACTGTTCCTCCCATCCGGGCAGTAGCCCACCCCTGATCTACTATATAAAGTGTATGTACACACACGCATGCACAGCTTTTGTAAAATAATACACATTCAACCTCATTTACTGTGATAGGAAAAACATACCCAGAGCCCAGAATCAAAATTTTGCTACGGGTACTGCGTATCTGACAATACCCGGACCATTCTGGCACCAGACCAGAATATCTCCGGGACCGCCTTCTGCCGCACGAATCCCAGCGACCGGTTATGACCCACAGAGTTGGCCTTCTCCAGGTCCCGTCGACTAAACAATGTTATTTGGCGGGTCCCAGGGGAAGAGCCTTCTCTGTGGCGGCCCTGACTCTCTGGAACCAGCTCCCCCCGGAGATTAGAACTGCCCCCACCCTCCTTGCCTTTCGTAAACTCCTTAAAACCCACCTTTGCCGCCAGGCATGGGGGAATTGAGGTATCTCCCCCGGGCCTATACAAGTATGTCTGTGTGTATGTCTGCTTAATAATGGGTTTTTTAAAAATGTTTTTAAATTATTAGATTTGTCATGAATTGTTTTATTGCTGTTGTGAGCCGCCCCGAGTCTACGGAGAGGGGCGGCATACAAATCTAAATAATAATAATAATAATAATAATAATAATAATAATAATAATAATAATATTTATTTATTTATTTATTTATTTTATTTATTATTTGGATTTGTATGCCGCCCCTCTCCGAAGACTCGGGGCGGCTCACAACAAGTGAAAAAACAATCCAATACATAATCCAATTAATTAAAATATTAAAAAGTTTAAAACCCCTATACTAACATACACACACACAAGCATACCATGTATAAATTCGGCGGGCCCAGGGGGAGATGTTTAGTTTCCCCATGCCTGACGGCAGAGGTGGGTTTTGAGAAGTTTACGGAAGGCAGGAAGAGTAGGGGCAGTTCTGATCTCCGGGGGGAGTTGGTTCCAGAGAGTCGGTGCCGCCACAGAGAAGGCTCTCCCCCTGGGGCCCGCCAACCGACATTGTTTAGTTGACGGGACCCGGAGGAGGCCCACTCTGTGGGACCTAATCGGTCGCTGGGATTCGTGCGGCAGAAGGCGGTCTCGGAGATATTCTGGTCCGATGCCATGAAGGGCTTTAAAGGTCATAACCAACACTTTGAATTGTGACCGGAAACTGATCGGCAGCCAATGCAGACTGCGGAGTGATGGTGAAACATGGGCATACCTGGGTAAGCCCATGACTGCTCTCGCAGCTGCATTCTGCACGATCTGAAGTTTCCGAACACTTTTCAAAGGTAGCCCCATGTAGAGAGCATTACAGTAGTCGAACCTCGAGGTGATGAGGGCATGAGTGACTGTGAGCAATGAGTCCTGGTCCAGATAGGGCCGCAACTGGTGCACCAGGCGAACCTGGGCAAACGCCCCCCTCGCCACAGCTGAGAGATGGTTTTCTAATGTGAGCTGTGGATCGAGGAGGACGCCCAAGTTGCGGACCCTCTCTGAAGGGGTCAATAATTCCCCCCCAGGGTAATGGACGGATAGATGGAATTGTTATAATAATAATAATAATAATAATAATAATAATAATAATAATAATAATAATAATACCCGTACGAGCCCATCACTGGTTGAGAGAGAGTGACTGGCCCAAGGTTTCCCAGATAGCTTTCAGGCTAAGGGAGGTCTTCTGGTTTCTAGCCTAGTGACTAAAATTTATACATGGTATGCTTGTATGTATGAGTGGTTCTTTAAATTGGGGTTTTTTAGATTGTTTTTAATATTAGATTTGTTTGCATTGTCTTTTTATATTGTTGTTAGCTGCCCCGAGTCTTCGGAGAGGGGCGGCATACAAATCTAATTATAAATAAATAAATAAACCACTAGACCAAACCAACTCTACCAAGTAGAATAATTCTGAGTGAAACTCCCTTGAACTTCAGAATGTCCAAGAGTTACGATGTATTACGGATCTCAAAGCACACTCCAAATTAAGTTCAGAAGCAGAGTTTTAGTGAGTGGTTATGGTTCAATTGTGCACAGGAGGCTTTGCTGCAACAGTTTATTTTAATAAACAGCATGGATCTAAAACATGATCTGGTATTTAGGTGTACACGCCGTGATCAATTTCTTTCAATTACACAAATTGCAAAAATAACCTCTAACAATCAGATCTTGAAAATACAACTTGGCAAAGCAATCGAGGCAAAGGGAGACAGTTCTCTACTACTCAGTTATTTGTGCAACACTCCAACTAGGGGAATTCATTTTGCTAGGATCAAAAGTGCCACTGATACAGTTCTTTTCTGTCTGCTTTCGAAAGCTTTGTATAAAGATGCATCCTAAGGCAATCAGCCCAGGACAGTTTTCTCCCAAAATGTAAATTATAAACAACCTTCAAATGTCTTTAAATTGACACACCCAGAGACACGCTTTCTTAAACATCCTGAAATATCTGTAAACTGTACATAAACTTTAGTGACCCGATCGGCATATGAGGCAGGGTAATACTGTTTTAACAAGAATTTACATTACAACTGCAAAAATCATTCCTACACTGAATCTTATGCAAATCTGCATGGAAATCAGCCTTAGGATCAATAGACAGTTTACATAGAATTGCAGTCACAGTCTTATTCAGTTCTTCATTAATTTCACAGAAAATCAGCAATCAAATAACAACACTGCCGAAAACCGAATGTACATTTTTATAGTTTAAGTAGGGTGAATAAGCACAGTAATACTCTATCTCTCCCCGCACCGCCCCCCCCTCACTTCCCCCAATTTTCAAAGAAGAGAAGAAAAGGCGTTTAATTAATTGAATATTTGTTACCGGTTATATTCTGGGCTCTGGTTAGTCAAGCCTTGTTTGAAAGCACCAAGTCATTCAGAAAAGGTATATATGACTCTATGAAGTATAATATCCAGCAGTTTTCCCCACTGCCTGGGGGTGTGGACAGTTGCTGTTCAGCAACATCTGGAGGACTCTCACTTCTCTCCCCTAGCCATATTTCAAACTACATTGCTCAAAAAAAATAAAGGGAACACTTAAACAACACAATATAACTTCAAGTAAATCAAACTTCTGTGAAATCAAACTGTCCACTTAGGAAGCAACATTGATTGACAATCAATTTCAAATGCTGTTGTGCACATGCAACTTTCTACAGAACAAAGTACTCAATGAGAATATTTCATTCATTCAGATCTAGGATCTGTTATTTGAGTGTTCCCTTTATTTTTTTTGAGCAGTATAGTTCTCTACTGACGCGGAGGACAAATTTGACCACTTCTTGACTTAAATGAAAAGTCTGATCAAGGATGTGCGTTGGGATCTCCTACTCGACTCCAGCTCAGGTTTACAACAGTTCATTTAATGACCAATCGAAGTTATAACCCGCACTGAATAAAATGACTTATGACCATTTTTCACACAGTTACCCCCTCTGCAGCATCACCATGATCACATTATAAAAATTCAGAAACTTCACAACTGGCTCATGTTTATGACAGTCGCTATGTTCCAGGTTCATGTGATCACCTTTGGCAATATTCTGATAAGCAAAATCTCAGTTGGGAAGCCAGATTCACTTAACAACTGGGTTACTCTGGTGATTCACATAACAACCGTGGCAAGAAATGTCGTATCATGGGGCAAAATTCATTTAACAAATGTCTCACTTAACAACATTAATTTTGGATCAATTGTGATCATAAGTCAAGGCGAACTATATTATAATCTAAGTTGACACTAAGATAAACTTTCTATTTTTCATTTTTTCCTTGCTAGGAATACAAATAATGAACACAATGCTGACTTGTGTGTGATTATTACTTGTATCGTTATTGCCAGAGCTGCATAAACCAGCAAGTAAATTTAAAGTTGGCACAAAAATAACTTATTGTTACGTAAGAAACAAGTTGAGACTCCATCAAAAAATCTTCACCCAACATGGTTCTGCCCAGATGTGTTAGTCCAGAATGACAAGCTTGATGGTTATATATCCAACACATCTGGAAGGTAATATATTAGGACTGATTTAAAAAAAAAAATGAATATGCAAAAGTAATTTCGTACATAAGATAATAATATCATTTAGTGAACTCTTTCCTTAGTGTGTTTATTAGATTGTCAACAGCTTGGGTGGGGAAAAAACCCTTACAAAATTAATTATTTTTCTTCTGAAATACTAAATGCCTTATCCCCCCCCCCCCAAGGCAAGCATGTCAAGCACCATTGCAAAACTATCCAATGTAAAATGCAAATCTTTTCAATCAATTCAATAGTCCACACATGATGCTACCGGAGAACAACAACAACAACAACAAAAATACCCAGTCAGATTTATTAATTTTAAAGAATTGTTGGCAATTTAACAAGGTACAAATTTGCTAAAATTTGTGAAAATCCCCCCCATCTCCTTTTTCATAGCCACATATATGCAGTATATAATCAAGACATTAAATGTATTCTAAAATGCTCTACTGCAGTGGTTCTCAACCTATGGTCCGTAAAACGGGAGAGAAGTCCACAAAGGCTTGAAGAAATGTTAGGATTGAAATCTGTGGCCATGATCCGTGGCCACAAAATATATTTAAAGGGGTCCAGGTTGAAAGAAAGTCTCTACTAGGGTTGTAGGATAAAATACTAAGTCACAGGTGTCAAACTCGTGGTGTCACGTCGCCATCCCATGACGTTTCACAATGTTTTTCCCTTTGCGGAGCTGGGGTGGGCATAGTCTGTGCGTGACTCATCTGGCCCGCACTAAATAAAAAGGGCAATTGTCACAGCTAGGGAGCAGAAGTTCAATAGCAATTCATTTAGCCAAATTCACTATTCACTGCAGTGATGGTCCAGGGGAAGTGCTATAATTATAATGCAGAAGCCCACTTAAACAAATTTAGGAGTGCCCATGGCAGCTATTAGCTTGGAGAGCTTTTTACAGATCTGTGAATGGCCTTTAATCAGTCATCCTCATCACCATTACCATAACATTACTAAGAAATAATGTTTTGATTACAGAATGTAAAGGAGGCACATTATCTTTCTATCCTTATTTTGCCTGGCAGTATCACTGCACAAAGTTGGAAACTTTGCTGGAATTGTGAGCTGATCCAGCAACAATTTATATTGCTATCCTATTAACTAACTGGGACTCAGTTTCTGAATATACAACCAGGATGACCAAAAACTGCCAGCCTGCAAAACCATATGTTCTCCAACTCTTTCCCCATTTAAGTTTTCAAATATATTTACCTACTCTGAATACAAACAGACGATTTTTGAAATAATTCTATCTGCAGCCTTGCATAATCACTGAACCAGCATTTTTGGATTGCATTGAATCTCCAGATAAATTCTATGCCTAATTGTCTTTTGTCAAGGAATTATTCAGAAGGGGGAGAGGGTGGGAAAGAAAAATCTAGACATAGAACCAAATAAAAATTGCTCGTTAACTTAAATAAGATAGCTTGCAAAATGTATCTATTAGAGCTGTACAATTCTTTTTATTTATGTGGAATGCATACAGATATGAACACAGCTCTGATAATTTGTTAAAGCATTTGTATCTTTCCTAGAGCAGCCACAGAGTTTGAGAAATGATGCAATTCAGTTAATGAATCAGTCAGAAATGCTGCCTGTGTTCATGCTCCTACATGTCCAAAGCATCT
Organism: Erythrolamprus reginae; assembly: GCF_031021105.1. Classification (NCBI taxonomy): domain Eukaryota; kingdom Metazoa; phylum Chordata; class Lepidosauria; order Squamata; family Dipsadidae; genus Erythrolamprus; species Erythrolamprus reginae. Next base: position 177,623,979 of record NC_091950.1, read on the forward strand.
CCTCCTGGTTGAAACCAAAGCCTTGCACAACTCTCCTATCCACAGGAGATGACAGTGTACTTTTCAGAAGTTAATTTTGACATTAAAAGGAGGACTAAACCATGGTTAAAAAGTTTTCTTTGTCTTAAAAAAATGTAATCCTCAATTGCAATAAAGGAGTTTACATTTATGCTGGGTTGCTGTGCACAATTTGCTGTGAATGTGCTGTTTATCATTACTCCCATTACTCCCACAAACAATAGCAGCAACCCTTACTTTAACACCATAACATGCTTTTTTAACAAGAGATTTCACAGATAGTACCGTCAGAAGTTAACAATTTTACAATTACATTGAGGGTAATATACATAAAGATGACTTGAATCGAACTCTATTCCTAGTAATTTTATAGGCAAGCAACAATACAGATGTGGTTTGCCACTGCTTTTTCTGGATGTTTAAGTAAATTCAGCTTGGTCCGCAGCCGTGTTATTTCCTAGTGGTCTCCTATCCAAATATGGTACTAGCCAAATCCAACTCTGTTTCACTTTCTGAGTTCAAACTCCTAAACTACAAATGAAGAATAACTAAAAGATCACTAATTTAGTTTTAGGGATTAAGGAAATCAAGAAAAAAGCAATAGAGGGCAGTAATACAGGAAAAATAGAGAGACTGCCTTCCAGTCTGTTTCCATAGAAACTAAAGAATTTCCTTCCTCTGTTTATTTTTTGTTCATTTTATGTGCTTGGGCCTTTCCCTCTGGGAAAAAAAGGCATTGCTTTGGCAGAGATGATTGGCAAAATAGTGCACAAGCAGTAACGTTTATTTCATGTATTATTTTTTTAAAAGATGACCTGCCTCTGTTTCTGACCCATTGTACAACTAGCTGTGGGTTTGTTTCTGGAAACATAAAAGAACTCCAGCCTAATTTACAATCCACACAAACATTTACCCTGTAGTGCGTATTTCCTTTGTTAAGAATCTGATGTAATCTGCAGAGAGAACTTCTGTGATTGTTGCTGGTTTAGACTTATTGAAAAGGTGTGCGTGTGTGTGTGATGTGTACACATGCATGCACATACATGCATGCCTTCATTGAGTCATCTTTTAACTCCTGGCAACTGCCTAGACAAGTTGTGTTGACAGAGTTTTTTGGAAGTGGTTCACCATTGCATCATTAGAGTGACTCTCTAGCCCAGGGGTCCCCAAACTTTTTACACAGGGGGCCAGTTCACTGTCTCTCGGACTGTTGGAGGGCCGGACTATTAAAAAAAACTATGAACAAATCCCTATGTACACTGCACATACCTTGTTTTAAAGTAAAAAACAAAATGGGAATGTACTATTTAGAGGGGGGAGAAGGTCTGAAATTCATATATGTTTATGTTTTGTTTTTAATTTTCTTTTATTGGCATTTGATTGGCTATACAAGGTTTTCTTGGCTTATGAAAAATGTATAAGGAAAGAAGGAAGCACTTTGGCATAATGGTTAATAAGTTAGAAATATAATTGGTGTTGCATTTTTGAAGGAACATTAAGGAGGGAGTTTAATTAAAAGAAAATGAATGTAACTGGATGACAAAATTAGAAAAAAAACCTTTTGCAACTTTTTTGATGATTGATATTAGTTACTAACAAAATACTGCATTTTATTCATGGACAATTAGATGGTGCACTGTGTTGTTTGAATGTACGTTGAGAGAAAAGTTTAAAAAAATTAACACCCCCCCCCCAAAACAGTCCTTCCTTCCTCTGTCCCTCCATTCATTTCATTCTTCCTTCCTTCCTTTCTCCCTCCATTTCTCCTTCCTTCCCTCCTTCCTTCCTCTCCACTTCTCCTTCCCTCCCTCTCTTTCCCTTTTCTTTCTTTCTCTCTCTCTTTTCCCTGTGCTCTTGTCACTCACCGGCGGGCCGGATAAATGTCTTAAGTGGGCCGCATGTGGCCCACGGGCCGTAGTTTGGGGACCGCTGCTCTAGCCTAAGGTGACTCTGTGCCTTAAATGGGACCAGAGTTCACCAACTACCAGTTTGTAGCCAGGTGCTTTCACCAACTACACCAAAGTGGCTTCCTAGAGCTGTATAATGCTTCCAATTCGAAGGCAAAGCTGTCATTCCAGGTGTGGGGAAACACTGCAGGCATGTAGTCTATTTGCAACTCCTGAAGGAAAATGTGCTTTTTCTTGGGATAATGGGGTAGAAGGTGGCTGTGTAACCCAGGAAAAACGGCTACCGCTGCTGCTTGAAGCTATAGGGAAGTGCTAACTGAGCATCCCCAGGTGTGCCAAAAATCTCTTTTTAACCTTTCAATTCAAAGTGTCGGACAGCAATACTGGGTATAATATTTCTTATATGTCAGAGTTCGTGGTCTTCGTGCAAGGCCCCTAGAAAGGGTTGCTGCTTCCTGAAGAAGATGCACAAAAGGCAAAATCCTTGGGGGTCCAATCACACATGGCCTATAAAGAATTCTATTCTATTCTATTTCTATTCTATTCTGATTAGTAAATGGAGTTCCTTATCCAACCATATCAAGATGCACAGCATCTAAAATTGCCCAAGCAATTTGGCATGTCTGGGAGCAAAATCTCAAACAAGTCTATGTTTTGCAATAAATGAACATGATAGGGGAGAACAAACGATGCTCAATTTGACCCCAAAATTAAGTCTTCCTGTAGTCCAGACATATCGAACCTATATTTCTTACCAATAAGCAATAGCCATGTCATTGTCAAACATATACAGAATATTGTTAAACGTATCTTTCTTTCTCTCCAAGGTGCTCAAATTTATTTCTCCTTGCTGTGAATGCAGAGGTTACTCGTCTTTGCTACCTTAACAAAACCACTTCAGCTATATACAGATTTTATTTTCAGAACTTAACCGTAGGTTCAGATAGTCTTCAGCTTATCCCCACGGTTGGGACCTGAATTTCAATTGCTCAGCAATGCAGCAGTCTACGGAGAGGGGCAGCATACAAATCTAATAAATAAATAAATAAAAGATGTGGCGTGACTGCATCGCTTAGCGACTGCAATCCCAGGAAACCCCACTGCTGTTGTTAAGTAAAATTTATTGGTCACTAGCTGAGCACCCAGCCCAATCTACTCCATTTCAGACTTGGTCTGCCCCAGTCTCCAGCCTTACTATGTAAGGAATTGCCTATAACTCCACTTGCCTATCACCCCCCTCCCACACACACACACACCGTAACTCTCTTTTTGGCTATTTTGCACCCTGCCTTGTGAGATGGGCAAGCAGCCCCCAAACCACATGGCTCTGGGCTGGTTACTGTGTTCCAGAAAGCCACATCCACCCAAGATCAATCCCAGTCACCCTTACTACCTGCACTGGTGCCCTGCGTGCCAACACCCCAGGTGACAGCAATAGTATTTAGACTTATATACCATTTCGTAGAGCTTTACCGCTCTCTCTAAGTGTTTTACAGAGTCAGCATATTGCCCCCAACAATCTGGGTACTCGTTTTACCAACCTTGGAAGAATGGAAGGCTGAGTCAGCTTTGAGCCGGTCAAGATCAAACTGCAGTCAGTCAGCAGAGTTAGCCTGCAATACTACATTCTAACCACTAGCGACCCTGGCTCTTCACTGCGGGAACTGGGCATGGACAGCCTAGAGAAAAGGAGGGCCAGAGCGGACATGATAGCAGTCTACAGGTATACGAGGGGTTGCCACAGAGAGGAGGGAATCACTTTATTCTCCAGGGCACCGGAGGGCCGGACGAGAAACAACAGCTGGAAGCTGGCCAAGGAGAGATTCAACCTGGAAATAACCTGGAACTTCCTGATGGTCAGAACGATCAATCAGTGGAACAACCTACCAGCAGACGTTGTGAACTCCAATACTCTGGACATTTTAAAGAGGAAATTGGACTGCCATTTGGCTGGGATGCTATAGGGTTCTTGCTTAGGCAGGGGGTTGGACTTGATGACCCGCATGGTCCCTGCCAACTCTAACAATAAATAAATAAATTAAAAAACGGTCTTCTTGCTTTCAGTGCTGATAGGGCCGCTTGGCCTGTTTGCTGGGCCACGCTGTAGCTGGTTTCACCTTATGAAAATGAAAATTCAGACTGCTTTTGGCTTTTTTTTTTTTTCCATTTTCACAGAACAAAGTCAGGTTCAGACTGGTCCAGCCCCAGACCAGGCATGCCTCATCAGCAGTGGGAAAAAAGCAGCAGCGAAAACAAGCTGGGGCCAACAGATCAGCAGGAAGCCAAAAGGCAGCAAATGGGTGGTATGGGCAATTTGCAGGACCCACAGTAGTGTGGGTGGGCTGCCAAGCACCTGAATTTTGATCGTGTGACTGCACAGATACTGCAATGGCTATTACATTAGGCATGGGTCTAAGTCCCTATGTTCAATGAACAAGTGGTCGTAAGTTGAGTAAGGTGTGTATTTTGTTGCAACGAGGAAACAAAAAACTTGCCCGGACAGCTCATTATTTACAACAGCAAGTTAAAACTGTGGTAACACAAATTTTAAACGCACATTTTAAAATACCAACATTGACTAAATAACAACTCTGCTCTTTCCCAAGCGCCTTTATTTCCCATATTTTCTTTCTAAATTTTTGAACTATATGGGGTTCCCCCCCCCCCTTCTGCCTAATAAAGTGTGAGTTCAGTGCAATCCTATCTATGCCTTACTTTCTCAACCCTTACACAAAACCCAGTATTTCCCCCGAAGAGATTTATAGCACCTTCAAAATCCACCCAACCACCAGTGCATCAAAATAATAATAAAACAAACAGCTATATATCAGTTCAGCAATGGCTGGGTGATGTTATGCTACTGAAGAAATGGCCTAGAGCTGTTGCTTCAATTGACCTTTTAAAGTGGACACTACTAGCAACACTTTTCTAAAAGAAGAACAGAGGTGTTATCTTGTCAATTAAAAGCCAGGCTTCATATGTTAAAGCAGAACTGCGAAACTATAGGACAGTGATGGCGAACCTTTTTTCCCTTGGGTGCTGAAAGAGTGTGGGCATATGCTATCGTGCATGCGCGAGTGCCCACACCCATAATTCAATGCCTGGAGAGGACGAAAACTATTTCTCTCGTCCCCCAGAGGCCCTCTGGAGGCCGGAAATGGCCTGTTTCCCAATTTCTGGTGGGCCCAATAGGGTCATGTTTTGCCCTCCCCAGGCCCCAAAGGCTTCCCTGAAGCCGGAGAAGGGTAAAAACGTCACACCCCCCCCCCGAAGGCTTTCTGGAAGCCAAAAACGCCCTCCCAGAGCCTCTTTGTGAGCCAAAAATCAGCTGGCCGGCACACACATGCACGTTGGAGCTGAGCTAGGGCAACAGCTCACATCCCAGCAGATATGGGTCTGCATGCCACCTGTGCCACCCGTGCCATAGGTTCACCATCACTGCTATAGGCCCTCCACGTCCTGTGGACTTCAACTCCCAGCATTCCATGCTACCTCCGGAATTCTACCTTTAAAGGTCTTAAAGATGCCATAGTTGCCCACCTCTGTATTAAAGTAAAGGAGGTTCCTCCTATTCTTATTTGGAGCATCTTCTTTAAGGCTTGCCGCCTTCTTGTTATGCAGGCTATTTTTAAATGAAAATGCAAATCTTCTAAAGTTGCTAGGGAATACACTTTTCCAAGGGTAGGTTCCTCTTACCTTCCTACTAGTGCGCTGCATGCGCATTGCGGCGTTTTGCTCACCCACTTGTCCCCTAGCATGACTTTGCTTCCACGCATGTGCAGGATGATTTTCCTTCTGCGCATGCTCAGAGAGCCAAAACACCAAAAATTAAGAAAACAAGATGGCAGCGCGCACTGACTGGCAAAGACAGCACTGGAGCCGCTGTGCCCAAATCACACAATCGGGGGGCCACTACCAGAGGGGCACATCGGACTGCATCGGTAGGAACCCTCCCCTGCACTTCTCCTCCTCAATGATTACCGTTTGGGGGCTGGGAAGAAACCTCAGAGAAACATCTGATAGCAGTTAATTTCTTTCTTGCCATCTAGTGGTTCTCCGAATTTCTGCAATAAGGGGCATCCTAATAAAGTGTCTTTAAAAATTACAAAGTGGGAAAACATGAGAGTTGCATATCAAAGAACTCATCCTCAAGATTCTCCCCATCCAATAAACTGCTATGTTTGAGACAGGACAAGTGCACAATGTAAGCTGAATTATAAGACTCTTATCTATTATGTAACAGCCTAAGGTGGTCATTAATATATAATTTCCCTAAATAAAACTATACAACCCTAATTATATTTAAGGAAACAGATTTTTTAGGATAAACTCTGTTCTTCGAATGTCTGATTTCAAACACAACACTACAGGTAGTCCTCCATTTACAGCCATTTGTTTTAGTGACCGATTGAAGTTACAACAGAAGTGAAAAAAGTGAATTACGACAGATGTTCACATTTACAAAAGTTGCAGCATCCCCATGGTCAAATAACTAAAATGTGACCACTCAAGAACTGCCTTAACAACTGTGACCAAAAGGTCATAAAATGGGACAAAACTTACTTAACCAATTACTTTGCTTAGCACCAAAGATTTGGGGCTCTATTGTGCTTGTATGCTGAGGACTAACTGTATAGGAAATATTTCCAATAATACGTAAGTTTGGGGCCTACATAAAGTGCTAGCGCTCTGAAGATACCCTGTCCACCAATAAACAGTGTCGTCCAATATTCTGCCCAGATTACACAACCAGCAGCAGCCAATCACAGAGGCAATTCTACAACAAGCTTCACTGCTTTTGTGTTCATTCTTACAGTGCGTGTAATACTATGGTAGAAAATGAACCTTTTGTCTGGCCAACTCAGATTCATCCTCCTTGCTGGTTCTAAATCTGACAGTCTTTCCTCACTTAACTCCAAACAACTAAAGGGCACCGCAGCTCCACAGCCCATTGACTGTCTATAACAGGTTTGTGCTGGAGTACCAGTCTCCGTTATGAGGTAACATTCATGACCTGAGATTTGACGGTCAAATACAAAAATGTCTACTTTGCAAGTATCCAGCAACATGCAATGGGGAATGTGTATGCCATTTTTCAGTTTCCTAATACTTGAAGAGTTCCACAGAGCCTCGAAGACAATTAACATCATGTATGACTTGGCATTCTGTGCTAAAATGAAGGCCTCTGATATGTGATAAACCTCATGCCCTATGCTTTGATGGTTAAACATGAATATTTCTGTTCCAGTTACCTGAGTGCCTTATGATGTGTATATATTTAAAGTATTTCTGGAGAGTAGTGTGCACTCCTCATTTGGAGGAAAAGATATATAAACACCAACCTATGCCATGCTTCAATTATTTTTACTATCTGAACACATCTTAAATGTAGCTTAGTGAGAAAAGGTACAGAAATATCCTATCCAATTCTTTAATTTGCTGTATTCCAGCAATCAGGTATATAATTTATATAATTATTTTGTCATTGACAAGCTAACATAACCTTAGCTCCTTTCACATTGTTGGTATAGCCCTTCTTAATATAGCTATTTGTGCACTTTTTCCTTATATCAAACTCTACTTTTTGTCATTTGTTTAGTTTACTCATATGTTCTGCTCTCTTTCTAATACTTGAATGCTAATCTCGCCTACCTTTTCAACACCTGATCCTCAAAGGGATCCTCAAAGCGATTCTGATGCAGAAATATGAGCATTAGAATCTTGTACTGAATATATGGATCAGAAGGATCTGTGACTGTGTTTGTATGTGTGTGAATTCCTTAGTATAAATTTGCAATCAGCAGCTTATTAAAAGCATTGTGGAAAATAAACAGCATGCTTGCCACTCACTCTGAGAACGATCTGAGATGGGAAGTGTATGTGATACTAGATTTTCTGACATTCTATTACTGATCTAGGGCCTCCAAAACATCTCCTTGATGATACATTTATGAAGTTCTGGCATGCCAGAGTTTTCCCGTCTCTTTCAATGAGGCCATACATACAAAGGGCTTCATGTGCTCAGGGCTGCTTTTTCACTCCAGGGAAGAAGGAGAAACAGGAAGTCCAGGTAAAGACTGCAGCACATTTGAGATAGGATCTGGGTGAAAGGCCAACATATCATAATCATTATGGCATATTACTTTTAATGGAAAAGATTAAGGATGTTTGCTGGATGTAACTTTTGGACTAGGAAAATAGTACACCTCATCCTATGACATGATAAAGAGAAAAGGCCAACATAGTTCAGAATTCGCATGCCAAATAAGCACTCAAGACTTTGGGGGTTGCCTTATCATAATACTGGCTGGATGAAATCTCTTTCTTGACTATAAGCAGTGTGAACAATGTCACATTCATCTTTTTCTGTGCAACACATTCAATTCTTAAATACATTTAATGCACAGGATAAAATCCAAATATAAAAACCTCTTTTTAACTCTTTGCAAAGTCTTTTTTTTTTGTTTTGACAAACCAGGACACTAGATGGATAGGAAATTTGTGCCTGATATAGATTCTTCATTAAGGCTTAGCTTTACCAGCCCCAAAAGAGTAATTGTTGTTTTAATCCTTCTGCAAATAATCTACTGGACTTTCCTTGTTGGGGCAAAGCCAAAAGCTGTAATCCCATCTTCACTGCTACAAGGAACTGAGAAAAGCTATCCCTTTTCTAGTTCTCATATATATAGGAGAAACTATGGGTAGATCTTTTAAACACTCTGGGTGTGCCATCACAGATTCGGAACATGCAGAAGACCCTTCATGCATAAAGCTGTATACACACCAAGAGCACTGTTCACATCTTGCAGGTTCAGTGAGTGAAACTCCATTTCATCTGTGCTACAGAACGTGCATTCATTTTCATGTTTTTTTTTTAAACATGCCTGTCTTTACCTCTAGTTTATTTCAAGTTGCTGAAATAGTTTCGTATGATCTAGCAAATGCAAAAAATATCAATGCGATACAGGTTTGCTGCAATATATAAGCACAGGAGGAAAAATAATCCACTGATGTTTAAAATGGAAAGGATTCGAACTTTTCCATTCATTCATTATTTTTGGCACAGTTGAGTGTTTACATTTGGTAGTCTGAAATAAATACATTAATATTATTTATTCTAACCGTATCTATAGCTATATATAAATTCACCTTCCAGTAAACAAGTACTAGAGATTTTAAAAAAAATTATTATTTTTTGCTTATAATGATTTTGTAATTTACCTTCTCTTCATTTTATTGAACTTATTTTTTTTCCCCACTGACTGCAACATGCTCAGGTTGACTTTCCAGTCAATTTCACCCAAATTCCAACAGGAATTGGTTTATAAATTGGTTCCAACTGGAACTGGTCATTTGGAATTTCCATAACAGGAAATTATCATATGTGCGCTTCAACAGGTATTCTACATTACAAATTGATGTGTCTAATTATGTCTAACGGAGAGAAAAGATAACAATTTGAAAATAAAACATTACATGGGAAAGAAAACACATCTAAGTGTCTGAGCAAACTCATTTCTGTCTAAATGGAAAGGGCATTATCTATCTCAGTGTTTCCCTACCTGGACAACTTTAAGATGAGTGGGCTTCGCCACCTGGAATTCTTTACTTAAATTCTTAAATTTGCTGAGGTTGAGAAACATTGATCTATCCTCTTTTGCCCTTCTAGAGCACGAAATGACAGCAGCCTGTAAGCATCAAGATGCTTTGTGTGGCCTAGCTATGTTACAACAGCAGGTGGCCAACCAATGAGTACCATTTGCCCCCAGGTTCGTCAATTCAAAGCCTCTGTCGGGAATCATGGCTATATCCTCCAGGAGACGCCCGGTTTCTTTGAGGTTTGTATGAGTCTTGATACGAATCAGAGTACTCTTCTTCCACCAGGGGGTAGTGATCTCGGCTGTGTTGGGAACTGGAAGACAAGCGGTTCCTGCTCTTCCGAGCCCTTTCGTTGTGGTAGTTTTCATCCGAGGTCATTAGACTTCGTCGTTCGATTGGAGAATTCTCGGTAGAATGGTTGCTATGCCTCAGACGTTGGCTCTATAAATAGCAAAGCAGTCAAACATTAAAAGGGGGGGGGGGGCTGGATGCCACAAATTTGTGTCACTCTTCTGAATTTGTCCTGAAATTGTTGATTTAACATATTAATTGGCTGCTATTTAATATATTTAGGCTCACCATCTGCTTTCAAAAGCTAGGGTAACAAAACAGCAGAATGTGGTGCCTTGATTTAATTTAAAAATGTTTGGCAATGAGAACGTAAAAATCAGGTCTCAGGTATGCTGGCTGGTGAAAAATTTAAAAGCCATCTTTTAAAATTTAAAAATAAGGCCCACCCTGAACAAGCTCTTAAAATAGGCTTCTGTTGATGTTCTAAATTCATCTGCTTTTCATTCTGTGTTTTTTAGAAGATTTGAAATATCTCACTGCTCGGCTGCTGCTATGTAATTACTTAACTTACCTTTACTTACAATTTTTGCTCTACAGTAGAACCCTCTGGTCACAAATGTTTCTGACCACGACCAAATTGGGTTCCAACCAAAAAATTCATATTTTTTTTCCCATGGCCGATTTCCCCTTCCACACCATTTTTTTTAATAAGCTCTAAATTTCCAAAATTAGGTTTGGGTCACAACCAAAACGGTTTGCGACCAAAGTTATGCACATGACCAGAGGTTCTACTTTATCTATACTGGATGAATTCATATTTACATCTTAATAGTGGATTTATGAAGTACGGTAACTTTCTTATCTCCACATTCTTCAAGTCAAAGGTGTAATCCTTGAGTGAGGGCCAATATTGCAAAATATCCCTGCTATTTTCTTTCTGTTTGCTGACAATTCTAGACTTAAGCAGGTGACACAGATAGGCAAAGCAATCCTGTCCCTTACTAACATCTGGAGTAACTACAATGGCTAGTACTAGCTCATGGTCCTAAATATGATATAGTTCATCAGCATCTCTGCAAGTAGTTGCAAGCTTTAAAAAAACCCCTAGTGGTCAAGGCCTTCATAAGATGGTCTAAAATTTATTCCTTGGGGAAAACAGATTAACCGGGAATGGAACTGGGGTAGGTGTGGAGATTATGCTAATGCCATCTAAGTGAGTTTGCTGTGTCCAGTTCATTTGCCCTTGCTTAAGAGCAAAGTTGAAAAGAAGAGACGGGCTAACACAAACAAGATGGAAAACAAAGTCTCACAGTTAAAAACAAGCATGTTTCCACAAAACTCAAACTGTTGTTCGCACAGTCAACCACTCACGTGTAGAACCTTGCCTTAAAATATTACACATAAACTCAAAAGTTAAATGCCTTCTTCTGCATCCATGCAGTGAACAGAAAAAAAACAGAGCACTTAGTGAATGAGTTTTTAAAAAGCCACCAATTTGACTAGCAGATTGAGTTGAGGGATACAGACTATGGGAAGTGTAACACTTAGTAAAAGCCACACACATTGTGCTGAGTTGTTTAGTGACACTGGCCTACGTGCATTCTCTGTGCACTTACAAACATAGACAACTTGAACTGATAAGACATTTTCCCCCCAACTTAGTAAAACACGTACTTCTGATTAAGGACTATTTACATGCCACGTTTGAAGTGTCAAAGGCCCGCCGTTTTTGAGCTATCCCTGTGGAAAAAAATGTTCAGAATCTTTTTATAATTGGAATAATATTTTATTAATCATTTTTTTAAATAATCAGAACAGATGAACCAATTTTTCTGAACTGTTACCTCAAAGAAGAAATGAGGCCAACTACACTAGAGGCAGGGCATTAGCATCATATTAATACAAATTTTTGTGAGTTGATCAACCTGGAGAAAATATTGAAACTAATCTCATTAGAACAACTAACAATTGGTGATACCATGACGTATCTGACGCGCTTATCTTTTTACACGTTTTTATGCAGTAGGTTTTTTTCCAGGATAAAAAGGGAGGATCTGGTTATGTTCCATTATCCCCTTTGATTTATGTACATCAATCTTAACATTACCCATATTCTATTTGTAGCCGAACAAAACTTTCCAGAATTAAAGATCAACCCAAGTAGCTATGACTTATTTTTCTTGGCTGATAAATTAATCCAATGCATATATTGGTGTGGCATTATAATAACACAGGAGGAGTTGTAGATTGATCATTAAATATTTATATCACTTGTTTACTCCGATTTTCAAGAGACACATCCAGTCAAGATTCATTATATTGTGAGACACAAGTGTTACAATTGTTGCATACAGATCTGGAAATATATCTCCCCCGCCCCAATTCAAGTGGAGCCAGTATATCATACAAAAGGAAATTACATACTGCCACATCTGATTGTATTTTGCTAATACTTGCTAGCGAATTAATTAAGAGATGTTCACTGGCAGGCATATTTTCACCATACTAATTGTATTCCAATGGAATTAACCCACAGAACGCATTCAAAAGCACTGTGAGGCTCATATGAATTACAAACTACAAGAGAATTACCTTTTTTTTCCAATTATCAAGTGCTTTATACCAATTAATGGAAATAACCTCATCTTTAATGGAAAATGGGGCAGAGTCACTTAGTTCAGTTGGGAGGCTATAGAAATTAAAACAAACAAAAAAACAAAACCACTGCATGTTTAAATCTTTAGGCACGCTGGTTCCGAATACAGGTGTCTTCTTATGAGCCATTGGACTCCGATACAGGATATAGTGTGCACACTACCAATGTCATGGATTCATACCTGTAATCCAGAGATTGCAGTAGGGTAAGGGGATAGTGCAGTGGAGCCTAGGTTTCTTCCAAGCAAAGGTGTCATAGGTGTGCTACTGGTAGTGTGTGTAGCACGCCAGTAGGCCTCAAGGTATTCTGCCAAGTGTTCACAAGCATCTTCAAGTTGGTTTTCATCCAGAATAACATCAAACATTTCCTGTGCAGAAAATAAGCATTATATTATGTTATTATCAAACACAAACTAGGAACGGTGACTTAAACAAAACTCTTGATCTCAAATATGAGTTAGACTTATGCAGCAGGTTGATTAACCTTAATCCACAACTAAATCCAAACTTAACCCTAGACTTCCCACTGCAGCCTCATACTGGCAGTCTTCACTTAATGACTGTTCATTCGGTGACTGTTTAAAGTTATGTCGTTGCTGAAAAAAGAAATTGACGACTGGAACTTGAACTTGTGGCCATCACAATATTTCCCCAGTCATATGATTAGGATTCAGGCACTTGGCAACCAATGCACATTTATAATAATCATAGTGTCCTGCAGTCATGTTATTGCCATTTGCAACTTTCACAGACAAAGTAAATGGGAAAGCTACTGGGAAGTCACATGTTGTAGTCATGTGATGTCACACTTAAGGACAGCATGCGATTTGTTTATGACCGCAGTTTGAACAGAGGTCGTAAATTGGTCATGGCCATGTGACTCTAGGCAACTCTATGTCTTATATAATACACACACACAGGAATGCAATGCATAGTACAATACATGAATGCAATCCAAAAATGATGCCCACCAGTTGTGATGGTTCAAAAATATTTGCAAGAAAACATGGTTGCAAGTATTCTTCAAAGGAATCCATGTACAGTTATAAGTTTATGTTTGGCTTTGCTCCATTCTGGTAGAATCCATGAAATTATTATTTATTTTTTTAAAAAATTACCGTATATGCAACTTGTTTTGGACATACAGTATAACCTCAAGAACACTATTTAAAAAAAGCAGAATCTGAGTTCTCATCTTAACAAATAAAACACCCTTATGGAATCTCCTCTCCCCAGAAGTGAGGTTAGCTTCAACATCACCACCTCTTGACATTGCGCAAGTACCTTGCTATGTGTTCTCAGGTTTGAGGGTTCAAGGGGAACATTACCCTGGCTTCCCTATTGCGGTTAATATCATTCTTCTTTTGTTTCATTGCGGGGGGGGGGTAGTTTTTAATAATGATTTTAAATGTATTTATTCATTTCCTTTTTTTAATTAAGTACTGCTTACTGCTCAGAGTCACTGTTGTTCTTTTGTTTCATGTGGGAAATACTTTTTTGGGTAGTTTTTAATAATGATTCTTTTAATGTATTTCCTTTTTTAATCAAGTACTGCATACTGCTCAGAGTCACTGTCTCGTGAGATGGGTGTCTATACAAATATGATAAGAGCTGTGGTGGCGCAGTGGTTAGAATGCAGTATTGCAGGCTAACTCTGCTCACACACCAGAGTTTGAAGATCCTCAAAGTTGACTCAGGCTTCCAAGATTCATAAAATGTGGACCCAGATTGTTAGGAGCAATATGTTGACTGTGTAAACTGTTTAGAACGAACTGTAAAGCATTAGAAAGTGGTATGCCTATAAGTCTAAGTGCTATTGCTATAACATTCAAATGCATTTCTATTATTGATATAAAGCGATAGATTCTAGCACCAACACAAAAAGCTTTTACTCAGTTCTCATCTGTTTGCAAACATTTGAGGATCCAGGACTTTTAAAGGGGGCAGAGACTGTAGGGATGAAGGCCAGGTGAAGGGTGGGTGTGCAGCAAACTGACCTAACCTAAATGGGTCCCTCATGTTTGCAATGGAAAATGTTTGCAATGGAAACAAGTTTTGTAATAGCTGTTTTTTTTCAGAATAATAGCTAATATCTTTTATACTGTGCAAGATAAAAGAATGAGGACATTTACAGTACAGTATAACAAAAAACGTTATGTATTTCTTTACACAGCTCCTACATCAGGACATTCTGTGTAATAAATGCTGATGCTTACAGCATTTGCATAATAAGAGCTGATCTTAGCAGCAGCATATACTGCCACTATGAAAAATTAATAAGGATTTGGAGCTGATAAAGGATTCTTAATTATTAATATTAATATTCTACTTCAGAATCTACTGTGGGTTTACAATACAATGTAAATTAATGAAGTTAAAACCCTTGCTGTGTGTAAAGACATATCCTCTGTTCACAAACATACCCAAACCTGCCAGATATACAGAAAGAAATTCGGTGTATAATGTACTGAAGACAGATCAAAAACTAATATCTGGTATGTGTAAAGGAAACTCTGTGTCAATAAATAACTACAGGTAGTTGTTGATCTGTGGTCACAATTGTGACTAGAACATCCATCACTAGGCAATAAGGTCCTTACATATGTTGCCCCTGATTGTATGACTCTTTTGCTTTGCTGTAACAATCAAAGCACCTGCTTGTTAAACAAATCCAGCACCACCACCACCACCCACTGAATTTGCTTATTGGAAGCCTCCTAGAAAGATTGTAAATAGTGATCACCTGACCCCCGAGATGCTACAACTGTTGTAAATTATTATTGTCACATGATCTTGAATTTTGATCATGTGATTTGCGGGGACACTGTGACAATCTTGAGTGCGAGGACCAGTTGTCAAGTAATATTTTTTTTAGGGGCATTGTAACTTTGAACAATCGTTAAATGAACAACATGTACTGTTTTAATATGGAAAGGGTGAACTCACTGAACAAGCAGTATCCAAGTCTACGGAGAGGGGCGGCATACAAATCTAATAAATAATAATAATCAACTGGGACAGTCAATGTAGGAGATAAATTTCTTTAGAAACTCTCTAAAGATTGAGTGTTAGTTTCAGCAGCTGACAAAGATTTTAGATATGAGTTCCTGACCAAAGTCAGCCTTCAATCCTGTTGTAAATAAAACTACAAGACAAAAATACGGATGCTCATGGTTTCCATGAATACCTTGTTGCTTACACATCTGCCTCCCCCTCAAAGTACATATACAGTAGAGTCTTGATTATCCATCCAACATTCCGGATTATCCAGCATCGCGGCTGCTTGGGGGCATGGCTGTAGGCATTTTCGTACCCCCAGACATGCCCCCAAGCATGGCAGCCATGACGGGGAAGGCGAGGTGATGGGGTTAGGGCTCTAGAAATTTCAATGAAGTACATTGAGCAACAAGAAGATACGGGAGTCGACATGATGCTGCAAAGATGGCAAGACTTTATTTATTTTTTATTTATGTATTTTGTCCAATACACAATAATACACAATGAAGGTTATAGAGGATATAATAGAGAAGAAATATGAGATATAGGAGAGACTATAGGACAGGGGACGAAAGGCACACAAGTGCACCTATGTACGCCCCTTACTGACCTCTTAGGAATCTGGAGAGGTCAATCGTGGATAGTCTAAGGGAGAAATGTTGGGGGTTAGGGGATGATACTACGGAGTCCGGTAATGAGTTCCACGCTTCGACAACCCGATTAATAAAGTCATATTTTTTACAGTCCAAAGACAGGCTACAAAAATGGTAGAAGGTCTTAAGCATAAAACGTATCAGGAAAGACTTAATGAACTCAATCTGTATAGTCTGGAGGACAGAAGGAAAAGGGGGACATGATCGAAACATTTAAATATGTTAAAGGGTTACAAAGAAACAGCAATCGTCGAGAAAGCAGAAATGGATCACTGATTTCCTTAAATTTTGAGAGGACTGAACTATTTATACATTACATTGTTGTTGCTGTAACATTACTGCAATAAAACTTCAATACGATTGCAATTCCTAGTGGATTTCAAGGCTTTTCTTAAACCCTCTGGATTATCCAACATTTTCGGCTATCCGACTATCAGCCCACTCGTTAATGTCAGATAATCGAGACTCTACTGTATATGTTTGTTTATTATTGTTATATTATTCTTTATCCCCTAACAAGGGGACTCTGGGTGGCTCATGAGTTATAAAACATAAAATCTGAACAGATTAAGGTATTATTAAAAATTTTACAGGTAGCCCTTGATTTACAACAGTTTGCTTAGTGACCACAATCATAACAGGAAAGAAAAAAGGGACTTATGAGCATTTTTCACACTTATGGCCATTGCAGGATCCCCACAGTCACATGTTTTACATTCAGATGCTTGATAACTGACTCACATTTATGCTGGTTACAGGTCCCAGGGTCATGTGATCCCCTTTTGCAACCTTTTGGCAAGCAATAGGGAAACCAGATTCATTTAACAACCGTATTACTAATTTAAAAACTGGAGCGATTCACTTAACAACTATGGCAAGAAAAATTGTAAAATGGAGCAAAACTCACTTAACAACAGAAATTTTAGGCTCAATTGTGGTCATAAGTTGAGGACTACCTGTACTAAAACCCAAACTAAGAACTATATTTATGAGTAAAGCAACTTTATTTTAATTTTTCTCTTTCTCTCTGCATTGGTAGTTCAGATGTTTTCATTACATTCGAACAGTTTTGTATATGCTCACCAAATCACACAATATAATAAGAAACACAGTTACTAGTTTAGTTCCTAATAATAATAATAATTATTATTATTATTTATTAGGTTTGTATGCTGCCCCTGTCCGTAGACTCAGGGCGGCTTACAACAGTGATAAAAACAATACATGGTAACAAATCTAATAATTAAAATCTAAAATAACAGTTTTATATTACAAAGTCTAAAAAGAAAAAAACCCCAATAGATAGAATACATACACACAGTCATATCATGCACAAAATTACCGTATTTTTCGCTCCATAAGACGCAGTTTTTTTCCTCCCAAAGTAGGATGAAAAATCAGCCCCGTCTTATGGAGCGAAGATGCAGGCAGGGAGGGGGGGAGGCGCTGGAGCAGGGGCGGCGGTGAGGGGGGCTGAAAGGAAAGGTGGAGGGGAAAGACTAGGAGGGGAGACCCTCCCAATCCCCCCTTACGACCTTAGCTCTGCCCTAGACTTCGGGGACGTCTCCCTTCTCCTCACGCACATACCCAGCTTCCCCCCCCCCCGTTTTTTTGTTGCTTTCTTTTCTTGAAATGGCACCTCGGCGTCGCGTCCACCTCCGCCTGCGTCGCGGCGCAAAACCCGTGAAGTTGAGAAGACTAGCGGTGCTTTTTTTTTTTTTGGAGCGGAGTTGCACACAAGGATCTGGGGGGGGGGAGGAGGAGGAGGGGACAGCGGCCGTTTTGGCTGGGCTGCTATTTGCAAATAGTGGCAGCCGTCAGAGGGAAATGAAGGGCGGCCTCGGTTGGTGGAAGGAAGGGTCCCCCGGCGCCTGCCAGCTCTCCCAGGGGCGCGTCAGGGAGCTTGGCTGCCTCCGCTTCTGCTACCTTCCTCCCCAACTGAGGAAGCGGCGGGGGCTGTTGTCTCTGGAAGTGGACGCCGGCTCAGGCCGAGCGGCGCGGCGCTCTCTACTGCCGGCTGCTGGGCCTTTGCTGCAGAGGCAAGCTCAGGTAAAGGAAAGCAGGCAGGCGGTGCCCGTCACCGAAGCAAGCCCCCTTCTTGATTAGCGGCCACCTCGGCCCCGTGAAAGAGAGAAGAGGTTGCTAAGTGTGGTTGAGTGCTCTCTGAATTGTACTTCTCATCCACCCCGCTCGATTTCTTTATCTATTCCTAACCACTGCAAATCTCTCTCTCTCTCTCTGTGTCTCTCTGTGTATGTGTTTAGCCCACTTTTTGGCTCAATTTTTTTTTTTCTATTTTCCTCCTCTAAAATCTAGGTGCGTCTTATCAGCAGGTGCGTCTTATAGAGCGAAAAATACGGTACATAGGCAAGGGGGGGGATGTCTTAGTTCCCCCAAGCCTGACGGCAGAGGTGGATTTTAAGGAGTTTACAAAAGGCAAGGCAGGTGGGGGCAGTCCTAATCTCTGGGGGGAGTTGATTACAGAGGGTCGGAGCCGCCACAGAGAAGGCTCTTCCCCTGGGTCCCGCCAGACGACATTGTTTAGTCGACAGGACCCGGAGAAGGCCAACTCTGTGGGACCTAACCGGGGTTTGAACCCCAGGCTCTCGGCTTGCCTTGTCTTGCCTTTCATTACAAGAAATGCAGAAATTACCGTATTTTTACTGTACCATATTTTTCTGAGTATTAGACGCACCTTTTTCCTCCCTAAAAGAGCTGAAAATTTGGGTATGTCTTATACTCTGAACGTAGCTTTTTTGAAGCGTTTTTTTCCATCCCTAACGAGGTGCAAACAATCTTCCCAGCTCTTACCAGCTTGCTGGCTTTTTCACAGTTACTCGTTCCGAATAAGGTTTTTTAAAGCCCTAACCAGGGGATAAAATAATGTGCTGAAGCTGACCAAACTAAGGACGTTAGCCAGATGAATACGTGGTAGGCCGATTCCCCCCTCCCATTTTCCTCCCCAAAAACTAAGGTGCATCTTATACTCGGGAGCATCTTATACTCTGAAAAATATGTTACTTGGTAAGGAAACTGTAAAGTACTGGACCATACAGAGAATTTCCATTTTCCTAGTGCACATTTCTCTGGTCTTGTGGGTGGAAAGTTAGTGGGCTGTTAAAGAAAAGAACAGTAAGTGCAGTTGCTACTATAATCCTACGCATCATAGCAGACCCTGCCCATGATTTTTGGCTATACATAGAAAATGGAGAGCCAAGACTCATGACCTATTTTTGAACATATTTGGGGTTTGATCAGCTGTTATAGCTCTTTTCTCCTGAAAATAAATTTATTGGAAACAAAGCATTAATACAAAAGATTTTTCAATCTTTATATTTATTATTTATATAATTGGGGGGGAAATGCAGTCCTGAACTTACTGGCGGACACTGTGCAAGCTTATCGGCTGCAACGAGCTGGACATTTAAATGTTTGCTTTGTGATTTTCCTCTTGACTTGATCAATCGCTGTAAAACCTGAAAAGAATGCAAAGTAACAGTGACGTTGTTTCATGGCTGTCAAACTTTTGTGTGTGTGACACAATACTTTGTATTTTGTGTTTCACGTATTAAACTCAAAACCTTGTTGTATCTTTATATAAGTTTGTCCTCCGTGGGTATAATTCTCAATGTTATTGCTGGATCTATGTACATTAGGGTCAAATTAAGTCTGGGTAAATCCTACATGTTTCCTCTTGAAACACGATGTCTACAAAAATCATTGGCTGAACTCTTTTATCTAGGCCTGGATTAGTATTTCTTAGCATTTAGTTTAAGAACAAAGCACCAGGTGCTATGCAAAATACCAAAATAAAATATTTTACCCATTATTATCTGACCTCTACATTTGAATGTGAACAAAAGAAAGGCAGAGAAGAATAAAATGGTATCAATGGGATGATTTCTGACATATTTCACTGAAGAAAGGAGTTTGCATTGAGAGTTGAAGGAAAACAAATAGTTGAATGAGTAGCAAAGTACATACTGTCTTAAGGCCAGAAGACAAGATAGTGGAAAATAAGATCTTCTTTGGAAAAAATATAATAATCCAATGTCACAGCATTCTCCATCAGAGACTAGAATGTTTCCTTCCTGAATATCATTTATGGTAGTTTCTAATCAAAAGTACAGTGTATTTTCTCCACTTTTACTAGGTCAGTATAAATCAGTCAAGTTCCAAGTACCTCTCAAATTTCTATTTTTTTGGAGGCACATTACTTGTGTCCTTTCATAATTTGGTGTAAAAGTTGTTCAAAGGCTACTAATTTCTTAGGATTCCTTCTCTGAAACCAAATAATTACTCATGGATTTTCTTTTCTCTCTATCAGGGGTATCAAACTCACAGTGACACATTGTCATCATATGATGTAACTTTTTCTTGCTTCGCTAAACCAGGGGTGGGCAAGACCAGCATCCAGCCTGCGGGCCACGAGTTTCACATCCCTGCTCTATATGCTCATGCTTATATAATCAAAATTCAGATGCTTGGAAACTGGTTCATAGTTATGACCTTTGCTGTGCCCTAAGATCATGTGATCATCATTTGCAAACCTTGGGGAAGCCAGATTCACTTAACAACTATGCTATTCTCTTAATAGCTGCAGTGATTCACATTAAGAACTGTGGCAAACAAAAAGTTATAAAATGGGGCAAAACCCAACAAATGTCCTACGTAACAACAGAAAATTTGGGCTCAATTGTGGCCGTAAGTCAAGGACTACCTGTACTGTTCACTTGATAAAACTTCAAATTTAATACATGGTGAAACACATTTTACAAATGTTCATCTGTTCTGGGGTAGTGTCCATTGAAGAGTGAAATTATATCTAAGGACAACCTAAAGTTACATTATCTCAATCATGGGCTAGAGATAACATGCAGGTAACATTTCATACACACAGCAAAGAAAAATATTTCTACAAGGACAGATATGAACGGAGAAAGGCCAAGAGACGAAGAGGCTAACCTTTGGAGATGATACTTTAACATGGACAATAATTGGAGCTAACGATGTCTTAATAAGTTGTGCAGGGTGGTTAATTGTATCTGCATCTAGAACAACCAATTGCAAGGATCGTGCCAGTTCAAAAATTCGTTCAATCTCACTCTGTACTTCCGCTGAAAAATTGAAAGACCCAGAAAACATGAGACAACATACTTTGGAACAAACAAAGTACTTATGTTTACACATAGATACCATTTTAGCTGGAGTTATAATTTCTGATACTCAAGCTTTCAATCGCATCCCTAATTCTAAGTAAAATAAGTCACTGCTTTCTTTGAAAAGTTCAAAGTGGTATGGGGAGAGACTGAAGCTTGATTCTTGTAGTATCAAGCTTCATTCTCTCCACATGCAACTTTAAACTTCATATACAATATTTCCACCCACGAGAAGATCCATCTGACATAGAATTGTGCCTTCTAGTCACTGTGTATTTAACATCAATAATGCAAAACTGAACTAAGAAAGGAAACAAATAATAATCTGCTATTATAGGGATGGTTAAAAAAAAGAGAGATTTTAGCATCTACAAGCTTTACTCTGTACCAAAACATAATGTCTTCTAATAGTTCCATGTGGGGAGGGGGGCAACCTTGATATTGGAGATCCAAGGTCTCTGTCTCTCCTCTCCCATTATTCCCAATTGATATTGCTTGCTTAGGAAAGAGCAGAACTACTATAATAAAGTGCTCTCAATTCCCAACCCTCATAGTGACACAAAAGAATACCATGATTGATGACAATAGAGCCCACTAGGAGATCAGGTATACTAAGACTATTGCTCTCTCCTCGCTAGGTCATCCATAAGAGTTGTTAATGTGGTGTCCATCCCATGTTCAGCCCAAAAAATGTTGCCCAACAATATAAGTAAAGTGATTTTTCCAGCATTCTTAGTAATGTTGAACTGCCATCTTCCTTTGAAAGGCAAAGTCAGAGACAGGACAGTATTTGCTCAAAATTGCTGGGTCCAAGGCAAGCATTTTGAAGACTTGAAAGAGTTAAGGGCAGTGTCTCCTGCTCCCATAATGAAACACAGACCACTGCCTTGTTCCAACTCCTTGTCTCCTCTCTTGGCAAGGATCGGAGCATGGCAATTCCATGTTTTAGTAACAGAAGACAATACTTCTCCCCTGGAGGGTGGGGGGAAGGAAATATTCATCACCATGCAAAACTATCACAATCTATTTCTGGGAGGGGGAAAAAAACTTACCTAAACTGGATCTGGTATTTGACCGTTCAATTATTGCCCTTTTGCTTGGATTATTTAAAACAGATCTCTTGGCAAGAGAAATGTCAGCTGTCACTCTAGTTATTGATATCCTACCAAAAAAACAGGAGAAAACAAACTGATTTAAATACAAGTTGTTTATGAAAAGCGTTGAACTGTCTTTTACAACACAACATTGTAAAAGAAGCACAATATTGTATGATCAGGGAGGCTGTAAAGCCAAGCTATTTCATTTACCAAAAACATGTATGAAAAAGCTAGCAGAATACGACTAATAGACCCTATCATCATCAATGCTAACAAGCCTAAAGCAAAACAAAACAAAGCACATACCATTATTGTTCGCTGTTTCTGTATACAATGTGTTCCTTCAATGTAATTTCAAAATACAATATAGATATTTATTTTATTAAAATTGTTATAGAAAGGGACTTCTGGATGGAGAAAATGAGAAATGATGTCCCTGCAAACTGTGGAGACAACACTAAGGTAAAGATTAATGATTAGGTGGTAAGCCTGAAGTAGTGAATTTTCTCGGGATAAGGAGAAGCCAAGAGATTGTCCATGTACACTCTGGAAAGCAGCTCCTGTAGAACTTTGCAGGGTTACTCACAAGTATGACCACTGAGAGCCAAGGAAGAAACATCAAGCTCACAGTCTCAGCAGAGCCTATTTAAAGAAAGTAAAGGTTCCCCTTGCACATACGTGCTAGTCATTCCCAACTCTAGGGGGCAGTGCTCATCTCCATTTCTAAGCTGAAAAGTCAGCGCTGTCTGATGAAGGCACAGGGAGCGCTGTTACCTTGCCATCGAGGTGGTCCCTATTTTTCTACTGTATTTTTACATGCTTTCAAATTCAAGATTAGCAGAAGCTGGGGCAGGTAACGAGAGCTCATGCTGTTACATGGCACTAGGGATTTGAACCACCAAACTGCCAACCTTTCTGATCGACAAGTTCAGCATCTTAGCCATTGAGCCACCGCATCTCCCTTTAAAGATGTTAGGTTCACTTAAATTGATGTGTTGTCTGGTTTTAATATGATAGGGTTTTAGTTATTTCTCTTAATATTAGATTTGTGCCACTATAATATTGTTTTTATCATTGTTGTGAGCCGCCCCGAGTCTTCGGAGAGGGGTGGCATACAAATATAATAAATTGTTGTTGTTGTTGTTGCAGTTGTTGCAGTTGTTGTTGTTGTTGTTATTATTATTATTATTACTGTATTATTATTATTATTATTATTATTATTATTATTATTATTATTATTATTATTAAATTCCCACTTTCTAAAGCACTTTGAAGTACCTTTGTATAACCTTTTCATAAAAAGAACAAAGATCTTCTTAGCAAAAGGGCATAAGGACCTGGTATAAAAGAATTCAAAATGGAATTCAAAATGGAAAAATGGAGAAAGTGCAGCAAAGGAAGGAGGAAGGGAGGAGAGGAAAAAGAAGAAGAAAAAAAGAGGGAAGGAGGAAAGAAGAGAAGAGCTGAGAAGAAAATTAGGAGAGAGGGCAAGAAGGGAAGTGGAGAAACAGGAGGAAGGGAGTGGGTTCAGAAGGAGAGGAAGGAAAGAAAAAGGAATTGAAGGTCTGTATGAGATAGGAAGGGAGGATGGCAAAAAAGCAAACTTGAACTAATGAAACAATATGGTAAATATAGAATATATATGTAAAGATTTTGTAAAAGAATGAAATGAAGAATGCAATGATAAATATGTGAAATGTCTGTATGGAAATGAAAATAAAAAACTTTTTTAAAAAAAAGACTTGCAGACTTCAACTTCCAGCATAGTTGGCTGGAGAGTTCTGTGAGTTGAAGTCGATTAAGTCTTAAAGTTGCCAAGTTTGAAGACCTCTGTTTTCTGCCTTCTCTTCTCACAAGGGAGGTGGGTATAAGTGCTTTGTCTTACCATTTTAATGCTAGTTAGGGTTAGGGTTACATATTAGTAGATTAATATGGTAACTGGCAACCCTGACAATTGCCATATTAATTTACTACATACAACAATTAGTAACAGAATTATTCAACAATATCTATATTCATTATTGTACTTTTTTATCCCAACACATCACATTTACCTTCCAAATGTTGGCATGGTGATGGATGGATGTGTATCTATATCATTCGTATCTATTATATATCTTTCCAGATACAGTGGTACCTTGTCTTACAAACTTAATTGGTTCTGGGACGAGGTTCTTAAGGTGAAAAGTTTGTAAGACGAAACAATGTTTCCCATAGGAATCAATGGAAAAGCAATTAATGCGTGCAAGCCCAAAATTCACCCCTTTTGCCAGCCGAAGCACCCATTTTGCGCTGCTGGGATTTCCCTGAGGTTCCCCTCCATAGGAAACCCCACCTCCGGACTTCTGTGTTTTTGCGATGCTGCAGGGGAATCCCAGCAGGGGAATCCCAGCATTGCAAAAACAAGCGCTTTGCTGGCAACGGAAGTCCAGAGGTGGGGTTTCCCATGGAGGGGAGCCTCAATGGAATCCCAGCAGCGCAAAAACAGGTGCTTCGCTGGCAATGGGAGTCTGGAGGCAGGGCATCCCAGCGGCGGCAGTGGGTTTTTAAGGTGAAAATAGTTTGTAAGAAGAGGCAAAAAAATCTTAAACCCCGGGTTTGTATCTCGAAAAGTTTGTATGATGAGGCGTTTGTAAGATGAGGTATCACTGTATTATAAATCAGTGACATCCTGCCTTTGTAAGAAGCAAACTGACATCAACTTCAAAGCTGGTGAAATTTTAATTTAATAAACCTACTAAAGATGAAGGAAACAGTCCAATAAAATGTACATTTAGGCATACGTTCAATTTGGCAAAACACTCTTCTTTAGAAAGGGTGAAAAAAATCTGGCCTAAGATTAATCTCTCTTTTTTAAAAAATGTCAAACAGACAAAGCTGGTCTTTATGGGTTATGGTGCTCCACAGCTTCTTTCATGTGTGGTACAAAAATACAGTCTGCAGAGAATTTATTCATAGCAACCCTTGACTTGCCATTGACAGTTGCCATGGTTTCCTATAGGAAAACAATGATGCCCACTTTTCATATTTAAATGCTGCACCAAACGACATCTGTCAGCAGGAATGACGAAATGCTTGCTCCGTACTTAATATAAACGTTTCCTTCTCATAACCAAGCAACAAGCTTTAGGTAAGTAAGATCATTCAGAGCTCCAGCAGAGGGCAAAGTAAAAGTATTATTGCAGCGATGGTGAACCTTTTTGGCACTGAGTGCCCAAACTGGAATGTGTGTGTGTGCGCACACACTAGAGCCCCCAAAACTCGAAGACAAACTGGCTGGTGCACTTGCACATGCCAGCCATTTGTCTTCTAGTTTCCGGCATGGTCTTCGCATGTGTCAGAGCACCAGAAACCCGAAAATAAAATAATCGGTGCATGCAAGATCTTTGGAAATACCTGGTCTTTGGGTTTCTGGAGATCCAGCACATGCAAAGATCAGCTGCCCAGCGCGCATGCATGCACCGGAAAACAAAAGAGCAGCTGGAGACAGCACACATGCCCAAACAGAAAAGGTCCTGTGTGCCACGGTTCGCCATTACGGTATTAATGAGTACCATCCCCTAAACTAACATTCAGTGATATGATGCATTTAACTGCAGAAACATCCAATGGAACTCCTAGGATCATCTTAAAGGGCTTGCTGACATCCTTAGTTGTAGGCATAAACAGTCAAAAGTTCAATACTATAGTGTATGTAAAAATATTTATAGTTCTATTTTCTTTGCTAGCTGCGAAGCAATTGCAAATACTCTATGCAATTTATTTAGCCATCTAAACAACAGCGCTAAATCAAAATGTCATTTTATCCTTAAAAAGGTAAGAGCAGTTTGATTCAACTGGAAAATTTGGTGCTTAAGCAACTGTGACAAACCAAATTTAACCAATCACTTTATTTTTAAATGGAGGTTTCAGACCTACTATAAAATGCAGTTCAGCAGTAGTTTAAAACTGAAAATCTGCCCACCTCTGACTTAGCTGATGTGTGAATCAAGCCAAAATCTCATCCGCTTTTTAAAATTGGGAGAATAATAATAATAATAATAATAATAATAATAATAATAATAATAATATTATTATTATTATTATTATTATTATTATTATTATTATTATTATGTCAATACAACACAGCAAACAAGATTACTACCGTATGCTGGATTTCGTATTTCTTCCCAAGCACCTAGGACTGCGTGATGTAGCGGCGAATTATGTTTGCCAATCCCAGTAAAGCGGCCTTTTGCAATTGACAGATGGAGATTTTGTCAATTCCGATGGTTTTCAAATGTCCGCTGAGATCCTTTGGTACTGCGCCCAGAGTGGCAAGTACCATTGGGACCACTTTCACTGGCTTATGCCAGAGTCGTTGCAGTTCAATTTTTAGATCTTCGTATTTCACTAATTTCTCTAGCTGCTTCTCCTCAATTCTGCTGTCCCCTGGGATTGCGATGTTGATGATCTATACTTTCTTTTTCCCCACAATCAGGATGTCTGGTGTGTTATGCTTCAGAATTCGGTCAGTCTGAAGTCTGAAGTCCCACAGTAGTTTTGCTTGTTCAGTTATTATTATTATTATTGTTGTTGTTGTTGTTGTTGTTATGAGACTTATTATTATATATTTTCCTGAATTTTGAAAAGGGCATTCGACAGGGCTATGTTATCCCCTTCCTGATGTATACTCCCTTGGATCCTGGACATAAAATGTTTCAATACCTACTCTCAAAACATCACCAAAGAGCACTGCACGCCAAGACAACTAGACACAGTTTTTCCCCGAACGTTATCACTCTACTAAACAAATAATTCCCTCAACACTGTCAAACTAGTTTTTTCTCATCATTCCTATCACCCACTTCCTCCCACTTATGACTGTATAACTGTAACTTGTTGCTTGTATCCTTCAGATTTTTGTTAATATTGATTGTGTCTTCATTGCTTATTTGATCCCTATGAAAACCATTAAGTGTTGTACCTCATGAATCTTGACAAATGTATCTTTTCTTTTATGTACACTGAGAGCATATGCACCAAGACAAATTCCTTGTCTGTCCAATCACACTTGGCCAATAAAGAATTCTATTCTATCTAGTGATAGGCATGCATCCCCACTTCTGTGAGAAGTGGGCTATCACGTGTGTTTCATTTGTGTGAGAAGCAGGAGCAATTGCTTGCCCTTCAAGAAAATGGAACTGTGCACGTGCTTGAATTCCCTTCACTTGGAACCATCCCCTCTCACCTCCCCCTCCACTGGTCCACAAAGCTAGAAAGGTTGGGGAATTCTGACATATGCACACACACACATACACAGAGTATCTATACTAATGTAATTCCAAAGTGTTTCTCATCTATATCAAAAAACACACTATGTCCTTCTAAAGTGGCATGAATCCAAAGTAAATACTCTGTCACATAATGTTCTGAGATGGCAAATAAATTGTTTCATGCTAGCTCTTGAAATAAAGTACTGCTTAACTGATCTAAAATGGAAGAATCTACCAGCAACTACTAGCTGCTTTGAGAATCTTTAATTTTTACCCAGCAGAATTCCAGCTGAGGCCAACAACAGAACCTGTGAAGCTAACATTTGGTACCACAAATCAACTTCAGAGTTAGAACAGTTGAAAACTTGCATATTCACTTTAAACCTAACAGCTTGAGGGATAACACCTGAGCTTCTAATTGGTCTAACTTTTCCATCTTTCTGCCCTCATTTATTTAGGGAAAGCCTAAATGTGAAGAAAAGGCATCATATGCCCCTATTACATTTTGACAAGAGGCTTGGCAGTAGCAGGACACATACATATTATTAGTGAACAAATTCAGAAGAAATTGAAGGAATGCAAGTAAATTCTAAAAAAAAGGACAGGAATTGCTTACATAAAGAACAAACTCACAGAGAAAAGCCCCAAAGTTTCCCCCAAATAAAGATGTCATTGGCCCAGCATACTTTATATTTCAGTTACACAATATGCCAATGTAGAGAACGCAATGATGTGTTATCCTAAAGTGTAAAATGGCCAGTATAATCCTTATATTTATGAGGCTTTAGGGTTTTCCCTGTCATTTCTACCATCCCTTGCATCTTTCTCCCTTTAGCTTCCCAACATGGATTAAATGAGCTCCAAAAATTAGGCATGATGGCCTGGATTGGCCTTGGTCACAATCTCACTGAATAATCTGGTTGATTTGTATTCTAGCCTAATGTGCAAAAAACAAAGACACAGGAGATGAATAGTACAGCCGATGTACTAGGGTGGAGCAGAAGAAAAAATAATAGAGAGTGTTCTTAACAATCCTTTTCCTGATATATATTACTATAGTCTCATACAACATTTTTCCATATAGATTTCAAATACATCTCAATATCCCTTGCAACAGTCTTGAAAAATATTTCAGTATTACTATTGCTTCTGTACCGGATAAAAGATATCAGAGAAGAACCGTTGTACATACCTGAACGGTCTTCTCGATGCACTGGAAGGAGAGTCCAACATGGGTAATTTACCAATCTTATTGGTAGAGACTGAGTTAATTTAAATATTTAAATATGAGGTAGTCACCGCCCCTTAGCAGCCCCCAATACCTCAGTTTTAAAAACGAAGCCAGTTTAAGGATAACCTGTTTATTGAACAATAACCATATAACCTCATAAATGTGCAACTTGTAACCCCTAGACTCCGGCGACCTGGCGAAAACAACCATGCCGGGTGGGTTTGGACTCTCCTTCCAGTGCATCGAGAAGACCGTTCAGGTATGTACAACGGTTCTTCTCCACTGCATCTGGAAGGAGAGTCCAACATGGGATATACCAAAGATTACGGCCCATGGGAGGGAAAAGGCTGAGCTACGGTCGCAGGAGTTGAACACACTTGCTGCAAAACCCGTCTCCCAAATGAAGCTTCCGCCGAAGCTACTGAGTCCAGTTTGTAATGGCGTATGAAGGTTGTAGGAGACACCCATGTAGCCGCCCTGCAAATGTCCTCAATGGACGCCTGAGTACTCCAAGCAGCCGACGTGGCTGCACTTCTAGTGGAATGCGCTGTCACCCCGGTCGGTGGCAATTGAGACCGAGCTTTGTAGGCTTCGTCAATACAATCCCTTAGCCAGCGACTGATGGATCCTGATGATACCGCAAGACCCATTGATCGTTGGCCAAAGGACACAAATAATCTTTCAGATTTCCTGAAATGTCTGATGTAGATCTTCAAGGCCCTCCGAACATCTACCTTGTGCCACCTCAACTCTAGAGGGTGCTGCCCATGTGTGCAAAAGTCTGGCAGCACTAATTCTTGCGCCCTGTGGAACCCAGAATTAACTTTAGGAATAAACGAGGGATCTAACCTCAATACAACCCTGTCTGGGTGGAATATACACAAATCTGACCGTGTAGACAGAGCCGACAGTTCTGACACTCGGCGAGCTGACGTAATTGCCACTAAAATGGCTGTCTTTAGCGAAAGTAATCGTATAGGAATCGACCTCATCGGCTCGAAAGGAGGCGCTGTAAGTGCCCGGAGTACTAGGGAGAGATCCCATGTCGGGAATCTGTGTACTGGAGGCGAGTGAGTGTTAATTGCGTCCTTAATAAAATCCCTAATCCAAGGATGTTGTGCTAGCGATCGAGCGTGAGGTAACCGAATGATGGTTGCCAGAGCGGCGCTAGCCCTCTCTCGACCCCTGACTGTAGGAATTGTAAAATGGACACTATCGAAGCCTCCCCCGGATTAAGGTGGTGGTTCGCACAAAACCTACAAAAGGCCGCCCATGTGGCCTGGTAGATCCTCACCGTTGATGGGCGACGAGCTGCCTGCATGGTAGATATTACATCATCTGGCAAAAGTTGATGTTTTAGACTTGCCCTTTCAAATGCCAGGCGGTCAGTTTGAACCACTGAGGGTTCGGATGGGGAACTGACCCTTGACACAGCATTATTTCGTGGTCCGGAATCCTCCACGGGGAAGACACCGACAGGGCTACTAGGTCTGCAAACCAAGGACGTCTCGGCCAATGGGGAGCTACCATTAACACCTCTGCCCCCTCCCAAATTATTTTGTCTAAGACTCTTTGGATGAGACACGTTGGGGGAAAGGCGTAAAGTAGACCCCGGGGCCAGGTTGACCAAAGGGCATTGACCCCCTCCGCCCCTGGCGCTGGGAACCGGGAGTAAAATCTCTCCAATTGGGTGTTGGCCGGGGTTGCGAAGAGGTCCAACAACGGAAGCCCAAATCGAAGCACTATTTGTTTGAAGAGTGCTGGGTCCAGATGCCACTCCGAAGGATCCAGCGTGGCCCTGCTCAACCAGTCTGCTTGTACATTGCTGGTCCCCGCAATATGCTCCGCCGTTAACGAGGCCAGATGAGTTTCGGCCCAATCGAAAAGAGCTGTGGTTTGAACCATGAGGCGATGTGACTTCGTCCCCCCTTGATGGTTCAGGTGGGCCTTTGTGGCCACATTGTCCGTTAAAATCAGGACATGCCTGTCTTGAACCCAGTAAGCAAAGGCCTGAAGAGCCAGGAAAACTGCTCTTAGTTCGAGAAAGTTGATATTGACTGGGGTTAACTCTTCCTGAGACCATAGGCCTTGAGCCACATGAGGACCCATGTGAGCCCCCCAGCCAGACAGGCTCGCATCTGTTGTGATAATCACGCGCTCGTGGCTTTGAAGAGGAGAACCTTGAAGCAACGCCGGGGACAACCACCATCCTAGCGAATGGTTGACTGATGCAGGAAGTCTCACTTTCCGGTGCGAGTGACTCACCTTGTCTCTCTGGGCCGGAAGGAGGAACCATTGTAGGCCCCTGATGTGATGCCGAGCCCATGGAACAATCCCTATGGATGAGACAAGAGTCCCAAGCACTTTGGATAACGTTGCTAGTGGTATCTGCCGTCTTTGCCTTAGACTGGTTACCAACCTCTGGATATTGAGTAACCTCTCTGGAGTCAAGGAAACAGTGTCTTTTCCGGTGTCTATGATGGACCCCAGATGTTGGATCCTTGTGGTAGGATGAAGATGACTCTTCTCCTCGTTGACCGTATACCCATGCCATTCCAGAGCTTCCCGTGTGAGCGCCAGATCTTGTTGCGCTCGGGCCATGGACTTGGACAGAACGATGATGTCGTCCAAGTACGCCATGACCCGTATGGACTGGGACCTGAGATGTGCTGTCAGGATGTCCATCAGCTTTGTAAAGGTAAGGGGAGCCGACGACAGGCCAAACGGCATGGCACGGTACTGGTAGTGGACACCGTCGAGGCAAAACCTGAGGAATCGACGATAAGCTGGCCAAACCAGAACATGCAGGTAAGCCTCTTTGAGGTCGATAGAGGTGAGAAGATCGTTGTGCCGAATCAAAGACAGAATCGATTGCAGGGAATGCATGCGAAATCTGCGATATCGAACGAAGGTATTCAGGAATTTCAGGTTTAGGATCATCCTGAACCCTCCCGATGACTTTGGCACCAGGAATACAATGGAATAGAATCCCGTGCCCTTGGCATGTTCTGGTACCTTCTCTATCGCTTGTATGTTGAGAAGATGAGTTATCTCCAGCTGTAGATGGCATCTTTTCAGCGGGTCTCGCGTTGACGGGCAAGTGACAAACCGGTTCGGTGGGGGCTGCAGGAACTCCAGGCGCAGCCCTCGGGATATTGTGGTTATTGCCCATTTGTCGGAGGAGGTATTCCTCCAGGAGGCACTGAAACGTTGGAGTTTGCCTCCTATGGGCTGTAAGGAAGCCAAGTCATTTTGTGCGCCTGAAGCCCCTTTGGTTCCCTCTGAAAGGACGTCGAGCCTGTTGGTACCCTCTGGGCCTATCCTGAAAGGCCGCGCAGTCCCCTCTAAAGGTGGGTTGGCCATACTGGTTCTGCGTGTATGACCTGTTATTTTGAACAACCGCCGAAGCGGAGTCCCACCGAAATGGCTGACGGCGAGCGTAGGGATTGGGCCTACGCTCCTGGCGTCTGTATGCTCTAGGCAGGTTCTTCCGTTTGTCCTTATCCTCAGTGAGGACAGGGTCCAAGGCTTCTCCAAAGAGCTTTTCCCCTTGGTATGGAGACGATGCCAGGTTCCACTTGGACTTCAGGTCCGCTGGCCAGCTCCTCAGCCAAAGGAGGCGCCTGGAGGCCAGCGACGCCGCCATCCCTCTAGCCAAAAATTTAGCGGCGTGGAGGGTGGCATCCGCTGAAAATTCCGCAGCTGCCAATAATTTACTTAGGTCCTGACATAAACGACCTTCTTCTGGACCAAGGCGGGCCTGTACCTCTTGCAGCCACATTATTGAAGCCCGATTGAAAAATGATGCTGCGGTCGCTGCCCGAAACGCCCAGCTTGCCATTTGGTGAGATTTCCTCAGTAAAATCTCCGCCTTCCTATCCTCCGGTTTCAAGCTATCGCCGGTTTCAGATGGCACCAAGGCCTTTGAAATCAAGGTCATTACCGGCTGGTCGATGGGCGGAAATTCCAGCAGCTTCTCCATGTCATCATCTAAAGTATAAAACTTCCTCTCTATGACCGAAGGACCTTGTGCTGCTGCAGGTTGCTGCCATGGGCATTTGATGCTCTGTCTAAATATCTCCGAGGATGGCACATGATCAATCTCGGGCTGGGGCTCCTTGAATAGTACTGCCAATGGCTTAGGGTCATCTGAAGCCTCAGTAGCCTTGGTTGGACCAGGTAAGTCCGCCACCTGCTTAGCTTTATGCAGCAGAATTTTGAAAAGGGGAGCCTTAAAGAGCCCAGCTGTCACAGGAGGATCTGGAGCTGTCTCATCATCCGAAAAGTCATATTCTTTTTCGGTGTCCTCTAGGGGTGACGGCTCCTCCATCCAGGACCCCATACCCGAGGGGGGCGGTGCAGCCCATAGGTTCCTGGGCTGTGTTGGGCGGGGGTGTTGGACATTCTGTTGCACCCCCACAGCCATCCCTTGTGAGTAAGCATCAGAGATGAGTCCTTGTAAGGCAGGGGACATCTGCTGCCAGGTATCAGGTTGCACACACAGCCCAGCCGCAGTGGGCGTAAAGGTGGCCGATGGTGCACTCCTCAATGAGTGGCTGGCAGACCCTGGTCTCTGTTGCTGAGACCCAGATGGAGGAACAACCTGAGGCAGAAAGGGGTGTTGCCTCTCTGGAGACCAATCTCTCTCTGATAAGGTTTCTGATGGTCTCAAAACAGATTGGGCTGGTTGATCCCTGGCCTGCAATAAGGGAGAGACGGTTCTTGGAGTTAAGAGGGCTGCTTCCAGTCTCTGCTCCAACGCTTTAATGCGCCTCTCTGCCTCCTTGATAGAAGAAGAGGCTGGGGCCTTAGATTTGTCCTTGGACTTTCCCTTACCTTTATCCTGAGGCATTACAGTGGGAGATGTTTTCTCTAAGGTCTTTTCCTCCATTACTCACAGTTAACAGTTGTTATTTTGACAGAAAGTGAAGAGATACGTTGACAGGCACGGCTGTCACTGACCAAATGTCTGCAAAATGGCGTTTAGGCACCTCAGAGCCTACGCCTGCGCCGTACAGGTTGATCGCGCCCAGTGATTGGGCGGAGAGCAACCATCCGCCCGCCCAAACATGGCGGGCGTGGGAACTCACTTGCCCCAAAATGGCGATTCCCGCTCATTTTTGCCGCCTTCGCCTCCTCGGGACGTTTCCCTGTAAGGGCTATGCCCCCCCCCCACCATTCGCCTCCTCAAGCCATTGATCCAGCCGATCTAGGCGGCTTTCCGGCTCGGCGAACGGGTTTTCGGCGGCGGCTTCAAGTAATAGCCGCCGAACAGCTGAGAGGCGCTGGCCCGGCGCCAAATCAAGCCGCCTTTAATTTCTAGCCGAATCCTGCATTTCAAGCTTCCCAGTGAGGGGGGCGGACCCCCTCACCTTCAGCTGACAGCCGGGTATGACCACTGAGGCCGGGGACCCTAGGCTGAGGTGCTCCTCGTTCAGCATGGTACCCACTGAGGGAAGGGAAGCTCGAGGAGAGTTACGGTGGGGGTGCTTCTGCCCGTGGAGGGCAGAGACCCCTTGAAATCCCCTTCTTCATTCACAGCACCTGTAAAATAGAAAGGGGAGAAAAAACAGAAAGATTAATATTTTTATTATCATTAGTATCATTAGTATCATTAGTATTATTATTATTATTATTATTATTAGTATTAGTATTTCATACAGAAGAAAACTCAACAGTCTCTACACTAAGACTGAGTTTTTAAAACTGAGGTATTGGGGGCTGCTAAGGGGCGGTGACTACCTCATATTTAAATATTTAAATTAACTCAGTCTCTACCAATAAGATTGGTAAATTACCCATGTTGGACTCTCCTTCCAGATGCAGTGGAGAATCATTGCTTCAGCTATTAAAATCTAATGTGACATACAGTATATATCTTTCCTCCAGGGGGCAATGTTTTCCTGTTCCATCCATCTCAATATTAAGGATTACCTAAGGAGCCCGAACAGTGAGCAATCTAAAATGAATACTTGAAAGAGAGAAAAGCTTGAGAAATCCTAAAGTTGCAATCTGAAAAACTAAGCCTGAATCTGAAATTATTAAATATGCAAATAAGTCATCTGCGCAGGTAGACCACCACCCTGCCCTCACCGGCTGCTCATCCACCAGTGCCCCAGACTGCCCTAGGGCCTGCACGGGCAGGGAGGAAGGAAGCCAGGCTTATCTTGCTCTGCTCCCTTAGGAAGCAACCGCTGGGATCTCCTCTCCGCCTTTTTTGGCACGCGCGCTTGTTGCTGATCTTTGTATGTGCATGAGTGCCAGAAAGCAGATCAGCTGGCCAGTGCCCATATGCACTCAGGAAACAGGAGGATCAGCTTCTTGAAGCACGCATGCACAATGGGCAGCTGTTCTGGTTTCTGGTACGCTCGTGTACCTGAAAACCAGCTGGATGGCACACTGGAACCCAGAAGAGCAAGGAGCGATGGCGATGACTCTGCGTGCCACTTCCGGCATACATGCCATAGATTCGCCATCACGGAGCTACTCTAATGAGAGCGAATATTTTGTCAAAAGAAAAATATCCAAAATCTACAATATGATTACGCATCATTGACCCAAAGAAATTCAAACTACTTCCATTTTTTTACTTTTGTATTCCCAGAAATGTTTGTCCTATCTTTTAAATAATTCCTAGTAATTTGGGTCAACTTCAGTTCTCAGTCCTTTGATAATGAATTAGGTGGCAACATTTGTTTGAGCCAGATTTTGTTTTTGTTTTTTTTAAGAGGAAACAACAGAGTTTCATCTAACTTTACTGAAAACTCAAAATTCAAGTTTTAACATATTCATTTCAGGGGGAAACATTTTGTTAAAATTCAATACATATTTTACAAGTTGAATTCATACAGACAGGAATAAGTACACTGAGTTTAACTGTACAAGAGAAGGTAGGTATAAGATGGCAAATGCGCCTATTAACTTGAATAACTACATTTTATTTATTTTGGGTATTTTATACTGCATGCTAAAATATAGAATAGAATAGAATTCTATTGGCCAAGTGTGATTGGACACACAAGGAATTTGTCTTGGTGCAGATGCTCTCAGCATACATAAAAGAAAAAGATACATTTGTCAAGAATCATGTGGTACAACACTTAATGATTGTCATAGGGGTCAAATAAGCAATGAAGAAACAATCAATATTAATAAAAATCCTAGGATACAAGCAACAAGTTACAGTCATACAGTCCTAAGTGGGAGGAAAAGGATGAAAGGAATGATGATATCTAATCAGTTAATCCTATTAAGTATATATAATGCTCAAATAAATAAAGGGAACACTCAAACAATACATCCTAGATCTGAATGAATAAAATATTCTCATTGAATACTTTGTTCTGTACAAAGTTGAATGTGCACAACAGCATGTGAAATTGATTGTCAGTCAGTGTTGCTTCCTAAGTGGACAGCTTGATTTCACAGAAGTTTGATTTACTTGGAGTTATATTGTGTTGTTTAAGTGTTCCCTTTAATTTTTTTGAGCAGTGTATAATATAATGATTACAGAAAGAAGTAGTATAAAGACACTTTAAATAAATAAAATAAATAGATGGACATATGTGCTTTCATGCATGTATGCTTCTATACATAATGCTATGGCAGCTGAAATCAGTTACAGGGTATAGTAAATCCATTGACTGAGAAATCCATTTAGAAACCTTTTAGGGAGAACCATGAATAAAAAAGTGGTGGTGGTGGGGGACACATTACTGCTCACCTCCCATCGAACCGGTGCTTCAGGAAGTCAAACAGGGCTTTCTGCATCATGTCTGTCACCTTGCAGAGATAAAAAAAAATGAAGTAATATGATCAATAACAAAGGAAAAGAAGTCCCAACTAAAAGAAGAGTAAGCCATTGCAGATACTCAAATTTCTACACACTGATTGTGGTGCCTTTAGCAAGTTAGCTCTCCTTTAATAGACATTTTCTAGGTAGACAGAAAGAAGGTCAATATTCTGCAACAGATCCTGAAAGTTTTCTGACATGCCTCGGCACTTGCAAATGAGAAAAGGCATATGTCACAAATTGGACTGCTTTTTATATACAACTCCTCTCTGGGCTTTCCAGAATATGTTGGCAATCCTCGGTTCCAGTTTATGCCTGCCAGAAATTGTCAGAAATGATTCCTCTTTGCTGGCTCATGCTACAGGTTATTCTCTGACTGAGATCTAAACTCTAGAATTGAAAGGGGAAAATAAAGCCAAATCTTATTTAACTAAATGCTTAAATGCACCCATACAGGATAGAAAGGCAAGACAGAAATGAAAGGAATGATAAACTCCACTATATTTGGTAAGAAGCAGCTTTAATGACAGCTATGCAAAATTTATCTTGTTCCTTTTGCAGGATGCATTTTTCTGTTCTCCAAATCCCCAAGAAATTGAGAGCATTTTATTTTTCTACTGAAATATTTAGGCACTAAGTCTTAAAATGTGAAATCACCACCATGGCTGGATTTGGGCACACAACTGAACCATCATCAAACAAACCACATGGTTTAGGGTTATGCATTAATTCACCTATTATGTTTGGACTTAACCAAGCCGTATTTAATATTAATTATGATTTAGCAAAACAGACCATGTTTAATCCCTGTTTCATGACCCCAGCTTATATCCATGAACTAGCAATAGGTGTGTGTGTGTGGGTGTGTGGGTGAAAATAATTTTGAGTAGAGGAAATGTTCAGGTGCTCACACCACCGCAGAAAATGAGATCAGAGCTAATTAAAAAATTAATTTCTTCTCTTTCTAACATTTGCTTCTCTTTTCCTTTCTCTCTGATTCCAATGCAAACATAAATGTAACCCATAGAGATATGCAGAGGTAACCAAGATGCATCAATTATGGAGGCACATCCATCAGATTTCTGTGCAATGTATGTAAATCCTGGTTTAGCAGTAGATCCAAAACAGACCAGTCCACGCAGAAGAAAGGAAAGAGAAAGAGATAGCTGCCAGAGTAGATAGGTTCAATTTCAAAACACTTCATCCAAACATCCATAGGTGTCTTCTGTCGCCCCAGATTAGGAGTGGGAAACTATGATCTTTTTAGGACTTGTGGACTTCAACTCCCAGAATTGCTAGCTCGGGAATTCTGGGAGTTGAAGTCCACAAGTCAATGAAGTTAATGAAGTTAATGAACACACTGTAAACAAAATGTGGGACTGCAGTCTCCCACCATTTTTTACACCTATTGGACCCATTGCAAAGTCACTGGAAACAAAGATGATTACAGAGGCTGATGCAAGCCAGCTCCTTTTAAATTTTTATTTAAAATTAAAGAAAACACTCTAGAAATGAAACTGTCAACTACAGCAAGGGACCTGGGAGGCACCATGGGAGATAACTTTTGTGCACTTAGCCAAACATTTTTAAATTCCAAGTGAGCAAAGCTTAAATCTTTCCTCTTAGACACCATCTGTCGTGCATATGTTTTGTTTCTGTTTTAAGACAAACAAAAATCCATATGAAAGATTGATGTCATTTTATCTGAGAAAGTACCGTATTTTTCAGAGTATAAGACGCCCCTTAATTTGGGGGGGAAGGAAAACAAGAACAAGAGAATTCTGCCTCTGCCTACCAGCATCAGGATTAGTGGGGTCCTCACTTCCACTCAGATTTTGATAATGAGCAGCACAGATCTTTTTATCTGTCCTAACAATAAAATGAATTTTGCTTTCTAAGATTACAGAAATGTGAAGTGAATAAGAAATTACAAGTAGTCATATATGATTATCTTCTGTGCTTTTGTATTATTAATAAAACATATTAGTAGCAGATATTTTTTATAATCTGCTTTTGTTGCATAAGGCAAATCTCAGATTTCTGCTATGGAAGTGGTCAGTTTACTTTTATAAGGTGACTAACTAAATTTCCCCATAAAAGCCTCCTCGGGTAATACTAGGAAAACTTAGCAGAATAATGAGATTTCTTTAAAGCAGATATTTTTCAAATATTTAATTAGACTTTCTTTTTTTTATTATGTCTCTGTTGACCTTTTTTTCCTGCAGAAATTGGGATGGAATTTAACTGGAGTGGTGGGGTGGGACTGGGTGACATAGAAGTCAAATTAAATAAATGAATAAATATGATTTTCATGGGGGCAGAAGACAGACTTGGCTCCACTCCCAAAATGCCGTGGACTTCTTACCTATAAGCCATAGGCATAGGCTTTCATTTAAAAGGCTTTCAACACAGTTCCCTGAGCTGCTTCGGGAATCAGGCTCTGACCAAGGCAGTAAAGGTGCAGGGGCATGCTGGAAAGCCCAGTAGCATGTTTACAAAATGGCATGTCCAGGAGGACTGATGTGCTGCCTCTCTATCAAACCTTTCTGAGAGGAAGCCTGGCTTTCAATGCACTTTCCCAAGACGCTTCGGGAATCAGGCTCCATGTGAAAGTGAGTATCTTTGCCACCTGGAATCACTCAAAAATGCTATGTGCGGAACATGTGGGCGGGGCTCCATTTGGAGGATAAGACGCACCTAGATTTTCACCCTCTTTTGGGGGGCGGTGCGTCTTATACTCTGAAAAATACAGTATCCTTAACAGGGTTTTTTTGCAGCTCTGGCAAAGCCATCTATTTTTCAAGACAGTTCCCTTTTCTCTGCAAATCTTGGTTTATTCATTTCATGGATATGAGCCTACAGAGTTGGCCTTCTCCGGGTCCCGTCGACCAAACAATGTCGTTTGGCGGGCCCCAGGGAAAGAACCTTCTCTGTGACGGCCCCAGCCCTCTGGAATCAATTCCCCCCGGAGATTAGAACGGCCCCCACCCTCCTTGTCTTTCGCAAGTTACTCAAGACCCACCTATATTGCCAGGAATGGGGGAACTAAGACATGTCCCCCAGGCTTTCTTATATTTTATGTTTGGTATGTATGTGTTGTCTGGTTTATAATTGTTGGGGGTTTTTAATGTAATTTTATTATTAGATTTGTTTCATTATTATACTGTGTTTTATTACTGTTGTGAGCCGCCTCGAGTCTTCGGAGAGGGGCAGCATACAAATCTAATAAATAATAATAATTATTATCTGATTTAGGCTTACCCCGTAATAAACCATTAAAATGGCTTTGCCCAAACTGGGCACTGCAGATATGCATGTGTTAAGTACCACAGCTGGCTTCATAATAATAGCATTAAATTCAAATATATTTGTATACTTATCAGATGGGGGGGGAAACATAAGACAACTTTAGTTGTTATTATCTCACCCCACTCCAATCACGCAAAGTGGTCAAA
Organism: Erythrolamprus reginae; assembly: GCF_031021105.1. NCBI lineage: Eukaryota > Metazoa > Chordata > Lepidosauria > Squamata > Dipsadidae > Erythrolamprus > Erythrolamprus reginae. The sequence goes on from NC_091950.1 coordinate 177,664,088, forward strand.
CAATTTAATATAATTTAAAAGAAGTCTGGGATGTCTGTTACTAACAGGCGCACTTACTTCATAGCCTTTTAAAGAAGGGCCAACTAGCACGACAGGTCTCATGGATGGGACAACATCATAAGGAGGCACATGTTCTGTCTGGAAAAAAAAGTTTAGTAAACACCCCCTCTTTGCAGTACAGTAAGAAATTTTTAGTAGGCATTAGATGGAGCTTGTGTACTTACCACTTTTTGTTTTTGTTTTGCTGAAAGATAAAAAAGAAAAATAAGGTGATTTTGTTTAATTGCTGCATAGCAGCCATACAAATATGAATTCATTTGTGGAATAATTTGGTGCAGGGAGACATCTAAGTTTAAATCCCTGTGTCTTTCTGCTGCTGTTTGAGAAATGATTCAGCCTCTGTCTTTAATGGGGAGGGACTAGTTTTATTCTTAAAAGACAAAACAGTAGGATCTATTTTGAAAATCCTTCACTGATACCGTACAATGATTTTGAGGGCCAGTCCATACAAATATGCTTTTTGCTCATCTAAGAGGCCCACATGATTCTCATCAGCACAATGCAGATTCGCATTAGAACTATACGCAGGACTTTCCAAATCAAAATTATTTGGAATTCATTTCCTCTGAAAACTTTTAAGGCTTACCAGTGGTAGTGGGTGTAGCTCGAAACGTACCAGACACCATTTCTCCAAGGCTTGAAGACGAATTCCCACTTGACTTCCTATATTATAAAGAAACCCATAGAATAGTTGGATTACTGCGAGAATGTTGCGCAACAGGACTTTGTTACTATTTACATGTGCCTGGAGGTTATATAGGCCTACAATGTTTCCTTCCAACCTTAATTTCAGGTTGAGCTAGGTAAAAATTTGTACTGGCAATTATTTGGAACTGACTAAGTGAAAGGTCGTGAGATTTGAAATTATGTACTAAAACAACTGCCCTGAGAGTTACACTTAAAAGAGCTATATAAAAAAAACTTGATTTTGAACAGAACTTGACTTTGTTGGTGGAAGTAATTCATTTCATTTGGCTCTGAGGACTCAGATTCAGATGCATTGCAAGTGGTGGGAATTATGGCCATTGCAGTGTCCCATTGTACATGATCATTATTTGCATGCTTCACAGAGAAGCCAGAAGTCAAATAGCAAATCACATCATGTTTTGCTCAATGACCACCTCACTTAACAATTGAATTGCCAGTCCCAACTGTGTTCCTTATGTGCCATTAATATCATTTGTACTACTTGTACTATAAGAATTTGTTAAGATATTCATGAACTGGGAGAGCCAATGTTAACAAGGTGAGCCAATGAATAAGGCATAGCAACTGAATCAGCCAATAGGAGCTAAACACTTCTGAGTCTGTGCAGAGAACCAAAACTGAAATTTAATCTTAAAGCTCCAGTCTCTACTTTGCAGTCTCCACACTTTACTCTTCCACTCTGAATGAGAAGCTGCTTGTGTTTTACTTGTAACTGTTGCTATATTGAAGAAGAATTCTGCTAAATGGTATTGTAAATTCATATTTTATTATGTTTATAAAGAAGTTATTGAATCCAGCTGAATCAGTCATGCTCTTCTGGATTTATTTTACAATGAACTTTAATAGAATTGTCAATGGCACATAGTGGATAATGACTATACCTGCTATTAGAAACATAGAAACATAGAAGTCTGACGGCAGAAAAAGACCTCATGGTCCATCTAGTCTGCCCTTATACTATTTTCTGTATTTTATCTTAGGATGGATACATGTTTATCCCAGGCATGTTTAAATTCATTATCTACCACGTCTGCTGGAAGTTTGTTCCAAGGATCTACTACTCTTTCAGTAAAATAATATTTTCTCATGTTGCTTTTGATCTTTCCCCCAGCTAACTTCAGATTGTGTCCCCTTGTTCTTGTGTTCACTTTCCTATTAAAAACACTTCCCTCCTGGACCTTATTTAGCCCTTTAATATATTTAAATGTTTCGATCATGTCCCCCCTTTTCCTTCGGTCCTCCAGACTATACAGATTGAGTTCATTAAGTCTTTCCTGATACGTTTTATGCTTAAGACCTTCCACCATTCTTGTAGCCCGTCTTTGGACCCGTTCAATTTTGCTGAACACAGTATTCCAAATGTGGTCTCACCAGCATTCTATATAGCGGGATCATAATCTTCCTCTTCCTGCTTGTTATACCTCTAGCTATGCAGCCAAGCATCCTACTTGCTTTCCCTACCGCCTGTGATAATATCATCTGTGATATTAATATCATCTGTGATATCTGACAAATCAAAATAATGTAAAATGAAATGAAATATCTTGTATTTCCTTATAGGGAGAAGCAGTACAGCTATAAATATCAGGCAGACTGATAATATATTTTCTTACAGAGTAATCATATTCCCATCTAGGATTATGTGTCATTAAATTGAGTAGGATATTTCCTACATATACAAATTAAAACTGACAATTGGTTTTAGTCTAATAATAAATTTCTACTGTAACAAATGAAGGCAACTAAGGATTTCTGTAAATTTCTTATTTGGAATTAAATTTGTAAGTTTATTTTCAATCAATAGCATCAAATAAAAATATTAGAAGAGTAGTTACATCACCCGTTCACTCAGAATAACTATTTTCAAAACTAGGGTGCTATATAACCTAGCCTCATGTTTGTTTATTTATTTTTAAAGGCTAGAGTCTGGAAGCAAAAACTATTGATTGTAAGAAATCTAAAAGCATCTGCTACCAGTAGAAGGGGAGTAGGTATTATGAACTGCCAAACAGAAAACACAGAGGCTGATAAAACAAATACACCTGTCAAAGTCCAGATTAAACAGAATTGAAGTCAACCTTTCTATCAGTTTCCAATTGCTCTTCTGATGATTACTACTGATGGCCAATTTCAAAGCACTTGTGCTCTTAAGGTTTTTCTTCTTTTTAAAAAACTTTTTAAGCTAGTTTGGTCTGGGCAGCACCTCAAACTCAAGATGCTTTGAAATAAGCATGATTATTCTGGCAATGCTTCAATCAGATGATAGCTGTCCATAAACTAGGGCACATGGCTACTGAAATGTCTTGTCAAACATATACTGATGACAGTACCTGGAGTTTATTCATTTCTGGGATGCTTCTAAGCTTTAATCTTAATGAAAGAATTAGAAACATGAATCTAAGGATGAATATGTAGGAATGTAAATAAAATGCCAAAAAGACAGAGCAATTGCATGCACAATCAAAACTATCAAGCCCTAGGCTACTAAATACTGGTGTGTTCCACATGTTACTGAATTCCCATCTAAGGCAACATTATTCACTATATTGGCCAGAAATTTTGAGATCAATCAAGTCCATTCTGGTGGCACAAATTCAGGAACAGTCATCTAATCCTTTACAAAGACCTGAAGTCCCAATTTTGTTAGCCCCAATTTGAATAGTTTCTCATCTGTCAGAAAATAAATGCTACCTTTTGAGAGCTTACAAGTACTGGGTAGATCATTAAAAAGCTAAATTCAATTAATATATTTTTTTAAAAGACAGTTTTGATAAAGCCAGTATATTATCTTACCCTCCGTGAAAACGCCCTCTCTTCTGTTCTTGCTGGATCCGAATATTTTCCAACCTTAATGGGCTTGGGATGAAGCCAATTTCACAGCCTTCTTTAACCAATCTTCCTATCCACCAGTCATTGTTATATTTCTGCAATGAAGGAAATATTTGTTTCTGTCTTTCCTTTGCCCTTCTTTCCACTTAGCTTGGCATACCTTGTCCTGTTCTCTCTTCCCATTATTACATCCCTTCCCACCATAATTGATTCCTGTATAACCTTTACAATATTTTAAATCAAAGTTGTAGCTTTGCTGCTGAACTGTAACCTTCAATGGGAAGATTAAAAAGATTAAAAAGAAATGATTAATATAGGGAGTAATAAATTAACTACCTTAATAGGCATTTAAGTTTACGTAATTATATTACCGTGGACTTTCTAAATGTAATTTAAAATATTTCAGATTTTAGTTTTGGTTATAGCCCCATCGCTTTAAGGAAAGAAACTTTCTTGGTTCAATTCAAAGATCAGGTGAGTCTCCTTAACTAACATTAGTTTCCTGAGAAGTGGACAGTGTGGCCTTGGGTATCTCATGTGAAGTTAGCCAGACTCTTTGTTCCAATGATTTTTTAAAAAACATTCTTTTATTTAGAAAAAAATAAATAAATGGGAAGATGGTGTTCTACAAAATGGAAGTGCCAGCTTTGAAATCTTTATTTTTCAAGAATGCATATGGCTCCCGCATAATCCTTGCAAGCTTTCCTAGAAAATAAAAGCTTTGGATAGTTGTAGCCGGCTGAAGGGGAAAAAATTATGGGAGTTTAATAAATGGTCATACTCACCATGGAAATTTATGAATAGGGAAGTAGGTCCTAGGGCAGTGATGACGAGCCTATGACACATCTGAAGGCACTAGAGGCATTGCTCTATGTCAGCTCCAGCACACATATGCGAGCTGCTCAGCTGATTTCCAGCCGTCTTTTTGGCCATTTTTGCTCTACCCAGGTTTAGGAAAGCCTCCTGAACCCTGGGGTGGCAAAAAAAATGGCCCAATGGAAAGTCCAGAGGCTTCAGTGAGGCCTGTGTCCATGCATGGGGGGGGCAGTGTAGGGGGTTGTGCGCATTCATGCGGGGCATTGCAGAAGTTGTATACATGCACAGGGAAAGGGCACTGCATTATGGGTGTGGGCACGCACGCACACAGTATTGCATTCACGCACATCCTTTTGACGCCCTGGCCCAGTGATGGTCAGGTGCCTTTTCCCTCAGGTGCCGAAAGAGCGTGCGTGCATGCTATTGTGCATGCACGATTTGATTTGATTGGATTTGTATGCTGCCCCTCTCCGTAGACTCGGGGCGGCTAGCAACAGTAGTAAAACAGCATATGACAATCCAATATTAAAACAGTTAAAAACCCTTATTGTAAAACCATACATACATACAGACATACCATGCATAAAATTGTAAAGGCTTAGGGGGAAAGAGTATCTCAGTTCCCCCATGCCTGGCGGCAGAGGTGGGTTTTAAGAAGCTTACAAAAGGTAAGGAGGGTGGGGGCAATTCTAATCTCTGGGGGGAGTTGGTTCCAGAGGGTCAGGGCCACCACAGATAAGGCTCTTCCCCTGGGTCCCACCAAGCAACATTGTTTCATTGACGGGACCCGGAGAGTGCCCATACCCAAAATTCAATACCTGGGGAGGGCGAAAACAGCTTCCCTCATCCCCCGGAGGCCCTCTGGAGGCGGAAACAGCCTGATTCCCAACTTCTGGTGGGCCCAGTAGACTCGTGTTTCACCCTTTCCAAAGGCTTCCTTGGAAACAGGGGAGGGTAAAAACACACTCTCCCATCCCCCTCGAAGATCCCCTTCGACCCAAAGCCTCCCAGAGCCTCTGTGTGAGCCAAAAATCAGCTGGCCAGCACACACACGCATGTTGGAGCTGAGCTAGGGCAATGGCTCATGTGCCAGCAGATATGGTTCCGTGCGACACCTGTGGCACCCGTGCCATGGGTTCACCATCACTGCCCTAGCCAAAAAAGATTTGCCATCAGTGTCCTCGGAGTAGTGATGTGAATCAAAGAGACAGGAGGCAAGAATGCATGTGGTTGGGGAAGGCACATCATGTCCTGGAGAAAACCTTGCATCCTTTTTTATTGTTATCCATTAGTCATCAAGTTACATCTCGAGAATACAGAATCTTACTGGCTAGTTTAAAGCATGGGAGGGCCTCATGTTTGCCTCGTGGACAGTGAATGGTCAATTGATGTTGTCGCTTAAAGCCATTGCCTACATGCTTTATGGAGGTCTCCTCCAGAGCTGTTTGCAACTGATAAGAAAGCATTATCTTCCAAGGGAAAGGATAAATGTTTGGAATGTCACGTCAAAGAGCTTATCACAGAATGTCGCATATATCTAGCATAGTTCACCAGCCACTAGGGTGCGCTATTCTGTCTCCACAAGTAGGCATTTGGTGAAAGTGACATAGCACCCCCAAAAATGACGCATATGCCCTCAAAGACTGCCAACCTCTGACCTGTATTTTATGTTGATGTTATGTTACCTACAACAGAACTTTCTAGAAATCCTTATTTGACCAAAAGACATAAGCATACATTTGTGGAAGAATCAAATTATGACCCTACTTTAGTGTTTTTCTCGTAGATTTATTTCCTCTCCATTTGCCAATATCCCAGTGCTACAATTTTGTATCTTCCTTTCCCATTTCCTCCCACCGGTAGAAGTAAATTCCCACTGAAGAATGTGTAACCCAATGAATATATAGAGCAGAAGCTTTTTGTGCCTCTATTGAGCATATCAAGACTAAGGAAGAGAACAGCAAAAGGCATAGAGAATCACCACAGATGCAAGTTCAAGACCTGTTATATTAGTAACATACATTTATTAATTGTGGGGGTTTATGATATATCAGGGGAGCTACCATATTTTTTTAGATTGCTTTTTTAAAACGTCTGTTCTATTTCCAAAGTTGATTTAATTGGATGTTACATGAATACTTATGTTTATTTCATTACAACCACCTTCCTTATGTTCTTCAAAGCATTCCTTCATTTCTTCAAATGTACCAGCCACCGAACTCCAATGAACTCTGGCCAGTATACATAACCAAAGAAATCCATAAAAATAAATATAGATGCACATGGTGGTATAAAAATAAGAGCTCTATCTTCTTTCTATTGGTAACTGAGTATGAAAGGTTTATGCATTGCAATAAATGTTGCCACATAGTCTGTTTAAAAGTACATAATATATTATCTAATGGATGATGAATGAGACATCTTCAAGATGCAGTTATCCATTCTTGCTGGCATTTTAGCTTGCTACCAAAGTGACTTTGCTTGATGTCTGAACTAGACACAATTAAGGGTGTCTGGTCCCTAAGGACTTATGATCCAAAACACACACAGCCTCCAGAAACTGCTAATTCAAATAGTGGCAGAAAGTTATCAAATCGTTTTTCCATCATCTTGTTCAAGGGAAGTGGGGGGGAGGGAGTGTGTGATATAGTTGCACATTGTTCCAATACATAATTTCCAAACTCAGTGTCAAACACCAAGGAGATTATAATTTACATCTTATTAAAAAAGAGTTATATGTACCATAAAGCACTGTATTTCAGCCATAAAAGCCCACTAAAATATTGCCAAGAACCAGCATTGGGGGTGGGGGATAAAAAAGGCAGAGACTCTCTTAAATCTGTACCTTATTTACCTCTCATCCCAAATTAGGTAATTTGAAAGTCAACACACCTTGAGAACAAGAAGATTGGACTTTCTAAATGAATGACATACTGTGTAAAACACTGGCTGTTTTTTCCACTTCGTTTTTTATCTTGCACAGTCAAACCTTGCTTAGATTCAAGATCCTGGGTTGCTGGTGGGGGAAGAGTATTTGGTTATATGATTTACCTCTTTAATGTGTAGGAAATCCTTGGCATCAAAAGAAATGGCAGTGCTTGGCACAGGAACATCCTCATCTAGCGCTCCGCAGTAGCTGACATTAGTCTTTACAGCAAATGCTACAGGCTTGGACTAGGAAAGAAATACATTTTATAATTATTAAAAGTAAAGTAAGGAGGAAAGGGAGATAAAGCATTGGGTACAATAAAATACTAAAATGACTTAAGACTGAATAAAAGAACTGAATTTTAAAAAAAGATTTTTTTAAAAAATCAGCAGCTCATTATCACCATCTCAAAAATACACTACATAGGGCAATGTCCAATCAACCTTTGTTCATGCCCTAAAATTCAGCCAGAGAATGGCATATTAGGACATGTCCATTTTTATAACTACAGAATAGTTTTGAAGATTTGGTTTCTTCAGTATTATACTCTTTTTGTTAGGACAAATGTGTACTATTATGCACAACGATCATTCAAGTGATCATTAAACACTAAGTGACAATCAGATAGATCTCAAATACATCTTTACATTAATTATTTTCTAATTTCTAAACCCTGCTTGGCTGAATTCACACAAAATAAAGCTGGGATGTTTTTTTAAAAGAACCATGATGCTCAAGCTAGAATGACCCACTTCACACATCACACTAAACTGAAAGCAAACGTACCACATTCTAGATTAACATCACATGGGAACCCAGCCATACTTTCAGAGATTATGTCATTTAATGCATGATTTAGGGAAACTTATACAGGAGCCAGGTAACAAAGTAGTTTATTTACAATCAGTTCATTTCTCCTTCTCTTCCTTTTTTTTTGCTGACTACAAAAAAAGGTGTGTTGTAAAGTGCCCTATTTAAGCAGTCATCAGGAGGAAATGGGGAGCTGAACCATGGAAAGATGGTAGAGAATCACTAATTGCAATATCAGATTGAGTTTCATTTCATCATCAACTTAAATACTAATAATTTTTGAATCCAGCAAATCTTCAGTGATTGCTAAAGTCGCTATACATCATTAGATAAACTATTAAATCTGTCATAAATCAGTTTCTTTCTCTGTTGTTACTAAGATAGCAGCCCAACAGTTCTAGTTGATGCTATCTTTTGAAAGTGACATTTAAAAATACCAAAAATACATGCAGTTCCTATAGATGCTAGGTATGAAATTTCTTGGCAAAACACACACAATATCTGTGATTCTCCTTAGAGGAAAAACACATATATTAAACATCTGGATTGGGATGAACGACTTTGCAGCTTTGTCTTTTTTTCACAATGTGTACAGATCTCCACCTTGAATTAATTGAATGGGATTACGAAGCAGTGGAAGTGATGGGCCGGTGCCTGGAGGATGTTAGGGCCTGGATGAGTGTCAACAAGCTCAAACTCAACCCAGACAAGACGGAGTGGCTGTGGATCTTACCTCCCAAGGACAACTCCATCTGTCCGTCCATTACCCTGGGGGGAGAATCACTGGCCCCCTCAGAGAAGGTTCGCAACTTGGGCGTCCTCCTCGATCCACAGCTCACATTAGAGAAACATCTTTCAGCTGTGGCGAGGGGGACGTTTGCCCAGGTCACTGCTCACGGTCACTCATGCCCTCATCACCTCGAGGCTTGACTACTGTAACGCTCTCTACATGGGGCTACCTTTGAAAAATGTTCGGAAACTTCAGATCGTGCAGAATGCAGCTGCGAGAGCAATCATGGGCTTTCCCAAATATGCCCATGTTACACCAACACTCCGCAATCTGCATTGGTTGCCGATCAGTTTCCGGTCACAATTCAAAGTGTTGGTTATGACCTATAAAGCCCTTCATGGCACCGGACCAGATTACCTCAGGGACCGCCTTCTGCTGCACGAATCCCAGCGACCAGTTAGGTCCCACAGAGTGGATCTTCTCCGGGTCCCGTCAACTAAGCAATGTCGCCTGGCGGGACCCAGGGGAAGAGCCTTCTCTGTGGCGGCCCCGGCCCTCTGGAACCAACTCCCCCCAGAGATTAGAACTGCCCCCACCCTCCTTGCCTTTCGTAAACAACTTAAAACCCACCTCTGCCGCCAGGCATGGGGGAATTGAGATCCTCTTTCCCCCTAGGCCTTTACAATTCTATGCATGGTATGTATGTATGTATGTTTGGTTTTTATATTAATTGATTTTTAATCATCAATACCAAATTACTATTGTACACTGTTTTATTGTCGCTGTTAGCCGCCCTGAGTCTCTGGAAAGGGGCGGCATACAAATCCAATAAATAAATAAATAAATAAATAAATTACCGGGGGGGGGGGGGAATGATATGCAAATTGCAATTTGGTGGAGTTTTTCATTTGCTTATTAGTAACTTGGTTTCCCTTACATATGAGGACCCAGATTGTGGGAGCAATTTGTTGGCTCTGTTAAAAAAGTGCTATTGCTAACATGTTGTAAGCCGCTCTGAGTCTGAGGAGAAGGGCGGCATAAAAATCAAATAAATAAATGAATGAATGAATGAATGAATGAATGAATGAATAAATAAAATCTCATAAATAATATATTTTCAGATATGCTGGGTCTCTGATGACATGCCTTTTGATACCTTCTCTGCTTTTATAAAATTACTCTTCAATAGTTTAGTTCCAAATTCGCATTTTGTTCCAAAAAAAGGCTACCCAATCAGAATTAATAGAAATTGCTAGAAATAAAAGATTATGCCTGTTCAGGTTCAGTTAATTCATCAACTGTTTAAATTAAAGACTGTCATCTGCATTTCTCTTGTTCATTAATCTGGGGGAGGGGACTCTTTAGATGGACTTTAGTATGTATCTGACAAATGCCAGTCTATTAGAGCATCTGTCCCATCTGAAGAGATGCTGTGTTACAGAATCCAGTGTGGAAAATAGAGCCCAACGGGGAGACATGAATGTCCTCCTTACCAGTCAAGAAGTTCACTGCAGCTCCAAATTCAGCAAATTACCCTCCTTACTCTATTACAGTTTGTCTTTTATTAGAACCATCAAGAGCTGCTATTGCGAGATGAGCAGCCATATAAATAGATTAAAACAAATGAATAAGCAGTTCCACATTGCCATAAAATTTCACAGCTCAAGATAAACACTGTTATCTTTGTCTGAGGGGCTCCAACTATCTTTAAGCTGGGAGTGGGACATATATATATATATATATATATATATATATATATATATATATATATATATATATATATTTCTTTTTATGTCTTTCTTTCTGCTGTACTTTTCAAAACTGAGCTCCCCAAAAATGATGACAGGATGTGTTACCAATGTAGCCACAGACATTTTGGTGGTCTGATTAGCTTTGAAAATTGGAAACTGACTTGAACTGGATTGAAAAGCCAGTTCAAGCCAGTTTACAATTTTCAAAGCTAATCAGACCACCAAAATATCTGTGGATATATTGGTCAGAATTATCTTTATTTACAAATTTGCACCATAGCTTCCTTCAGGCATTGGAACTGATTGGCAGCTGCTAATCAGTACTTTATTTGCAAGCATGCCTGCTTGCTGAAGATGCCACATAGGTACCATATATTTGGAGTATAAGGCCTACCTTTTTACCCCACAAAAGAGGGTGAAAACTTGGGTCTGTCTTATATATCAAATGTAGCCCCAACCCCCCCAACCCCACCCTTTGGTCTGTGTCTCCCAGCAATTTACCTCCTTGCAGCAAATAGCACAGGCAAGCAATTGATTATCAGCTTCCTGATGTGCAGCTGATTTGAGACTGCAGGCAAGCCACATGCTAAAATGAAAGTGAAACTAAAGCTGCAAAGAGGCAAATTGGGAGAGAGAGGCAGAAGCAGAATTTTATTTTCCTGTGCTAGTCAGTTGCTGAATCTGGATGCAAGGGGGTAAGTCAATAACTATAAATGTCTGTAGAATGTTCAAATTATTAGACTTTCCAATTTTTAAAGAAGCTTTTTAAAATAAATGCTTGATCTGAAGAGGCCTAGTGCTATTGTATCTTCTTTTAAAAATCAGAGAATAATGTATACTTCCAGAAAGCCACATCAATTTTAACAGCTCTGTACAATTATACTTTGAAATGCAACAGTGTCCTGTTTAGTATTAAGATAAAGCAGCTGAATTAAATCCTGACTTAGTCATGTTTGGAGTAGATCTATTTAAATAATTGGGAGCAGTTAGTGTGATTACATTTAAGAAAATTCTCTGGCATTAATATATTGCCGTGATGTACATTTCTCCAATTCTTGGCTATTTCTATGGGTCACATATGCACAGAAATACACAGCAAACAGTGTATGTCATCTGTGCTGTTTGCTGTTTGGCAAATTGCTGGGAAGCAGAGACAGAATCCCCCCCCCCCCCCATTTTCACACTAAGGTGTGTCTTGTACTCCAGTGGGTCTTATACTCTGAATAATACAGTATATAAATATGAATTACAGTGATCCCCCGAGTTTCGCGCTCTCGATCATTGCTAATCGCTATATCGCGATTTTTCCACCCGATGACGTCACTCCCTTCCTTTCTCATCTTTCTTTCTCTCTCTCTTTCTCTATCTTGCTTCTTCCTCTCTCACACTCTCTTCCTCCCTCTCTCATCTCTTTCTTTCCTTCTCTCTCTTTCTCTATCTCTCCCCCTCTTGCTCTCGAGCGGCAAGCGAGCAGCCGGGCGGGCGGGCAAATGGGCAAGCGGCAAGTGAGCAGCCGGGCAGGCGGGCGAACGGGCAAGTGGCAAGCGGCAAGCGAGCAGCCAGGCGGGCGGGCGAACGGGCAAGCGGCAAGCGAGCAGCTGGGCGGGCAGGCGAACGGGCAAGCGGCAAGCGAGCAGCCGGGTGGGCGGGCGAACGGGCAAGCGGCAAGCGAGCAGGCGGGCGGGCGAACGGGCAAGCGGCAAGCGAGCAGCCGGGCGGGCGGGCGAACGGGCAAGCAGCAAGCGAGCGGCCGGGTGAGCGGGTGACGGGCAAGCGGCAAGCGATCTTGGGGTTTCCCCTTTGCCTCGGCCGCCCAACAGCTGATCTGCTCCGCAGCGCGGCAGCAGCGAGGAGCCGAAGATGGGGTTTCCCCGTTGCCTGGGCAACGGGGAAACCCCATCTTCGGCTCCTCGCTGCTGCCGCGCTGCGGAGCAGATCAGCTGTTGGGCGGTCTTCCCCGCCGCCCACACGCAAACTCCACCATCTGCGCATGTGCGGCCATGGAAAAAGGGGCGCGCATGCGCAGATGGTGTTTTACTTCCGCACCACTACATCCCGAAATATCGATTATCGTGAGGGGTCTTGGAACGGAACCCTCGCGATAATCGGGGGATCACTGTATAGTTGTACACACATATATATACACACACACATACACACATATTCTGGAAGAAGATTGTGGCAATCTTTAATTATACTGTTGCCCAGAACTTGTCTTTAAAAGTCACTAGGAACTGAGCTTGACTCAAAGAGGTAATCTGCTTTTAATGTCCTTCTGCCAATCAGTTTATAGATGAGCAATGCTTTCCCCTTTAGCAGTCACTTGCAGAAACCCACTCCAATATTCTATCCAATTCACCAAACATTTTCCACTTTTCACTGAAAATAGTCCTTTTTTTCTTAGCTGCCCAACTCCAATGTTTCCCTATGCTTTTATGTCTGCCTACGTGTTTTTAAACATTTTCCATCTTAATACTTGTTTCAGCTAATGCTTTCTTAATTCTTGCAAAAGTATATACTCAAGCTAGTACTAATGCCCACCATCTGAGAAAGAGTTGGGCTAATGAAAGTGCCTATGTGAGTTATATATAGCTATTTCCCAGATTAGTGAAGCATCATTGCATCAATCTGCTCTCTGCTTACCTCATGTCAGTAAAAAAATATATATCTTGGCTCTTCAATGTAACCACCTACACATGAGCGTTCGTATATATGTATGAACAGAGAACATCTAACAACGATACTAAGAACATTCTATAAAGAGGGCAACGAGTATTGCACAAATTTTAGAGAGTGAGGGCAAGAAATCTTCTGTTGACTGAATTAAATCTTTGGGGAGGCTGGGCAAATCTTAACAATTTTCATGGGCAGTATGAACATTCCTACTTTTAAATATGAGCTATTGGAAGAATGCTTGTTTTAATAAACAAAAATATGTCTCCATTCAATTTCAGCAGGTAGATTATTAAGTTAGATGGTTTAGGGTAGAGTGTGATACAACAGAAGGCAGAGGGAATGGCCTTGAAGGACAGGAAGAATAGCCCTACCAAGGCAATAGTCAGAAAAGCTTGACTTGAGTCTATTCCAAGAAACTAATTTGAGAAAACACTTCAGACAAGCCCTCTCCTAAAGGGAAAGAGGAAGAAGCACATTCAGATTTGCAAAATTATGTTACTATAACTGTTCCAAAACAGTCGTTTTAGACATACCGTATTTTTCAGAATATAAGACGCACCATTTCCCCCCTAAAAGAGGCTGAAAATTTGGGTACTCTGGATGTAGCTTTTATTAAGCTTTTTAGCCCTAATGAGGTGTTAACGTAATCTTCCCTTTATCTGCTTCTTTCATTACTGCCTGATTTTCTCATCGTTTCTCTCTGAAGAGAGAGAGAGAGAAGTGAAATGTTTTAGAAACTGTTTTTTATCCCCAACCAAGGGATAAAAAGCAAGCACATGGACTCAAAACCAGCAAACCAATGTGCTGAAGCTGACCAGACTAAAGACTAGCCAGATGAATACCTGAGAGGCAGATTAGTTTTTCGCTACTTTCTTCTCCCCAAATTAAGGTGCGACTTATATTCCGGTACGTCTTATTCTCCAAAAAATACAGTAAATGTCATCGATTTCTTGGCCTGATCTATCTTAACAAGGCAGACGGAAGATAGTGTGAGTTCCAGGGAGATTTTTTGATTATAAAACCTATTCACATGTAATTGTCTATTGCATATTTTTGTACTTATTTTTGCTTTGTCGTAGTGGTTGTTGTTGTTGTGTTTGTTTGTTTGTTTGTTTGTTTCGGTTTGTAACTTTTTGGTTATTTCTCTTTAAAAAAAACAATTCAATAAAAATTATTAATGAACAAAAAAACGTATTTACAAATGCATACAGATGGGGGAGAGGTAGACAGTATCACTCATTTAAAAGGTACTTATGGTGAAAAATAACCCACCCCACCCACTCCCGAAAATTACTGAAGCTGTGGCTGGATTTATTTATTTATTTATTAGATTTGTATGTCGCCCCTCTCCGTAGACTCGGGGCGGATTTCCCCATGATATAATGTTTCTCTCTCTTTTGAAATCTAAAAATGGTTAGTAGATAAATAAAAGGAGAGAGAGAAGAGGAACAACTGAGAGGGAGGGGGATACCTTTGCTCTTTCAAGCTGAATAGCTGCTTGCTGTTCTCTCTCTTGGCGGATGGCTTCCCTGTCCTCTTCCAGAGATACATCAGAATCTGATGGTCTGCTTGTGTATGAATCTGCTGATCCCTGCAAAGAGAAGAAGATTATTAGCAAAACGTTGCATAGAATACATAAAGAAGCCAAACGTGGAGGAAAAAGTATCCAAGGTCATGCATTTATTTTTAACTCCCTTTCAAAGTGATATTTTATTTATGAAGCTGGCCTTTTTTCTTCTTTCTGACCGAATAGCGCATTAACAGTCATTTCCTTCTCTGTCTTTTTTTTCTTCTGAGATAAGCTCAAGCACAGAAAATGCCTTTTTTTTCCCAACAGCGGCTACTTTTTTGTTCAAATGTCATTCTAAATGTATTCTAAAAAACTTTAAATGTATTCTAATAAAAGTAACAGACACAGCGCGGCAACCTATCGCAGGCAAAGCTTGGATACTGTAAGTCATGATTTATGCTCTTCCAACTTTATGCAGAGAGACACAAAAATAGCAGCTACTATTTTCATGCCCGTACTTGGCAAGCAATCTGACATATGTGAAAAATCAGCTTAAGCAACAGTTCCTGGAACAGATCCTCTTGTTTAACCTAGGGGCTGCTTGAGTAAGGTTCAGAACTTGTTCGATCAACAGCATTGGAATAGAGATTATTCTCCATGGAAAAGCCACAGGATTCGTTCAAAATGTAGCACAACTCAATCAAATCCACTTCTCTTGATAAACTGTACGACGGTGTACACGTTTCTGACAAGCATCCTGACCTTATCCAAAGTATTTGATTTTATCAGTGAATAAGTTTAGAACTGTGGTCCAAACTGGGGCCTCCAATTACTTCATGTTTTTTCCACAATTACGTCAACAAATAACTTTCAGTAAGACAATCTGGCCCATGTGCCCTAAGAAACAACATTTTTTTCCTCTGATACTTTCCCCTTTCTCCAAGCCTCTTCTATTGATAACAAGCATGTGCAGGTTTCTTCTACCTGCATCGGTCGGGGAAACAACACAGTACAGTGATACCTTGTCTTACAAACTTAATTGGTTCCGGGACGAGGTTCTTAAGGTGAAAAGTTTGTAAGATGAAACAATGTTTCCCATAGGAATCAATGGAAAAGCGATTAATGCGTGCAAGCCCAAAATTCACCCCTTTTGCCAGCCAAAGTGCCTGTTTTTGCGCTGAGGGTCCCCTCCATGGGAAACCCCACCTCTGGACTTCCGTTGCCAGAGAAGCACCCGTTTTTGTGCTGCTGGGATTCCCCTGCAGCATCACAAAAACACGGAAGTCCGTAGGTGGGGGTTTCCCATGGAGGGGAGCCTCAGGGGAATCCCAGCAGCACAAAAACGGGTGCTTCACTGGCAACGGAAGTCCAGAGGTGGGGCATCCCAGTGGCAGCGGTGGGTTTGTAAGGTGAAAATAGTTTGTAAGAAAAGGCAAAAAAATCTTAAAGCCTGGGTTTGTATCTCAAAAAGTTTGTATGACGAGGCGTTTATAAAACGAGGTATCACTGTAATTAAGAACAGGCTAATTTTCCTCAGGGCCCCCCTGCATCCGACAGCCCTTTTACTTAAGATGGCCTCTTTAGAAAGGAAAGAATAGGCAGGAGGCAGCAGTGGTGGCGATGGTTCTTAACAAACTTGGCCAGGAGAAAAGCATTACTTCCTGGTTTCAGAGTTGAAATTACTGAGGAAGAATCTCTGACCCTCACGCTATTAAAAACCTATTTTACAACCATGAGACAGATGCTAGAAATCTTCAAGAGCAGGATCAAGCAGCTATAATGGCTGTTTGACTTGAAAAGATGGGGGAAGAGACTTGGATTTAAGCCTGGAGACTAACTAACTACAGAGCAAGATTCCAGGGTGCCGTTAGTTTTTTCTAGTAAGGCTTCCTAATTTCTCTGCAATAAATTAACTTATCAAACATTGTCAAGTCTGCTTAAGAATGCAGAGTGGGGACAGAGTTTAATCACCATGACTGCTTCAAGAAATCAAAATGCACCTTCTTTGTTAGCATTATCATACTAAGCAAAGTTTTTTTTAATTTGTTTTGCTTCTGCTGCATTTTTAATGCTATGGTACCTTTTCTGTTCCTCTGACATTTATCTGCTATTTTAATTGATGCCAGTTTATCTTATTCTTTTACTTGCATTGATTTTATTCTCTCATGGAGTATCGCCATTGAGTGCTGCTGAGGAGCTCAAACATTTTTGAAACAAATAAACCCCATTCATTGGCACTAGTTCAGTTGTTGTGTGGAGAAACAGGAATCTCTAATTCAGTCTTGTCTACACTGGTGGATTCTGACTCTTTCGAATTTCAAATTTTTGAGGATTGAATATGGGGCCTTTCTTTGAACTTGCAATTTAGTCAGATTTTTCCAAATTTCCTCACTAATTTAAGGGTTTATTTGAACAAATTCCATTTTTATAGATACAATAAATAGGATGTAATATTATTGTCTTGTAACACAAAAAACATTGTTTATAGCAAAGCATAATCTTAGCCAGCAAATGCTAAGCATGTGAAAGGGAGATTTTACAATAAATAATATGAATATAACAACATACAATGCAAGTATTTTTAACATGTATTGTTTTCCTATCACGATATATTCTTTTTTCCTCCATTTTGAATACATAAAGATTAGCAGCATCTAAAATCCCAACAGCAACTGGACATGGGTTAGCCTCTCATTAACTGAATTTGGATCACATTAAACACAAGCTGCTATCAATTCACAAACTGCACTAAATCAAACATATTACTCAAACTTGCATTGATCATAGACTACATGTACTAGGTGCATTAGGGTACATTCACTAAAAAAAAATCAAGGATATGCCCATACACTACTACTGGATGTGTGATCAGTACATTTGTTTTCTTTTTCAGCTGTAGTGCATATACTTATATCTAATTTTTGTAAAGTAACAGATAAAATAAATATTCCTCTCAAAATTGACATATCTGCTGCATATTTTGAATTCTTGCATTTGTCCACCTCCATGGCTGCAAACCATTCAGATGTTGCATATGTCTTTCTCATTGAATTGCACAAGATTTATTTATTTATTTATTTATTTATTTATTTATTTATGCATGCATGCATGCATGCATGCATGCCGCCCTTCTCCTTAGAGTCAGGGCGGCTTACAACATGTTAGCAATAGCACTTTTTAACAGAGCCAGAATATTGTCCCCACAATCCGGGTCCTCATTTTACCCACCTCGGAAGGATGGAAGGCTGAGTCAACCTTGAGCCGGTGATGAGATTTGAACCTCTGACCTTCAGATCTACAAGTCAGCTTCAGTGGCTTGCAGTACAGCACTCTACTTGCTGCGCCACCCCGGCTTCATGTATATATCATGTTGCTGTATAAAGATAAAAGCTACCTAGCGGAATTCGAAGCATAAACCAGTCTTATCGCTTTTGTTGAGTGAGTTTCTGGGTTACATACAATTTTTAACTCAGAGAGGAGAACTATGTCCTCTTTGCAACTTGTGAACCAACTCCACGCTGGCTGAGGAATTCATAGTTACCCATCCCTGCTTTGGCCCCTTTTCTGAATGGAGGTTGCTAAACCACGTTATCAAAAATTGGCTGAATCATTTTGTGTATCTGGAAAAAAAAAATCACAATTGAATTAAGAGTGTTAAAAATCTGACAGACTGAATGTGCTTATTTATTTATTTTTAAATCCCAATGGTCTGATTACAACATCATCCACAAATGCAAAAAGATTGCCTTGCCCCAGATCTACACTCATACAGAAAATCAGTATAATGACAACCCATCTCTACTACTTAAGTTCTGCAACTGGTTCTTTCCCTACCAGTCGTCAGGCACAAATAGGAAGAGATACCTCAAACAATCCTTAGAGCTGATAAAGACTTCAAAGACACCAATCGGTCTCCTAGACTTCTAGAAGGGCAAGGATATTTAGCTGTGCTGAGATACACTCAGAACTGGTAACTGTTTCTTGTCACTTCCGAGTTATCTGCCAGTCTAGGAATAAGTGAATGGAGAAATTAAAGAGAGGATGGGAGGACACCATAAAGGCGCTTATTGAGGCAGCGGAAGCCTACAAGAAGCAATCACTCCAACCCATTTTTAGAGTAGGGGATAAGGTTTTCCTGTCAACCAAGTACATTCGGTTAAAACTGCCTAGCAAAAAGCTAGGTCCTAAATTTCTAGGCCCTTTCCCAATCATGAAAGTAAACAACCCACAGAGTGGGCCTTCTCCGGGTCCCGTCAACTAAACAATGTCGGTTGGCGGGCCCCAGGGGAAGAGCCTTCTCTGTGGCGGCACCGGCCCTCTGGAACCAACTCCCCCCGGAGATTAGAACTGCCCCTACTCTTCCTGCCTTCCGTAAACTCCTTAAAACCCACCTTTGCCGTCAGGCATGGGGGAACTGAAACATCTCCCCCTGGGCATGTTAATTTATATATGGTATGCTTGTGTGTATGTCTGTTAGTATATGGGGTCTTTCTTAAATCTTTAAATATTTTAAATTGTCAGATTATTTATGATTTGTTTCCACGTGTTGTGAGCTGCCCCGAGTCTTCGGAGAGGGGCGGCATACAAATCTAAGTAATAAATAAATAAATAAATAAACCTGGTCATGGTGCAGCTTGCATTACCTGGAATCCTAGGAAAGATCAACCCTGTATTCCACTGCAGCCTGCTAAAACTGGTGATCAGGTCCAACATTCGGCCACATACACAAGTTCCCCCTCCCTCTGTAGTAATACAGGGGAAAAACAACTATGAAGTGAAAAAGATTTTGGATTTGCATTTTCCGGGGCCAATTACAGAACTTAATTCATTGGAAGGGGTACCCTTTGTCAGAGGCTACCTGGGTTAAGAGTCAGGATGTCAAGGCTAATCGGTTAATTAAACAGTTCCACAAAAAAATACTCAACCAAGCCTAAGTGTCCCCTTGTGGGGAGAGAGGGGGTTAAAAGCGATACTAGATAAATTCCTTGTGTGTGCAATCACAATGGCCAATAAAGAATTCTATTCTATTCTACTAACCCCTATGTGTTTTATTCTATTGTTTTAGGAGTTACTTCTTTGTGAAGGGGAGCCGCCTGTCAGGCCAAAGCCATCATGTGGAGTTAGAGACTTTTGCCTGCCACAGTAAAATAGTATTATGGGAACTGGGAGGGGCAGTCGAATGAGAAGGAAAGTTCCTAGCCACAACAAATTCCTTTCTTAAAGTCCAAGGTCATCTGTTGTTCTGCATCAAGGGATGTAAAGAGCTGGTCGTTGAAATCCCTGCAGTCAGACTGGCCCTCGTGATGAACTTGTGGGTGTGGGGATAAGGGATGAACCTTAACTGGAAGGAAATCAGTATAGGGATGGCAGCGGCATGACCAACATGGCTCTGTTAATAAACCAAACCTTGGATGAGAGAATTGGACTGGAATCTGATTTATTTCCCAGATGCTCTTTGGGGTGCTGACACCTCCTTCCAAAGTATTTAAAGTTGGGGGGGGGGAATAACTCATCATAATGCATCAGATCTCGAAGCATACAGGACCTGACTTCAGGATCCTTAGCAATTACATCACTCTAAGAAGTCAGTAGAAACCCAAAGCAGCATGTTCAGCATTGCTGTTTGATCCAGTTACAGGCCAAGCCAGTCTCTGCAATCTGTTTTATCTAAACCAGAGAGTTTCACTGGACAGTCTAACTGGACTGCTGTTCTGTGCATATGTGTGCACCCACACACGCATACACATACTTTAATCTCTCGACATTTTTGTCCTCACATAGTTGAAACCACTCTACAGCCATTTCTGATAAAGATTCTCTCTTCTGGGCCAACACTACTTCAGAGTACTTATTGCTTCACCCTAATTGTTTCAGTCATCTGAATTATATCTCATCGAAGTACATAAAAGAACTACAAAAATAGTAACTCTGATAAATCAGCATATAAAATGATCTGTATAACTCAATCTGTATAGTCTGGAGGACAGAAGGAAAAGGGGGGACATGATCGAAACATTTAAATATATTAAAGGGTTAAATAAGGTCCAGGAGGGAAGGGTTTTTAATAGGAAAGTGAACACAAGAACAAGGGGACACAATCTGAGGTTAGTTGGGGGAAAGATCAAAAGCAACATGAGAAAATATTATTTTACTGAAAGAGTAGTAGATCCTTGGAACAAACTTCCAGCAGACGTGGTACCGTGTTTCCCCGATAGTAAGACCCCCCCGATTGTAAGACATATGGGGGGTTTCAGGGGGGTCGGCTTATATAAGCCATACCCCGAAAGTAAGACATATGTCTTACTTTCGGGGAAACACGGTACTAAAAGCGAGGGAGCAGTTCGCAGCGCCCTGGCGGCGGTTCCCTCCGCTTTGACGGCGCTGGTCCGCTCGCTCATCCCCGCAACCGACCCGTTTCCCCGACACGCGTCTGGAGGGGAGGAGCCGCTCTGCGCAGTTGGGCAGCCCCACCTGCCTGCCGGAAAGGAGGCGGGCGAAGGAGGGCGCAGCTCCGGCCGCCCGCTCGGCTCGCTTCTACAACTTCGGACCAGCACTGGTCCCCGCTAAGCCTTCTGCGCCTGACTCTGCGAGGCGAGAGGGAAGAAGGAGAAGCGCTTCTCCTTCTTCCCTCTCGCCTCGCCGAGTGAGGCTTCGGACCAGCGCCGTCCTTCGCCTCGCATTTCCGGGTTGGCGAGCCTGGATTGTTTTTCCTGCGAGCGCTGGTCCCCGCTAAGCCGCAGAAGGCGCTCGCAGGAAAAACAATCCAGGCTCGCCAACCCGGAAATGCGAGGCGAAGGACGGCGCTGGTCCGAAGCCTCACTCGGCGAGGCGAGAGGGAAGAAGGAGAAGCGCTTCTCCTTCTTCCCTCTCGCCTCGCAGTCAGGCGCAGAAGGCTTAGCGGGGACCAGCGCTCGCAGGAAAAACAATCCAGGCTCGCCAACCCGGAAATGCGAGGCGAAGGACGGCGCTGGTCCGAAGTTGTAGAAGCGAGCCGAGCGGGCGGCCGGAGCTGCGCCCTCCTTCGCCCGCCTCCTTTCCGGCAGGCAGGTGGGGCTGCCCAACTGCGCAGAGCGGCTCCTCCCCTCCAGACGCGTGTCGGGGAAGCGGGTCGGTTGCGGGGAACGAGCGAGCGGACCAGCGCCGTCAAAGCGGAGAGAACCGAGCAGATCAGCTGCTGGGCGGCCTCCCTGGGTCTTCCCGACTGCACCCTGTCAATTTGGTTAGTGGAGGCGGGAAACGGCAGGGGGGGGGGTATGTAAGACATACCCCGAAAGTAAGACCTAGTGGGGCTTTTGCGGGTAAAAAGATAGTAAGACACTGTCTTACTATCGGGGAAACACGGTAGATAAATCCACAGTAACTGAATTTAAACATGCCTGGGATAAACATATATCCATCCTAAGATAAAATACAGAAAATAGTATAAGGGCAGACTAGATGGACCATGGGGTCTTTTTCTGCCGTCAGACTTCTATGTTTCTATCTGTGCTAAATGGTTTTGTTGGCAATTCCCCTGCTCTGTCCTACCACTCACTCAACTGATAGAAAGCCTTATATCAATGCACTATAATATCAATGAATGATAAAAGGAGACAATAACAACATTGCAAACATACAATGCATACAAAATATTACACTACAGAACAAGTATGATCCAATAATTGGTATCAATCACCAAATTGTCAACCAGCTCCAGTTCAAAGACTCATATTTTGTGTATTTAGGACATCCTACAAATAATGATCAAATTACTATTAATGTCATGATTCACTATTTGGAAATGGTTACTTCAGAGAGCTATTTCAGGTGGAAATACTCTCTACAGCGTCATCACTCCATTCCAGGTCTATCGAGAGAATAAATTCCATTTCTTCCTTATGTTCCCCACACCATCTCTTAAAGGCCTATGCTCTTTTTCCAAGTTTACTTCACATTTCAAATTGGATAAGCCTAAATTGCAAAAGCCTAGAACCAGGGTAGTGCAGTGGTTAGAGTGCAGCACTGCAGGCTACTTCAATTAACTGCCAGCTGTAGTTCAGCAGTTCAAATCTCAGGACCGGCTCAAGGTGGACTCAGCCTTCCATCCTTCCGAAGTGAGTAAAATGAGGACCCGGATTGTTGGGGACAATATGCTGATTCTGTAAACTGCTTAGAAAGGGCTGTAAAAGCACAATGAAGTGGTATATAAGTCTAAATGCTATTGCTATTGCTAAATGTGTAAAGTCCATCACAAAACGTTGTGACTTGTGACTTGTGCCATTTATTTACAGTGGTACCTCTATTTAAGAATGCCTCTACTTAAAAACCTTTCTAGATAAGAACCAGGTTCAAGATTTTTTTGCCTCTTCTTAAGAACTATTTTCTACTTAAGAACCCGAGCCCGGAAAAAATACCCAGGAAATTTGAGAACGGCATGAAAGCCTGGCCAGTTTCCTGCCATTTCCCTTTAATCTGCGGAGAGGGGCGGCATACAAATCTAAATAATAAATAAATCCCGTCCATTTTAGGATTTTCTGGGCTGCTAGAGGAGCATTTCTGTGGCACTTAAGGAGGCTTTGGCAGTCCAGAGCAAACCAAGCATTTTCCTTTCTCTGGGCGCTTAGAGAGGGAATAAACCTCTGCCAGGGCCCAGAGAAAAGAAATGCTCCCTTTGCTCTGGGCAGCCGAGGAAAGGCACCAGCGACAAAGCTAAGGAGAGGAGAGTGGAGCCCTTCAGCATGGGAAGGAAGAGGCAGCAGGTAGCAGCAACAACAGCAACAGCCAGTGTATGGGAGGCAGTGTATGGGGGGCAGCCTCACGCTGGCTGTATTGGAGGCGCGTGCTACTCCTCCCCACCTCAGAGTCCTTTTTTTTTAAGCCTTAAAGTTTTGGATTTTTTTGATTCCCCTCACCTCACCTTCTTCCTTCAGCAGCAACTGTCCTCCTCCTCTTCTTCATCCTCTTCCTCCCACCCAAATTCCAAGCTTTTATTTTTTCCTAGTGGGTTTGCACGCATTATTTGCTTTTACATTGTTTCCTATGGGAAAAATTGCTTCTACTTAAGAATGTTTCTACTTAAGAACCTGGTCACGGAACTAATTAAGTACTTAAGTAGAGGTACCACTGTATTACCAAGTATGAGAGGTTTTGGGTAACAAAACTTGCACAGAATGATCTCTCCTTAGAAGGTGAATATTGAAATTTATTAATACTTACTCAAAGTAAAAAATATGCCCACATTAACAAGCAATGAAGAGGCAACAAATTAAATTATGACAAAACATAAGCCCACCAAGCAGCATCATATCTCTTTTGCCCATATTATTTACTAAACATTCTGAAATTTACATTTGTAGCTCATAGAAAACTAATTTCACAGAAGTGTGGCAATGAACTGTGAATACTAACGTTTTATAAATTAATTAGCTGGTTTCCCAGAAGAAATCTGCCACTTAGAAACAAGCAGCAAAGAAAAAATAAACTTTTTGTTATGATAGAACAGAAGTCCTCAAATGCCCTTTACAATTTTTGTTTCCTGTATTTCTATGACAAACTAGGAATCGACAAGCAAACTGCACATAGCAGGCAGAGCAGAATAAGGAGGAGGGGGGGAAGGACTACTCTCTGCAAAGAGAAAAAGAACCGCCACTGAGAGCATAACATACATTTTAACTCATCATTCCAACAAAATGTATCGTTATTGAACAATGGAGGAGGAGACTAAAAAAAAATCTCAAAATCTGAGAGCATGGCAGGAAAAAAACTAGGAACTTTTTAAAAAAAAGATCTAATGGGTTTCAAATTATGAACTTCCAAAAGAAAATAACTGATGTGGTTTTCCAATTGTTTGAAAGCCAGGCCACATAATTATGCAGACATCCTTGAAGTATATCACCCACACTGTTCCTTCTCCCATATTTGGTGAATCCTCCAAATGCGTTAGGACTAAAATTTTCAACTAAACGTAAAATGCTATTAAATTAAAACCAGGGCATTTTCCAATAACTGTTTGGTTCTATTCAGCCAAACAGTAAACAAACACTCAGGCTGAGTAAATGCAGTGGTAGTCAATCCAGAGTCCCGGATGACCCACACACACTATGGCACCAAAAGACAGGGCAAATCAAGGTACTGGTCTTCTTCAAAGGCCCAGCCAAATCACCGCTAAAATGGCGTCCAAGCACATGACTCCTCCCTGAAGCTCTGCAGAGCACTCTAGCGAGGGGGGAGGAAGCACCAGTCAACATGCAACAAAGGCTCAGTGCCGTTAATTTGGGCACAAAAAAACATTCTTTGAAGCCCAAACAAAATGGCGGCCACCCAGAAAGAATTCACCTGGTACCTTGGCAAGTAAACAGAATGTAGCTTAACAAGCCCTTCTCTCAGAGCCTCAAAGCTGATTTGGCAAAATGAGCATAGCCTGTTCAGGGCAGGGACTCCAGCTGCCTCTTCCTCCAAAAGATTCCTACAGTGTTGGCGGTTCTCGCCGGCTACCCAGACTAACCAGCCCACCCACCAGCAGCAATGAGGATACTTCACGAAATGGCTCAAGAGTTCCAAACGGCAACTCACAACGCTGAAAGCACAGGACGGTCCAGC
Source organism: Erythrolamprus reginae (assembly GCF_031021105.1). Lineage (NCBI taxonomy): Eukaryota > Metazoa > Chordata > Lepidosauria > Squamata > Dipsadidae > Erythrolamprus > Erythrolamprus reginae. The sequence continues at coordinate 177,689,485 of NC_091950.1, forward strand.
AAATCTGCCTGTTAGCAGATTTGATAACAATAAGTTGATATTAACTGACTCAAAGAGATAATGTTTATGCATCCTCTTGGCTCGACTGAGTTAAAGAACTGGGCCAGTGGAGCAGAGAGGATGTGACCACATCTCCTTTTAACTCAGTCCCTTGTTAATCGGAAGAAGATACCCCATGCTTGGACTCTCCAAGCAGTGCACAGAAGAATAAGATTTATACAAGTTTAAGAATGCTTAATAAATGTTGGAATAAATAGCAAAAGAGTGATTAGAATGTTGATTTTGGAAAGTTAAAAATGGACTAAGAGGCCAGATGGATTTGAAATAAGATTTTGAAATTAATTACAAGACTCTTTCTTATGGTTTGTTTAAAATTCTGTAAGATTTTGAAACTAAATGTAAAACATCTTCCTATGTGAAAATGTTTGTTAGAGTAGTTATGTGCATAATGAAACTAATTAATCAAACTAAATTGAAGAGCTATGCTAATTAAACAAGTGGGTCTACAAACAATGCCAGCCAGTTCCTTTTTAATTCCTGGCAGAATATACAACAATATTATCCTGTATTATTGCTTTTCCCTCAGTGAATTCATATCAAAATACATGTTTCCAAGAAGTGTTCAGAGTTTAGATGGAATCCAAGTATCTGTCTACTTATTCAATTACACTTGTTCTCCTCAAACATTTAGGATTGTTTTTATGTTGTCTATAAAACAAGGAAGTCATGACATTATATGCTGAACACATCTTATCATTTATTCCTCAATCACTGATTGAGGATCAGTGATTAATCACTGATTATATGCTGAACACATCTTATCATTTATTCCTCAATCACTGATGGATTTCTCCTATTAAATTATCTGCAATTATCCACACATATAGAAAAAAAATGGAAATAACAAGAGTTGGAAGGGATCTTGGAAGTCTTCTAGTCCAACCTCCTGCTTAGGCAGGAAATCCTTCACCACTTCACACAAATGGTTATTCAACATCTTCTTTAAAATGTCCAGTGTTGGAGCATTCACAACTTCTGGAGGCAAATTGTTGCACTGATTAATTGTTTCTAACTATCAGGAAATTTCTCCCTAGTTGCTTCTCTCCTTCTCTCTCTAGAGTCTAGATGATCTTATCTGTCTTGCATACTAAGCATATCAGAATCTGTTAGTAGTTGGACAGGACTGAGACATCTCAGAGCTGTGAGATGGACTAGAAAGTTAAAATACATATTCTAGATTATGACAGCTGTTTCCACACTGTTGCCAAGACAACTGTAGTGTTTTATACATGTGTGTGTCCTACCTCAAAATAACTGAAACCGTTTTATTGATTTTCATCATTCAAACATTTTGAAGGATTCAAAGAAAAGATGAGGATGAGAAACATTGTTGGATTCTAAATTCAGGGGAAAGAAGGCAAGGTGATAACAACATGAAGCTAAAAGCAGAAAATACATCAGGATTCATGGGATGCCTTGCATTGATAAAACAGCTATTTCTCCAGTATCAGAAGAAATTCTTCCAAAAAGACCCTTAAAAACTTACAAAAAATGAAAAATGAGATGCCATAATTTTTTTCTAGCAAAGGAACATAGTGTTACTAAAACTGTAATTTTGGTTCCGAACTATCTCGAAGTCTACCTTAGTATTATCCTGAACTGCTCTACCAGATTTTAAGGAATGTATTTTTCCTTTGACAAAGTTTTAAGATGAATCACCAATGCTTGGCTGCTTCTTTGTTAAAAAGAGAAATACATAAAACAAGCCCAGAACATGAAAAGAGCTTTTTAACAGCTTGGCATGAAATTAATTTCATAACAGTGACTGAATGTATTCAAATAAACTGAGTGGTTCGAAGAACTATCCAATTATCAAAATATTACCCTATTCTTCTTTGTGCTTTTTTTGAAGCAAAAGACAAGCAGTTTCTAGAATGCTGGATCTATTTTAAGGAACCCATCCCCGATTCTGAATGAGGCTACTACTTTCATAGCAGGAGTGGTTTGGTTTGGTTTGGATAGGACATGCTTTGTAACCCGGGTGTTGTGGTTCCGTCTGAGGCCCCTCCGGGAACGGCTGACCTTCTGTCGGTTTCCAGCTCAGAGGGAGAGGCTGAGGAACAGGAGGTGCAGACAGACGAGGAGGAGGAATCCCAGGCTGAAGAAGAGGGAGGACAGCCAGAGTCCCACCAGGGGGAGCTCTCCCCAGCAAGCAGCCTGGATTCCTTAGAGGAAAGTGCACAAGCCATAATTGATCTGCGACAACGAAGAGCTACTCAGAGACGGAATCAATTGGCTAAATACTTTCAGCATTAAAGTGGCAACAGCTGGGTTTGGGTGTGGTGCTCTTGGGAAAGGCTAAAAGGCAGACCCACCCTTCCTGGCTTGTGGAGTTTTATCTTTGAGAGTCGTGGGACCTGACTGTGAACTTTGGCGTCTTGGAATCCTGGTTTGTGCCTTTGACTATTGAAACCTTGGGGGGGGGGGGTGCCAGCAAGAAGCTTGCTGTATTGTCTGGACATCAGGACCCTGCTGTACCGTATTATATCCTGTCTGTTGGGAAGAACAGGTTTTCCTCTGTGCTTATTTTTTCCAGTTATAAAATACTTTTGTCTTTTACCAGAGTGTCTGGCTGTTTTTTCCAGTTGGTGTTGAGGTCTGGGGGAACCCAGACAGAACACCCGGGTGGGCAGCCAAGATGTGTTTGTTACATCAAGGGCTACTGGGATTATATTTAGGCAGGAACAAAATTCAAGATTTTTTTGGGGGGGGGGGGGTGTCTGCTTTGTCATTTCCTATCTACTAGCGCCTGCTGCAAACTTATTTTATTTTATTTTATTTATTTAATCAGATTTGTATGCCGCCCCTCTCCGCAGACTCGGGGCGGCTCACAGCAATAATAATACAATGTAAACAAATCTAATATTTAAGTTAATTTAAAAAACCCCAATTTAGAAACCAATCATACATGCTAGCATACCATACATAAATTTTATAAGCCTAGGGGGAGGGAAAATGTCAATTCCCCCATGCCTGACGACAGTGGTGGGTTTTAAGGATCTTACGAAAGGCTAGGAGGGTGGGGGCAACTCTGATATCTGGGGGGAGTTGGTTCCAAAGGGTCGGGGCCGCCACAGAGAAGGCTCTTCCCCTGAGTCCCGCCAAACTTCATCAAATGCTGGAGCTAAAGATCACTCAGGTTGTGCATTCTTAAGAATAATAATTTCCGGTCACAATTCAAAGTGTTGGTTATGACCTTTAAAGCCCTTCATGGCATCGGACCAGAATATCTCCTAGACCGCCTCCTGCCGCACGAATCCCAGCGACCGATTAGGTCCCACAGAGTGGGCCTTCTCCGGGTTCCGTCAACTAAACAATGTCGGTTGGCGGGCCCCAGGGGAAGAGCCTTCTCTGTGGCGGCACCGGCCCTCTGGAACCAACTCCCCCCGGAGATTAGGACTGCCCCTGCTCTTCCTGCCTTCCGTAAACTCCTTAAAACCCACCTTTGCCGTCAGGCATGGGGGAACTGAAACATCTCCCCCTGGGCACGTTTAATTTATGCATGGTATGTCTGTGTGTGTGTCTGTTAGCATATGGGGTTTTTAATATTTAAACATTTTAAACTTGTCTGATTACCCATGATTTGTTTCTACATGTTGTGAGCCGCCCCGAGTCTTCGGAGAGGGGCGGCATACAAATCTAAGTAATAAATAAATAAATAAATAAATAAATAAATAAATAAATAAATAAATAAATAAATAGGAAGCATTTCTTTTAAGATGTACTTTATGATTGATGGTGACTTTCCATGACTGGCTACACTTATTAATAATAAAACTTAGCTGGCTGCATTCACAGATTGCACTAAATTAAGCCATGCTTTAGCTTAGAGGTTTACTAATCACAATGGTTGGCTTCATATAACACACTAAGAGTTAAAAATATACAAATCATTACTACAGCATGCTCACTGCTTAAACTGCAGTATACTTAATCAAGACAGATGTCTTAATAGGCCACACACCTTCTAATCTATCATTGGTTTTGACAATGTGCAAATAATTGTTATGTTTTAAATGATTTGTAAATGTTTACTGCATCTTAAATTGTTGAGGCCCATAATACTAACTTGCCTCAATAGCTCATCTCTATCTACAGTACTTTCCTTATCTATTCAATTCTAATTATACTGATATTTGTTGGGAGGACAAACCTTGCCAAGTAAGCTTCTCTGGGAATTTTTGTACTACAGTGATCCCCCGGTTATTGCGTCCCCAACCATTGCGAACAGGGTAATTTGCGATTTTTGAACCCGGAAGTCAAAACACCATCTACGCATGCGTGCCCTTTTTTTCTATGGGCACGCATGCGTAGATGGGGCCCGGCAGATCAGCTGCTGGACGGCTTCCCTGGGTCTTCCCCCTCTTGCTGGCGGGAGGGCGAGCAGCGGGCATCAGCAAGGAGTTTCCCCACCGCCCACGCAAACTCCTCGCTGCCGCCCGCCCTTCGCCCGCCCACGCCGTTCATTCTTGCCGCTTTCGAGCTGAGTCCTGAAGCGAATTCGCTCCAGGACTCAGCTCGAAAGCGCCGAGAGCCAGCGGGGACAAGCCGTTCGCTGGCGCTGGCTCTCGGCGCTTTTGGGGAAGGAAGGAAGGAAGGAAGGAAGGAAGGAAAAAGAGAACAATTGAGAAGTATATCGAGAACAGAAGTCAAATAATCTATTAGGGCAATCCTCCAGCATCAGATTTAAGGATAGGGGAAAGCTGAGGTTTTCAGTTGCATTATTTATTTAACTAATTTATATAGCTGTCTATCTTACCAATGGTGTCTAAGGGCAGCGCACATCAACAGCATTGGTTAGAAGCTGCCTAGCAGCAAAGAGATCAGAGAGTTTCTAAGCTACTTCTAGTGCTTGATAAACTAAGTTTTACTTCCTTTAACGGAATTAGTCTAATAAATTCCAAACCGAATTGCCATGCAACCCACATCCTTCATTATAAGCAGCAGGCATTGGATTCCAATAAACAGCTTTAGATCCTTCCCATTATTATTATTATTATTATTATTATTATTATTATTATTATTATTATTATCCAGCATGAAATAATTTTCTGGATAGCTGAAAGTCTGATTTACTAGATTTCTCCTTATTTATTTAATTTATTTATTTATTTATTTAATTGGAGTTGTATGCCGCCCCTCTCCATGGACTCCGGGCGGCTCGCAACATATATCAAAATACCTAAAAATAGTTTGTCCAATTAATATACTAAAAACAATTCTTAGATTTCTAATTTAAAAACATTCATTCACATTCATACAGTAATCATGCTAACAACATTTCATTGGACAGGGGAAGGTCTAATGTCCACAGGCCTGACGACAAAGGTATGTTTTTAGACTCTTTCAGAAGGCAAGGAGGGTGGGGGCAGTGCGAATCTCCAGGGGGAGCTGATTCCAGAGGGCCGGGGCCCCCACAGAGAAGGCTCTTCCCCTAGATCCCACCAGCCGACATTGTTTGGTCGACGGGACCCTAAGGAGACCAACTCTGTGGGACCTCACCGGTCGCTGGGATTCGTGCGACAGAAGGCGGTCTTCAGAAACAAATTTCCAGTTGGTCCCTTTTTCCCATCCACAGGCTTCTGGAGGTTTTCCTGGGGAGAGCAAAAGCAGCCTCCCTCTCACCCCTCGGGAAGACCGAAAATCAGCTGGCCAATATGCACATATGCGCTGGAGCTAACACAGGGCAAAGTCCTGCATGCCCTCAGATATGGCTCTGCCATTTGGGACACGCGTACCATAGGTTCACCATCACTGATATAATATATTCAGAAATTATCATTCTCATTTATTTTTGGGTACCCAAACAAATCACTTTTTCCATTCATGCCACCTAAGGAAGCATTTTCCCCTAAAGATCCCTTTAATTCAGAATTTGCACATTTTTTCCAGAACTTATCTCTATGTCTTCACTGAAATAATAACCTACAATTATCACCATCCCATGGATTCTTGTTTTTATATTGATTCAGGAAACCCTATATGACATCAATTCTTATGGTACTTTTTTAAAAAATTGTCAAACAATTATAGGGTGGTAATTTGTACAAATAAAACATTAGATTAAAAAGTAGCGATATAAAACAATAGGACAGAGACAGTAGGCACAATGATGCGCTTATGCACGCCCCTTGCAGACCTCTTAGAAAGGGGGAGAGGTCGATTGTAGATAGTCTAAGGTTAAAGGTTTTGGGGTTAGGAGTAGAAACCACAGAGTCGGGTAGTTCATTCCAGGCATTGATTACTCTGTTGCTGAAGTCGTATTTTTTGCAGTCTAGTTTGGAGCGGTTAACATTTACTTTAAATCGATTTCATGCTCGTGTGTTGTTGGGGTTGAAGGTGAAGTAGTCATTAACAGGTAGAACATGTTGGTATATGATTTATGAACTATAGTTAAGTCGAAACTTTCTGACATATATTTAACCCTTTAGCTCATAATTAAATTGACTCCTCTCTCCCTCTCTTTCTCTCCCTCTCTCTCTCACACACACACTCCACAAGATTAGGCTTCCATTCAAATTATTGCCTGCTACAAAATGGTTGGTTATATAAATTAGATTTATTTCCACATATACATAAATAAAATATTTCATCTTTCTCTTATACTACAAACACACATTATCTTTATTTTCATTGCATTTGTTAATTAAGATTCTGTATGTTTTATTCTTCTGTATTCCAAGTTGCAATCTTTCACATGCCACGGTTATCACTAGTGAGGTCCATATATAAAATGGTCATCTGTTATAATCTTGGTCAATTTAAGCTTTCATATAACACTTTCAGTAAATAGACATGTTACAGACTTAAGTCTCTGCTGTGAATATTATCCTTGCCACATGCAACATTCCTTACTAATAGTTAAGAAAATATTGATCAGTTTTGGCATGTTTGTGCCATTATGCCACAAGTACAATCAAACAAGTACAGCAGATGAAATAGACTCTGGTTTATGTAATTAAAAACTCATTGAAGTGTGTCAAAACAATTGCAGCTTTTAATCTACATACAACACTCTTGTGCCAATTCCTTAAATGATCTTGTATTCTTATTTACTGCCAAGAGGCTGTGAAGGATCACAGAAACAAAGCTTCTACGGCCCTTTGACCTATAGATCCAAGAAAACTAACTTCCATTTTCCATATTAAAAATGTACTGAGAATCATAGTGTTGTGGTTAGCTCTGGCCCAGCTCCTACCCCAAGGACTGTGGATGTGGGGGAGACATCCACATGCTGTAGGCCTGTTTTGCCCCCACCCCCACCCCCCGGTGGAATCTGATGATGAAGGCTCCTCTGACCAAGAAGACATGAGTGACAGGGAGGAGGAGAGTGGGGCAGACAGCTCAGAAGGAGATCAATTATCTAGCTCCTCCTTGGATTCAGAACAAGAGTTAATGATACAGCCACGCATGCGGAGAGCGCGATGCATAGGCAACAACAACTGAGAGATTATTATCAAAGAAAATGAGGCCACCTGTGGTTGGGTGGGGCTGTGGTAATTAGTGAGGCTGCTATAAACAGCAGCCTGTGGGTTTGGCCATTGTGGAGGATTATCTGATAGTTGTGTTTCGTGACTGCTTTACTGACTTTGACCTTTTGTGTGCTGATTTTTCCCCGCTTTGAAACTAAACCAGGGCAAAGTGTGTTTCACTTTGTGAAAGAAGAAGGACTGTGAATTGCCTCACAGCTGCAAGCTAAGTATCACAGAACAGATAAGGGACTTGTACAAATTACCAGTTTGCTTGGAGACGAGTGCTCTTTGCTGTACCAAAAGAGGGCTTAGGTTAAGTGAATTTTCCTTATAAAGAACATTGTTTTCAATGTGTGTGTGTCTGAAATTTGTACCTGTGAACTTTTGGGAGGATTCTACCAGAGAGCCCGAGAGAACAATGCCCAGACTTGTTTCCATAAGGAAGACAAAATTGAAATCCAATAGTTAAATAATTATATATTAATAGTGAGTACCAGTGGTGGTTTGCTCCTGCTTCAGACCGGTTCTTAGAACTGGTAGCGACAGTGGCGGGAGCCCCCACACACACCGGTCCAACGCTTCTGTGCATGTGAACCGGTAGCAAAATCACTAAAGGATTAACATACAGCCAAAGGTGAACTTCCGCGTTTGGCTTCAGGACTCAGTTGGGAAGCCGCGCGGCTGTTTTAAAAGGTCGCCGCCGGCATGGGGGGCTTCCCAGCACCCCCCCAAACCCGGGTTGGGGGTTCGGGGGGGTGCTGGGAAGCCCCCCAGGCCGGCGGCGACCTTTTAAAACAGCCGTGCCGCTTCCCAGCTGACTCCCAAAGCCAAACGCGGAAGTGGGGGTTTTTTTAATTAATTTTTTTTTAATCGCGATATAGCGTTTCGCGAAGATCGAGATCGCGAAACTCGAGGGATCACTGTATATATACATTTTGGAAGTCCAAACACGGAAAAGTATGTAAAATTCATATCATTTATGATTCTTTGCTAACTTTGAATCATTGTGACTAGCAGATTGATATACTGTAAAGTTATCTTTCTAGCCTTGAGTTAATACGCCTCTGGCAGTGCCTTCTAGATAACTTTTATAACTTCCACCGAATTCATTTTCTTGTTCATTTGCAGAACAGTTTATATTATATTGAGTGATGAAAATGACTTTATATAGCCTGGGGTCAATGACCCAAAACAGGTGAAGGGTTTCGCGGAAATATTTTTAGAACTTTTAAAAACAAAATTATAATCAAGGGAAGGCTAATTCTCTGAAAAACATACTGGTACCCAAGTCTATAATGAACGACAGGGCAAAAATCTCTTCCTTGAGCTAAAGTTTGTAAACACAATCTCAAATTTTTCAAAAGTCTCTCTATACTATATATACTGAGGCACACATTTAGCATAATGAAGAAGCAGTGATATACAAGGAGGCATAAATAAAGAGAAAGCAAAAGGTATACTATAAGACCAACTTTAAGAAAATACAGTACTTTTCTAATTTGTACATTCTCTGTCTCTCAGAATTTACATACATACAGTACATAGATACATATGTAAATACATATACATATTCGACACAAAAATATGTAACCCTTCCCTGGTGCAGAGCTGAAGGGATTGGATACTGTAGCCTAGAGGATAATTCTCTGCCTTACAAGGCAAAGGTTGCAGGTTCAGTGGGTATGGCTAGCTGATGAGGCCAAAATAAGGCCGAAATAGATCTATCCTGGTCTCCCCTTAATTTTCAAATTCAGCAAAAAAACAAACAAACATGTGACACATACAGATAGAATTGTTGGCTATCAATAAAATTAACTGCCTTGGAAATGGCCCTGAGTTGGGCCGAGAGGCAAATAAGGAGCTGTGATGTTCCTTCAATACACCAGGGTGATTCGACACAAAAATATGTAACCCTTCCCTGGTGCAGAGCTGAAGGGATTGGATACTGTAGCCTAGAGGATAATTCTCTGCCTTACAAGGCAAAGGTTGCAGGTTCAAGTCCCAGTGGGTATGGCTAGCTGATGAGGCCAAAATAAGGCTGAAATAGATCTATCCTAGTCTCCCCTTAATTTTCAGCAAAAAAACAACGTGGCATATACATATATACATACATACATACATACATACATACATACATACATACATACATACATACATACATCTGATTTAATAATCGGGTTTTAAATGTTTTTAAAATTTATTACATTTATTAGATTTGTCATGAATTGTTTAATTGTATGCTGTGAGCCGCCCCGAGTCTACGGAGAGGGGCGGCATACAAATCTAATAAATAAATAAATAACATATATATATATGTATATATATACAGTATATACACACACACACACACACACACACACACACACACACACACACAGCAAGTGTTCAAAGTTGCAATGAAAGGACTTAATTTATGACCAGTATGCAAAATTGCGGCTGTCACAACATCCCCACAATCACGTAATCATGATTCAGTTGCCTGCCAACTGCTCACAGCCATGACCGTTACATCATTGCCATTTGAAACCTTCCCTGCCAGCTTCCCAAATCAATGGGGGAGTGAGTAAGGAGTTGCTCCCACCACTCTTTAAACTGCCCGCCTATGCTTTTTAGCACCTGCCTATGGCACCCAACCACTTACGCACCTGTACATTTGGCCATGCATCACAATACCTGCATACAGCACCCTGCAGTTCTTACCTGTAGCTACTACCTACTAGTTTGCCTGCCTAGGACGTCTGCCTCTTGCCACGTCAATGGCACATGAGATCTTGCTTAAGGATCAATGCGATACAACAGCAACCGGAACCGCCAGGATTCCCATCCCTAAGCAATGTGATCACATGACATCATGCTTTATACCACATCACTTAGCAATAAAAATTCCAGTCCCAATTGCTGTAGTAACCTGAGGGATGCATACGGCATTTAAATTTTATTAGAAATTTGGTATCAACTATTTTGTTGTTCTTGTTGTTTTTGCTGTTAACTGGATTGCTTCTGGACATTACTGAAACAATGGGAACTTATTTCAGAATGGCTGAGGAGGGAAAATGAAGTCTCCATCCAATAAGATTCAATTAACAGGACTGCAATCAAATGCCCAAGTTTCATGGCAAGGGTAGAGATAATTATAATTGCTTTATTACTAAATGCTAACAGATAAATTGCTAGTCTAGAGATGTTAAGGCAAAGCAATTACCTTTTGCAAAAGGAATAGGGTTGATTCCTGCTATTTTAACCAAAACAAAAAACAAAAAATAGATAGGCAAGTTTTATAATGAAGAATCCATGAAAAGACCTGAAATAAAATTACAAGTGTTGAAAACCACAATTTGAATGCAATCCGTATTTATGAGAAGTGGCAGGAACTTTTCTAATTGGTGTGTCTTATACACCAAATAATTTTTGGCCTCCCAAAACCCCGCCCTTCACATCTCATTTTTGCCAAACACAGGCCCATTTTTAAGATTAAGGTGGTTCAACTCGAGAACTTGTTGCTTACATCCTTACGATTTATATTAATATTTATTGTTTCCTTATTGCTTTTTTGTACCCTATGACAACCATTAAGTGTTGTACCTCATGATTCTTGACAATTGTATCTTTTCTTTTATGTACACTGAGAGCATATGCACCAAAGACCAATTCCTCGTGTGTCCAATCACACTTGGCCAATAAAGAATTCTATTCTATTCTATTCTATTCTGTTCTGTTCTGTTCTGTCCTGTCCTATCTGGTGGTTCTCCAGAACTGGTCAGAACCTGCTGAATCCCACCTCTGATCCAATAAGATCTCAACAGAGAAAGAATGAAACCAATGCACAAATTGCACAATGTAATATTTCTGATGATGTTGGTGCCATGGCCAAAGTCTATCCTCACTCTCGTGTGTTCCTATTTCTCAGAGAAACCACCAATTTATGTTCTATGATGGAAAAAGTCAGGATAGGAAATTTGCATTATCTACTCCCAAACTGCAATTGAGTTCAAGAAGAACATCAGACAATACAACTCTTCCAAATAACATCCTTTGGTGTTAAACAAGCCCTTCCAATGAGGGGTAAATCAGATCCTTCTGCAATTATGTAAGGGCAACCGCATCATTACATCAGATATTTAATCCTAGATCTCAACTAGTCAGCTGCACAGCAGAGATGGAGCGGAGCAGGCCCCCAAAGGCTGCTCTTTCAACCCTTAGTGCATAGTGGAAGCCACGCATGTGCAGAAGCCATGCATGCATGCATGGAAACTGTGTGCATGCACAGAAGCCGTATGTGCGCGCATGCACACCCACTCACATTTTTGGTGAACCAGTTGTTAAGTGGGTTGAATCCCACCACTGGATGGATGACATGATAGATTATGTACAGTGGTACTTCTGTTTAAGAACTTAATTTGTTCTATGACCAGGTTCTTAAGTAGAAAAATTTGTAAGTAGAAGCAATTTTTCCCATAGGAATCAATGTAAAAGCAAATAATGCATGCAATCCCATTAGGAAAGAAATAAAAGATCGGAATTTGGGTGGGAAGAGGAGGAGGAAGAAGAGGAGGAGGACAGTCGCTGCCGAAGGAAGAAGGTGAGGTGAGGGGAATCAAAAAAATCCAAAACTTCAAGCCTTTTTTTTTTTAAAGAGGAACTCTGAGGCAGCGAGGAGGAGCACATGCCTCCCAGACACCCGGTGCGAGGCTTCCTCCCATACACTGCGCCAGAGAGAGAAACCCAGGGGGAATGGCAGGAAACTGGCCGGGCCTTTGTGCCGCTCTCAAATTTCCTAGGAAATTTTTCCAGACTCGGGATCTTAAGTAGAAAATAGTTCTGAGGAAGAGGCAAAAAAATCTTGAACACTCGGTTCTTATCTAGAAAAGTTCTTAAGTACAGTAGAGGCATTCATAAGTAGAGGTACCACTGTATATTGAAAAGAAATGCTAAAAAACATGTGCAAATGCAAAGAGATTAGGAAACTCAAGATTCTCTCAGATTTTTTATTATGAGATCCCTGTATAATTATACTTAGGAATGCTAATTAATGAATTAATGAATTCCTAAGTATAATTAAGCAGGAATCCCAACATCATCTAGGTAGATCAGCTGGAAAAGTGATCTCAAAAGAACTCTCGTTTGCTATTCAGTTCTCAATCCAATTTATGCGATATATCTACTCAAGTGCAGTCAAAAGCACTGCAACAATGAGTGTCAATTTCTCCTCAAATTAGCTACCATTTTTCCACCTGACAACTGATTCCACAACATTCTAATCGTGCAAGTAAGCTATAATCATTTCTTGGAAACAGAAAAATAAAACATGCTTGCTTAGATATCTTGTTAAGTCACAACAACAAATTCAATAAAACGAACAGCTTATGCCTTTCAAGCCAGCGCATTACTTATGGAGGACAAAGCAGGGTAGAATGTGAAAGCAGATTGGGAACCGCAGACAATAAACATCATATTAAAATGTGATGGTGTAATAGGGGGATACCAACTAAATCACTCACAAAACTGCTTGCTCTGGAACACAAAACATTATGTGACTAAATCAGCTTTCAACGACGACAATTCGGCCTGATATAAGAGATTATGGAAGAAAGAATACCAAATGAAGCAACCAAGAGACAGAATACCAGTTTATCAGTTGACAGCTTATTTCATAAACAGCAATAATAAATAAATATGCTTAGTCCAGGTAGAGAGAAATCTTCCAAAGGCTCCATCTTATTTATTTATTATTTTATTTATTCATTTGTCCAATACACAAATACATAGGAAGAAAAATAGACATGTGATAATATAAAAGAGGGTGAAAATGGACTTAGAGGAGAGGATATATGAAAGGAAGAGAATATACACGATAGGTGAAAGAAGGGAAAGACAATTGGACAGGGGACGAAAGGCACTCCAGTGCACTTATGTACACCACTCGCTAAAACCAAGGCTGAGAAATCCCTATGAAAACTTCAAAGATTCTGTATTTATCCTAATTCTGTATATATCTGTATTTATTCATTAAATCCTGAAATCTGTATAGTTCTTGCTTCTTTGATCTTGACCTGATGTTTGGGAGTAGGCAGCTGCAAATTATAAATCCTAAACAATCGGAAGACACCAGAAAAGCACAGAAAATGTTTTAAGTGCTTTTCGTGTGGCAGATACCGGTAAATCCTTTTCTTTCAGAGTCACTGCCTTTACAAGATGTCCTGTTTATTTTCCCCATTTTTCTTCCATTCGTTTTGAATACATTGAAGCAGGCACATATACCCTTGCCAGAGAACCTCTTCCCAAGAGAGGATAATTTAATCTACAGCACTTGAAAAAGGCGACTACTCAAAGAAAAATCAGAAAAAGAAACAGAATCATTTCAGCAAAGAATGTAATTTAAAAAGGGGGTTTCCGTGTGTATCACGTGAACTTTGAGTAAATGAGATATCACACACAAATGGGATAAAATGTGTGTTAGACTACCCCACACTAGGAAAGGCTGAACCATTGAGTGGAAGAAAAACATGATTGAATATTCTGTATTCAACAGATGAACAACTCCCACTTTAGAGCAAGTTTAATTATATAAAATCCATTTCACAACATTCTCCCAGTGGGCTTTGTTCTTTTTTTACATAGAGATTAGGCATTTACTTACAGACAATAAAAAACAGTCCTTAATTATTTACCTAGTGTTAACATTAAGACATGAAAGGCTTTGTGTGGTGTGTGTCTGGATGTCTGTGTGTCTGTGTGTCTGTTTGTTTGTTTGTTTGTTTGTGTGCATGTGTGTGTGTGTGTACAGATAGTCCTTGAATTACAACCACAATGAAGCCCAAAATTTATGTTGCTAAATGAAACATTTGTTAAATGAATTTAAATTCATTTGTTAAATGAATTTTCTACAACTTTTCTGTTGTTAAGTGAATCATTGCATTTGTTAAGTTAGTACCAGTAATACAGTTGTTAAGGTGAAACTGGATTCCCCCATTGACTTTGCCTGTCAAAAGGTCGCAAAAGGGGATCAAGTGATTCCAGAATACTGCAACAATCATAAATACGAACTAGCTGCCAAGCATATAAATTTTGAGTATGTGACTATAGGCATCCTGCTGTAGTCGTAAGTATGAAAAATGGTCGTAAGTCACTTTTTTCCAGTACTGTTGCAAGTTTGAACAGTCACTAAATGAACTGTTTTAAGTCAAGGACTACTTATATAGATATAGATATATTTTATATGACTATAAGATTCAGCAATGCTGACTTCCTGCAAGTAACTGGGGTGGGGGATTAGAGAACAACAATTCATTTATGAAAATGTTCATTTAATTTGAATTCAGGACTTACAATGCAGTCTCAGCTGATAGTCTAAAAAGGATGACATCTGGCTAATAAGAGTCAAAAGACCCATCCCCAAACCAATATAATCATGTACAGCCAGGCTTCTCAAAGGTCTGGCATACACTTCCATACAGATTTATAAAAAATATTTCTGGTACAGTTTTATCAGCAAAGAGGCTTGCAGAAAGAAACCAAAGGAAAGGAGATGCACGAGTGCTCAAGTGAAACCTGGGATTAGTGGGAGAAAATATATATACAGTGGTACCTCTACTTAAGAACGCCTCTACTTAAGAACTTTTCTAGATAAGAACAGGGTATTCAAGACTTTTTTGCCTCTTCTTAAGAAGCATTTTCTACTTAAGAACCCAAGCCTGGAAAAAATTTCCCAGGAAATTTGAGAGCGGCACAAAGGCCCGGCCAGTTTCCTGCCATTCCCCCTTTAATCCTGGCCATCTCGGGCTTTTCTGGGCTGCCAGAGGAGCCTTTCAGTGGTGCTTAAGGAGGCTTTGGCAGTCCAGAGTAAACGAAGCATTTTCCTTTCTCTGGGCGCTTGGAGAGAGAATAAACCTCTGCCAGCACCCAGAGAAAAGAAACGCTACCTTCGCTCTGGGCAGCCGAGGAGTCACCAGAGCGAAGGAAAGGCGCCGGCTACAAAGCGAGAGGAGAGTGGAGCCCTTCAGCATGGGAAGGAAGAGGCAGCAGGTAGCAGCAGCAGCAGCCAGTCTATGGGAGGCAGTACTGTATATGGGAGGCAGTGTTTGGCAGGCAGCCTTGCGCCGGGTATATTGGAGGCACGTGGTCCTCCTCGCCACCTCAGAGTCCTTTTTTTTTTTAAGCCTTAAAGTTTTGGATTTTTTAAAATTCCCCTCACCTCACCTTCTTCCTTCGGCAGGGACTCTCCTCCTCCTCTTCTTCGTCCTCCTCCTCCCACCCAAATTCCCAGCTTTTATTTCTTTCCTAATGGGTTTGCACACAATATTTGCTTTTACATTGATTCCTATGGGAAAAATTGCTTCCACTTAAGAACATTTGTACTTAAGAACCTGGTCACAGAATGAATTAAGTTTTTAAGTAGTGGTACCACTCTGCATATATTCAAACTTGTAAAGAACTGATAAAGAAATACAGGGGGAATAGGATAGATCTATTTCGAGCTTATTAGCTCTCGTCAGTTAATCATATCCTTACAGCAGTGATGGTGAACCTACAGCACGGGTGCCACAGGTGGCACACCGAGCCATATCTGCTGGCACATGAGCCATTGCCCTAGCTCAGCTCCAACATGCATGTGTGTGCTGGCCAGCTGATTTTTGGCTCGCACAGAGGCTCTGGGAGGGGATTTTTGGCTTCGAGAGAGCCTCCGGAGGGATGGGGAGGGCATTTTTACCCTCTCCCGGCTCCAGAGAAGCCTTTGGAACTTGGGGAGGGTGAAGCATGAGCCTACTAGGACCACCAGAAGTTGGGAAACAAGCAGTTTCTGGCTTCCAGGGGGCTTCCATGGGGTTCAGGAAGCTGTTTTTTGCTCTCTCCAGGCATTGAATTATGGGCATGGGCACTCGTGCATTTGCAATAGTGCACGTACATACTCTTTCAGCACCTGAGGAAAAAAAGTTCACCGTCACTGCCTTATAGGATTTAAATCTGGGCTGGAGATTTTAACTTCCAGGCCACAGGCTCTACTCCCTTTTGTCAGCTGAGCCAGGGGGAAATTTAAATGTTTTTCTGTCAAGAAAAAAAAGGTGAGCAGTGAGTTCCCCCACATATTTGGATCTGCTGGGTAACTTGACAGAAAAACACACACACACATACACAACATACACACACAAGAAATCCCAATAAAAAGTCAATTCCACTTTATCATTTGGGGGTGGGGAAGCAAAAATTGTGCATATGTACATGAGGGAGCACACCTACACACCGCACAGCTTGCATTTTTAAATGCTGATGGTGAATAACTGTGATGCCTCTTTTCTGGCTGCAGAAAGACAATAATGTTCATTTGGGGTGGGGTGGAGTTTCAGCAAAATGAAAAGATTTAAATACCAGTCCTTCCAGTACAGGAGAACTAAACTACCCCACTACAGCCTCACTTGGCTTTCCAGAGCCTTACCTGCACAGGCCAGAATCCCTTCAAAAGCCTAGTTTCGATGTTAGGACAAAAGAGGAAAAGAATAAAATGGGAGTAGTCCCTCGCTATACCGCGCTTCACCTACTGCGGCTTCACTTCATCGCGGGTTTTCAAGAAATATTAATGAGAAAAATCATTCGCGGATCTTTGCTGGTTCGCGGGTTTCTGAGGAAGTCGATCGGCAGATTTAAACAGCCCACGGAACTCGATCGGCAGGTTTTTCAAAAAAAGTATATCTAAAATTGTAAATACTGTATTTAAATACTGTATCTAAAATAAATACTGTGTGGGAAGGGTTTATAAACACTTAAAACAATGAAAACTTACCAAACAATTACAATATAAATACTTAAATAAGTACTATCAGTCGATAAATTCCCCATCGCGGATTTCACCTATCGCGGCCGGGTCTGGAACGTAACACCAGCGATAGGTGAGGGTTTACTGTATAACTGTGTCCCTGATCTTTCACCAAATCAAATTTGGACTCTGCTCCGCAAAGCAGTTAAGTACTGTTTCTCTGCACTAGGAATGAGAAAGATCATGGTTTGGCAAATGAGATCAGTAATATATCTGAGCAGCAAAAAGCAGCTAGACATTCACAAAACTACTGTTACCTAAATAGGGCCTATTTATATTGCTGGCAGACCAATACCATATACAAATTAGCCATTTAGCAGTTTTTTTCTCCTTTTTGAAACTTTTTTTGGGATTTAGAGTTTTACCAGCAACAGTCAAGCTAGGGGATCCATAAATAGAACTGCACACAAGCACGCACATATGTGTGTGTGCACACAGAGAGGGAGGGAGGGAGGGAAAGGAAGTGAGCCTTGGTGGCACAGTGGTTAGAGAGCAGTATTGAGAGCTGCTTCTGCTGACTGCTGGCTGTAGTTCATCAGTTCAAATCTCACCAGACTCAAGATTGACTCAGCTTTCCATCCTTCCGAGGTGGATAAAATGAGGACCCAGATTGTTGGGGGCAATATGCTGACTCTCTATAAACCGCTTAAAGTCTGGTGCCTCTAACCACTACATCAAATTGGCTCTATAAAATAGGATTTCCGCTCTAATTTTCAAATTCCAACAATTGCTAGGCCCCTCCTAAAAAGTCATGCTAGAATTCAACTGACCTACTTAGAAACATCCAAGTAAAACTGAAACGCGAATAGAAGCAGTGTAGGGTCACAAAACTTTTTACTACCACACTGTGGGCATGGCTTATTTTGTGGGTATGGCTTGATGGCCATATGACTGGGTGGGAGTAGATTGATGGTCATGTGACCGGGGGTGGCTTAAAAGTCATGTGACTGGCTTAAAGGTGGCCAACTTGACGTCACTCACGTCAAGGGTTTGGGTTCGGGTGCCTGGCCTGGCCTTGCCTCAAGGAGATACAGGATATTTACTATTACTGAACATCCAAAATATACTATTTAATCCTATATGTAACTATGCCCTACATATTATACACAAGTGCTCAAAAATATACATTATCTACTATATGTAAGCTCTATTTTTGCTACCCCCACTGCATTCCACCTCATGTGGGCAGCAGCCCATGACTGGATACAAGGTAGAAAGCATAGGTTTCTATTATTCAGGTAAATTCTATTTTATGATCTTTCCATTATTTCATGGTATATACCCCTTTGGGAAATGGGGCACAGCTTTGCTTTCTGTTTCAGGGCCCAAAATTTAAGGAGATGATTGATTGATTGTTTGATTGATTGATTGATTGATTGATTGGATTTGTATGCCGCCCCTCTCCGGAGACTCGGGCGGCTAACAGCAATAATAAGACAGTGTACAATAATAATCCAATACTAAAAACGATTAAAAACCCATTAATATAAAAACCAAACATACATACAGACATACCATGCATAAAATTGTAAAGACCTAGGGAGAAAAAGTATCTCAATTCCGCCATGCCTGATGGCAGAGGTGGGTTTTAAGTAGCTTACGAAAGGCAAGGAGGGTGGGGGCAATTCTAATTTCTGGGGGGAGTTGGTTCCAGAGGGCCGGGGCCGCCACAGAGAAGGCTCTTCCCCTGGGTCCTACCAAGCGGCATTGTTTAGTTGACGGGACCCAGAGAAGACCCACTCTATGGGACCTAACTGGTCGCTGGGATTCGTGCAGCAGAAGGCGGTCCCTGAGATAATCTGGTCCGGTGCCACTGAAGGGCTTTATAGGTCATAACCAACACTTTGAATTGTGACCGGAAACTGATCGGCAACCAATGCAGACTGCGGAGTGTTGGTGTAACATGGGCAATTAATTCATGAAGTGACATGATTCCTTCTATAGTTGGCTGAAGCCATTTCTCCAACTATCATTGGAGGCTGGTTTCCCACAAAGGTGACATTTCCATTTACATACAGCAAGAGTTGCTGTAGAAGAAAAATAACATGACAGTATGCATAGGATAGATTCTGCAGCCATTGGGCAGAGACCCAGCTCATTTCATTCATTCAGCTTCTGTCACCCCAACCATGGCAGGGAGATGGCAGGGCTGTTCAATAGTCCTCAGAAAGGATTACCATATGAAGAGATACTCCTCTCTACTGGGCAGACAAGAAATGTGCAACTTCCCCTCTCCATCTATATAGAGGGAGTTGAGTGCAAATTAAGGGACGGGATAATTGTAATACTTACCAGCAATGAAAAGCTTGCCGGACATAAAAGTGAAATGGTGATTGGTTGTTGTTTCTCTGCAAACCCTACAAAGTGATATCCTAAAACAGTGATGGCGAACCTTTTTTTCCACGGGCACCGAAAGAGCATGTGTGCATACTATCGTGCATGCACAAGTGCCCACTCCCATAATTCAATGCCTGGAGAGGGCGAAACAAGCTTCCCCCTCTCCCCAGAGGTCCTCTGGAGGCTGGAAATGGCCTGTTTCCCAACTTCTGGTGGCTCCAGTAGGGTCCTGTTTCACCTTTCCCAGTTCCAAGGGCTTTCCTGGAGCCAGGGGAGGGTAAAAATGCCTTCCCCCATTCCCCCGGAGGCTCTCTGGAAGCCAAAAATGCCCTCCCAGAGCCTCTGTAAAAGCCAAAATCAGCTGGCTAGTACACACATGCATGTTGCAGCTGAGCTAGGGCAATGGCTCGCGTGCCAGTAGATAGGGCTCCGCGTGCCACCACTGTCCTAAAATATTTGGAGTCTTTTGCAGCCAAATTTAACCCAGGAGATTGAAGCATCTCCACAAAATAATCATGATGGCTTCACCCAAAAACTAAAAAATTAAAATGTCCTGTATCCAGTGAAAAAAAGGGAAAGAAAGGGAAGCAAAAATGATGCAGCAAATCCTTCTCTACTAAAGCAAAATGCGGGTACCTCAATATTTTTTTATTATTCATTAAAACTGCCACCACCAAAACTCTCTTCACAAAGACATGTCAAGCAGCTTGTTAAGTTTTCTTGCTGATAACTGCCATCTGTCAGGCCTGAAATGAATGGCTGCCCTCTTTCTCTATTTGCAAATCCAGCCCGCTCTCACACAAACACAGATGTTGTATCTACAGATCATGCAGTTGCATTCTAATTGATTCATGGAATAATTCTTCAGTGTCAGACCATTTATTTTATGTGGAAAGATTATGAACTGAATACAGAATTCTGTTTTCCACATAATTTTGACACACTGAACTAATCTGGGAGTTATCAAGAACTTCTTGCGGTCAAGCATTTGCGTGGTGGATTGAATATTTTAATAATAATAATAATAATAATAATAATAATAATAATAATAATAATAATTTATTAGATTTGTATGCCGCCCCTCTCCGAAGACTCAGGGCGGCTCACAACAATAGTAAAAGACAATATAACAGTAAGACAAATCTAATATTAAAAGAAAAAGATATATAAAACCCCAACAATTAAAAAACCATACAACACATACATACCAAACATAAAATATAATAATTTGTTTCATAACTAATATGAAATGCAGCAGTCTATTATGGTCCGATGGGCAACATTCCTGGCCATTCTAACATTGCTGAAATACAAATCCCAACAAATTTCTGTCACTGTTTGTTCAGGCTGGAAAGCAACATGTGGAGGCCCACAAATTTACCATCATGGTCTAAGTATGTTTTACTGTGAGGATGGCTTACTTCATTTAACATGAAATATATTTAACTTAAAATAATTCATTGTAGTTACTCTTGATGCATTTCATTGCTTTCAATTAAGTAACAATGTGGATTAATCAGAATTAGTCTATATCCGTGATGACGAACCACAGCACATGTGCCACAGCTGATCTTTGCGGACACACGAACTGTCACCCAGCTCAGCTCCACCACACATGCTTGCACGTGTCCCACTGGCCAGCTGATTTTTGGGATGCATAGGGGGCGGGGCGCATGCGGGAGATGCATGTGCATGTGCAGGGGTCTCACATGCATGTGGGGGGTGGGAGCGTCGGGGGAGTTTTTGCGATTGCTTTTGAAATTTGCGACGCTGCGATTTAGATGAAGCTTCGCTGGGAAACCCCATCTCCGGACCCATCCCCATCCCAACCCCATCCCCATCCCAACCCCATTTCACGCAGGTGGGATTCCCCTGCTGGGATTTCTCTGCAGAATCGCATAATCCAGAGGTGGGGTTTCCCATAGAGGGGAGCCTCAGGGGAATCCCACCAGCATGAAAACAGGCGCTTCGGCTGGCAATTAAAGTCCAGAGGCAGGGCATCCCAGCGGCGGCGTGGGTTCGTAAGGTGAAAATAGTTCAGAAGAAGAGGCAAAAAAATCTTAAACCCCGGGTTCGTATCTCGAAAAGTTCATATGACGAGGGGTTTGTAAGATGAGGTATCACTGTACATATATAATCATTCTGAAGATAACACCTTGGATTGAAACAGTATAACTGAAGATCCTTGGGTGAGGAAGACTGTTAAACCTAAGACTAAAGCATCTTGAAACTAGGATAGGGTGAGAGAAAGGTAATTGTGTGTATTTGTGAAGCTTAAGTTATGATCCAACCAAGGCTTCCTAAAAAGAAACCCAGCAGGATTTTACCAGATATTTGGTAGTTTGGAATTTTGTAGGCTTCATACCCATCACTCAAGCTTAGACAATAAAAGAGACCATAAGCACTTGACAAAAGAGTAAAAGCAGTCAGGAAGTAAACAACTACAGTACCAGAATTGAATCACGCAGCATTTTCCTCATCCCAAACTGAAGTTGATTTCTAAAATGCATCTTAGAATCCATGATAATTATTCTCTCTTTGAGGTGAGCTCATCTTTATGGACTCTACTACTTTATTTTCAATGAAGGTCAACCATTGGTTTCTAATTAATGGAAACCAAGTAAACATAAGAACTGTACCAAAATCTATTAGATCTTATTACATGCAGTCTTGTTTTAACCTTTATGAAAGGTTAAAGTACTTGTCAAGTGCTTATGAAAGACCATAATCTTCTTCAACTTGGTGTCCTCCTATATCCAGTATTGGGTTCCTACATGGAAGGGGGGGAGGGCAATGGTAGTGGAAATCAATCTGTGTGCGCAGCTCTGAGTGACCAGCATGTGTGCGTGCGCGCGAATTGGAGGATATTTGGCTTTTGTGCATGTCCAGGAAGCAAAAGTTTGCAAGAGTACGTGCACGCATGAGAGTTTTTGGTTATTTTCAGCAGTTTTTCACCGAAATCTCACATGCCTGGGTGTCTTCTCGCGACATTTGCTTCCTGCACATGGGCAGAAGCCAAATCCCGCTCCGACGTGTGCAAGTGCCCACTGGATGCACGCCCCTGCCCGCCAATCACCTGGAGGTGCTCGCGTATGTGCACCAGTAACGAAGGAATAGG
Organism: Erythrolamprus reginae; assembly: GCF_031021105.1. Classification (NCBI taxonomy): domain Eukaryota; kingdom Metazoa; phylum Chordata; class Lepidosauria; order Squamata; family Dipsadidae; genus Erythrolamprus; species Erythrolamprus reginae. The sequence continues at coordinate 177,712,280 of NC_091950.1, forward strand.
GAATCTGCCCCACCTATAGTCTACAGTCTACATTGGCTGCCGATCAATTTCCAGTCACAATTCAAAGTCTTGGTTATGACCTATAAAGCCCTACATGGCATTGGACCAGAATACCTTCAGGGCCACCTTCTGCCGCACGAATCCCACCGACCGATTAGGTCCCACAGAATTGGCCTTCTCCGGGTCCCGTCAACAAAACAATGCCGTTTGGCGGGACCCAGGGGAAAAGTCTTCTCTGTGGTGGCCCCGACCCTCTGGAATCAACTCCCCCTGGAGATTAGGACAGCTCCCACCCTCCTTGTCTTTCGCAAACTCCTAAAAACCCACCTTTATCGCCAGGCATGGGGAAATTGATTCCCCTCGGCTGCTCCATTTTATGTATGGTTTGTTTGGGTTGTATGATTGTTTTTAATTAAGAGTTTTAAAACTGTTTTTGCTTTTAACATTGGATTTGTATTTTGTATTACTGTTGTGAGCCGCTCCGAGTCTTCGGAGAGGGGCAGCATACAAATCTAATAAAACATAAACATAAACTATATTCCTACAATAATTCTTACACATTAGAAGGTGCAAGTGTTCGCCAATGGGTAAGGCAAGCATACAGTAAAGTGAATGATGCATTTAGGGAAAGTCGCACAATTATTTTGAACTCTAGAGCAAACAATAACACTGCGAAGTATTTTGGCCACACAACCTGAAAAAGCAGTAAGCCTCAATATTGGGCAATAGTTTTGTTTGTGTTTAGGAATTCTTCCTGGCTCTGATAAATGAGTTCACATCTGTAGTCGTCTTTTTTAAAAGCAGAATCCATTCCCTGTGTGCAAAAATCCATACTTATTAGCGGCAGCAAAAGGAGCAAACTGATGTAGCTGCTGCTGATTTATGACAGATCTGCTGCCACCGAAATATTTAATCGTAGCAGCGATTTGAAGTCAGGTAATTAGAACTCCAAAGACAGGAAGAAACAGGAAGCAAATGAAAACTACAGCAACAAAGAAAAGTGAAGTCAGTTTTACAGAGGAGGAGTAATTCATCTAAACAGTTGGGAGTCAAAATTGCAGTCTATGGATATTTAGTATTTCGTGTTATTTAATCCTGTGGCGATCATGAATTCTGGTATTTTTTCCCTTTAGTGCAAAATGTTTCTATCTCTACAACAGTGAAGGCAAAGCTATGGCACGCGTCTCACAAGTGGCAAGAGTAGCCATATCTGAGGGCATGTGAGGCATTGCCCTATGTCAGCTCGAGCTCCAACATGCATGTGTGCACTGGCCAGTTGATTTTCAGCCTTCTGGAGGATGGTGGGGAGGTCGTTTTTGCCTCTGGAATCTGTGGATGGTGAAAAATGGATCCAATGGGCCTACCGGAAGTTCCGGTTGGGCCGTTGGACCATTTTTCACTGTCACTAGGCTTCAGGAGGCCTTCCTGAAGCCTGGGGAGGATGATAAACTACCCAATCAGAAGTTCGTTTCCAAACATCCGGTTGGGACGTTTGGTCCATTTTTCACTACCCACAGGTTTTGGAGGCTTCCTGAAGTCTGGGGAAGATGAAAATGACCTACCCCGGCCCTCTGGAAGGCTGAAAATCAGCTGAAATCTTTTGTCTTTTTTTTTTGCCATCTACAGGCTCTGGAAGCTTCAGTGAGTCCTGTGTGCATGCGTGGGGGGCAGCGTGGAAGCACACATGTATGGGGTAGGGCACTACAGTATGGGTGTAGGCATGCACATTTATTTATTTATTTATGTATGTATGTATGTATGTATGTATGTATGTATGTATGTATGTATGTATGTATTTATTTATTTATTTGTATGCCGCCCCTCTCCGTAGACTCGGGGCGGTTCACAGCAATAATAAACAATATATAACAAATCTAATAATTTAAAAGAAACACTAAAAGCCCCATTATTAAAAGCAAACATACACACAAGTATACCATACATAAACTGTATAGGCCCGGGGTAGATCTTTCAATTCCCCCATGCCTGACGGCAAAGGTGGGTTTTAAGGAGTTTACAAAAGGCGAGGAGAGTGGGGGCAGTTCTAATCTCTGGGGGGAGCTGGTTCCAGAGGGTCGGGACCACCACAGAGAAGGCTCTTCCCAATGCCGCCAAACGGCATTGTTTAGTTGACGGGACCCGGAGAAGGCCAACTCTGTGGGACCTAATTCTTTTGTCACCCGAGCAAAAAAAGATTCGCCATCACTGTTCTACATGATGGCTTAAAGCAATGCACTGTTTTTTCTACAGATGTATTAGCAATGGGGAGGAAATTGATTACTTAATATCTTAAATCCAAAATCCATTTTCTACAGATAGGGGAGGAAGTTGGAGATTTTAGATCGTTTACTTTCTGTAGTTATTATTATCATTACATAGCTTTTTACTTAGAAAAGGACTATCTTCATAACAAGCTATGTAATGATAATAATAACTACAGAAAGTAAAGCATCATGTTTTTTTGTAAGGGCTGTTCCGCTGTACGAATTATGCCACTGCAACTAAAACATAATTAAGTGCAGCCAGAAATTACAAAACCTGATGAGTGTGTGTGCAAATGAAGCAATTTCTCTCTAGGTGACAAGAATCCAGGGTATGTACCACACATTACAGTTATGATGATTAAATATTCTACTCCCAAAAATTGCATCAGAGTTGAAGCAGCCGGAGTGGGCTGCTGGAGGTTTGGGAAAAATTCTAGCTAAGATTCTGTGCAGTTCCGAGAGACCCCAAATTCCACTCCTGGTTGGCCCCGCTTACCCCTCCCCGTCCCTCCCAGGAGTACCACAGAGCCCATTTTGGATGCAGGTAAGTGCAGGGCGCATGTGGAGGCTTGAGGAGGGGAAAAAACGTGTGTACTGGAAGTTTGGGAAGGTCGGAAATGGGCCTGTTTCCAGATTCAAGAGGGCCTCCAGAAGATATGTGTGAGCAGTGTGGTCGGGCAGTAGGAAAAGCAAGTAGGATGCTTGGCTGCATAGCTAGAGGTATAACAAGCAGGAAGAGGGAGATTGTGATCCCGCTATATATAGAGCGATGGTGAGACCACATTTGGAGTACTGTGTTCAGTTCTGGAGACCTCACCTACAAAAAGATATTGACAAAATTGAACGGGTCCAAAGACGGGCTACAAGAATGGTGGAAGGTCTTAAGCATAAAACGTATCAGGAAAGACTTAATGAACTCAATCTGTATAGTCTGGAGGACAGAAGGAAAAGGGGGGACATGATCGAAACATTTAAATATGTTAAAGGGTTAAATAAGGTTCAGGAGGGAAGTATTTTTAATAGGAAAGTGAACACAAGAACAAGGGGACACAATCTGAAGTTAGTTGGGGGAAAGATCAAAAGCAACGTGAGAAAATATTATTTCACTGAAAGGGTAATAGATCCTTGGAACAAACTTCCAGCAGACGTGGTTGGTAAATCCACAGTAACTGAATTTAAACATGCCTGGGATAAACGTATATCCATTGTAAGATAAAATACAGGAAATAGTATAAGGGCAGACTAGATGGAACATGAGGTCTTTTTCTGCCGTCAGTCTTCTATGTTTCTATGATAGGGGAGCCCTTTTGACTCTCCTGGAGGTTCAAGGAAAGCCTCAGAAGCCTGGGGAGGGCTAAAACTGCCACTGTGGTGCAGGAGGCTAACTGGGCCTCACCCACCCAGCAAAGAGGCAGAGACCCCCTTGCTAAAAAATTTTGAAGCCCACCCTTGGAAGCACGATACCAGCCTGCTTCTCTTTAAAACAGCCACATCTTTTCCTGAATTTCAAAGCTTACCGAGGAAAAACATGGCTGCTTTTATGAATTCATATTTCTAGTCTTTCCAAAATGTTTCCAAAGTATTTCTGAAGCACTGCACAACTTCACTTATTCTCTCTCTCTCTCTCTCTCTCTCTGCAGGATACTATACTGTATTGGCAAAACACAAACAGGTCGAGGCCATGGAAATTTTGCTCTCATCATCTTTTTGCAGCCTTGTTTTAAACTCCCTTTGCCTCTCTCCCAAAACAATTATCCTTTAATGGGAAAGCAAAAAGTTGTCTTTCATATGGAAACTAGATTTTCAATCTTGCCCCTTGCAATCTTAGTTATTAAAAATCTAGTCTATTTTCAGAGCTCTGTTCTTCAATGAGAAGGAGGGGAAGGGCTACTTTTTCCTCCTTGTGGCAGAACATTACTTTGAGAATGTTGGTGAGTAGGGCCAGAGCAGAAAGGAAAGGGAATGTCCTTTATCTCTCCAATAACCAGCTTTTCCACTTTTTTCCCACAGGCAGAGCCTGCTTGGAAAACTCTTCTAGTTTTGGCAATTAACATGTAGGAGATGTGAGAAACTTCAAGGCAATGCAAAGCATCATGCTGCAACCACAACAAACTTAAGTTGCTTCTCCCAGGTATATTAGCTTTCTTTTGTTAAAGACAAACACTGAAAAAAGCCATGCATAGTCAGTGTAAATATATAAATATATAATTGCATAATTGTATGTGTGTGTGTGTGTGTGTGTGTGCATGTACGCACGCACGCATGCACACACACAAAGTAACTTGGTGCCAAGTGGACCAGTCCTTTATTTCGTAGCCTATGGACAAAGGCTTGCTCCAGTCTCATTCACAGAACTTTGTAAAAGATCCAGATAGTGGATAATATTCACACAACAAAATATTCCACTTACAAACCAGCCAACTACAATTTAACTTAGTGTAAGGTTTAAGTGTACTTTGTAAATTCAGCTCAACTTATTTATTGCAATGTACACCATAAAATTAAGTAAATCATGAATCGATTTTCCATGGATAAGTATGTCATGAGAACACAACCATGCGCTGACAGTTTTGTTCTGCTCACTGTCAACAGCTCAACAAACAGCAATTAAATAGGAAATAAGAATGTATCATTCTCTATATCCCCCATTCCTAAACAATGTCCTTAGAAATACATATGAAGTTGCAAGATCATAAGCTTGAAAGGTGATTTTGAGCATCCATATTCAAAAGCCATACTGAGAACAATAGTACACAATTCCCAGCTATGTTCAGGATTGTCACTCAGATTGTTCAGGATTGTCATTGTGACCAGATCCTAGGAAACCCAGTTTGGCTCTTTGATCACTTTGCTTCCTTTAGTCTCTGCCAGCAGGTTCTCAATTAGCAAATATTTTATCACAACCATATCATGTCAGCTCCCTGATCAGTTTTTAAAGCAACTTAGCCCAGATGCCACAGTGTTATACCATTATATTTCTTTATGTCAGAAATCAGAGCCCTCAAACATCAATGTTATTAAACCAACCATCAGGAAACAAATTCAAACATTTGGAAAATTCAATCTGAATGATTCAAAATATATACAACACATAATTCTAAATTTGGCTAGAGAAAAGTGACCTACCTATCCATCCTTAGATGGCAGCAAATCCTAGTGAAACCTTTTGTCTGAGCAGACATTAAGATTTGTATTACAAAACTCCAGTTGTGTAACACCCATTCATTTTGATCCTTCCCTTAAAAAATTGCGAAATTAAGAAATATCAAATATTGCTGAGATCTGAATTTCTGGCAACTAAACTGCTGGCTCCAGTTAATTATCTACCACACTGATCCAAATTTACAAAAAGCAATATAGTATTAGGCAGGCCAATTTATAACAAGGATTACAAACCTACATTTTGAAAACTACAACCACCACAAGTTAGGATGGTATATTGAAAAATTTAAACCCATGTTCAGATAAAATGAGAGCCTGTACTATTACACAACTCCTATGAGATTCAAATCATTCTATGTAAACCAGACTCAGGTTAAAGGATCACAAGTTTTGCAAGAAACGTATTTGAAATCCTTCTATTCCTAATTTCATCCAAATGCAATTTATTTATTTATTAGATTTGTATGCCGCCCCTCTCCATAGATTGCAAATAAAAAGTAAATACAGTTGGGGACAGAAAGGATGTACTGAGAGAGGTAGCAATAGCACTTAGCCTTTTTTTGGTGGTGGTGGTCACCACGATGTAAAAAAGATATTGAGACCCTAGAAAGGGTGCAGAGAGCAACAAATAAGATGATTAGGGGACTGGAGGCTAAAATATATAAAGAATGGTTGCTGGAATTGGGTATGAAAGATTAGGGGTAACATGATAGCAGTGTTCCAACATTTCTTTCCCACAAAGAAGAAGGAGTCAGCCTATTTTCCAAAGCATCTGAAGATGGGACAAGAAGCAATGAAGACTAACCAAGGAGAGAAGCAACCTAGAACTAAGGAGGAATTCCGTGACAGAACAATTAATCGGTGGAATGACTTGCCCCCAGAAGTAATGAATGCTACAACACTGGAAGTTTTTAAGAAGAGATTTGTCTAAAATGATATAGGATTTCCTGCCTAAGCAAGGGGTTGGCCTAGAAGACTTCCAAGGTCCCTTCCAACTCTGTCGTTACTTATACACCACTTCATGTATAGTGCACCATCTCTAAGTGATTTAAAGTCAGCATATTGCCCCCAACAACCTGTGTTCTCTTTTTACTGACCTTGGAAAGATGTAAGGCTGACTCAACTTTGAGCTGGACAAACTCCTTTGTTCTAAGAACGTCTTTACTCATGCCTCTTTGAAGGCCAAAGACGTGCTTCAAAAGGCTTTCTGAACTGGACTGTATATTTATTTATTTATTTATTTATTCAATTTTTATGCTGCCCTTCTCCTTAGACTCAGGGCGGCATATAACATGTTAGCAATAGCACTTTTTAACAGAGCCAGCATATTGCCCCCACAATCCGGGTCCTCATTTTACCCACCTCGGAAGGATGGAAGGCTGAGTCAACCTTATATAGGCAGTCCAAACTTACAACTGATCAGTTAACAACCTTTCAGAGTTACAACGGACTTGAAAAGAGGAACTTACAACCCAGGCTGAAAGTTCCAACAGCTGGGCTCCCTCCACAGTCATGTGACTTGAGATTTGGGATCTTGGCAAACACTGCCTCACTTAGTCATCTGTGGTATCTCACGGTCACAGGACCACAACTTAATATGATGTTATGAAGTAAATAAGAGCTGTGGCTACGCAGTGGTTAGAATGCGGTCCTGCAGGCTACTTCTGCTGACTGCCCTTCACCTGCAATTTGGCAATTCAAATCTCATCAGGCTCAAAGTTGGCTCTGCCTTCCATCCTTCCAAGGTGGGTAAAATGAGCACTCAGATTGTTAGGAGCAATATGCTGATTCTGTAAACTGCTTAGAGAGTTTGATAAGTGGTATATAAGTTGCTATCTACCGGTACATTTAAATTAAAAAACCCTTATTACTTTACAAATAAACATAAATAAAAATATGACTTATATTCTTAAATGATCAACCCCTTTTTTCTTGTTTATCTTTGAAAGAAATTACTGTCTCTTCTCACATGATATATGAGCCAGCTTCTTTCACTAACAAAGTATAAGGTAAAAATAAATATTCTCCTGAATTCAGCTTGAGTCTTTCTGACTATATAAAGACTTCCATGCAGATTTTTGGGCAGGATTCCAGAATTAGCTAGCCACTTTCCACTTCTGAGATATTTTTTTCCCCAACTTTCCAGAGTAGCTAACACATCTTGGTTTTACAGTTGGTTTCCCTTCCAACTACTAATCACCCAAGGTCAGCAAGATCCTACCACCTGCCACAATACAGTACTTGTCTCCAAATGTTCTCAATCTTGAATGAGAAGTTTCTGTGCTTGCCTGAGGTATACATACAAAACTGCTCATTAAAAAATTATGACAGGTGGGAAATATTAATTAGCACCTATCTCCACAAATTGTTCTTCCATCCAAGGCTAATTTGGAATCTGAAAAACCTTCAAATTGCATTGTGACTTTTCTCAAAATCCTCACTTTATTCGTGAATTTGCAGCATAGCAGCATGGGTCCGGCATCAAACTTGAGCAACCTAGATTCTACAAGGCATACTGCAGTAAAAATTGCTGTACTAGTCTTGAGTCATTCTAACCTATTCGTGTTGCAATGTGAGGGTCTTTAGTTAAAGATATTCCTCCTGCAAACAAAAAGCCCAATTTAAACTCATGTCTTTGTATTTTTATACATGAAAACCCAGCTGAGCAGATTGCTTTGCTTAGATTTCTACCAAACCAGAATTGTTTACTATCCCTTAGCCCATACATTTTAAGTGAGACACAGACCTATAATGCGTTTTTACAATTCCCTTTTTCTTTAAGTTCTTACCAGTCCATTCCTACAGAACCAGAATCAGTGACAGGCAGCCTCAATTCTGAACATAATGCTCTTATTCACTAAACTGGAGTTATGCATTCCTCTGCATTATTATCAATGCAGTATAATTTAATTTTTGTCCTAAAATTTCCTCTTTAAGAAAAGGAAGGGAGGGAGGGAGAAGGAAGATTCATATACAAAACCACAATAAATATTCCCTTGAATAGGTTACAATCTTGGCTTAACAAAAAAGGCAAGCAGGCTGCCATTTGCTGGCAAATAACTTCTCAGAATCTTAAAAGCTTAAGACAGGCTTTTTAAGTAAGGGAGATTATGGAATCATTATCAGTCTGAAGTCGCCTTTTTGGAAATCTCTTTAAAAATATCCACACCCACAAAGGTATACTTTACAAGGACAAACATCCCAGTGCAGTGGAGGATAACATGGTCTTCCCCTATAATAATTCAACAGACCTCTCTCTACTCTCATCACCATTACTCTCCCAATCCAGACAATACACATCAATTTTAAGTATAAATAATCTATTTCATACAATGGCCCCAGCATTATCACTCACATCATCAGCTATGTCCAGCAAGTGCTCATGACAATCTGCTGGCAATAGCATGAGCCATGAAATGTTAAAGACTCTCTGGAAGAAGCATGAACTTTGGGCAACAAAATACGTCTCCTTCCATATCCAGGGAAGGAAATTATTGTCTTGGATAAAGAAGACTATTTTTAGTCCATGCACAAACCAGCAGGTATTGGCTGAGTGTTTAAAGTGAATCATGTAGAAATTCTGTACCACAGCTGGCTTTATTTATTTTTTTCTTGTTGAACATATTTTGTGTTTCTCATTCATTCACACAACAATCTTGAATGAGAAGTTTCTGTGCCTGCTACATCTTGAAGGGGGAAATGAGCCTGACAAGGAAGGGGTTATAGTCCATCTGCAGAGCTAATGATGAGCAATCCAGAAATCTGGGTGTCCTCAACTCAAGACTAGACATTTTGCCCACTGAGCTTGGCTACTTCATTTAAAAGTATTTCTGGTATATTTCTGCAGTGCTAGTCATTCAACCAAAGAGGTATTAAGCAAAAATTTCTTGCCTTCTTTTTTAAAAAGTTGTGACTGTATTAACAAACCTTAGCTCAGAGTTAAAAAAATAATAATGTATTGACAGGGAAATCTAGGAAAATATACATTGTGTAAAAAATACCTGCCGGATGCAGAAATGCCAGTATAAAATCAATAAATCAAACAGTAAGTTTTGAAAGTCAAAAGAGATTTTGTTTTTAACTCACTTTGAATTTCAACTTTCCTATTAGAAAAATCATGAAATTAACAAATATTGGTGGTTGACTCAATCTCAAAATGCGGTACTCTGCAGCTGTATTCCAAAGAGCATTAGAGCAACAGGGACATTTGCAAAATACATGAGATCTTGTCCATTTCCAGATGGATCTTATCAGTGCTGATCTTAAATGCCCCTATTTGATACACAGATTGTTTTATGTTATAATCACTGCATTTTTATGCCTTTGCCATAAACCTTATGTAACACATTCCTTTAATGTGGAACAGTATGTACCCTATTGTGTCAATCTAACCACTTTTTTCTTTGTCCAAAGAAAGCATTGGCCCCTAAAGACTTTTTAAAACTGTAAAGGTAAAAGATTTTGACTAAGACAGTTACAGTTTTATGCTTTACACTCCTCAGTTACCTTTTTCCAATCTACATTCAACTGTCTTCCAACTATCACAGGCTTTCAGAAAACTGGCAATCAATGCTGACCACATATGAATGCCTATCCTGGCTTAAGACAGCAGGTATCTATTAAGCGGAATACAAATATCTTGCATAAAATGGCAAGACCAGTCAACATGACACCTTGGTCTTAGCATTCAGCTTCTTAGAAGCATCCCTACTGTTTTTTGTGATGTTACAGGATTGCATTCCACCAACCACTTGTGCTGTTTCTTTGTTCAAGAAAAGCAAATGAATCTACACTGATTATTTAGCTAGGTAAAGGGGGGGATCTGGGGGGGGGGATAAGAGTCTGCTTAAACAGAGCAGAGAGGGTAGCATTATGTGCACCCTTCCCACATTCTTTTAGATGTTGAACATAGTGGGTGACAAGGGTGAGAACCTTTTTTTCCAAATTAGAAAGCCTTGGGAAGCATTCCTCCAGCCTGCCTTGAGTATCCAGGGTGCACAGTCTTATCAACCAAATGCTTTCCACCCCCCTACCTTTTATTTTCCAGGGATGCTGAATGAAGAATTACATAACCTGGGATTAGTTTAGGTGCCTGCGGATCAAAATGCACTGCCATCATCCCACCAAGGGAAAAAAGCCCAGCAGCTCTCGGATAGCCTCCCCCCCCCCCTTCTGCTTACTTTGTTGTTGCTGAAGAATGGAAGGAAGGGAGAAAGGAGGAAAAGGAAGTAAGGAGAGAAAGGGGGCATGGAAGGAGAGAAGGAAGACTTACCGCCTCAGAGTCTTCAAATCCATGCAGATACAAATTGTCATACATGGAGGTCTGATAATCCAAAGAGCCCCTTTTTCAAGGCAAAAAGGAAAAAAAAAAGTAAACAGACACCGCTGGGATTGCCAAAAGCAGGGAAAGGCCCAGCCAGTCCGACTCGGCTCGAGGCTTGCCTTGTTCAGTGGTTGGGCTGCGCGGCTTCCACCCGCCCACCCCACCCCGGGGCCGCGCCGCTGTTTCATTCACATCCTCGAAGGAGAGGAGGTCATCCCGAGGCAGCCCAGCGCTGACATTTTATCCGCCTCTTTCCTTCCCTCTCTCTCTCTCCCTCGGAGTCCGAACCAGCAAAGCAAAGCAAAAGCGTTGCCTCCGACCGAAGGCTGATGACACGGAGGCAGGAGACGAAAGCCTGATTGGCTCGGTGGCTGCGCCTCGTCAACTTGCAGACGTTCGTGCTGCTCCGTGCAAGGGGGTGATGATAAACATGAGGACGGGCTTTTCCGAACGGGCATCTCTTTCCCTCTCTCCCCCTCCCTCCTTTCCTCCCTCCCTCCTTCCTTCCTTCCTCCTTCCCACCCCACCCCGGGGTTTCTTTTGCCCACGGGGCCCTCAGAGTCGTAATAACAAGATAAGGAAGTTAGGCTGACAGAAAGATAAATTGTCCCGCTTTAATGAAGTATTCTGGGCTGATTTTTGTTTCCCCCTGAGAAGGAAGAGATTTAATGGCCACTATCATTGGGGGGGGGGGGAGAGTTCGTTTCTGTGGTGGATTTGCTATCGGCTTCTTTGGAATCATTTAAAGAATTTTTTTAAATAAACTTTCCCATAGAATGCAAATTCTATTTCAGCCAAAATAGAATAGAATTTTAATGGCCAAGTGTGGTTGGACACACATTATTGGTGCATATTATTATTATTATTATTATTATTATTATTATTATTATTATCATCATTATTATTATTATTATTATTAATAATTAGATTTGTATGCCACCCCTCTCCGTAGACTCTCCGCATATGCTCTCAGCGTACATAAAAGAAAAAGATACATTTGTCAAGAACTAACCAACAACAGAAGAATGCAAGGAAGCCCCAACGTTCAATAATTATAAGATGCTCTGCCGCCCATTGTCCCTATTGGAATAGCATGCTTAAACTAGCAATCTTAAATTTAATTGCCAGGATATAAACATCAGTCCACACTTGGCACAAGCAGAAAAATAAGAGGGTACTGTGATGGCTAGGGGGGCTAGGCCTAGACTCCTAAGACCCGAGTTCAAGTCCACTTTTAGCCATGGAAACTCACTGGAAAGATTTTTGATCTCAGCTCAATTTATGATGAGAGGATTAAGAAAGGGAGATTCCCTTCAAAAGGAACAGAGAGAATATAAATCTAAATGAATATGTAACAGTGGCATTTATGGCCTCTCCTAATCTAGGAAACTAGTGGCATTTATGGCCTTTCCTAATCAGAAGACAGCAATTCTATTGCCTTTCCTGAGGGGGAAAAAATACACAACGGTCAGAAAAATAAGGCATCATCTTCTGAACTCTCAGAATTCTGCCAATAAGATAGGTGAGACTACCCTAAAAGTATTAGCTAGAAGCAGCCTAGGAATCAGCATGTATTGCTTATGATAACGATACGTGATAAAGAATTGCAAAAAAAGCCAGGATTTATAAAGTTACCTCAGCTGTCTAATACGAACTGCAAAGTGGAAATATATTTTCTCAGGGTGGCGCATAATCCAACAAACACACTCACTTGGAAAGAAGTCTGACTGCTTAAAGTGGAGGCATGATTTTCACATTTTATTAATGGGAGACCTCTAAATATAGAAGCTGAAAAGACCTAGAATGGATTGTGGCACAGCGTTTGCTCACTTGTTGGAAAAATAACTGCAGTTGGTAAGCTCATTTGTGGGCATACTAGAAAGACAGGGTAGATTCTAGCCCTCCCAGTGTTATCTAATCTTATTTTAACAACTAAAGGGCACTAGTAAGGATGTGCCCTTGTTCTGGTGCTGTTTTTAATTTGCATTTCAACAAGAAAGGACCCTGTCATGAGTTGCATTTAAACAAGCTAGAACACTGCCATCCTCCTGCATTATCAGAGGTTAAGCTACCCATTTCTCCTTATAAGGATTATGCAGTATTGTATTCAGTAAATAAAGCAAACAGAGCTGAGGCATACCTTTGAAATAACCCCTTTGTTAATAAGAACTATCAAATATAAATTACAACAAAGCAAAGATTTCAATTTTTTTAAAAAAAAATGTAATGTAAAACAGATGAGTTTTGGATAAAGATCCATTACGAAAAGTGGGGACATTTAAATATGTTGATATTACATTTCAGGTTTCTTTATCTTGATCAGGTCACAAGCTTTTTTTTTCTTTATAGAATATAGTGTGTAATGTCATCACTGTTTTTATTTTAATTCCTCCCTCCCCAGCACCCCAAGAGAACAGTAGTCTTAACTGCATTCAGATCTCTCGTTTTTTAAAAAGCCTGACACAACTTCTGTTTGGGGAATGATACATAAATTATATTGATTTCGTCAATTTGGCTTGTAAAAAAAATCTGTTGCACCCAAATTTATATTATCAGCAACTTTTACCCCTAAAACTGATCTTAAGGGAATGTCTGACTTTTGAAATTATCAACTAAGGGTTTTTTAGTTTTGGGTGTTGACCTGTAAAAGATCTGTTGCACCCAAATTTGTGTTATCAGCAACATTTACATTTAAAACTGATTTAAGGCAATGGCTGACTTTTAACTTTATCAACTAAGAGGGTTTTTTATTTTTTATTTTTGGAGGATAGTTTTACATTAAAACTAATGTAGTAATACTGTTGCCTCTGCACTTTTCTTAGGAGTTACATCCAATTTCACATGCATTAAAATACATACATATAGGAGACCTCTAAATACTACTATTATTTCTAAATTTACATTAAACATTCTAAATTCTTAATTTTTATCACTGCAATTATATAAATTAAATATTTGGTGGTGGGGGTAGATTTTAGGTGTTTTGCATTATTAAGAAACTTAAAAATTTATAAAATGTGGGAGGAAACTTTAGTCCAAATGTTCCTTCCCCAATATTCTATGTTACGCCGCATGTCACTCCATCCCTAATCTATCTTCCTATATCTAGCATTCATTGTTATTCATGTTGATGGGTGTAACCACCCACTTAAATCCTCATATCCACTGAAAATTAGATACGCCTGAATGCAACCTAATCTAAAGCAAGCTCGGAGTTTCCTGCAGTGACAGGACATCTGGGGAATTTTCCATTAAAAGATGTGATCACCTAGCATGTGCAGCTAGTAAGATCAGTTGGAAATTGCAATTCTTTTTAACCTGCCATTCCTCACTTTTCCTTCCCATTTTATTACTGCACATATCTCTGCAAGCAACAGCATGTTTGAAAAGATCTTAATTTGCATTTCTGCTGTATGTTAATCCTTTAGTGATTTTGCTACCGGTTCACATGCACAGAAGCGTTGGACCGGTGGGGGGGGGGGGGGGGCTCCCGCCACTGTCGCTACCAGTTCTAAGAACCCGTCTGAAGCAGGAGCAAACCACCACCGGTACTCACTATTAACATATAATTATTTAACTATTGGATTTCAATTTTGTCTTCCTTATGGAAGCAAGTCTGGGCATTGTTCTCTCGGGCTCTCTGGTAGAATCCTCCCAAAAGTTCACAGGTACAAATTTCAGACACACACACGTTTGAAAATTCAAAACAATGTTCTTTATAAGGAAAATTCACTTAACCTAAGCCCTCTCTTGGTACAGCAAAGAGCACTCGTCTCCAAACAAACTGGTAATTTGTACAAGTTCCTTATCAGTTCTGTGATACTTAGCTTGCAGCTGTGAGGCAATTCACAGTCCTTCTTTCACAAAGTGAAACACACTGCTCTGGTTTAGTTTCAAAGCGGGGAAAAATCACACAAAAAGTCAAAGTCAGTAAAGCAGTCAGGAAACACAACGATCAGATAATCCTCCACAATGGCCAAACCCACAGGCTGCTATTTATAGCAGCCTCACTAATTACCACAGCCCCACCCAACCACAGGTGGCCTCATTTTCATTGATAATAATCTCTAAGTTGTTGCCTATGCATCGCTCTCCACATGCGTGGCTGTATCATTAACTCTTGTTCTGAATCCAATGAGGAGCTAGATAATTGATCTCCTTCTGCGCTGTCTGCCACACTCTCCTCCTCCCTGTCACTCATGTCTTCTTGGTCAGAGGAACCTTCATCAGCAAATTCCACCGGGGGGGGGAGGCCTGCAGCATGTGGATGTCTCCCCCACATCCACAGTCCTTGGGGCAGGAGCTGGGCCAGAGCTAACCACAACAGGCATGGAACAAAACTGAAGCAACCATATAAATAACTAGCTGTAACACATAATCTAAGCCAAAAAACCCACAAATGGCAGTAATATATCATAAGAACATCTCATAAGAACAGATCAACCGCTGATCACTCGTCAACTTCTCAAATTACAAATAGGAATAACTTTCTTCTACATGTATCAAAAACAGCTAAACTCAAACTTGTCTTGAGGAAACAAAGTTTAAAAAAGCTGGCTAAACAATGGAAAAACAATGATATTCCCAGAGTGGCAGAATAGATTATGAGCACATTATAATTTTTTTAAAATTTACATTTCATATTTCTAAACTTCCATCTCCCTCTAAGAGGGACTCTTAAAAATTTGCAGGAATGGCAAATAGAGAGAAATGTTGACTAATACCCATTATCATATATGCAATCTCCTTCCAGTGTTCTCCTGTGGACCCCCAAGATTTAAAAGCAGATCTGAGATGACCAAATATCACTTGATGCAATCCAATGGTTAAGTTTGCCTGTCATTCTGATTTGGATGCATTTGCCTCTCTTTTTTTCCACTGGGAGCTGCACTTTTATCATTTTTTTCAATATCTTCGGGGAATGAATAAGTATGGTCAACTTTTGGGCTTAGTACATTTATTTTGGATGTTTAATTTTTGGCCTAAAATGTCATCTGAATATTGTACACCATGTTTCTCCCTAGTAAGCAAATCATGGCTTAGCTTACTGTGTAAACCAGGTCAATGCAGCAGGGGGGTTTACAGTTGCTCCTACCTACAGCAATCTTGAGGCATAAAACAATGAATCACTAAGAGAAATAAAACTAACGTCATTCTCCTCTGAGTAATTCTGTACCATATTGTATCAACTACCACACTCACAAGTATCTTTAGCTAAAACAGTGAAATTACTTAGCAAAAAATGTATAGTTGAGTAATGAAAATGGATTTCAGCATCCTCCCATCAAAAAGAAACTAATCCGAATTGCATGAAATGTACAAAAAACTTCTCCAAGTTGCTTATTATTAACTATTTCCTAATTATAGATATGAGAGAAGAGGCAAGGAAAAATGACTAATGAATTATGCTATTTACCACAAAAGAAGAAAATCTGAATATAGAATAATTCCTCTACAAAGAAGGAATAGGCAAGACCAAAAAAATGTTCTCAACAATGATAGAAATCCAGAACAAATCAGTTTCCCCATCTTGTTAATCTAGGCTTGCCAATTCCAGGTGAAATCCATTCTCCACATTTCTCCTTCTTGTATTATGTGTGTGCTGTATGTGTATGTGTTTTACAGTCAGCCTATTGCCCCTAATAATCTGGGTCCTCATTTTAACGACCTCAGAAGAATGGAAGGCTGAATCAACCTTGAGCCGGTCATGATCAAACTGATGGCAGTGGGCAGAATTAGCTTGCAATACTGTATTCTAAAAACCAGAGTAGAAATATCAGCTTGCAGAGCATGGGAAAAACCATGTCGCTGAGGCAATTGGCCATACCCCCCCTCCCAAACAATTTTTTTATAATCCTTATAGAAATTACAGTCATTGTCGCTACGGAGGATATTTTGGGAGGTACAGTACATTACCAGACCAAGTTAGACTTAGGTTAAAAATGCTTGTGCAAATTGGCTGCAACAGTATCCCATTATCTTTATGAGAAACACCCTCAAAGGGCTCAAGCAACCATTCATTTATTCTGTTAGAAAAAGGCAGTGTTAATTCAATCACCCCAAAGTGTTATATTTAAATGTCAAAAAGGAAAGAAAGAAAGATTAACATCCTTGATAACTATTTTGTAACACTTGCTTTATTTCCCTTCTACGTCCCTGGCAATGAAACTTTACCAGGGATTTTATTCTGATGCTGCGGGGAGTACCTTTTGATTATGTTCTAACATCACTGCAGCAACTGACTGCAGTGTTCTGCTGTCCACTGGTTTCAGCTTTGATGTCCGACTAAGCATAATCTGCAAGGGGTCTTTGAGGGGTTTGTTTTGGTGAAGCAGCAAGGGAAGATTACAGACTAATGTTCAAGGCGTAGGCCAGGCTGAGAGGAGCATTCCAGATTAGAAAGGCATTTATTTGCCCCCTAAATGGGAACATTTCAGCATTCCTTCCCAGCAACCTTATAATTGATTGGTGAATTACTGCACCAGGGAAGGCAGAGAACCTATATGCCCATCAATTTCTTCCATTCCAGGCGCTTTAATGAGATAGCCTGAATGTTTCCAGGTATAGAATTCTTCTAATTGTTTCCCTGCTACTCTGCCTCTCTACCAACATAAACAAAAAGCCAAGAAAATAAATGTCCCATTCAAATAGGCAAGTCTATTTGAGGTATTACTTGTACAGAGGACAATGAAAAAAAATGAAATCCTGAGGGATGAAAGGGTACGTCTCACAGGATTGGCATCCACCTTGTCTATTTATAGTAGTCTAGGCAAAATTGACTCAAGGGCCTGTCACAGGGAAGCTAGTATATGAGCCTCCTGCTTTTGCTCCCAGTGCTCCATGTTTAGCCCCATATGTATTTACTCAAAAGAAGCAGTTTTATGCAATAATGAAGCAAACACCATTGCTACTCGTGGGAGACACAGAATAAGGAAATGCACATCAGGATCAAGAGCCTGCTTTAAAAGGAACTAGGTCTACCACTCCTGGGAAGCTATGCTCCAGCCTAGACGTCAAATTTGAAAAAGGCTTCCTCGCTTATCCTTTGTCTCTCTTATCTTCTCAGCTGATATTTTGATCTAGTGTTTATTGTCATGGTGCCCATGAACTTAAATTAGCAGTCCCCAACCTTTGCAGTTTGGTGGAAGAGGGAGACCGGCCTGCGGGAGTGGCAGGCTGTACGCATGTGTGCGTATGTACATGGTGAGCCAGCACACGTGGTGCGATTGACTGCTGGCCCATTGTTCGTGCATCCCAATTCCAAATGGGCCATGCAGTCTGGTAGCATGCCGTGGCTCAAAGGTTGGGGACCTTTGACTTAAACCATTTCTGCTTCAGAATCATTTTAATGCAAAATTCAAACCAACCTTCAATCTGTCTCCCCCACCCTACCATCCCTAGTATCCATGAAATAATGAGAGATTTTGCTGTTGTTGTTATTTTTCCTTAAGATATCGGAATAATTTACCTGCGGGAGAAGGAGGAGGAGAAGGAGAAAGAGGAGGAGGAATGGGATAGGAATACAGTGTTTCCTCGATTTTCGCGGGTTTGAACTTCGCGAAAAGTCTATACCACGGGTTTTCAAAAATATTAATTAAAAAAATACTTTGCTGGTTTTTCCCCTGTACCATGGTTTTTCCCGCCCGATGACATCATATGTCATCGTCAAACTTTTGTCCGCCTTTAATAAATATTTTTTTTAATAAACTTTAATAAATAAACATGGTGAGTAATAATCTAAATGGTTGCTAAGGGAATGGGAAATTGTAGCTTAGGGGTTTAAAGTGTTAAGGGAAGGCTTGTGATACTTACTGTTCATAGTCAAAAATAGTGTATTTACTTCCGCATCTCTACTCCGCGGAAAGTCAACTTTCGCGGGTGGTCTCGGAACGCATCCACCGCGAAAATCGAGGGAACATTGTATTTCTGAAGAAGTGAGGGCCTGTTATCCCCATTGCCCAGAAAGTTGAGGTGAGGGGCAAGCTTCACCCAGGAGGAAGTTCTGCCCTTCCTAGTTTACTTCTAGCAACATCTGTCAGCCCAGCTAAATCAGCCACGTGACGATCTGATGTGAGTTAAAGTTTCTTTCTATAAATTACTGTATTAACTTCCCTCCCAAACCTTTTTTTAAAAGGTATTTTTTTAAAAAGGTATTTTTGAAATACTTAATAGTTCCCACTTGCAGACTTCAGAAGCCAAATCGCATAGGTCTAGATGATACAGTGCCCTTTCTAAAAAGGTCTGCTAGTTTGATGAATATACAAAAGGTAACAGACTCAATGCCTTTGATTGATATCAAAGCCATTCCACCCCCTTTCTACATACTGAGCCTCTTCTCTTACTGGCTGGGTCTTCCAGTCTGTTCATTATTTGTGCAGGCTGTGGGTGGCAAGCATGTAGGCTGCATAAGAATGGGAGAAAGTTGGAGACAAGGGTACTGAGAATTTGCATGAACAACCAAATCAGCTGAGTTAATTTCCATTCTTATTATATGGAAATCCATTTTAAGCAATCAAAGCTTAATGGGAGGGGGGCTTAGAATCTTAAACCAGTAAAACAGCTAAGAAGAGAAAGGCCCATTCTCTGTGGCTCTTAGTATCTACCACCGGTAGTCACTTCCTTGCGCTAATACAGGGCTTTCCAACCTTGTGGACTTCAACTCCCAGAATTCCTCAGCCAGCTTTGGTTGGAGACCTCTGGTTCAGTAGTGGGTTTCACCTATCTTCGCTACTGGTTAGGAACTGTGAATGCACTTGTGTGGCACTTCTGCGCATGCGCAGATCATTCATGATGATATCTTGGCGGGGTGGGCAGAGCCTCCCGCCACCGCTGCTACCGGTTTGCCTTGGTCTAATATAAGGACTTGCTTTCTCATAAACTCTGGTTCAATCTCACCTGGCATAAACGTTGAAACTCAGAATGAAACATGAAGAACAACCTTGGGAGATAGGATGAAGAACTGCAGATTAGGAAATAATCATATATGAAGCAGCTGATCCTAGAGAAAGAATGCGAATCACTGAAGGGACCCTGTCTAGTTTTTTGGACTATAAAGACCAAGTGGGAGAGATGTACTTTCAGATTTCTTACAATCAACAACATTCTGGATTGAAAGAATTTTTTTTTAAAGTACAGTATTCATTTTGCTCCATAAATCAACTCTGGGAATCATATTGTGGAAAGTGAAAGGTTAAAAAATTCCAGGTTGGACGTTATTAGGAAGTGGAAGAGGATTTGGTACTACAGCAGAAAAAAGTTCCCAGCGGCCAATAAGAGCTCACAGGGTTGGCCTTCTCTGGGTCCTGTCAGTTAAGCAGTGTTGGTTGGCAGGGCCGCAGAGAGGGCCTTCTCTGTGGCGGCACCAGCTCTCTGGAACCAGCTACCTCCTGAGATCTGTACTGCCCCCACCCTACTGGCTTTCCAGAAGGCCGTAAAGACCTGGCTTTGCCAGTAGGCCTGGGGCTGTTGATCAATGATACATCATCTAGATCTGTCCACAAAAGAGATTTTATTAATAGGTTTTTAATTGTTTTTTAAATTGTTCCTTTCAGATGTTGCTTCCATGTTACAAGCCGTCCAGATTCCTTCGGGAGTTGGGCGGCATATCAATTAAATTAATAAATAAATAATAAAGAAACTTCCGGCTTTCTCAGTGCTTTGCGTTACTACATCAGGGGCATTCTATTCTCTTCCTCCATCTCTATATCTGCCTCCATATCTATCTCTGCCTTCCTTTTATTCTTTCAAGGTCAGCCAGGGAAGTTTTGCTGCTGTCTGATACATGTTACAAACAGATACCAAGTAGGCATCAGACGAAACTTATCCCAACACTGGTGACAAGATGTAGCTGGTTAACATAGGGTCATGAGCATAGTTCCCTCTAAGCTGAGCAGTGAGCAATTGCTCACTTAAAAATCATCATCAACTCAGAGTTTTCCAAACCTGCCCAGAAGCCAAGAGGGAAGGAGAGAGAGAGGAAGAGAGGAAGAGAGAGAAACAGATAGAAAAAAGAGAGGAAGGAAAAGAGAAAGAAAAAGAATGGGAGTAAGGAAGAGAGAAAGAAAATCCAAATCTAGTTTGAAACTAGCTCAACTATTTAAGTGGCATTTTGATATGGATAGAGTTGCCCTATTATGAGCTCACTGTTATAGACACACAGTACAGTATTTTATTTTGAAATTCTCTGAGGCAAAACAGGGTGGGTTTTTTATTTGTTTGTTTGTTTGTTTGTTTGTTTGTTTGTTTGTTTATTATTTCTGTGCCGCCCAGTCCCGAAGGGACTGCCGCTCAGACACTATACTTTTCCGCCCACCCCCCAAAAAAATTAGAGGGAACACTGGTCATGGGGTAGATGACATAGTTCATATAGCTGCATCTATTGTCATTTAGGCTCCATACTATCCATAAGTGCCTTCTGAAGCAACTATCTCAAATTTCAAAAGAGGTACAGATCACTGACAGATGTCTGTATATAGTTCTTGACTTATAACAGTCCATTTAGTGACAGATCAAGGTTACAACAGCACTGAAAAAAGGGACTGTTTTTCACATTTATGATCGTTGTAGCATCCCCATGGTCAAGTGATAACAATTCAGATGCTTGACAACTGGGTCATATTTACGTTGGTTGCAGTTTCCTAGGATCGGGTGATCACCTTTTTGTTTTTGATTTTTTTAAATTTTTTCTCTACAGGTTCCATTTATATGTCAATGCACACATATCTTAAAATATATCAATAACATAGACATATATACATTTTAAGTCAATCATAAATCAGTGTCTTATTTTGCACCAATTCTATTCATCAGTATGTCTTTCGCACTCCCCTCCATCTACTTCCATCTCCCCTCCTACCTTCTTACTCCTGCTCTCCCTCTCATCCTCTACTCCATATTTACTTGCTCCCTTCTTCTCTCCACCTTCTACTTCACTCCTCCTCTCCCTTCACTTTCTACTCTCTCTTCTCCCCTCTTTTGGATCGGGTGATCACTTTTGTGATCTGACAAGCAAAGTCAAGGGGCAAGCCAGATTCACTTAACAACTGTGTTACTAACTTAACAACTGTACTGATTCACTTAACAACTGCGGTAAGAAAGGTAATCACATGGGGCAAACATTTATTTACTTACTTACTTACTTACTTACTTACTTACTTACTTACTTACTTACTTACTTACTTACTTACTTATTAGATTTGTGTGCGGCCCCTCTCCGTAGACTCGGAGACAAATGTCTCGCTTAGTAACAAATTTAACAAATGTTGAACAAATTCAATATTTAACAAATGTCTCGCTTAGTAACATACATTTTGGGCTCTGTTGTGGTCATAAGTTGAGGACTACCCATACTTCTAGAGGGCTGTTGGAATATGGACAAAACTTGTTTGTCTCACTAAATGGCAAATAGCTCAGTCCAGCGGTTAAATCCAGCAGGTTCTGACAGGTTCTGGAGAACTGGTAGCGGAAATTTTGAATAATTTGGAGAACCAGCAAATAGCACCTCTGGCTGGCCCTAGAGTTGGGTGAGAATGAAGATGTTGTTGCAGCATCCTTCCCTTGTCACGCCCACCAAACCACGCCCTGTCACGCCCACCAAACCACGCCCACAGAACCGGTAGGGGAAAATTTTGAATTTCACCCCTGGCTTAATCCCATTTTAGCTTCTTCAGAAAGAAGACACTGTATTCCGTTCTTACATCCCTGAGCTAGATTGTCATGATTCCATAAGGAAGTAGCTTCTGCCTGAACATGTAGTTGAGCCTATTGGCTAGCAACATTGTGCAAAGCTAAAGGATTTCCCTTCAAAATAGACTAAGGCGCCCAAACAAATCAATTATCGGGTTAGAAATGTGGTTTGAAATTTGGGGGGGCCCTCCAGATACTCATCTGAGTTTCCATTGAAAATAGTACAAGATCTCTGGGCATTTATAGATTTTGTAAATGAAAATCCACTGAACCAAATATCCTTTCTTAGGGGAAAAAAGGTGTATTTACAGCCTTGTACAAATTGCTCGCAAATCTAACCACATGGAAGTTGTATGGTATTGCTAGTTTCAATTCAATGGGCCAATCAAATGTTTTCTATTGATTTCTCCAGATATGTTCAGGTCCAATTCATTTGTACTTGGCCATGGTTGTTCAGCTTTGACTGACTTTTTCTATATATTGGGTGGAATGCTGGCATTTATGATTCCATCTATGTGGTCATGTAAAGCAACAAAATAAAAAAATTTAAAGGCAATGCCTTGGGGCTCAGGCTAACCAAAGGTGATTTAGCATAGGGCTGTGAGGGCAAACCTATGGCAGGTGTGGCACAGGTGGCACATGGAGTCATATCGGAGGGCACACGAGACTTTGTCTTGTTTCAGCTCCAGCACATATGCTTGTGTGCAAGTCTGCGGAGAGGGGCGACATACAAATCTAATTAATAATTATAATTATAATACAGTGATCCCCCACTCGTTGCGAGGGTTCCGTTCCAGGACCCCCCGCAACGAGCGGGTTTTCGCGAAGTAGCGCTGCGGAAGTAAAAACACCATCTGCGCATGTGCAGATGGTGTTTTTACTCCCGCAGCGCTAGTGAGGAGCCGAAGATTGGGGGCGGCGCGGCTGTTTTAAAACGTCGCCGCCGGCATGGGGGGCTTCCTAGCAGCCCCCCAAACCCGGGTTGGGGGTCCGGGGGGTGCTGGCAAGCCCCCCATGCCGGCAGCGACATTTTAAAACAGCCGCGCCGCCCCCAATCTTCGGCTCCTCGCTAGCGGGCAGGCAGGCGGCGGACAAGCCGTTCGCTGTCGCTGGCTGTCGCCGCTTTCGATCTGAGTCCTGGAGCGAATTCGCTCCAGGACTCAGCTCAAAAGCGCCGACAGCCAGCGCCAGCGAACGGCTCCTCCGCGCTGGCTGTCGCCGCTTTCGAGCTGAGTCCCGGAGCGAATTCGCTTCAGGACTCAGCTCAAAAGCGCCGACAGCCAGCGCCAGCGAACGGCTTCTCCGCGCTGGCTGTCGCCGCTTTCGAGCTGAGTCCTGGAGCGAATTCACTTCAGGACTCAGCTCGAAAGCGGCGAGAATGAACGGCGTGGGCGGGCGAAGGGCGGGCGGCAGCGAGGAGTTTGCGTGGGCGGTGGGGAAACTCCTTGCTGATGCCCGCTGCTCGCCCTCCCGCCAGCAAGAGGGGGAAGACCCAGGGAAGCCGCCCAGCAGCTGATCTGCCGGGCGCCATCTACGCATGCGTGCCCATAGAAAAAAAGGGCACACATGCGCAGATGGTGTTTTGACTTCCGGGTTGAAAAATCGCAAATTACCCTGTTCGCAATGGTCGGGGACGCAATAACCGGGGTATTACTGTATATGTAAATATGACGCAGTTGTCAAGCATTCGAATTGTTATCACTTGACCATTATAATTATTAATTAGATTTGTATGCCGCCCCTCTCAGCAGACTTGCACACAAGCATATAATTATTATAATTATTATAATTATTATAATTATTATAATTATTATAATTATTATAATTATTATAATTATTATAATTATTATAATTATTATAATTATTATAATTATTATAATTATTATAATTATTATAATTATTATAATTATTATAATTATTATTATTATTATAATTATTATAATTATTATAATTATTATAATTATTATAATTATTATAATTATTATTATTATTATAATTATTATTATTATTATTATTATTTATTAGATTTGTATGCCGCCCCTTTCCGTAGACTATTATTATTGTGTTGGCCAGCTGATTTTCGGCTTTAGAAAAGGCCATTTCATCCTCCAGATGCTTCAGGGAAGCTTCCCTGAAGTCCTGGAGGCAAAAAAAATCCCTCAACGGACAAACCAGAAGTTCGTAAAAACACACTTCCGGTCTGCCGTTATGCTGGTTTTTTGCACTCCGGAGGGTTCAGGGAAGCTTCCTGAAGTCCCAGAGTGCAAAAAACAGCACAATGGGCAAACTGGAAGTACATTTTTCCAAATTTCAGGTTTGCCGATTTGGGCATTTTTTCCACCTACCAGGCCTGTGTGCATGCGTGGGGGGGGAGGGAAGGGGTGTGGGCACATGCACACATGCTTGCACACACACATACACACCCCTTTTGGCACGTGAACCAAAAAAAGGTTCCCCATCACTTGTATAGGGGCTCTGCACCAAGATTCCTATCAATCATTTTTCATCAGAATGTTGGGTATATCAGTTTTCCAAAGTGGTGCCTTCTGAAATGGACTAAAATTCCTAGAATGAAAGGCAACAATCCATCTGGAAGGCATCAAAGTGAAGAAGACTGAATCCAAGCACACCTTTCAGCAGATTGGTTATCTATAATTAGATATTTCTCTCCGAGTCAGAGCATACATAGAAACATAGAAACATAGAAGTCTGACGGCAGAAAAAGACCTCATGGTCCATCTAGTCTGCCCTTATACTATTTTCTGTATTTTATCTTAGGATGGATATATGTTTATCCCAGGCATGTTTAAATTCAGTTACTGTGGATTTATCTACCACGTCTGCTGGAAGTTTGTTCCAAGGATCTACTACTCTTTCAGTAAAATAATATTTTCTCATGTTGGTTTTGATCTTTCCCCCAACTAACTTCAGATTGTGTCCCCTTGTTCTTGTGTTCACTTTCCTATTAAAAACACTTCCCTCCTGGACCTTATTTAACCCTTTAATATATTTAAATGTTTCGATCATGTCCCCCCTTTTCCTTCTGTCCTCCAGACTATACAGATTGAGTTCATTAAGTCTTTCCTGATACGTTTTATGCTTAAGACCTTCCACCATTCTTGTAGCCCGTCTTTGGACCCGTTCAATTTTGTCAATATCTTTTTGTAGGTGAGGTCTCCAGAACTGAACACAGTATTCCAAATGTGGTCTCACCAGCATTCTATATAGTGGGATCATAATCTCCCTCTTCCTGCTTGTTATACCTCTAGCTATGCAGCCAAGCATCCTACTTGCTTTCCCTACCGCCTGACTGCACTGTTCACCCATTTTGAGACTGTCAGAAATCACTACCCCTAAATCCTTTTCTTTTGAAGTATTTGCCAACACAGAACTGCCAATACAATACTCAGATTGAGGATTCCTTTTCCCCAAGTGCATTATTTTACATTTGGAAACATTAAACTGCAGTTTCCATTGCTTAGACCATTTATCTAGTAAAGCTAAATCATTTACCATATTACAGACGCCTCCAGGAATATCAACCCTATTGCACACTTTAGAGTCATCGGCAAATAGGCAAACCTTCCCTACCAAACCTTCCCCTATGTCACTCACAAATATATTAAAAAGAATAGGACCCAGAACAGACCCTTGTGGCACACCGCTTGTAACCTGACTCTGCTCAGAATACTCGCCATTAACAATAACTCTCTGATGTCTACGCTTCAGCCAGCTGCAAATCCATTGAACTATCCAGGGATTAAGTCCAATCTTCACTAATTTATCTATCAGCTCTTTATGTGGAACCGTATCAAAGGCTTTGCTGAAGTCCAGGTAGGCAATATCCACGGCACCACCTTCATCCAACACCTTTGTGACATAGTCAAAGAAATCAATGAGATTAGTCTGACATAATTTGCCTTCAGTAAAGCCATGCTGATTTGGGTCCAATAAGTTATTGTTTTTTAGGTGCTGATTTATCCTCTTTTTGAGTAGAGTCTCCATCATTTTAACTACAACTGATGTCAAGCTAACTGGCCTGTAGTTACCAGCTTCTTCTCTACTGCCCTTCTTGTGAATAGGCACAACACTGGCCATTCTCCAATCCTCAGGAACTTCTCCTGTTAACAAGGATTGGTTAAACAAATCAGTCAGGGGGGTAGTAATGACAGATCTGAGTTCTTTAAGAACTCTGGGGTGGATGCCATCTGGACCCATTGCCTTATTTATCTTTAATCGTTCAAGTTCTTCTAAGACATCGGCTTCTAAGATCACTGGAGCTGAATCCGTACAGCTGGAAGCAATGCTATATCCCTCTATAGTATTATTTTGTAAGGTGTCTTTTGAGAAAACTGAACAGAAGTAGCTATTGAAATGGTCAGCGATTTCCTTATTCCCATTAATGCATTAATGCACTTCACTTAAAGGTCCAGATTCAATTTATGACATCATCAAGCAGACAAAGACTCCTGTTAGAAATACTGAGCAAAACTGTGATCTGGTTATTTGTAAATTGGTCCCCTATGTTCTTGTTTTGATTTTAAGATGACAGAATTTTCAGGAGTTTTATGCTAGATAGAGAAATTGTAGCCACATTTAATTCGTTTTGATTTAATGTTTGAGATTGCAGAGATTCAATTTGTGACTGTTGTAGATATCTTGGTAATTGTAAGCTTGGACACAAAGCCTCATATACTGTACATCACAATATCTTTTATATTGTTATATGATACAATATGCCACGCACAGGGGGGAAAATCCTCCAAAATTCTGGGAATTGTATTTTGGCAAAGTCCTGAGACAGATATTTGAGTTGTTTAGCATTAATTGATTTCTTTTTAATAGAAATGCAATTCCCAATATTTTCGGGAACAGAGGACCAAATCAAGCCTATGGATAGATAGATATGACACACAAAGCTCAAACAGTATAAAGAGAGATCAAATTACTGCAGTGAGCTTCTAATTCATTAGACCAAATTTCATTAAAATTCCAATTAATGTATTTCCTATATAGATGAAGAGCCCAGCGGGAAATTAAAAGGGGGGGAAGGGTGCTAATGCAAGCCACATCTATTGCACAGAGATGCTGCAAAGGAAAGCACATGTTTTCAGGTAGTCCTTGACTTACAATAATTTGCTTAGTGGCCATTCAAACTTACAAAGTAACCTGTGACTGTTTTTCAAATTTCCAACTGTAGCAGCATCCCCTTCGTCACATAATCAAAAATTAAGATGCTTGGCAACTGCATGTATTTATGACTGTCATATAATCATCTTTTTCGACCTTTGAGAAGCAAACTCAACGGGGGAGTCAGTGTTGTGGGCCAGCTCCTGCCCCAAGGACTGTGGATGTGGGGGAGACATCCACATGCTGCAGGACTGTTTTGCCCCTCGGTGGAATCTGCTGATGAAGGCTCCTCTGACCAAGAAGACATGAGTGACAGGGAGGAGGAGAGTGTGGCAGACAGCTCAGAAGGAGATCAATTATCTAGCTCCTCCTTGGATTCAGAACAAGAGTTAATGATACAGCCACGCATGTGGAGAGCGATGCATAGGCAACAACAACTGAGAGATTATTATCAAAGAAAATGAGGCCACCTGTGGTTGGGTGGGGCTGTGGTAATTAGTGAGGCTGCTATAAATAGCAACCTGTGGGTTTGGCCATTGTGGAGGATTATCTGATCATTCTGTTTCGTGACTGCTTTACTGACTTTGACTTGGTGTGCTGATTTTTCCCCGCTTTGAAACTAAACCAGAGCAAAGTGTGTTTCACTTTGTGAAAGAAGGACTGTGAATTGCCTCACAGCTGCAAGCTAAGTATCACAGAACTGATAAGGGACTTGTACAAATTACCAGTTTGTTTGGAGACAAGTGCTCTTTGCTATACCAAGTGAATTTAAGTGAATTTTCATTATAAAGAACATTGTTTTGAATTTTCAAATGTGTGTGTGTGTCTGAAATTTGTACCTGTGAATTTTTGGGAGGATTCTACCAGAGAGCCCGACAAAACAGTCAGATTCACTTAACAAGCATATTGCTAACTGCAGTGACTCACTTAACAACTACAGTAAGAGAGGTTGTAAAATGGGGTAAAACTCACTGAACAACTATCTTGCTTAGCAACAAAAATCATAAATTGAGGGCTACCTATAATAGACCATGAGAAAAGGTTATGCAAATTTGGAAAATATTTCATACTTATTTGGAGCAAGGTCTATTCCGGTGGGAGGAATGGGATTTGTGCCAAGGGACCCCTCTCAAGTACAGGGTTGGTCATAACACCGACCAACAGTGATAACAGATAAACTGTTATCAAAAGCAAAATGCAGCACCTGAAGTGACATTCTGAGCCTGCAACCCCACATTAGAGATTTGTTGTGTGTACCTTAAAAGAAAAGGAAATGAAGCACTTCTGTTCCTTCACCTTTGCAACAGAGAAATTCAGCCAAACTTCGGCAGCTACAGTAACTCTGGATTTTAAAAAAATGAAATATAATCCAGAAGGACCAAAAATATTTGTGCCTGCATCAGTCATCAAAATCTAGAAGTTGGTATCTTTACTAGACTGTCACAGAGTTACATGACAGCATGGAAGTTTTTACATTCCCAAGCGCCTTTCAAAACCTGGGAGGGGGGGGGTAAGAGATCAAAATTTGGCTACTTAACTGGAGCACAACATTGTCAAATCTTTTCTCTTGTTTCTTTTCTGTTTCACTCTACTCCTTTCTTTGTTAGTTTCATTAAACAATTTGAACACTATGAGCTTAGGCCTCAGAATGGAAAACCATTTAAAAGGGGTTTTAAATTTACAGGGGTTTTAGGAGGAAGGATAGAGTGGGATCAAAAGGGGGGGAAAATGGAATTTATTGGAATGTAGGTACAGCCAGTTCTTGTAAAGCAGGGGTGTCCAGTGCTCAGTGCTTAGGTCTGACCCATGTGGCTACCCTGGAAACAGCGAAGGACTGGCCCTCGATGCCTCTGCCAGCAAAATGCCATTTTCACTCCATTTTCACTGGCAGAGGGTTCCAAGAGGCCATCCCTGCCAAAAATGGAGCTCAGGAGCCCGTTTTCACTGGTAGAGCACTTGGGCCACCAACACAAGTGATGATGATGAGTTAGTTAGTTAGTTAGTTAGTTAGTTAGTCCAATACACAATAATACACAACGAAGGTTATACAAGTCTACGGAGAGGGGCGGCACACAAATCCAATAAATAATAATAATAATAATAATATAGTGGATATACTCAAAGTGAAATACAGTACTGTATATCAAGGAAAGAATAGAGGAGAAAATATAGGAATAAAATATATCAATGAGAGCATAAAAGAAAAGATATAAGGATAGAAGAGAAGAGATATGAGATACAAGAGAGACAATAGGACAAGGGACAGGAGGCACGCTAGTGCACTTATGCACGCCCCTTAATGATCTGGCCACGCCCATGCTGGCCACACCCATGCTAGGCCCCTGAGGTCAAATGCAACCCTGATGTGACCCTCAATGAAATCGAGTTTGACACCCCTGTTGTAAAATATGATAGTCATGTTCCGAAAAATGCCAGTGCTATGTGAAATTGGCCAAAACGAATAACAGGGGTTTTTGGGGGAAATAGGCATTCACCACTCAAGAATGAAAACACATTTGTAACAAAAACGAAAAATTACCAAACTCAATAAATAATTCGACATGATTGGGAGAGATGTTTCTTCAAAGTTTTCCGCTATTTTTATGATAACTTCATATATTGTTAATGCTTTTTCTTTTATTATGAGTAAAATCTGATTTCATGTACAGTAAGCATAGAATTGTCTGCCATATCTTTGTTGGTGTAAAACTGAAATTCTGAAAAATGATGCACCAACAGATGCACTTTCCACTCTACAGATACCGTTCCTCTATTTATCAATTGTGTATTAGCCGCTTTGTGTTGTATAAACAAGTGCTGTATGAGAAGTGACTGGCTATATCTCTGTTGTTATATTTCAAATTTGGAAAATATTAGACCTGGTGAGGAAATATATATTTCCCTCATTTTTCCTAATATTGCCAATTTTAAATATCTTGCCATTTATTGGGGTCAACTAGCGAGCAACTTTACACAAAGCTACATTATTGCACTCAATCATTGTCACAATCATTTTGAAAATGACAAACCAACAAATAAAAACTTGCTTGAAAACAAGGGCAGAGGGCAAACAAGGCCAAACCTAATGAAAGCATTGTTTGCTGCTTTAAAGTAACACCTCCGCCATGTGGCTAAAAAGTAGAACTGCAATTGAGGATCTATTCAAAGACATTTTTCCAGCACTGAATGGGAAGAAAAATAGAAATACTAACGAAAATTTCTCACAAAACAGGACTTGTTAAAAAAAGAAAGGGTTGCAATATTAAAAAGGACTTTTAATGAGCAAAGGTATTTATGATCTGTAGAAATTTTTGTGTATGTCTTTACAATTGCACTTAAAGGGTTTGCAAAAGTTTCCATTTTACATGAAGATAAGTGACAATAAATTGGTTCATGGCAGGGGTGAACAAACTGTGATCCAGAGTGCAGCTTTCTTAGAGCTGTCATTGAGTTACAATGCTTCTAACCTAAGAGGCCAATCATATCAAATTTGCCCCAAATTTAATCCCATCAATACAGCAGAGGTCAATCATCAGTAACTGAGTTTATACCTGCTTGGGATAAATACATGTCCATCATCTTGAAACCTATTGTGCAAGACTGCCCACGGCATGCCTTCTCTTATTTCCTAGAAAACCTGCAGGAAATAACACCAGAGACAATTGCCTGATTGATGAACTGGATATCCAGTTATGAGCTCATTGCTATTGAGCTCAACCGTAATTTTAAGTCGAGGATCTATATCTGCATCTATAAGAGAAAAATATGTCTATGAACAAGCTATGAAAGAATATAGTTGTCCTTCCAGATATAATGTTTCATGAGTTTTTATGCATCGACACGTAAACTTAAGATGCAAAAGTCCTCTTGCATCTTACATACATTTGCATACATTTAGAGATGTATACAGAGATGCTGTATACATCTCTAAACCTATTTAATAGATAACTATTAAATATGAACTATGAAATATAGGGCAGGGGGGATGTGAAGAGTTAGGTTCACACCAATTCTTGGTTTGATGAATATAAAACAGAAATAAAAATATATACTGGAACTTGGAATCTGTAATTCACAGCTCAAAAATATGCCCAAAGTGGCAGATATATAAAATTATCCTTCATTTTTTTTCTATTTAACGTATTGACATATGATTTCCTTTTTTTTAAAGTGGTTTACAATCAATTCAAGTTTATAAAAATTAATGCAATATCAACGGTATAAAGCTAATTTGGAAGCAAATAAAGAACAAATGTAGAAGCATATGTACATTTTTATCCAAGGAAGACCTGGAAATAAGAAGGCATTTAATAGGTCACTAAAAATGTTAATGTGATGGTTCTGAAAATTTCAGAAGGATGAGAACTGCAGAGTGAAGGACTAGATACTTGCATAACTGTCAGTTTTGAAGGTAAAATTGTAACACAAAAGTAAAATACAAACACCATCACAATAGAAGGAACAATCAACTATGGTAGAAAAAAATTATATTTCTTTCCCCTCTTAGACTTTGAGAATTGTCAGTTTCAGAGTGTACTTTTTAATCAAAAATTGGTGCTGAAGGTCTTTCAAGTAAAATGCCAGATCCACGTGGCTAGATTAAAATTGTTTTCTTCCAGTGACTTATAATGCCTTCTTTAATCATGCAACCATCACTGTGCCAAGATAACAGCAGTGAGGACAGGCTTTAAACCACTTCAAACAATGGCTGGGTGATGCTATGATTATAACTTGAGCTTCCAATAGACTAGACACTCTGAAAGGCATGTCATTTACCATTATAGACAACTTCTACAGATTACAGTTACGGTATGTTGTAAGGAATATCCTTCGAGGGTCAGTTCCAAGTGGGGAAAAAGACACTGGATCCATGCAAGTTGCTTGGAAAGAAGGTTTAACAGTGGACAGGAGCAAATTTTTATTTATTTTTAATTTATTTATTTTGTCCAATACACAATGAGGGTTTTAGTGGGTATATATCTATATACACATAGTAAAATACATGATGAAGGTTATAGAGGAGATACTCATAGTAAAATATATCTATGAAAGAATAGAAAAGAAGGTATAGTAATAGAACATATCAATGAAAGAATAGAAGAAGAGATATAGGAATAGAAGAAAGGTATAGGAGAGCAATAGGACAGGGGACGGAAGGCACTCTAGTGCACTTGTACTCGCCCCTTACTGACCTCTTAGGAATCTGGATAGGTCAACTGTAGATAATCTAAGGGTAAAGTGTTGGGGGTTTGGGGATAAAAGAATGAATCACATTCTTCCAGATGTTGGGTGAAGAGAAAAAAGGGCCGAGATGCTGAGAGTGCCCTAGTTTATTGCCCTCTGTTGGACCTCACCTTGACAGTTTTCTCTTCCTCTATAAGAAAGGTTATCTCATTGGCTGCCAGATTCCCAGGGGGCGGTGGGGGGCATCTTTGTAGGTTGTCTTGAATCCAAGTTTGCTTAACCCTTGCTGTCTGATGCAATCTTCCCAGGTACCCTGTGGTGAGATGGGGAAAGGGCTAATCCTATCATGTCCTAAGGATGAAGATCTTAATCCTGTCACCCTGGAGCTGCTTTTTCTTTAGAACATGTTTCTCCTTTTCTTATTCAGGGAAACATATTTTTCCTTTTCTTTTGTCTTCTTAATTTTTAAAATATTTTTAAAAATTAAAAATATTAAAACATACATAAAAGACAAGCACAGAAACACACATTTGGAATACTTACATCCCCATTTCTATCAGAAGCTCTAACGGAGATATGTACATTTTTAAATTATTTTCTTAATGTTTATGCTTGCACATTTTTGTTTAAATTTCAAATAAAGATACCTCAATTCCTTTGTCATTTCTTTCTTTTAACCAATTGTAAAATTTATCCCATATCCTACAATAATCTGAATTTCCTAGGATATTTTGTTTTTCTAGGAATGGGGAAGGTGCTAACTTCCTTCAATTATAACGTCTCAAAAATTATTTTTCCTCCAAGGAAAGAATGGGATAATTCAAAAATCCAACCAGCTTAGATGAAGCAATTTTGTTATCAAGAAAACCCCAAACAAACCAGGATGAATTGCTCCCAGTTTTCTCATACCTGTCGCTTGTCAGAGAACCAGTCACGAAGGGAGCGTGAGGCTCCACCCATCCGCCCAGATGCCACCTTTGGATTCTTTTACTCTTTGCACATGCACAGAATGCTTTGTGCATACGCAGAGGGTAAAAGAACCCAAATGGCGACGTCCTGGCAGGTGGACGGAGCCTCACACTCCTTTCACAACTGGCTCTCTGACAAGCGACAGGCATGAGAAAACTGAGAGCATTTCATCCCTGAAACAAACTAGCTAACCACCAGCCGTATCTCTGTTGCTCCTTCAAAAGGAGCACCAAAGGCTTTAAGATTCTTTGAGGATCTCCTGCTACAATATGGTTTCTCACAATCAAGACAAATATACATGTTCCAAGATAATATTGGATCCAGAATCCAATCTGAGACATTCACTGGGACCAGAGATTTTGCTCTTCCAAGCTTTCCGACTGGTGCTGGAACCCATCCTCAGGAAACTTCTCTCTAATGGAATGGGTGTTTTGGCCCTTTTTTATAGTATGTATATGGTGCCTGGTTGTGTAAGGCTTTTTAGTCAGCTCACATTGTAATGAACCAAACCATCAAATCAATGAATCTCTTTTTTTCTAGTTTTGCAATTTAAGTTGTTCTGAAAGCATTATGATTTACTTAGGCAAAGCATTTTAGTAGCAATTTAGTAGTACCTTTTAGTAGCAATAAAGCAGAGTAAATATACATTCCATACATATAGCTTTTATGAATGGTGTGATTGTATTGTATGGTTCTTAATGATGGGTTTTTTAAATGTTTTGTTTTCTTTTTAAATATTGGATTTATTTATTTATTTATTTGATTTGATTTGATTTGATTTGATTTGATTTATTAGATTTGTATGCTGCCCCTCTCCGAAGACTCGGGGCGGCTCACAACAATTTGTATATTGTGTGATTGTTGTGAGCCGCTCCAAGTCTCCGGAGAGGGGCAGCATACAAATCTAATAAATTAAATTAAATTAAATTCCTAGACACTGCAGTATCCAAGAACAGGGTCTGCTGGTTACTAGAATTGGGGCACTGCCTAATCCAGCATCTTAAGTTCTGCAAATCATTACATACATTTTAGGGCGGTCAAGAAAGTAAATTTGACAGGAGAGTGACCCATCTGCCTCACATCAGATGGGGCTCTTCCCATTGATAAACAGTTTAACCTAGTTCTGATGTAAAGACAAAGAATCAAAAAGAGGTTCTTATTCGGCATTAAATTGGCAGCCAAGGGACATATGAAGCATCTGGCAGGCTGGCCCATTGGGCATTATTTCCTTCATTGGAGATCTCTACTACTGGAAATCTATTTGCATTACAATACAGTAATTATTCCTCAGTTGGCACTGATGGGTATTAATAATTAATGTCTGAGGGCACCGCATGTTCGCGATGACCTTTTTTTGATGACACATCTCTTTTTTGGCAGGATGAAAGCAGTCACTCTGTTTGACAAGGGTTTGTGTTTTCTCTAATCACATTTGAGTATAATGCATAATGTCTGATAATATAAATGATGCGAATGTTTACACGGACCACCCCCACACCCCCGCCAAATATAATTAACTTTTAGTGATAGCTTTCGAATAGTTTTGGCCTTAAAAGCAAGGTGTGAAAGAAGATATAATGAGAAGAAATGTAGAGAAATGCTTCTCATTTATTATTTGATGGGCCCCTAAACAGTCCTTAGCACATGATTTGGAACTATGCAAGGTAGAGCTTTCTCTTCCAGGAAATTTAAAGATTGTCAACTTTGCTTCATTAAATGTGTAGTGTATTTGTGGACTATGGAGGCTACACAAAATATTTCACACATCCTCTCCATAGGCCAGTGTTTTCCAACCTTGGCAACTTGAAGATATTTGGACTTCAACTCCCAGAATTCCCCAGACAGCAAATGCTGGCTGGGGAATTCTGGGAGTTGAAGTCCAAATATCTTCAAGTTGCCAAGGTTGGGAAACACTGCCATAGGCAACTAATTTTTACCATACCAGCCAACTGTCCTGAATTGGGCAGGGAAATCGTGGCTTGGGGGTTAGGTGTGAAGGGCTCATCACTTCCTAAAAGGCACTCACAGAAATCTGGTCCCACAATACCAAGTTACGTCTCTAGTTGCTAAAATTTATGTCTCTAGTTGCTAAAGTTTCATTTTTTATTGGACTTTAGCATCTGAGGCAGGGGTAAAATGATCATGGTTCACTCGTCCCTATTGGTCATCAGAGAGCCGGGCGCACAGGGAGTGCGAGGCTCCACCCACCCAATCAGACATCACCATTTGGGTTCTTTTACCCTCTGTGCAAATAGGGGTGTCCGGGCAGAGCCTCATTATTATTATTATTATTTTTTATTATTTATTCGATTTGTATGCCGCCCCTCTCCGAAGACTCGGGGCGGCTCACAACATGTAACAACAAATCATAAATAATCCAACAGTTTTTAAAATGTTTAAAGATTTAAGAGACCCCATATACTAACAGACATACACACACGCATACCATATATAAATTAAACATGCCCAGGGGGAGATGTTTCAATTCCCCCATGCCTGACGACAAAGGTGGGTTTTAAGGAGTTTACGGAAGGCAGGAAGAGTAGGGGCAATCCTAATCTCCGGGATGCTCCCTTCACAACCAGATCTCCGATGACTGATAGGCACGAGCGAACCCCTGATCTGAGAGGCAGGATCCAAGGGAAGGAGAACAACATTTGCTTCAACCATGGTTCCTTTTCCTGAGACTGACAAGCTAGAGGCATGGTTCAAATCTCCAATGAGAAACATTCCCATGGAGGATTTGGGGGGGGGGGATTCATTCAAGCAACTCATCAACCATCTTCTGCTCCTTAGATGTTTTGGTGTGACTTTGCAAACATGTATGAAAGAAGCAGAACTTGCATTACAACACTGTCACACTGTTTTCCTTATTTTGACCAAAGCAGTGGATCCTCTCACTTCCTCTACATCTAACTCAATGGTTCTTAACCTGGGAGTCGGGACCCCTTGGGAGGTCAAACAATCGTTTCACAGGGGTTGCCTAAAACCATGGGAAAAGATAAATTTCCCATGGTGTTAGGAATTAAAGCTTCTATTCTGGCACTTTGGAACATATTTTTACAATCCCACCAATCAGGCATTTACAATGGCGGTGTCCCTCTGACCTTCCTGCCAATCAGCTTAAAGCTCTGTTGGAGAATTGGCACTAGACTTATGGTTGGGGGTCACCACAACATGAGGAACTGTATGAAGGGGTCATGACATTAGAAATGTTGAGAACCACTGATCTAATTGATCAAAGTAATGAAACTGAGCAAAAACAGTTTCTCTTACAAAATTCTGCTAAAATCCCTGTGTCCTTTTGGGGCCTCCTCCAGGAGTGGGACTTTCCATAAAACCATTAAAGGGGAACAGCACCCGTCTTCCTTTCTGCTAGAACTGCAGACTCTCAAGGGCAGGTCTTTCCTTAAAAATGAAGCAGGCAGCTGATACTAAGTGAAGGCATCTCTTGGAAAATCAGGCCGAAGAGTTGCATTTTCTAGATGTGAAAAATCCAGAACAAAATGTTCAGAGCAAGTTGACTGAGCGGCATATGGAAGAACTAAAAATACAGGTGGAACAACAACAACCCAAAGTGCCATTTGAATGAAAGTGTGTGTGTGTGCGTGCCACCGAAATCTAGGCCGTGATTCATTAAGGGAGGGAGGAGGAGGGGAGGGAGGAAAAAGACATTTTTGTTCACATTTTCCCAAAAAGTCATGCATAATTTATGCAAAACTATTTCTCCATGTTCGTGCTGCCTAAATTATCGGGATCCAAAACTCATCACTTCCCACTTCCTCTGCATGCAAGTCATACCCTGTCACCTAAAGAGCAGGTAAGATCAAACAAGAATGGAAGCAGATCAAAGGACTTGGAACACTTGAGATGTGAACTGGGGTATTTGTTCTCAGGGCTGGTCTACTGCACTGCAGTCCTCTATGTGCAGTATTGTTTTTTAAAGGAAGAATCTAGGTCCGTGATGATGACCCTATGGCCTGTGTGCCACAGGTAGCATGCAGAGCCATCTCTGCCGGCATGCAAGTCATTGCTCAAGGTCAGTGATGGCGAACCTTTTTTTCCTCGGGTGCTGAAAATGCATGCACGTACTATCACCGCTACGCAAGTGCACACACCCATAATTCAATGACTGGAGAGGGTGAAAATTGCCTCCCCTGGCCCTCTGGAGGCCAGAAACAGCCCATTTCCCAATTTCTGGTGGGCCTGGTAGGCCTGTTTTTCACCCTCCCCAAGCTCCAGAGGTTTCCCTGGAGCCTGGGGAGGGCAAAAACATCCCCCCCATCCCCCTGGAAGCCCTCCGGAAACCAAAAATGCCCTCCCAGAGCCTCCATGCTAGCCAAAAATCAGCTGGCCAGTGAGCACATGTGTGCTGGAGCTGAGCTAGGGCAATGGCTCATGTGCCAGAAGATATGGCTCCGCGTGCCACCTGTGGCACCCATGCCGTAGGTTCACCATCACTCCCCTAGGTTACCTCTACTGTGCATGCTCTGGCCAGCTGATTTTCAGCTAGCTCCATCACACTAGCCCTCCCCTCCTAGGAGTCTCCATGCAATCCATTTTGGATGCCAGGTATGGCAGAGACCAATAAGATCTCACAGGGTTGGCCTTCTCCAGGTCCCGTCAACGAAGCAATGCAGGTTGGCGGGGCCTTCTCTGTGGCTGCCCCAGCTCTATGGAACCAACTCTCTCAATGTCCATACTATTCCCACCCTAATGGCCTTCCAAAAGGCTGTGAAGACCTGGCTTTGCCAGCAGGCTTGGGGGCCGTGAATTACCATTTGTCACGACCAAATTGTGTTGATAGAATAGGCATGTATGTTTGGGTTGATTGGATTGTTGTGGGTTTAAAATGAGATTTTATTGTTTTTATTATTTTAATGTGTTTAGTATAATATTGACTTCTTCTACTATTGTATTAAATATTTGTTTTTACATTGTTGTAAGCCGCCCTGAGTCCCAAGGGATTGGGTGGCATAGAAGTCAAATAAATAGATCAATGGATAGATGGATAGATGGATAGATGGATGGATGAATAGTTTAGGGCTCACATGGAGACTCTGGGAGGGTGAAAAATGGGCTCTGCCTACTCCATCAATTCCTGCAGCACTTTCTCAATATCTTGTGCAATTTTGATATACATCTCTCTTATCCTACTTTATTCACTCTGTGGTGTGGTTTTTTCCCCTTCTAAATAAAGAATTCAAAGCTATGTGATCATTCCCTATAGGGCCATGATGATAAACCTATAGCACGCATGCTATAGGTGACACTCGAAGCCATATCTGTTGGCAGTAAAGAGCTACCCAGATTTTTACTGCCACACTGTGGGCATGGCTTATGCAGGACACCCTGCATTTTCTTTCACCATCTTTTAGTGCAAATTGGGTGCTCTGGGGTGGAGCTCCATTTTCAATACCCCACTGCGTCGTCCGTCCCTTCCCGTCCCCCCGTCTGGGCAGCAGCCTACCGCTGTCTGTTGGCAGGCTCATGCAGAGGTTCTGGGAGGCTGAAAAATGGGTGTGGCCACACATGCATGTGCGAGCGCTTTCGGCACCTGAGAAAAAAAAGGTTTGTTATCACTGCAATAGGGAATGGACCTTGCCTTCTCATCCTACCTGTTATTCACTCTGTCCCTTTAACACAGCGCTAACATTAAATTGCCACCTTCAGCCTTTTTTACTCCCCAAACAGTGGAAGCAGATGAAGACAGTCATCACTTGTACCAACGCTGAAACTTTAAGGAGTGAATGAATATCAGCGCACCCCACACAAATGAATATCTTGCAGCCACAAAATGGAAAGAAAGAAATATGGGAGAAACCCAAAGAGTTGGCACTTGCATTCAGGTCCTTTTGGATCAAATTCATTTTTGCTTATTCTGGGTAAGTAAGTGGCTAAGAAGAGGGACACGGTGGCTCAGTGGCTAAGATGCTGAGCTTGTTGATCAAAAGGTCGGCAGTTCAGTGCTTTGAATCCTTAGTGCTGCATAATGGGATGAGCTCCTGTTACTTGCCCCATCTTCTGCCAACCTAGCAGTTTGAACGCACGTAAAAAATGCAAGTAGAAAAATAGGGACATAGAAACATAGAAACATAGAAACCTGATGGCAGAAAAAGACCTCATGATCCATCTAGTCTGCCCTTATACTGTTTTCTGTATTTTATCTTAGGATGGATGTTTATCCCAGGCATGTTTAAATTCAGTTACTGTGGATTTATCTACCACGTCTGCTGGAAGTTTGTTCCAAGGATCTACTACCCTTTCAATAAAATAATATTTTCTCATGTTGCTTTTGATTTTTCCCCCAACTAAAGGGACCACCTTTTGTAGGAAGGTAACAGTTTCCGTTCACCTTTGATGTTTAGTCATGCCAGCCACAGGACCACGGAGACATCTTCGGACAGTGCTGTTTCTTCGGCTTTAAAATGGAGATGATCACTCAGCACCACCACCACCAGGAACAACTAGCACACAGGCGCAAGGGGAACCTTTACCTTTACCTAAGT
Organism: Erythrolamprus reginae; assembly: GCF_031021105.1. NCBI lineage: Eukaryota > Metazoa > Chordata > Lepidosauria > Squamata > Dipsadidae > Erythrolamprus > Erythrolamprus reginae. The sequence goes on from NC_091950.1 coordinate 177,752,506, forward strand.
CAGGGGTAGGCAAAGTTGGCTCTTCTATGACATGTGAACTTCAGATCCCAGAATTCCTAAGCTAGCATGATTGGCTCAGGAATTCTGGGAATGGAAGTCCACAAGTCATAAAAGAGCCAACTTTGCCTACCTCTGACCTAAGTGGTTAATGAAAAGCTGTGAGCATTCCAGGTAGACTTCTATTTTTATAGGACTCGAATCTCAAGAGTAGAAAGAGACTGAGAATGTCCTCCACATTTAGAAGATGCCAGACTGGAGTGTCTGCCATAGGAGCAACTATTCTAAGGAGGTAAACTCAGGACTGAAACACCTTTCAGCAAAAATAAATGTAAAGGAACCCTGAACACTTTGCGCATTTAAACCAGGAGGTGGTTACTGCCCCTTTAAGTAGCTGACCATCACAAGGAATAAATTTCCATGAAATGTCCCATGCCAAGGGTGTTCTCATCATTCTGGGAGGAGAGGAAGAATACATAATGGGCGATCCATTTCAACGATACCTATGTCCCATTGCTGAAAAATTCATGCCCTATCTATTAGCAAGTTAAATTTCTTGATTGATTTCTGAACTGTCCAATTGATGTATGATGAGAAAAGAAGAATAAGGAAAAAGGGAGATTTGCATTCCTCTTTCTCAGCTTCTATTCTTATCACTAAGTTACTGCACATCATTTATAGTTCAAGGATACTTGCTCAAAAGACAAGCATCTGCGTTTATTTTGAACAAATTTTTGTTCCTTTTTTTCCCCTCCAGCCTGCATTATTTAACTAAGTCCTTGTGAAAGGACTTGTTCCTTTCACAGGGTATTTTATTCCCCCCCATCTTTTTTTTTGAGTTTTAAGATATAAATGTTTAAAATATATGCACACACACTCCCAAAGTTTGTTTGTCTAAAGTGTTGGGATTTAGCTGTCAAGTGCTGATTCTGACTCACCAGTGAGTCACAAACCTAGCGGAAGTGGGCCAAACAGGGCTATCATCACTTTTAAATTTATTCTATAAGAAAGTAGGAGATGCCGCGGGGGGGGGGGGGAAGGAGAGAGAAAAAGGAGCAACTTTCATTCATTGTTCAATCATTGCTTGAAAAACTCATGCAGCAAACATCATACAGGCAGTTCTCGAGAATTACGGCCACAATTGAGCCCCAAATTTCTGTTGTTAAGTTTGCTAAGTGAGTTTTGGCCCTGTTTTACAACTTTTCTTGCCACGGTTGTTAAGTGAATCACTGCAGTTAATAAGTGAGTCACCTGGTTGTTAAGTGAATCGGACTTCCCCAATGACTTTGCTTGTCAGACGTTCGCAAAAGGGAATCCCATGACCTTAGGACACAACAAAGAGATAGCTCTATGTGCCACTTGTGTGGCATGCATGCCATAGGTTCACCATCACAGATCTAGGATCTAAGCTGGTAAGTTAAGGTAAAGATGTCCCTGCATGTTTTATTCCATAGTCATAGCCAACTTTAGGGGGGCGGTGCCAATCTCTCTTTTTGTAAGCCATTGAGCAAGCACTGTCCAAAGACAATTTCAAAGTCACACGGTCAATATGACATCGTGCCGCAGCAAAGAGCTTATGAGGAAACATAGAATGCTGTTACTTTTCCTCCAAAGTGGTACCTAAACTATAATTCACCCAGAGCAGTAACAGGTACACTGCTCAAAAAATTAAAGGGAACACTTAAAAAACAGAATATAACTTCTGTGAAATCAAACTGTCCACTTAGGAAGCCACACTGATTGACAATCAGTTTCACATGCCGTTGTGCAAATGGAATACCGGTAGTTGTGCAAATGAAATATTCAATGAGAATCATTCATTCAGATCTAGGATGTGTTATTTGAGTTTTCCCTTTATTTTTTGGAGTAGTATATATTAGTCCACTTATAAACAAGCTTTTCTTATATCTTGCAAAGAAGAATTCCATCATATATACTGTAGCAAATAAAATTCCAAGTGAATGAGTAGGTTTCAGAAAAGACAGAGAAACTTTAAAAAGCAAAGATATGAACAGTGATGGGGCACCATTTACGGCACTACCAGAATGGGCCAGGAGCGCGCGTGCATGTACACACTTCCAGCGCAAGATTCGGCTTCTGCACATATACAAAAACTGAATCTCACGTCAGAACAAGATTTTCATTATTTTTGCTTCTGCACATGCACAGAAGCAAAAAAGGCCAAAAGTCAACAAAAAACAGATAAGTCCAGCCCCAACGCTCGTGGCCCCGGCTCTCGCTGTTCCCCCAGCTGTTGCTGCTGCCTGCATGGCTGGCGCTCTGCCACTCTAGGCGCCACGGTGAGATTTGGCTGCTGTGCATGTGCAGCAACCAAAAACCTTAAGTGAACGTCCCTTGCGCAACGAGATTTCGGTGAAAAACAATGATTTTTTTGCTTCTGTGCATGCATGGAAGCAAAAAACCTGGTGCATGCAGCTCCATTTCCACTACCAGAGCGGCATCCCCACCCTCCCGTTCCGGGAGAGGCCCACCCCTGGATATGATGGATAATTCAGAAAGCCAGCTAATTTAAGGAATTTTGCCTTTGCTTCACTGATTACAGTAACACTTCTATTTAATGTGGATTAAACTACTATAGTGAGGCTAATACATATGCCGAATGTTTGTCTACAATGAACAAGAAGTACTGTATGCATGATTTTGGAGAAACACTGTACTTTAGAAGAAGAAAGAGAACGAGAGATGGATGTATATTGTTCCAGTGTTTAGTCTATATAGCAAATATATTACAAGAATCAGTAAAATGAGGACCCAGATTGTTGGGGGCAATATGCTTACTCTCTGTAAACCACTTAGAGAGGGCTGTAAACCACCGTGAAGCGGTATGTAAGTCTAAATGCTATTGCTAATGCTATAATCACAGGATTAGAAGAGATGACACAAAAACATTACATTTTGGGAAGAACAAATAATGCCACTTTGTAATTGAAAGTACAGAAAAAGATTCATCAATCTTATTCCTTTTCTGCCTATCAATATTTTTTTCCCCACTTGTGGGTTTTGCACACAATTGATTATGTCTGCTTATTTTGGCTGCCTCACCCTTTTTTTCTCCACTAAATGGAAGAGGGTTAGTATTATCAATCAAGACTTGACAGTTATCTATGCAATCACAACTGATTATATCCACAATGGGGGGAAAAGTTTGAACATGATATGAGTGGCAGACAAAAAACAAGAACAGACTCGTGATCCCTTTTTAAAAATAAAATAAAGTGAAAAATCTGGCTAAATGTTAAATATTAGGTACTGCCAAAGAATATGCTTTATGAACTTAGAGCAGTCTGCCAAAAACTAAAAATAGTTTTATTTTCTTGAGCTGAAAAATAAATCTAGCATGCCGTCTAGATGGACAGCATGCTAGAAAATAGATTAATCCTAAGGAAGAAGTCAATCACAAACTTAGACAATTATGAAGGAAAATAATATTTTAATGACACCAAAGATCAGAATAGTTAACACAAAGACCTTTTCACTAATAACATATAGCTAGGAAATGTGATTGAGACAGAGGTGAAAAACAGCTTCAAATTCCGAATTATTAATTTGAAAAGAATTAAGAGTACCACAGAGCTCAAAAACCAATCATCAACCAGTTTGACTGACTGATGGTTGATTTTATTTTGATCAAATACTAGTTTTGTTTTTCCTTGAAGTAATGATCAGCAAGCAAAAATTGTCACTTAATAGTCCTGTATGATACAGAGATTGGAAAAGAAAAAAAAATACTATAATGAACAAGAGTGGAAGAAATAGAAGATAATAGTTAAGGTAAAATCAAAAATATTACAGGACTGTCCTCAGAAGGGCTACAAACTATTTCTGAATACAGCTCATGGTTTGACGCAACTTAATGGCACCTACCTAACCGATGGCTTCAAGTGTGCATCAGTTGTGAATGTGATAACTTTATATCTAACTGCATCAGGTGTGAATGTGATATCTTTATATATGAAAACAGTTGTAGTTCATTGTAGTATTCCTTTCTTGAATTGGCTATGTTACTAGTGTGCCTGCCAACTGCCTTGAGACCGAGGTGGTTTATAAATTTCATAGACAACTGAATAAACTTTTACAATTGCTTCAGGCAAGCAATATTTCTCAGACTCATCCTGGAAAAAAAATCCCCATGCTTAAAATTGTACCTTGTCTGATCCATACATTTAAGATTGCGAGAGATAGTGGGGCATGCGCCATGTCTTGGTGGGAGACTCAGATGGGTGTGTGGGACATGGCTTTCTCCATATGAAATAGGAGGAGTAAGTGGATATGAAATAGGAAGAGTAAGTCCGAATCCGATCGAACGCTTGTAAGAGCTTATATTAAGACTTACAAAGTGGCACTCAAGGCGGCAAAATGTGTGTATCATGCCGCCTTGATTGCATCAGCAGAATCCCACCCAGCCGCTCTGTTTAGGGCAGGGGTCCCCAAACTTTTTACACAGGGGGCCAGTTCACTGTCCCTCAGACTGTTGGAGGGCCGGACTATTAAAAAAAACGTGTGAACAAATCCCTATGCACACTGCACATACATTATTTAAAGTAAAAAACAAAATGGGAACAAATACAATATTTAATATTTATTCTTCCTTTCTCTCTCTCTCCCTTTCTCTCTGTCCTTCTGTCTTTCTAGTTCTCTCTCTTTCTCTCTGTCCTCTCTCTCTCTTTTTTTTTCTCTCTCTTCTCTCTTTCTCTCACTCACTCTTTATATCTCTCCCTCTCTCTCTCTCCCTTTCTCTCTCTCTCCCTTTCTATCTCTCCTCTTCCTTTCTCTCTCCCTCTCTATCTTTCCCTCTTTCTCTCCCCCCTCTTTCTTTCTCTCTCTCTTCTCTTTCTCTCACTCTTTCTCTCTACCTTTCTTTCTCTTTCTCTCTCTCCCTTTCTCTGTCCCTCTTTCTTTCTCTCTGTCCCTCTCTTTCTTTTTCTCTGTCCCTCTCTTTCTTTCTCTCTGTCCCTCTCTATCTTTCTCTCTGTCCCTCTCTCTTTCTCTCTGTCCCTCTCTTTCTTACTCTCTGTCCCTCTTTCTTTCTCTCTGTCCCTCTCTTTCTTTCTCTCTGTCCCTCTCTTTCTTTCTCTCTGTCCCTCTTTCTTACTCTCTGTCCCTCTCTTTCTTTCTCTCTGTCCCTCTCTTTCTTTCTCTCTGTCCCTCTCTTTCTTTCTCTCTGTCCCTCTCTTTCTTTCTCTCTCTTATCTCTGTGTGGGGGGGGGAGGCGGCTGCTTGAAAACCCCTGACCTCCATCGCCTCCCCCCCACGGCACAAGGCGAGCACACCTCGCCGCTGACACAGGCGGCGGGGACTGCCCTGTCCCCGTCCCCCTTGCGCAAAACTACGCAGCCCCAGATCGCTCGCTTCTCCAGCCAGCAAAGCCGACTGCCCGGCTTTGCTGGCTGATGCAGGAAAGGAAAGCCTCACATTTAAAAAGCACGCCACTTTCTGGGACTGCGGCGCCGTGGTGGCCTTCAAGCGCGGCCCTTCGCGGCGCCCCCCCACCCGTTCCTGCAGGAAGAGATCGGGCACTTTACCGGGAGGTGGAGGCGGCGTGGGGCCGGACGCTGGGTGCCGGGGAGGGCGAAGGCGTGGACGCGCCTCTCAGCTGCAGAGCGGAACGGGGATGGAGATCCGCGGCGGAGTCCGGCGCTGGGGCCATGCGGGACCGCTCATCCAGGCGCGCGTGGACCGGCAAGCCTGGATGAGCGGTCCCGCATGGCCCCAGGCTCCCAACGCCGGACTCCGCCGCGGATCTCCATCCCCGTTCCGCTCTGCAGCTGAGAGGCGCGTCCACGCCTTCGCCCTCCCCGGCACCCAGCGTCCGGCCCCACGCCGCCTCCACCTCCCGGTAAAGTGCCCGATCTCTTCCTGCAGGAACGGGTGGGGGGCGCCGCGAAGGGCCGCGCTTGAAGGCCACCACGGCGCCGCAGTCCCAGAAAGTGGCGTGCTTTTTAAATGTGACGCTTTCCTTTCCTGCATCAGCCAGCAAAGCCGGGCAGTCGGCTTTGCTGGCTGGAGAAGCGAGCGATCTGGGGCTGCGTAGTTTTGCGCAGGGGGGACAGGGGGACAGGGCAGTCCCCGCCGCCTGTGTCAGCGGCGAGGTGTGCTCGCCTTGTGCCGTGGGGGGGAGGCGATGGAGGTCAGGGGTTTTCAAGCAGCCGCCTCCCCCCCACACACAAACTTAGCCATGGTGCACTTAGCTGTGACTTTCAGTGGACAGTTTTTCACTCACCGCGGAGGAGGAGGGGAGGAGGAGGTGGAGAGGCAAGGGGGCGGGGAGGAAAGCGGCCCTGCAATTGGCCAATTTCTTTCTCGCCTTTAGGGAGAGGAACTGTTGCTGCTCTGCCATAGGGCAGCAACAGTTTCTCTCCCTAAAGGCGACAAAGGAAGGGGCCAATTGCAGGCCCGCTTTCCTCCCCGCCCCCTTGCCTCTCCACCTTCTCCTCGCTGAGCAGCCGACCGCGGTGAGTTGACAGGAGATTCGGGAGCTTATTTTATCGACCAGTAAAATCTCGTGAGCTTGCCACGGGCCGGTTAAAAGACCTCGTTGGGCCGCATCCGGCCCGCGGGCCGTAGTTTGGGGACCGCTGGTTTAGGGTGACCTGCTCCCTTCTTAACCAAGGGGGATTTGGGGAGCCCTTGCAGAGTAGTGCCAAGGATTTTAACACATTTTTCGCTGATAAAATCACCCGGATCTGGGTGGACCTCGACTCCAATTGGATAACAGAGTTGACTGACAGCGAGCCCACACTTGTCCACCTGTCTGGGAAGAGTTTGATCTGGTGACACCTGATGAAGTGGACAAGGCCATTGGAGCTGTGAGTTCCGCCACCTGCTTACTGGATCCATGTCCCTCCTGGCTGGTCTCGGCCTGCAGGAAGGTAACAGGGAGCTGGGTCCAGAAGATTGTCAACGCTTCTTTGTCAACGCTTCACTTGTGCGCCCCCTTCTCAAGAAGCCTTCCCTGGATCCAGCCATTCTTAACAACTATCGGCCAGTCTCCAACCTTCCCTTTATGGGGAAGTTTGTTGAGAAGGTGGTGGCGCTCCAGCTCCAGCGGTCCTTGGAAGAAGCCGATTATCTAGGCCCTCAACAGTCGGGTTTCAGGCCTGACTACAGCACAGAAACTGCTTTGGTCGCATTGATGGATGATCTCTGGTGGGCCCGGGACAGGGGTTTATCCTCTGTTCTGTGCTTCTTGACCTCTCAGCAGCTTTTGATACCATCGACCATGGTATCCTTCTGCGCCAGCTGGAGGGGTTGGGAGTGGGAGGCACTGTTCTTCAGTGGTTCTCTTCCTACCTCTCCGGTTGGTCACAGTCGGTGTTAGTGGGGGGTCAGAGGTCGACTTCAAGGTTACTCCCTTGTGGGGTGCCTCAGGGGTCGGTCCTTTCTCCCCTGCTATTCAATATCTATATGAAACCACTGGGTGAGATCATCCAGGGGCATGGGATGAGGTATCATCAGCAAGCTGATGATACCCAGCTGTACATCTCCACCCCTTGTCCAGTCAACGAAGCAGTGGAAGTGATATGCCGGTGCCTGGACGCTGTTAGGGTCTGGATGGGTGTCAATAGACTCAAACTCAACCCAGATAAGACGGAGTGGCTGTGGGTTCTGCCTCCTAGGGACAATTCCATCTGTCTGTCCATAACCCTGGGGGGGGATTATTGACTCCCTCATAGAGGGTTCGCAACTTGGGCGTCCTCCTCGATCCACAGCTCACATTAGAGAACCATCTTTCATGCGGCCCCATGGCAAAATTAATTGCCCACCTCTGCTTTGGAGCCTGGGGAGGGCGAGCCTACTGGGCCCACCAGAAGTTGGGAAGCAAGCCATTTCTGGGCTCCAGCGGGCCTCTGGGGGGTGGGGGAATGTGTTTTTGCCCTCTCCAGGCATGGAATTATGGTTGTGGGCACTCGCGCATGTGCAATAGAATGTAAACATGCTTTTTCAGCACCGAAGGGAAAAAAGATTCACCATCACTGTTATAGACCATAACTCCCACATGCCCTTATCATAAGCAAGGCCTGCCAAGTCTGAGAAGTTTGCCTTTCCCATGAGTGACATGTAGTAGAGCAAACATCAATGGCAAGCAGGTGCGCCAAAAGGCTTTGCTCTAGTCTGCAACACTTGAGTAGAAGAAACATTTTCCTGGTACAGAATATTAATGGGTTCAGCACAAAACAGCTTTGAAGTATGCCTGTATCTCGCCTCCCTCAGTAAAAAAATAAATCTGTGCTGTATATATAGCTTTCAGTTTTATGATCATCGTATCCAGCTGCAATGTTTTACTCAAGAACCAAGTCTGATTTACATATTGGTTCAAATTACTCCTCAAATTAAAACAAGTAGTACACAATCAGCCCAAATTGAAAGAGAGAGAAAAACCAAGAGGGCAGGAGCATACGTTCTCTGGCAAAAAATTGAAATATGGTTTATTTGTTTTGGACTTACTGAAACATGGCTTCTTTTTGGCTTAGTGTCATATGTGACCTTGGCCCAAAATGCCCTAATGTTTTATGATTCATGGCAACATGGCTTGTTCAACACACTTTAGTTTTTAAAAGCATCTGGTTAGAGGTAGAGAAAAAGTTGCAAAATATGCAGGAATGATTTCAGATGCAAATGACTGTGGAATAGAATGCTGGAAGAAAAAAACCCACAGCTAAAACATTTTAAAAGCATTAGCAATAATGCATTGTTAGAATATCAGAACTATCTTGCATGTACTTTCTTGATTGGATGTTGAGATGGGCCAATGTATTCACTTTTTTAAAATTCCGTTATTTTAGCATTCCACAATATATTCCTTATTTACTTGCCTTAAATCCATTGCATTGAAGTGACTTCTAAATTTATTTCAAAGTTGTATTATTTGTGTATATGGGTGACTATAAAGCTGGCAACTGCAGACCAACACACTAGCAAAACATGAGTTACCTAGAACTGAATTAAGAAAATACTCCATCCCTCATAGCAGCAAAGGTTTCTAACAATTGTTGCTGCTTTGCGTATATTCAAATGTTGCACAGGCATGAAGCTCTATATAACTTCCCATTGTAACTGAATGATATTGTCCAACATTTAGAACAGGGAATCAAACATTAGCATTAAGAATTATGCCATGCCAAATAAATGTTAGCACATCTACACATGTATACAGAAAACTGTGGGGGGAATCTTTCTTACCAATACATACTTTGCTCATTTATATAAAGCATGTTTATATAAGTATAATATAAATTTCAAATAATTGTTGCATATAATCCCATCATCAGCTATTTAAGTCCGAGTCTTCAGAGAGGGGCGGCATACAAATCTAATAAATTATTATTATTATTATTATTATTATTATTATTATTATTATTATTATTATTACTACTACTACTACTACTACTACTACTACTACTACTACTACTATAAATTTAGTTGCAAATTCTACACATCATTTTCCTGCCAAGAATTGTGATTTGCAATTGACATTTTAAATACAAAATACAGAAATAATTTATACCGGACTGAATAAATAATTGAATGTATGTGTTTTCAATTAAAGTGAGTTTAAAGTGAATTTAAAATTTAAAGTGACTATAAGTCAATGTCTTATTCAACATGTCCCTCTAAAAAATTTAAAGGAAAAAATAGAAAAATCTAGCAGCATTGTTTCTTTTGTATATTTGTACATTTTTCCAAGTACTATATAAAATATATATTTTAAATTATATACATTTATATACACAACCATATGAGTATGTATGTTCAATCTAGAAAAGTTCTACCTATTCTGTTAATTTAAAGGCACCTGAGAAATAACCAAAATAAAAGTGCTAATTCATTTTTACCATGTTTCCTGAAAGCTTGTAGCTTCAGCTATATGTCCACAGCTAGGGATGGTAGGAACAAGTTTGAAGGTTAGAGGCCAAGCCATAGTCACAAGAAATAATTAAGTAGAAAAAAGAGAGAAACTACAACTGAGCCATTTTATTATTTGCTGCTATGTTTTTCACCACATTTTCTGCTCCAAGCAGGGACTCTGATCATTTATTTTAAATACTATTGATGTTTGTGGCATTCTGCTAGGCACAAAAAGGAATTAGGGCTTCTGATGTTTTCCCAAGAAAGAAATTAATCAAAACTCCATTGTAAGAAATCAACAGAGATAACGATCTGTGTCAGAATGCTGGTGGTGGCACCTTTTCAGACTAACAAATGTTATTATATATATTAATAAAACCTGTTGCAGAAAAAGTGCTCCAGACTATCCTGCCTCTCCTCCTACAGTGATTTGTGTCAAGCATCTTTCAATTCCAACCATGTCCTACAATTTACACACACAGAGACATACACACACCCACCCACTTAAAAGTAGTAAACTATTTTTCATGGAAATCTATCCATTGGCCACTTACGTATATCCACACTGGATTTTCTAACTTTCACTCCAGTGTTTTTCTAATCTTTTACTGGAGAGTCATTCTTAAGTAGAAGGTGCCACAAATTAAAGCATAAAAGTTTTCTAGTGGAAAAAAAATTAAAATGTGAATGAATTGTGAATTTAATTAATCAAAAACAGATTTGAGATATTGTGATCATAGAAATGTTCTACATTAAAAATATTTGAAACAATAAAATCATTTCTCTCTACTTTGTGTGATCTGGTATTATAACTTGGGTCGGGCAAGGAATGGAGAAGGAGATGTGGGGTGGAACCAGTCTCCAGGTGAAGGGTAGAATATGGTTTTGGGATCCTAATCCTGATGTAGATTCAAGGAGAGCCCTTGCTCCCTCTGGATCCAGAAAGAACAACTCCAGGTGATCACATGATTTGGAAGGTAGGGAAAAAGGAAACTGATAAAAATTAAGTTAGTTGAGTGTACAGTGAACAGCTGTAAGGAGACTTAAATATGTGGTGAGGGTTTACTAGAAAGTCGGGAACGGGATGGCCCATGTGATGTTTGGGGGAAATTTGGAACTGATGGAGTGGAAAGAAAGATTTATTTATTTATTAGATTTGTATTTGTATAAAGAAATAGAGAAGAGAGATAAAGGATTGTGATAAGCCATAGAGATCGGGGTGAAATCCAGCAGGTTCTGACAAGCCCTGGAGAATCGGTAGTGGAAATTTTGAATAGTTCATAGAACCGGCAAATACCACATCTGGCTGGCCCCAGAGTGGGATGGAAAGGGAGATTTTATTTTATTTTATTTTATTATTTTATTTTATTTATTATTTTATTTTATTTTGTTTTATTTATTTATTTATTTATTTAGTCCAATACATAATACACATTGAAGATAATAGATATGTAGTAATATAACTAAAGAAACGAATAGAAGAAAAGATATAAAAGTATAGGTGAACAAATTTGAAAGGAAGAAAAGATAAATGAGATAAGGAGAGACAATTGGACAGGGGACGCAAGGCACACTGGTGCACTTATGCATGCCCCTTAGTGACCTCTAACGAACCTGGATAGCTCTATCGTGGATAGTCTAAGGGGAAAATGTTGGGGGTTAGGGGTAATTTTGCAATATCCTTCCCCCAGGATGGGGAGGAAATGGGGATTTTGTAGTATCCTTTCCCTGCCATGCCCACCAAGCTACACCACACCTACCAAGCCATGCCCATAGTAAAAGAAAAATGGATTTCACCACTGACCAAGATGGATTGGGCTTCTCTCATGAAAGGAAGATAGGAAATTTGAGGTCAATCCCTGCCTTTGGTCTCATTACCTTGTCTTGTGAAACAGACAGCCAGGCCACAGAAAGCCTTGGATTCTGCTGATGCTTTTGAATGCCAACTCGGCCTGTAATAAACCTATCCTCAGTCACAATTAAACTGGCAAATGAAAGGATAGGCCTGGCTGAATGCTGCTCCTGAGGAAAAAGTGCCAAGATGCTTTAGGAAGATAAAAGCTGTATTGAATGGGAAATTTGTATTATTTTATGCATTTGTAGGATATTCTTTAGATTTCAACTTTATTTCCAGAAGGACAAGTTGTCAACTGTTCTGCTTTGGTTGAAGCGCCACAAAATTCTAAATAAATAAACAAACTATTCGTACTGACTAACACTTCCATTCAAAACTTCTCTCAGTTCATCACATTTGAAAAAAAAAAGCTTAATTTGTTTATCCAGTCAAGAAGATCAAACAAGTACAAATGTGCCTGCAATAAACCCATGTGACTAACAAATATTGAATTTATTATAGGAACTGTGGGGGAAGAAAAAAGACACTGTATACGGGCTTTTTTTCTTTAATGGAGGTTAAAAACATGGAATCAGAGAAATCAAAATAGCTATAGCTTGCATATTACTGCTCATACATACATAGCTTTGGCTATTAATACCTGAACTTGCTTCCTGCGTTTAGGCTATTGGAAAAATAATGTAACCTTGTTGCTATGGAAACAGAAAGCTAAGCAGCACATCTGATAGGGAGTCTCTGTGTATTGGCGTGTGTTGTTGACTCCTATGGTTTTTCAGACTGTGACTATTAAGACTTACTACAAAGTACACGGATTGCACAAGGTTCGTTAACAACCTACATGCTAACAGGCTCAATGGAGTATTCAATCACAAATAGGATATAATTCTAGGATGGGGGAGGTGCAGGAGACAGTTGACCCAAAGTGTATCCTTGACTACTGAATTTTTAGTGAGAAACATATTATCAGCTCCAATTCTGGGTCAGATGTAATTTCTTCCTTCCTCGTGCAGTCATGCTTCAGGCCAGCTGTTCGTTAAAATCATTTTTAAAAATGACATTCTGTAAGGCCTTTGAGGTAATACAGAAAAGAAGCTAGCTATATCTTCGTTGCACGTGAAGACAATCTAGAAAGACTGAAAATATTTCTCTCATTTTTTTTCTTTTATTCTCCTAGGTAAATTAGGAGAGTCCCTTCTGAAATATTTCCCATGCCTGCCTTCCTTCCTTACATACTGGTTGTCCAGTCTATGGCTCTCCCTCCTATCTCTCAAAGTCATTTCCACATATCATTTGTAGACAGTGAAGGCCTACAAATTTTTTTACTACCACACTGTGGGTGTGGCTTATTTTGTGGGTGTGGCTTGCTGGCCATGTGACCAGGTGAGAGTGGCTTGACGATCATGTGACTGGGGTGGCTTAAAGGTGGCCAACTTGACGTCACTCACGTCAAGGATTTGGGTTATGGTTAGGGTGCCTGGCCTCTCCTTGCCTCCAAGAGATACAATTTCCCTATCTATTTCTCTATCTATTCCCTATCTCCCTATCTATTCCCTATCTATGACAATCATTAAGTGTTGTACCACATGATTCTTGACAAATGTATCTTTTTCTTTTATGTATGTTGAGAGCGTAGGCACCAAGACAAATTCCTTGTGTGTCCAATCACACTTGGCCAATAAAAATTCTATTCTATTCTATTCTATTTACTATTACTGAACATCCAAAATATACTGTTTAATTCTATATATGTGTGTCATATGTGCACATACATATTACACACAGGCATACAAAAATATACATTATCTACTATATAAACTGTGTATGTACACACACATACACATACACATGCACACACAGCTCTTCTGAAATTATACACATTCAACCTCATTTACTGCCATAGGAAAAACATACCCAGAACTGAAATTATACACATTCAACCTCATTTACTGCCATAGGAAAAACATACCCAGAACTGAAAGGGAAAAAAAGGAAAAAAAATCAAAATTTTTCTATCGGTTCTGCATACCTGACCAAATTTTTCTACCGGTACTGCGTACCTGACCATACCCATAGGAGCCCATCACTGTTTGCAGATGACCAGAGACTAAGGGAAGGATCAAATGTTTCCTCAGTCATGAGTCACTTCATGCCTACAAGAGCCCTAAGTCCAGCTCACCTTAAATTCTATTGACTCTTATCGGCTACCAATTTGCTCAGACATTAATAGTTCAGATTTTTGTAGAAAGCTTAAGCTTGCAATAAATTTTTCTATCCTTTTGAACTGCCTGGATTTTCTGATTTCCCTGATGGTGCTTGACATCATTATATACGTGGTACATAATATCAAACTTCTTTTGGGTGAAGATCCCCTGTGGCTTCAGAGCTTAAATCTGACAGGTGATGGCAGTCGATTTTTTAAAAAAAAGATAAAAACCCATCCACAATTCTTGATTTTTCTCCTGGGTAGAGTCACATAGGCATTTTCAGTTGATATCAAAATCGAGTTTGGATGGTAATAAAGGGCTCCGACTAGTCTCTTCTATTTTATGAATCAGATTCCCATTTCCATATGTGTGCTATCTAAACGTGCACTCAGTTGTTAGCTCTGTTCAACAATATGTTTAACCGGCAAAGATTTTCTTTGAAACCCTTCACAGAAAGCAATTTTTCCTCACACACTACATTATATAACTGCTTGCCAGAACAATGATTTAAAGCTCTTGTCTCCACACGTATCTCCAAAATACTTTCACTAGCTTACATAATAAAAACCAAATGGCGTCTCTTGCATAAGGGATTGTATGTCATGGACTTAATAAAATGGTTCTGTGGCATTTATTTATCAGCATCAATAGAACTTGGAAGCCTCTTTTTAGTCTCAGATCCTCCGTCCCAGTAATAAGAACATCGGATTTTCTAGCAAGACATCATCCAGTATCTCAATATTCAATAGGATCCCAGCAATATCTCTGATGACCTATATATATATTCTGCCTAGAATGGTGAGAACTGACTTATATCCCTTGAGAAATTTCTTGAATCTAATAAGCACCATCTGTCAGATAAAAAGACTATAAGGCTCTTCATATCAATCCTTCGGAGAACAGTTCAAGATTCAAAGGATTAGTTCTTGGGTTTTCTACATGGAAGCTACAGCATCAATGTTTGGTCATTAGATAGGTGATTGATCGGATTCCCTGCCCTAATCCTGTCAGCTTCTGTGGTTTATTGACTTGTTTCAGTGTGTATCGGCTACATTCCAGCTGCAACTGTTAAGTGGAGCTATGAACTGAAGGGAGGGAGGGAAGGAGGAAGAGAGGGAGGGAGGGAGAAACCTTTCTTGCACTTTATTTCTAACTGGTTCTCCGAACTGCATAAGCAATAAACTGTTTGGGTTTGGGTTTGGGTTTGGGTTAGGTTAGCCCAGGGCAGGGGTAGGCAAAGTTGGCTCTTCTATGACTTATGGACTTCAACTCCCAGAATTCCTGAGCCAATCATGCTTGCTCAGGAATTCTGGGATTTGAAGTCCACGTGTCATAGAAGAGCCAACTTTGCCTACCCCTGGTTTGGAAGAACCAATGAGAACTGGCTGAATCCCACCTTTGTATGTTTATGTCATGTCATGTTTATTATGGACTTCTCACTCAAACCAAAAGCTGATGAGTTCTCACTGACCTTAGAATCTAGAAACATAATCATATCTTCAGGCTATTCAGTCCTACTTTACAGCTGTGCAATACAATGTGCCATTTTTGCACATTATTTATATTTTGGCCATCACATACGTTCCATCCATTGAAGAAGTACTATATTGTTCTTGTTTCTAGAACACTTTAGAATTCAAGTGACGATTGCTCACTACCCCTCGTGTATAGAAGGGACCAAACAGAAACACATTAACTTTGCAATCTTCTTTAAAGAATTATAACTTTATATAGTAGTTACAATATGCAGGTAAGAATGCTTTTAAATTGTGCCCTTATGAAATATAAATCTTGGTTTACACCCAGCCTTTCCCACAAATCCTAACTACTTTAATCTGCATAGTAAGCAAACAATGGACCAAATTCTTAGAAAATAAAATGTTTACAAAAGATTACACCTGGTTCAATTCAAACACAATTTTGCTGATTTAAAATCACAACCGTTGCATTCCCATGGTCAGACATTTGGCAACTGGTTCATATTTATGACCTGGGGTCATGTGACCAGGGGGTCCTGGGGTCATGTGATCAGCTTTTGCAACCTTCTGTTAGTGGGGAAGCCAGATTCACTTAACAACCACGTTACTAATGTAACAAATGCAATCCTTCACTTAACTAGTGTGGCAAGAAAATTTGTAAAACGAGCCAAACTCACTTAACAAATGTTTCACTTAGCAACAGAAATTTTGGGCTCAATTATAGTCAGAACTCGAAGACTACCTGTGGCTGACCTCAAGAAGATGATTGCCTTCGCAAACATTCTGATAATTTCCCTGCCCCGCCAAATCGGTTATCATAAACTACTATGAGTCAAGCAGCCTATCTTGAATATGTGAGTCATTGTTTGGGCTTTGCAGTTTGGTCCAAACTTTTCTTGGAAAGTTTTTTCAGAAGTGATTTGCCCTTGTCTGCTCCCTAGGACTGAGAGAGAGTGACTGGCCCAGGGTCATCCAGCTGGCTTTGCCCTAAGGCATGGCTAGAACTCTCATTCGCCTGGTTTCTAGCCTTCACTACTACACTCAACTCAATTTATGTAGAAAGATGTAATTACTTCCTTTTCTCCCACTTTCTGGATTTGATTAATACACAGCTGAATCTTTTAAATGTGGCTTCTGCTTCTTCCAGGCTTGCCTTTCCATTATGAACTATGAAATACGAAAATAAAAATGTCTTTATTTACTGGTGTTATAAAAACAATTAGTAAGCTAATTGTCAATAAATCCTTGCCAAATTACAAGAATTTCCCACTTTTTAAAAGACATCTTTATTTTAAAACTCCCACTTACTTTGAAAAATGCAAAGTGAAGATAGATAAAAAATAGGGTTGTTGGGTTTTTTTAACTTTTCTGGCAAAACCTCTGGACAGAGCTTTTCCAAGCATTTATTCAGTAACATCAAAATGTTGAACGTCAAACGTGCCAAATCTGATCTGAGTACGGGATCCATCACTACGTCACTGTGGTTCTTGGATTAGTTTTGGTTGCTGAATCTGCTCTTGGCAACACAGAAACTGTTGCCAGGAGCCATGAAAATACCTTTTAAAAGCGTATAAACGTTGCCAGAGTGATTCAAGAATTAAAACTAGATGCAAATAACAGATCACTCCTGGTCAAAGTACATTAGGTATCTATCAATGTACATGTGCATTATGTATCTTCTATGTAAAGCTGAAACACGTAACCAGTTTATAATTTGAAGAATGGAAAATAGCCTTTGATTGCTTTGCTCAATGAGAATCAACATTACATTAGGCATTAAGCCAAGTTGGCTGCAAATTATAGGAAATGTAATATGACATCTAGAAGTTCAAAAGTCAGGAAAGACTATCTTGTAATGGCGACAGACTGCTGTTAATTTGTATAAGAGTGTATTATGGATAGGTTACAATTTCTTTCATTTTAGTAAAATCCTGTTTGCCCTAACCTCTGTTCTTAGAAGAAAAAAAATGTTAAATTGATTTTAAAAACATAAATAAAGAAGCAAAATATGCTCAGCGCAGATCAGGCAGAACATTTTAATTAAAGCAGCAAATCTCAGTAAAGAAAATAGCTGGAAAGGAATGAAGCCCACAATTCTTTCGTGCAATTTATTCTATAAACAGACCTCCAAGTCCCTTGTCTGGAAAGATGCAAATGACACACCTAAAAACATTCTTTGTTAACAATGGGTGCCCATGTCAGCTACTTGTGAGGTTTGCAGAATAAAAGTAAGGAATTCAGTAAAGGACTAAAATAAGGGGTAAGAAACCATGTGGAAAGAAAAATTTGAAATGAAGAGTTTTTGAAATATTACAGAATGCAAATGAAATCAGCCCATGGAGGTAGCTTAATTGAGCAAATTGCTAATTTACAGAACCCTAGAATGACAAGATGATTTAGAACTAACCAACTGGCAGGATTACTTAGACCCAGATTAGGAGGAACCGAGAGATGGTTACTAGCTTCCTGGGTCAGCTGCATCTGATGTCATTACCTGAAGTTCCAGGATTAGGCACAACCGAGTTAAAATCCTCCTCTGCAAAATCCTCGCTAAAACAGCATTTTAGAATCCCAGTCTCTGCCATAATTCTGTTCATCTTTCCAACTGGCTTCAAAGATAGAAGAGAATAAGAGAAAGCTTTTTGTCATAGTGTACAGAACATGAAATTTTGACAAGGAAAGATTCAGCTAAGGAGGAATGCCATCTAAAGAATGCTAGAGGAACCAGAGGCCTTGATCACAAATAACGGTACTTTGTGCATATGTATTTGTAGCCTGAATGTGGGGTATGTGATTTTGTGTGTGTGTGTGTGTTTGTTTGTGTAGCGTGGTAGATAGATCCTAATCCTCAATGAAAAGACCTTTATTCTGCACTGCAGGCATTCCCAATTCCTGGTCCGCGGACTAGTACTGGTCCATGGCCCCATTAGGAACTGGGCCGGTAAGTGAGCAAAGCTTCATCTGTGCATGGATCTAGGTCAGTGATGGCAAACCTATGGCATGGGTGCCACAGGTGGCACGGTGAGCCATATCTGTTGGCACATGAGCCGTTGCCCTAGCTCAGCTCCAACCTGCATGTGTGTGCTGGCCAGCTGATTTTTGGCTCACACAGAGGCTCTGGGAGGGTGTTTTTGGCTTCCATCCAGAGTGTCTCCGGGGGAATGGGGGAGGGCATTTTTACTCTTCTCCAGCTCCAGGGTTGTCTTTGAAGCTTGAGAGGATGAAACACAAGCCTATTGGGCCCACCAGAAGTTGGAAAACAGGCTGTTTCCCGCCTCCAGAGGGTCTCTGGGAGGTGAGGGAAGCTGTTTTCAGCCTCCTCAGGCATTGAATTATGGGTGTGGGCACCTGTGCATGCACAATAGAGTGCACCCATGCTCTTTCGGCATCCAAGGGAAAAAAAGTTTGCCATCACTGATCTAGGTAATGCATGAAATCACTACTCACTGATTTGTGGAAAAAAAATTTTCCAACGAACTGATCCCTGGTGCCAAAAGGTTGGGAACTGCAGCTGTACTGGCTGATTGTTATCATCATTCTCCACCACCACTACCACCCCACCATCACCAATAACCATACTTTCTTATAGGTATAGAAATGATACAAAAAGAATGATTTCAGAAGAGACACCAACAGTTTAAAAAGATATCGGAATATGTTATCAGTCTGTTAAATATCAGATGAAGTAGAATAAGAATCAATAAAGAGGGAGAAAGAGGAAGTAGAAAGGTGAAAGGAGAAGAGAAGAAATGGATGGAAGTAGGAAGGGGGAGAGAAGGAGGAGAAGGTAGAAGGAGGAGATGGAGACAGAGGGAGGGGAGTGTTAAGAAATGAAGAAAAACAGATTGATGAACTGCAGTATAAAATAGATGCAAAATAGGATATTGATTTATGACTGATTGGATAAAAATGTATCATTGTGTATGTTTCTGATTCAAAAAAATAAAGGGAACACTCAAATAACACATCCTAGATCTGAATATGAATGAAATATTCTCATTGAATACTTTGTTCTGTACAGATTTGAATGTGCACAACAGCATGTGAAATTGATTGTCAGTCAGTGTTGCTTCCTAAGTGGACAGTTTGATTTCACAGAAGTTTGATTTACTTGGAGTTATATTGTGTTGTTTAAATGTTCCCTTTATTTTTGGGAGCAGTGTATTTAATATTACATATTATAAATGCATATACCTTATACAGTATATTTTCACAGGAGAAACTTTCCTAATAGTGCATTTCAATGACTAAAGATTTGGAAATTTCTGAATCAGTTCTGTTAGTTTGCAAGAGTAGGAAATGATTGCTTCTGTGCGCTACAGAGGCTTTTCTCGAAGCTGGAACTCTCTTCACCTCCTACATGTCAAAACTAGGAGTTATTTTTAATACAATTGTCTCAAAATAAAACAGCCAAAAATGTCACAGGAAGGAAGAGTTTTCAACCCATTTCTTCTGCTTCCAACATTATCAAATTAGATATTAGTTTAATTGGAATCAGCAACCGATTAAGCAAGCCAAATAAAACAGCCCTTCCCATTCAAGGAAAGAGATAACTGTTGTGTGCAGAGGACAGTTAGGCCTTGTACCCGCCCCACATTCCTTGGGCGGGAAAACACTGCAAGGTGATTGGTTGGCTCAGCCTGGCAGCCCGGGATATATATAGCTGCCAGGCACGGCCATGTTTTGTCTTGTTCTGTTCTGTGAACCGTTACCTCCTGTTCAATAAAGAATCGTTACTTACTCCAGATTGCAGTCCTTCATTCCAGCAAGGATCTAACAATAACCCTCTGCATTCTACCCAGGTTATCTTGCATTATTTAGTTGTCCAACAATCTGTGCAGTTTTAAAGTCCTTTTAATACTTTGCAGTGCAACTCCGCCTGGCACTTCGTTATATGGGACAGGATTTGTTACACAACACAGTTAAATAGCATAATAGAAAAGAATTGTATACATTCCCCCCTTCCCCCAAAAAACCCACATTATTATTTTTTTTCTTTTAATCTTTCTTTCAAAGAGTTGAAGTCGCGCATAGTGGAAACGTGTGAATTTAGAAGGAAAACATTCCATCTTCCCTCTGGATTCTACATTACAGAAACAAGTCAGAATTTACAGCAAAGAATTAATAGGTACAAATTTGACATGACGACACAAAGCAAGGCCCGAGCAAAATCAGATCATTTGAGTCTCTCAGGATATCATTGGCTTGCATTGGCTGCTGATCAGTTTCCGGTCACAATTCAAAGTGTTGGTCATGGCCTTTAAAGCCCTACATGGCAATGGACCAGATTACCTCCAGAACCACCTGCTACCGCACGAATCCCAGCGACCGATAAGGTCCCACAGAGTTGGCCTTCTCGGGGTCCCGTCGACTAAACAATGTCATTTGGCGGGCCCCAGGGGAAGAGCCTTCTCTGTGGCAGCCCCGGCCCTCTGGAACCAACTCCCCCCCGGGAGATTAGAACTGCCCCCACCCTCCCTGTCTTTCGTAAACTACTCAAGACTCATTTATACCGCCAGGCATGGGGGAGTTGAGATAGCTCTTCCCCCTAGGCCATTACAAGTTATGCATGGTATGTTTGTGCGTATGTTTGGTTTTATAATAGGGGTTTTTAGTTGTTTTTTATTATTGGATTGTACATGTTGTGTTTATTATTGTTGTTAGCCGCCCCGAGTCTACGGAGAGGGGCGGCATACAAATCCAATAAATAATAATAACTGATATAATAATAATAATAATAATTATTATTATTATTATTATTATAATATCAGTTAAATAGTTCAATGTTGCCTTTTTAGAATAAAGAAATAGCAACAGTATCACACTGTAGCAGATTGCTAAACTCACCTGTATAAAAAGATGTCGGTGTGCCTCAGAAAAGCTCAGCAAAACAATGTGATTTTAATATATTACAATTGCTAATCGATGAAGAGAAAGTCATCATGGTATAGTGGTGAAGTCCAGACTAGAAACCAGGAGGCCATGAGTTCTATTCCTGCATTAGGCCCAAAGCCAGCTTGGTGACCCTGAATCAGTCACTCTCTCCCAAATGTATCAAGGAGACAAAGACAAATCATTTCTGAAAACTTCAGACACTAAGTCAGATATTTGACATAGAATAGAATAGAATTCTTTATTGTCCAAGTGTGATTGGACACACAAGGAATTTGTCTTGGTGCATATGCTCTCAGTGTACATAAAAGGAAATATAGATTTGTCAAGAACCATGTGGTACATTGGAAACATGGAGGCACATATATAGGTAGTCCTCAACTTACAACCACAACTGAGTCCAAAATTTATGTTGCTATTTGTTAAGTGGATTTTGCCCCTTTTACCACTTTTCTTGCCACAGTTTTAAGTGAATCGCTGCAGTTGTTAAATTAGTAACATGGTTGTTAAGTGAATCTGGCTTCCCCAATGACTCTGCTTGTCAGAAGAGTGGAAAAGGTGATCATGTGACCCAGTGGACACTGCAACCATCAAAAATATGAGTCAGCTGTCAAGCATCCCAATGTAAATCGCATGGCCATGGGAATGCTGCAATGGTCATAGTGTGAAAAATGGTCTTAAGTCACTTTTTTCAGTGCTGTTGTATTTTCGAGCGGTCACTAAGTGAACTATTGTATGTGAAGGACTATCTACTATCTGTACCTCCCTCTCAAATCTAGGGATTCATCAGCCAGCATCTGATGAATTGAGTTACAGCGTGTGAACACTTACATCTTACATCTGTTTAATAAATATTAACTTCAAAAGAAAACGTAACACCCCTTTTTATTTTTGGCTACAAAAATAACATGACTCTCCTTCTGAAAAGGTTCTATAAATTTCACATGGTTGTTGCTTTTACTCCTTCGTTGCTTTGATAATATTTGCCTTTACGCGTTCACCTCTCAGAGCACCAAAAAAGCCTTGAGTATTGCTCTGCTTGGCATTGCAGTCATTATGTTTTGTAAAACAGTAGAAAAAGTGCTGTCACAAAAGGTTAAGCTAAACAGCTTACATGTCCCTTTCAATCTAATCTATGCATGCATGTTCAGCTCAGCAAGGGAAACCTTTTCACTAATATGAAGTTTAAAAATTCCTTAACGGGTCCAATTTTTTTGCACATCTCCAATAAATATCAGACAAAGAATATGAATTTTTATCTGAAATAAAAGAGTATAATCAAATAAAAGTAAAATTAAGATTTTACAAAAAGTCAAAACCCTCATCTTTTTAAAGTCTTCTTCAACAATTCAATTGCATCTTGCCATTCGGAAGTCTTATAAATTACAATAAACAGATTTAACAATATATGATAATATAAAGACACCGCAAATATGAAAAGCATCCAAGAGAATGTTTTCCCTTCGAAAAGCAGCTTGATTGGTGAATAAAAGTTATCGACCTTATAGTTTCATCGACTAAAAATAAACTTCCTCATGAACTAACATATCCAAATTTAGAATTCAATCATAGATAATAACAGCTACATTTAAATTCTGCAGACCATGCACCTACAGCATGCTATTGCTGCTTTTTTCCCTCTAGCAGAACTCAACTTTTAAAAACGTTACGCGCATAATCTTGGTTGGAGTTTACATAAAACAGCCAATAATCCTCTGAAATCCAATTTTGCAGAGCAATACTATCGCCCAATTAATGACAGCACATCAGCAGAGAAAAATGCCAAACAGCCAACTCAGCAGAACAGTTGTGAGAGCAAATATATACCGCATTTTTGATGTATAAGACGCACCTTTTTCTTCTTTAAAATAAGCTGATAATTAGGGTGCATCTTATACTCTGAATGTAGCTTTTTTTCCCCAGCCCTAACTAGCTGCTAACGATCATCCCAGCTCTTACCTTGCAGGCTCATTCATTGTTTCTCTATGCAAATAATGTTTTCCAAGCCCTAAGTTTTGCAGGGTTTTTTTCATTGCTCTAACTTGCTCTGAGTAAGTTTCTTTCCAGCCCTAACCAGGTGCTAGCAATGTTCCCAGCTCTTACCATGCAAGCTCTTTCGTTGTTATTTTCTGCAAAGAAGACAAACCCTGTCTTTGTAGGGTTTTTTTTTCATTGCTTTACTTGCTCCAGATGTTTCTTTCCAGCCCTAACCAGGTGCTATTAATGTTCTCAGCTCTTACCGGCTTGCAAGCTTTTTCATTGTTACTCTCTGCAAAGAGGAATGTTTACCAAACCCTAAGTCTTTGCAGGGTTTTTTCCATTGCTCTACTGTTCAGACTGTTTCTTTCCAGGTGCTAATGTTGTTCCCAGCTCTTACTAGCTTGCAAGCTTGTTGCTTGTTACTCTCTCAGAATAAAAAAATTTAAGCCCTTAACCAGGGGATAAAATAATGTGTTGAAGCTGACCAGACTAAGGATGCTAGCCAGATGAATGCTTGATAAGCAGATACTTTTCCCTGTTTTCCTCCCTGTTTTCCTTAAGGTGCGTCTTATATTCCATTGTGTGTTATACTCCGAAAAATACGGTGTGTGTGTGTGTAGACAAAACTTACTGCTAGAAAAAAGGAGTCCCAAACAATATGCAAATCATTAGCATCTTCTCAGCTTTTCTTGAAACATGTCATCAATCAGAAGTGTTCCCTATCAATGATACCATCTGTACTCAAGAGCCATTTCATATCATGATTACGGCAATGTGTCTACAGCTCAGCCTCTTAGAAAATTACTTCACCGTGTCACAGTCTCAAAGATATGAAAAGTGATGATGATCCTTCTGGGCAGCACTCCATAAAAAAAGTCTTCCAACCTTTGTGGGCTACAATATATGTCAGGAATTTTGAGTGTATAGGTAGTTCTCTACTTATGGCCACAATTGAGCCAAAAATTTATATTATCAAGTGATAACTTTTTTTAAGTGAGTAAAATGCCCCCATTTTACCACCTTTTTGGTCATTGTTGTTAAGTGAGCCACTGAGATTTGTTGAGATAGTAACAAGCTTTTTAAGTGAATCTGGCTTTCCCATTGACTTTGCTTGTCGGAAGTTTGCATAAGGGGATCACATGACTCCAGGACATGGCAACTGTCATAAATATGAACCAGCTGTCAAACAACCAAATATAAATCATGGGGATGCTGCAATTGACATGAATGTGAAAAATAGCCATGTCATTTTTTTCAATGCCATTGTAACTTCGAAAGGTCGCTAAATAAACCGTTGTAAGTCGAGGACTACTTATGTTTTCACAAAATGGCTGCAAGGCCTATCTTAACTGGTAAGACCAAATGTTACAAGCATATATTTCCCAGAACATGAAGACACTGATATGTAGTTTTATTATAACAAAATGATGAAGTTATAAAAAACTAGCAACTGGCATTGATGAAATATGAGCTCAATTCATATTGCAGTTAATGACTAGGTTGTTGTTTTTTTAATTTCAATATTTTTTGGCGAGAGGGGCCGGAAACAGGAAATATATTTTCCTTGTTTGAGTGAGAGCCTCATCAAATATCTGGTTGCTTGCTTGTAGCCTTTTGAGAACTAACTTTCATGATAATGGTCAATTACAAAATATCCATTTCACCATAAAACACTAATACGGGCTCAGGCTCCATCTTTCTAAATGCAGTCTATCACCTCAGCTCTCCTTTACCTTATACCTCCTCCAACAGACAAACTTTAAATGAAAAACTTGACTGTTGCTACCCATCCTTTTATTTGATAAATTCAGTTAAGATGTACTAAAAGGAAATTTTAGCATATTGATTAAATTAAAGTAGCAACGTGTTTAGAATTTTATTCTAGCATTTCAGGATGGTAAAAATATTCTGCATCTGTAATTCTTCTTCAGGAGACATTTTTAAGATGTTAAGAACTCTACTGAAAGATTTGAAAATATATACAGTATATACATATTCTATGGGAAATTTGACCTTTATTTCTGCACTGAATTTTGCTAGGTAGAGAGTTACATTCTAAGCCCATCTAAGCAGAATAAATTAAATCTATTATTGGCAGCGTAACAAATGGTAAAACGCAAAAGCCAGATAATCTGGAATGATGTTCTATCTGTCACATTTTATCAGAACGTATTTCACTTTAGTACTTTATTAGGTTCTTGCAATTAAGTTTATCTCACCATAATTCCTAAACTAGCTAAAATCATATACTGTACTGTATACTGCCCAAATTATAGTTCTATTTTATTACCAATGTTTTCCTGAAAATAACAACAATAACAACAACTAGTAATGCTACTACAACAGAGTTGAGAGGGATCTTGGAGGTCTACTAGTCCAACCACCTGCTTAAGCAGGAAACCCTACACTACTTCAGACAAATGGTTATCCAACATCTTCTTAAACACTTCCAGTGTTGGAGCATTCACAACTTCTGGAGGCAAGATGTTCCACTTGATTAATTGTTCTGTCAGGAAATTTCTCCTTAGTTCTAAGTTACTTCTCTTCTTGTTTAGTTTCCACCTATTGCTTCAGGTGCTTTGGAGAATAGTTTGACTCCATCTTCTTTGTGGCAACCCCTGAGAAATTGGAACATTGCTATCAGGTCTCCCCTGGTCCTTCTTTTCATTAAACTAGACATACCCAGTTCCTGCAACCGTTTTTCATATGTTTTAGCCTCCAGTCCCCTAATCAATTTTGTTGCTCTTCTATGCACTGTCACAACATCCTTTTTGCATCGTGGCAAACAAAACTGAATGCAGCATTCCAAGTGTGGCCTTACCAAGGTGGTATTCATTTTCACCTGATCTTGATTCTATCCCTCTGTTAATGCAGCCTAGAACTGTGTTGGCTTTTTTGGTGGATGCTGCACACTGCTGGCTCATATTTAAATGGTTGCCCATTAGGACTCAAAGATCCCTCTCTGTTGAGCAGGGTACCACATATACTGTGCTTGTGCATTTTGTTTTTCTTGCCTAAATGTAGAACCTTACTTTTTTCACCATTGAATTTCATTTTGTTAGATAGCGCCCAATGATCTCTCAAGATCCTTGAGCCTATTTCAAGATTGAGATAGGCTTAAGCCTATATAAGATGCTGTCTTATATTTTTTGAACCCGGAAATAAGTGCTTGGCTTTACTGCCATGCACTCAAAGGCCCAATTGGGCTTATTATCAGGGGATGTCTTATTTGGGGGGGAAATGGATAATAAGTAGATCTTTGGAGAGGGGCGGCATACAAATCTAATATATTATTATTATTATTATTATTATTATTATTATTATTATTATTATTATTAAATATTATTTTTTGTAGTTGAGAATGAGTTGATATTTGACAGTTTTAGATTTTAGATTGTGGATTGTAATACATATTGCAATTTTGAACATCAAATTTAGATGGTTCCTGCTATAATTATTTTATTGGATGCAGAGAAGTTGTTTGATAAAATATATTATAATTATTGATGCTTTCAAAATGTTCTTTCCCTTGAGAATTTTAAAACTGAATTATAATTGTCTTTTCTTTTGCAAACTAGAAAGAAAGCTGATCTAATGACTTTTTAATGAATAAAGAGGGGGAGGGAGAGAAGGAAGGAGAGAGAAGTATAAAGCAGTATTATCCTCATATTCCTTTATTTATTACAACACTTTATCTTGCACAAAGTGACAAGATGCATGATTTAAGAGATGTATCGTGAAAGATGAGGAGTAGGAAGTACTGTATATACTTGCTAATAGCAAGGCAACTGTCAATTAAAACCGCCTTCTGGCATCTGGCTATCTGAAAGCTCTTAAGATCTTAGAATCCTCCAGATATACCGTAGCTGTTTGTTTGTTTTTTTAACAAAATAGCATGCCTATAATTGTTATTTATAAATTTTTGGACTACAATAAATTAGATGCTCAATAGCATAGGGAGAGATGGAAGATGAAATTGAAATATCTGGGGATCATTAACATGATAATTAAGAAATGATTTTTTTTTTACATAAAATGTGTCATTCAGCTATCGATTTAAAATTAATTCAACAAAAGCATTATCTTATCTTTATTGGAAATGTTTTTGTCTTTAAAAACTTATGGTGCATCTTCTTATGCATGAATGGATTCAGTTAATTGTTGAAAATTGGTACTAGTAAAATCATGCTGGTTTGTGTGAAATGGTCAAATGTTACATAATGGCTCCCTTTTGGATAGACTTTTATTTCACGTATTAGTTTTTTTAGAGAAAGCTCATCAGATTTTGGGTGCAGGAGAAATGATCGTGTACTTCTGATCAATTGTCAGGCTCAAAACCCAAGAATGACAGGTGGTGATTCTTCAAAGCTAAGTTCTTTATTGTTTCACACCTACGGATTTCCCCACATCTTGCTAGATGTAATAATAATAATAATAATAATAATAATAATAATAATAATAATAATAATAATAGAGTTGGAAGGGACCTTGGAGGTCTTCTAGTCCAACCCTCTGCTTAGGCAGGAAACCCTACACTATTTCAGACAGATGGTTGTCCAACATCTGCTTAAAAACTTCCAGTGTTGGAGCATTCATAAGTTCTGGAGGCAAGCTGTTCCACTGATCAACCGTTCTGACTTGCGTTCTGAATTATGGAGGGGCTGTCTTCGCCCTCTTTCTCTCATGCATAATATACATTGCCGCTTACTCCTCTGAACTGCATTCTCTCTCCTGGAAATCCACCTCCCAACTCAATACACCAACAGCCTGGGAAACCAACTAAACAATGTAAATTGCTATTATATGCTTTTATTACATGGATGGAAAAATGAGCCTTAAAAGGGCAGAGGAATACCCAATTTTTATCAGACTATAGAATAATTTACTTCTCCTTCCACATTTGAACAAATATTCTGTTCCCTGGAATCTCATTGAGGGAATTATGCAGAAGCTTTGACGGCATACACTTCATATATGCTTGATTTCCTATTTTTATTCTACAAAACCCACCAAGCGTTAATTATTAAATCATACAACATGATGTCGAAGTAGATTTACAATGGGTTCTATCTGGTGCATTTTTAGAAGGAGCGAAAACACTCTCGCTCCCTCTTTTTGCATTTGGGAAGAAAAAGAACAGAGAAAATTCAAATCAGCGTTGCAAGTAATGCAAAGGAACTTCTTTGTCCATCTGCAATTATTTCTGCAGAGGCCTTGCAGAAGGCACCCTTGACAGTTGAAAAAGCTCATGTTTACCGGGGATGTGTGAATGTTAAAGCCTCCTTTGATCTGATGACACATCAGCTGAAGTGACTATTGAAGCAAAATGCCAAACCGAAGGCCTGCTTCTCTTTAGGGTTCTGGATCTCTCCCTCCCTTTAAAACTAGTCAGAATTCCACTGAATCAAACCAAATCAAGCCAGCCTGCTTCAATGCTTCACGTGGATGGGAAGTAGGGTTATTTTCAAAATGAAGGCTCTTGAATTGCTGTGACAGTCTGAATTATTATTCTAAAGCAAGATTACATCTCAAGTAGAGCCAAGCTGTTTTGCACAAGTCTAATATTCACACATGAATATTCCAGGCTGGAATTCAACTGGATAAATTGGGGAGGGAGTCAAGACATGAACCAAAAGGCAGCTCCTTAGGCCCATCATTCTCTAGCTACTTTTCCTTCTTCTTCTCCTCCCTCCCATTAGTTCACACAACCCAGGAAGGACTGGCTCACTTTTACTCCTGAGATTGTTTAGAAATCTCACTGAAGGAGAGGCAAGCCCACTGCCCAACTGCTTCCATCAAATTCCCTGCTTTGCCCTCACAGGTCATGGTTAAAACAGAGCCCAGAGAAAGATCTTATTCTCCCACCATCTTGAGTAGGAATAAAATGGCCTGTTCCCATTCTTGATCCCTATTCTGCCTTTGCTCCCATTTGTTAAAATTTGGCAGTAGCTTGATTTTGGGTGCATCGTACATGTTATGCAAAGTCATTAGTTAAACCTTTCAGCTTTGTTACCTTCCTCTTTTTTTTTCATGCCATCAACTAGCAAGAAACACCAAATTAAAGCATGAGTTCAGAGTAAACACTCCTTTGAACATCACTTCAGAGAAGAACACTCTCTAGAGATTTGTCTCAAAACAAGGAAGCATCAGCTGATTGATACGGAGGGGGGGAAGGCATGCTCAGTAAACCAGTTTTTACCAGGAACTCTCCTATCCATCAGGTTATTTCAGATAGAGTTTAGCATGCAAAAGCATCTGGGAAACCCCTCATACCAATCTTCAAATGCCCAGGACAATGAGGAACCATACTGTAGATACCAAGCAACCAGTTATTGTGCTCTGTTCTTTCTGTGGAGACATCCATAATTATCCAGAAAATAACAAGATTTCTAGCATTTGTATACATGACAGCATTGGGTTATACCAGTGAAAACATTTCAGAACCATGTTCTCCTATATAAAACAATTTAAATCCCTAAAAGTTTCTTTAAACTTAGACACTACATCACATATCAAAGACATACACACACACACACAAACACACCGTGGTATTTTTTCCAAAGAATATCTATTTTATGCAAGAGATTAAGCATGCCCAGGGGAGAATTTACTTCTTTCATCTGACCTACATTAATATTCCCAACCTTTTCGGAAACATCTTTCAGTCTCAAAAGTGAATTGCCACGTGAGATTGGGGAACTGTTGCTTAATAGAAAAGCTCTATAGAGTATTAATCACTGAGGCAGGCAAGAATGCCCATATTCGACACAGAAATGCACCCACTCAGGTTTGCTACCCATGAAGGTGTTCTGAGACATTTGTGGAACACAAAGAGGTAACAAAGAAATCTCCCGGGCACAGGTCTAAATATAATATTCAGTGCATCACTGAAAAGAGCTAACAGGATGTGACCTAGTTCAGTTCAGGACATCTAACATGTTCTATCACTGCATGAAGAATCCAAGAAGGGAGTTGCTAAAAGTAACTGGAAGCTCTTGGGTGGCAGCAAGAAACCAAATTCCACAATGTTTGTAGTTTAAGGGGGAAATGCTACAATTATCCTATATAAGGGCCCAGACTAATTTCTAGTTCTTTCTCTGACTTGGGTAAAGACATGTATCTTATTTCTGTCTTCCGATAATTTCCATAGAAGCAAACTTTTTTTCTAGATACAACTCCTGTCAATAATTCTTATATATCCTTAGATCCAAATATATATATTTCTTCTTATCTCTGAAACTATATTTTAATCAGTGTTTCCAGTCTAAGATTTAATGGATGAAGACAGTGCTTCATGCCTTGAAAATAACTATCCACAGAAGACCAAGAGATCTTTCCCTCATCTTGGAAATATATATATACCGTGTGTGTCTATATATATATATAGACACACACGGTGTGTGTGTGTGTGTGTGTGTGTGTGTGTGTATATATATATATATATATATATATATATATATATATATATGTCACATATTTAAGCTGAATTTGAAAATTAAGGGAGACTAGGATATATATATATATATCCATCAACCAAAACCATAGTATAATACAGATTTATACTTAAAAATCATGTTAAACAGATTTGTGACTTTTATTTTCCAAATTAAGCCATTTATCAGCTGCACTTAGAGCTAAGTTTCCAATTATAAGAGGACATCATACCCTTTGACTTACTTATTCACTGTCTTAAGTTAGAATAGTGTTTCCCAACCATTTTTTGGCCATGCCCCACTTAAGCATCACTAAAATCGTGATGCCCCACCCCCACTCTGTGACATATAATTCTTACTATTCAAGAAGTGAACTCCTACACCCTTCGAGGAAGCCTAAAAGGCCATTAACTTGGTTTAAACAAGGTTCCAATTTCCCCCATTAAAAATCAAATTGCCCCCGTGGGGCATGGGCCCCATGTTGGAAACCACTGAGTTAGAACTTATTCACTTAGGTCCCGCAATTTGTTCAGAGATGCTCTTTCCCTTTAGCTTATCACAGATGCTAGAGTGAAATCAAGAATTTCCAAACAAATGTTATTCATAAACAAATGCCAAAATTACCAGGATTATATTTTGGTCTCTTTCTTCAATCTGATCCAATTTTCTCTCAACACACCAAACATGCCAGTGAAAAGATGTCGAGAACATTTATCTGGCCCACGTGGAAAGGTATATTAGAATTTTGAGTTCATAGAACTCAAGCAGGTAAATGACAATCAGTTTAGCTGTCAAATTCTTCACTATAAAAAAAATTAATCACTGCAAGGGAAAGGCGAATGTAGAAGTGAGAGAAAGTCAGCAGTCACCACTATTACTAGAAGACTGTGGGAATTTACTTATTGGATTTATTTATTTATTAGATTTAAAAGCTGCCCAACTCCTTCTGGACTCTGGTTGTGGTTTCCCTAACCATTAAAATTCTCTGCCACTCAGGGCCAGTTTACAGTACAACTCTTAAGAATTGCCAGTAATAAAGCCTTCTCATAAATATATTAAAACATGAAAATTGATATGGAAGTACAGTAGTCAGATTGCCCAGCTGAAAAAGATCACAGGTGAAGAGACACTTGCACTTGAGTTGTTCACCGGCATACACAACCCCCCAAAGTGATTCCTTTCAGATCACACCCACTGAAATGTCAGTCAAAGCGAATACTTCTTCACAAAGATGATGCCAGGATCAGAACACACACACACACACCCTGTGGAGGAAGCACAGCGGATCCAGTTTTTGTGCACCCCACACCCATTTAATAAGGAAAAGATTTAAGATTTATGAAGGAGATCATTTTCTCCACAAAATCCCTTCACTTCTTCTTTCAAGCAAAAATCACCCTTTGGAAAAGAAGGCTGCAGAAGGCAGGCAGGCAAGTACAACCACCTGCTTTCCCACACCAATCCTTTCGGGGGGGGGCACTTCCATGAAAGAAGGGCGTGTGTGCGCGCGCGTATGTGTGTTGTGGAATAAAACCACTAGCCGCGTGAGGAGGAGGAGGACGAGGGCCTCCGCCATCCACTTTCCTGGGTCGCCGCCGCCAGTTTGGTAGCTGCGCACCAGGTGCCCACGCCAGCCCTCCCTCCCCCACCCCCGTTCCTCTCCCTGGCCGGCGCGGTCCTTACCTGCCGGAGGATGAAGCTGGTGGAAGTTGTGCTGCCATCGGATCGCTTCAATCGGCTCCTCCGGGTGGCCGTGCCTCGGCTTCCCTGGTGGAGGCGGGCGGGAGCGAGCAACAGCGGCGGCGGAGCGATGAGAGAAAAAGCGACGGGGAGCGTTTCAATAAAAAGGCAAGGCAGAATGTCAGCGAGCAAGTTGTGGGCGAAAAGTCGCGCCCACGAAATTCGCGACGCTCACCCACCACCCCGGATTAACGCTTAGCCCGCCCAGCCACCACCACCACCCCCTTTATTTTTTAACGACAACATCCCCCCCTTTCCCCCCCCCCCTCTTTGAGCCCAGGAAATCGATCCGATCTCAGGCCGGGAGGGTGGAGAGAAGGATCGATCGGCGCCTAGAAAGCGACGGGGCCGGATCCCAATCCCGGGGACGGCGAGGGATGCTCGGCTCGCTGCTCCCCTCGGATCCGCCCTCCCCTTGCCTGCCTGCGCGCCCGGTGATCCGGCGACACCCCCCCCCCCCACCCCCCGTGAATAGCAGGGGGAGCTCACCTGGAAGATGGGGTCGGCCAGCCCGTTCTTGCCGTACGCGGAGGGATGCTTAGACATGCTTGGGGGCTCCCCCCGAGCGCCTCGGGAAACCGGCCGCCGTTCGCTTGCTTGCTTCTGCCCGAGCGGCTTCCTGCGCGCGGGGCTGTGGAGGCGGCTCGGGGCGCTGCTGGTTTGGCGAAGCGGCGGAATCCTTAAAGCGGCCGCGTCACGCTGTCCCCCCGCCAAGCGCTCGAGGGGCGGTGAAGCCGAGCAGCGTTCGGCGGGGAGGGAGGGAACGGGGGGTGGAGATAAAAGGGGGAATTGGACCTGCTGGCGACCGCCTTTTGGCTTCTCTTGGCCCCGAGGCCTGGCTCGTCGCCAGCCCAGCCGAACTGAGGCGGCGGTGGGCGCGGGAGTTTTCCCTGAGACCCTCCCACCCCCGAGACGGCCTGGCAGCTGACAGGGGAGGTGGGATAGGAAGGCACCACACGCGTCGGTCGCCTTGGCCGTGGATGTGCGCGCCTTATTTTTGTACGACAGTTCTTCTTTCCCTTGTAGCGTTTTTACCTCAGGAAAGAGTTTCCCAAATAAGAAGCACCTTAAATAAAAAAGCCAGAGGAGTCTTCAAAGCCGGACCTTCAGCCAATTGAGGCCAGGATCCATTTTCATGCTCTGTAGTAGCTTGTTTTGAATCAACATTCAAGTCACCCTGGATGTTAAATGCAATGGAGTTAGGGTTTCCCACAAATTTGCTCCCCTGCCCAAATAGACAAACACACACATACAATTCCTTTAAGGCAGGCATTTGGAGCAGGAATTTTATTTCCACTTAGTAACACAAATAATGCCAAACAGGTGGAGAAATGCACTTTGCCATCTACAAGAGCCCTTCTCCTATTCAGAGGCTAACATTGGTTTAATTGTTGGATTTAGAAGTGTTAGTATTATCTGTATGTTTGAATTTTGGTTGTGAGCTGCATAGAGTTCCTAGGGAGGAGAAGGCTTTCTTCACAGGGTCTTCAAACATCTGAAATTCCCTGTGTTCCTCCTTGACAGGATGGATAAAATGAAACAAGTAGATGATCACTCAGCTCTTTCATCAGTGTATGTTCCTGGATGAATTGAGTATATCTATCTACCGGTACCTATCTGTCTGTCTGTTTGTCTGTCTATGGTATCTATATCAGTATTGAGGGCTTCAAATACTGTATTTTTATTACCGATTCTGTGGATGTGGCTTGGTGGGCGTGGCAGGGAAAAGATACTGTAAAATCTCCATTCCCACCCTACTCCAGGGGAAGGTTACTGCAAAATCCCCATTTCCTCCCAATCAGCTGGGACTCGGAAGGCAGAGAATAGATGGGGGCAGGGCTAGTCAGAGGTGGTATTTACTGGTTCTCTGAACTACGCAAAAATTCTGACACTGGTTCTCAACTGATCAGAATCTGCTGAAACCCACATCTATCTATCTATCCATCCATCCATCCATCTTTCTATTTATCTAGTTGGCAGTTTGAGACCCAAGTACCATATGTCGGCTGAGCTCCCATACTTGCCTTAACTCCTGCCAACCTGGCAGTTTGAACACATGCAAATGCAAATAGATAAATATATACCACTTTGGTGGGAAGGTAACAGCATTCTGTGCACCTTGGCATAGTCATGCTGGCCACATAATCAAGGAAGCATTTTCAGGCAACATGGTTCCCTCAGCTAAGAAACAGAGATGAGCACCACTCCCTAGAGTTAGTCATGACTGGGCAAGGGAAATATTTTTACATACATAAGTTCATATTTCACTCATACACATTTTAAAGAGACTGGTGGCAGTACTGTATAAAAACTTGTAAGTCGAGGACTATCTGTGTAAAAGAACCTCATGGTAATAGCTGCTTCAATTGCATGGTTGCAAGATGCCATTCTGACTTCTTGGACACATACCCACACATGGTAGATGGTCCTATTTTCTCAGCAGTCTTTGTTTAGAAAAATAAAACATTCACCTTCAGTGTCTATGTAATGGCATTCTCCCCCCCCCCAATTCTTTTTGGGTGGAAGTGAATATCCAATTAATTGCAAACCTGTACCAATGTTCAGGCTTCCTTTACTTTTTGCTAGATTTAAGTTCCCTGAGAGCTGCCCTTAGAGCAAATCACATAAAACAATGCACTACAGCAGAGGGGGGGAAATGGGATTGCATGGTATGATATTAGAGCCAGTCTGGTGTAGTGGTGAAGGCATCTGGCTAAACTAGGAGACTGTGAGTTGTAGTCCTGCCTTAGACCCAAGGCCAGCTAGGTGTTCCTGAGCCAGTTGTTTTAGCTCAGTTCTAGGAAGGAGGTAAGGGCAAACTTGCCAAGAAAAGTGGGAAGAAGTCAAGATTGACTCAAAGACACGCATATAAAAACTTGGTAGCATGAATACATTGGCAAATATGTTTATAAATGTTGAGAGCATTATTCTTAAGCATGATGATATTCAAATATATTTTCTTCTTTGACTCATACCTCATGTATGTAAAGCCATTCCCTTCGTTTTTTCCTGTAACTGGATTTTTAACAAGGGTGGTTACTGGTAGAAAACGAACAGGCAAAATGCAGCATGGGCACTATGCATTTTGTTAGCACTCTCCATTACATTGCACACAAACCTCTAGGTTAAAAGCTAAGGAACCTTCACCAGCCTTGGTGTGATATAATATGTATACAGTAATTGTTTCCAGTTTCTGAAAGGTCCCACCCCCATTTGGGTAAAGGCTTTGGACAAAATGTTGATGCTGTTTTGATCCCATGATAATAGTAAAGGGGAGACAAGATACACAACTAAAGCAACTATACAACATAATGTGTAAATGTGTGAATGGGGGCAGAAAAGGGCTTTTGGCAGGAAAATGGTCAAGTGGTTTGGCAGAAAAAAAAGATCTTGGTGTGTTTCCAAACCACTAATATAAATTGACCCTGTTGGCACAAATTTCATAGGAGCTGGGTGTTTTTTTCCACATCAAATGAATTATTGGATGGAAATGCTCAAATTTCAGGAGTCTGGTGCTTTAAGTGCTAGCACTGATGATGTTACCTAGTTTGATTAATAAAACATCTGCAAAAAACAAGCTCAGAGAGCACCAAAAAATCCTCATATCAATCTTGAGCTACCAATATTCTCCTTTACATTAATAAAGCTGTACTAAGTTGGAACTATTTCCCACAGACTGTTCATAAATAAAGGCAGGATTGGCTGAAATGTTTGCCATTTTTTCTTCATAAATCCCTGTCAAATCTTCCCCTGTGGACTTTCTTGATGGTCTTTAATCCACCGAAATCCTATTTAGCTCACAATCCTAGACAATGATTGATCTGAGGACTCCCCAAAACACCAGTGCTACTTACTAATTATAATTAGGCTGTTAGGCAGAAGATATTAATATGTTATAATTCACTCTGATTAAGTTTTTGATTGGTCAATAGAAAAACCTTATTAATAAATGAAGATTAGATGATTGCCAACTGAATCTAAGGGCGTTTTAAGAACTGTCCAAAAACATGCTATCCCAATCTTCCAATTCTAAAATTATCTCCGATTGCCTCTCAGACAGGGGCAAGGAATTTTAGAGAAGGATTCTTCTTTTCTCTGTGGCTGTGCTTAACATGCATTTTTCTGCTTTTAGCAAGCTATTCAGCTTATAAATTTTTTATTTATAACGTCAATTCAGCCCAAAATTTATGTCGCTAAGTGAAACATTTGTTAATTGAGTTTTGCTCCATTTTACAATCTTTCTTTCTACAATTGTTATGTGAATCATTACAGTTGTTAAGTTAGTAATGTTAAGTGAATGAGGCTTCTCCATTGACTTTGTCTTTTCAGAATGGGACAAAAGCTGATTGCATGACTGGGAAACTGCAGCTGTCATCAATATGAACCAGTTGCCAAGCATCCAAATTTGGATCAGGGGGATCCTGCAATAGTTGTTTTTAGTATCATTGTAACTTTGAACTAAATCAAAAACTACTTGTATAAAATAACCTTAACTTTAGTGAGGTAAAATTTACTAATTCTAAAAGTAATTTTTCTGCTCATTTAATTACAGACTCATTAGTTTTCTAAAAGCTGCCATTTTTAAATTCACCAAGAATTACATCTTATTCAAGTTCCTATTATAGGTCAATGTATGTTTATACTAAAAGTAATGAATTGAAAAGCAGAACATTAAAATGTTTTGTTAGTCAGCATTTTTATTTCCATTGCCCACAGCTGTGGAGAACAAGGCATGAAATGTTTCACTAACTTAGATTTAAGTCGTAGTTCAAGGAAGAAGGCCCAGCAATCCTTAGACCGTGTCTAGGCTAAAGGAAAAATCCTATCAACACAAACATACCTTGCAGTAGAGCTGCTGCTGATAAATGGGCAGCTGGTGAATAAAATTCATCACAAAAGGGGCAACTTGAATATTATTCCAGCAATAGGTTGCATAGCAACAGTAGAACACAAAAAGCTGTTAGGAGACACCACAAATGTGGTAAGAAGGTCAGATTGGAGTTTGAGGGGGGTTTTCTTTAGATGCTATAACACAGAGGTTAACATACATCTAAACTCCTTTTAAATGTATATAAATAGTATGGAATAGATTGTATTGTATTTGTATTTATTAGATTTGTATGCCGCCCCTCTCCATAGACTCGGGGCGGCTCACAACAGTGATAAAAACGGTACATAGTGACAAATCTAATAATTAAAATCTAAAATAGCAATTATACATATAAAAAAACCTAAAAAAACCCCAGTAAATAAAAACATACATAATCATGTTGTGCACAGAAACTACATAGGCAAGGGGAAGATGTCTCAGTTCCCCCAAGCTTGACGACAAATATGGGTTTTGAGTTTATGAAAGGCAAGGAGGGTGTGGGCAGTCCTAATCTCCAGGGGGAGCTGATTCCAGAGGGTCAGGGCCGCCACAGAGAAGGCTCTCCCCCTGGGTCCCGCCAGACGGCATTGTTTAGTCGACGGGACCCGGAGAAGACCAACTCTGTGGGACCTAACCGGTCGCTGGGATTCGTGTGGCAGAAGGCGGTCTCGTAGATAATCTGGTCCAGTGCCATGAAGGGCTTTATAGGTTGTAACCAACACTATATATATGTTTATCCTTCTGCAGCATCACATTTAAATCCTCCCTCAGGCATGAGACAACAGAATGTCTTCTGCTTACTTACTGTCTGAGATATTTTAATGGAAGTAAACTGCCTTGAATCAGCTCATTTTTCCAAGTTGCCATCTCTATACAAATTGTGTGGATGCATAAGCTTCCATAGCCACAGCAGCACTATTGGTGCCTAAAAAGAAAACTTGGAGGTTCCCCAAGTACACAAAAAATCTTTGAAGGTGGTGGAACTTAAAGACCAAAGAAGGCAGAACAGAATAAAAATAGTCCAACGAAGGCTGATTATATTCAGCGGGCATGGAATACTGACATTTCGATGGTGGAAAGCGATAAAATAGGAAGCAGATGGAAATCAAGTATCTGGAACGACAGCTAACCGCAGCACAACATTCTGTTGAAGGCTGCATTTGATATAAAGGCGAATTCTTCATCTTTGCAAGAACTGCTTTTATAATGTTAGTTGCAGAACAGATTTTACCAATGCCCAGAATTACTGTATAGTAATGCAATCTGCACAGGGGCTGCCTTGAAAATGCAGTAATTTAAAAAGTATTGTTTTAGCCTATGGTAGCTAAATGCATATAGGAATAAAACATCCAAATCTTATACCAATTCTGTCTTGGTTCTCCGGACTATCTGTTGGTTTCGGAATCTGATTTAAATTGTTTTTGATATTCGGTGTCTGCCGTATTTGTGTCAGATTAACTGAAAGTCCAACAGCACCTATTGTTTTGAGTATGAAGATTTTCTGACATTGCTTACTGCTCCACTAGTAAAAAGATATCAGCTGGATACCAGAATAGTGTTTTTTCTGCATTGAATCAATTAATCTGAGACTCCATTTCTAAGGAGATACATCCACAGTTTTATCAGTTAGTTTTTCCAAGCTATTTAACATGTGAAATAGTTTTTAGCTGCTGATAGTTCTAAATAAGAGTTCTAAAATGATCTTTTATATTTATTTTTTTTGTTTTGTGTTTACAATGTCCCTATGTTTATTTTCCATACTTTATAAATAAATAGCTTGTGGGATAAATGTCTTCTCATAGGATGAATTAGAAGTAAATTTTAATAATAAACATGAATTGTAATATTGCAGCTATCATAGCAATGAGAAAACAAAATGCTATTTTGGATCTATCCTTCAAAAATTTACATATGATAGGATTTGTAAGTACATTGTATCTGGAAGCACAAATCTGAGGAAAATTGACCAATGTACAGTATATTGAAGAAAATGTACAAATGAAATACTTTTCATCCAAAATATTATATGTAAACAGAAGGAAGGTGCTTATTTCTTTACCCTTCTGAGAATTTAAATTCTACATTGACTAACTTTGGCTATAATGGGTTAAGCTAAATATTCGTAGGGTAACTTAATGTCAGGCACAAGTAGCCTGGAGTAGGAGTGGAGTTCCAAGCAATAAAAGTTTATTGCATGTTATCTATGCACAAGATTCTAGCTTACTAATGGTCAAGGCAAATTGGTGCTAGATAAGGCCAATTGCATTCATGGGGAGGGGGTACTGGATTTGGGTCTGTTGTGACTATCACTCTTACAAACTAGGGATGTGTTTAACCCTGCCCTTAGGCTCAGCCAGCTTATCCCCTACATTTAAATCTCAAAAGTAAGCTTACCCTATTTTTCGGAGTATAAGACATACCTTTTTACCTCCAAAAAGATGAAAACTTGGGTGCATCTTATACACCAAATGTAGCCCCACCCAGACACCCCCACCCCTCTGCTTCCCAGCAATTTACCTCTTTGCAGCAAACAGCCCGATTATCACAAGCAACTGATTATCAGCCTACCAACACACAGCTAATTCAGCACAGGCAGGCCAGGTGTTAGAACTGAAAATGCAACTAACTGCAAGGGGATAAGTTGCTGGCAATGTTGGACTGCTGAATTTGGATGTAAGGAGGTAAGCCAGTAATTATAAATATCTATAGAATGTTCAAATTATTAGACTTATTGTTTAAAGACTGCTTTATTACTGTTCTAGACAACTTAACAGAACGAGGAAGCTTTTTAAAACAAATGCTTGATCTGAAGAGGACCAGTACTTTTGTATCTTCTTTTAAATAGCAGAGAATACTCCCAGAAAACCACATCAATTTCAAGTATAATCTGAAATGTAACAGTGTTCTTTTTTAGTATTAAGATAAGGCAGCTGAGTTAAAACCCGACTTAGTCATGTTTGGAGTAGATCTCTTTAAATAATTGGGAGTTAGTGTGACTACATTTAAGAAAACTTTCTGACATCAATATACTGCCATAATGTGAATTTCTCCAATTCTTTGCTATTTCTATGGGTCAGGCGCACAAGCACAGAAATACAGTGTATAATGAGGCAAATTGCTGGAAGGCAGAGGCCTTTTTTCCTTGTTTTCCTCCCCTAAAACTAAGGTGCGTCTTATTCTCTGGTGCATCTTATACTTGATACAGTAATACTTGAGCTAGTTTCAGCAAATATCTGCATCCAATGTCATTTTGCAGTTTCCACAATATGGACATAATATGCAAAGAATCTCATTTCGGGCATCTGTGAAATCTGACAATTGCATCAAAGGACTAAAACCCCATTGTGATGGGGTGTCACACATTTTGTCCGTTCCAAATGTCACACATATGAAACCTCATGGTGAAGTTCAAAACTTCACGAAATGCTTATTTTCTAATGTCCACACCCCCTCTCCCATTACGGACACCACTAGCTGAGTCTTTATCGGCATAACAACTTCCCCAAAATAGAATTGGACAAATTTAGTGAGGTGAAAATTGCTGGCAAAAGAAAAATCAGTTCAAAACCAGGCTGGGTGAAATTAGTGGATTCTTTCAGAAAAGAATTTCCCTGGTGGGAGACAGAGGCAATTGGGTAGCAGTTCACAATATTGCCGAGTGCCGACTGTTCCATTCTAAATCCCCTTCTCTTCAGTTCAGTGTGTGTGCATACAGCCTCCCTATGCTTCCTAGTAGACACAAGAGGAGAGCAGAAATATGCAAACTGAAAGTGACACAACAAAAGCCTCCAAGGGCCATTGCTGACAAAGATGTAGGGAAAGCAATCTAGAAGCCACACAGCGTACTTTCCCTCTTTTGTTGTATTTCTTTTTCAAACCAGAGTACAGTATATTGAAAAGAAACTGTGTGAAGGGGCAGGGAAGTCTCTCCATCAGCAGGATAACTCTGAAAACCTTAAAACAGATGAGACTACGTTGGCTTTCAGGAGAGAAGCTGATAAAGAATGATCAAACAATAAAGTATGATCAAATTTGATCAATCACCACTGGGACTATAAAGAACATGAAAGTCAGAAAAATTCTCTAGGAACAGAAAGACAAATTAACAGTCTGAAATGCTGTGGGAATTTCTTTATTCTAAGCCATTCTCTCTCTCTTGACCATGGAATTCAGAGCACCTCAGTAACTGGAGAGAAGAACCACACAGAGTTACTCAGAATTCCTATGACCACTGCTGGTAAAGGGTTTGAAGCCATAATAGGCCTTATTTCTTGCTTCGTTCAGAACAGAATATATGAATCTTAGTTTGTCTCATCCAACATAGGTCTAATGCCAATAAAATTAACAGATATACAATGATAAAGCAATAGTAATGACAAGAGGTTAAAAGAGTAAAGGAATTCTATCATGAGAAACGTGCCATTTAAAAACAATACTGTATCTCTTCTCTGAATTATTTTGGTTATGAAAGCAGCCATATAAAAAGAAGAATTGCTAGTAATTTTTAATATTGTAATTTGTCGGAGGAATTTTCCTCCTTCTGGAAATAAAATACAGTGGTACCTCGAGATACGAGTTTAATTCGTTCCGGACCTGGGCTCTTAAGTCGAGCAGCTCTTATCTCGAACGACTTTTCCCCATAGGAATTAATGTAAATAATTTTAATTGGTTCCAGCCCTCAAAAAACTCACAAAGTTAGTCTAAATTATGCAGAAAGACATGTTTTTAATGAAGAAATGTACATGTACATATAAATGAATAATGAAGTTTCTTTCACTTAACTTGTAAACTTTCTTAAACTTTTAAATTTACATATGTTCAACTTCTCTGCCACCCAATCCTGTAGGACAGAGGTCCCCAACCCTTTTTGCATCAGGGACCGGCTTTAAGCGATCAAGAGAGGAATGGGTGAATGAATGGACGGAGGGTGGGAAGGAAGGAAGGAAAGAGGGAAGGGACAGGAACAGAGGAAGGAAGCAAGGAAACTTATGAAAGGGTAGAGTAAGAGAGGAATGAGTGAAGGGAGGGAGGGAGGGAAGAAGGTGGGAAGGAGAAAGAAAAGAAGAAATAGAGGAAGGGAAGGTAAAAGAGAGAAAGAAAAAGAGCAAGAAAGAAAGAAAGAAAGAAAGAAAGAAAGGGGGAAGGGACAGGAACAGAGGAAGGAAGCAAGGAAACTTATGAAAGGGGAGAGTAAGAGAGGAATGAGTGAAGGGAGGGAGGGAGGGAAGAAGGTGGGAAGGAGAAAGAAAAGAAGAAATAGAGGAAGGGAAGGTAAAAGAGAGAAAGAAAAAGAGCAAGAAAGAAAGCTGCAAGCACCCCCCCGAGCCCCCCAGGCCGGCTGCAACCTTTTAAAACACGCGCGCCGCTTCGCAGCTGTCTCCTGAAGCCGAACGCGGAAGTTAGCGTTTGGCTTCAGGAGACAGCTCCTTGGCGCTTGTATCTCGAATTTGGGCTTGTAAGTAGAACAAAAATATCTCTCCCCTCCCAGCTCTTATCTCGAGTTGCTCTTAAGTAGAGCAGCTCTTATGTCAGGGTTCCACTGTAATAGATTGTTATCAGTTCTGGAGTATTTAAACAAAGTCATGTGTAAAGCAGAAAGGTTAACAGATAATGAACATTGCAAGCATCAAAAATGCCCCAAAGGCAAATGGACTTTCTTGGTTTTCTTTGAAGACCTTTCACTTCTCATCCAAGAAGCTTCTTCAGTTCTTCAACATCTTCAAAGAAAAACTGATTTTCTAGTTCCCTCTTTGAAAAAGCACCTTTGGGACAACCATGACCTGGATGATTGAGAATCTCCATAGACAAGCATCAAAAAGTATCTCAGCATTTTTTAAGAAGGGGGGGGGGTGTTATAGGAAGTCCTTTGAAATTAAGTTACATATGTAAAGATGAACCATTTTTATTATCTGACTTTGTTTCGTTCCATTTAAAAACCAGGTATATTAATGAGAAACAACTATCCAAAACCCTTATTAACTTCAAACCCACTTCACACATCATACATTTTTATTCTCTTCTCTGATCTACTTGTATCTTTCTTAAGAGGACACCAGATTGTCAGTATCAGAGCATTCCAAAATGGTACAAGGTAATTTGGAAGATTCAGCAATCCCAATAGGATTATAGGGGCTCTTTTCTTCTGTGAAAGATGCCAAAACACCCAAGATTCAAGTGATGCCATCAATGCAAATAAGTAATTGACAGTATAGGATCTTGTGAATTACAGAGGAAGAATGACTCACAGGAACAGTTTGCTTCCAAACCTTATAAGGAGGGCAAATTACATAATCCTTCATTTCCCACTCTTAACTGGGTCATAAGGTATCCTTAGCTTGTGTTATGTTCTGAGTAATATTTTGCTTTAATGACTGATAATATTCTTAACT
This sequence comes from Erythrolamprus reginae, assembly GCF_031021105.1. NCBI lineage: Eukaryota > Metazoa > Chordata > Lepidosauria > Squamata > Dipsadidae > Erythrolamprus > Erythrolamprus reginae. The sequence goes on from NC_091950.1 coordinate 177,796,211, forward strand.
TTTTGCTTGTTTGATTCCTCATCATTCTCCCACTTTCCTATTTTTTTTATTTTAGAAAAGACATATCAGCAATTGGTGTCTCAACACGATGTCAATGTGAAGTTAACAAGAGAAATATGCTGCGACTGCATTTATCCAGTGGGGCACAGTAACATAATATCATCAGCAATATACATACAGCATTGTTGTCCCAAATATCCTTCTGTATGTAACCCAGCCTTTCCAAGCAGACAGGCTGCAGACGCAGACGTAAACTAGAATTTCCAACCAATGTAGTAATTGTTGACAATACTGAGAGCTGATGTCCACACACACATATATATACAACTTGTCCAAGGCTGATATAGTCTAACCAATATTATAATTATCTACAAAGCTGGAGGACCATGTTATATTGCAAAAACTATAGTTCCTTTCTGGATAGGTGGGCTCATACACATGAGCAGTCTAGTTAAAGATAGCCTACTACCACACATATGGACTGAGACTATGTATGTATGCATGCTGTAAATCTGGAATTTGAGAATATCTAGGTGATTGTTTGAAAGAACTGAAGGAACACTTTTTGTGAGTGTGGAATTGCAAAATATTTCAATCAGCCCTGACCCCAAAACGGACTGTTGTGGCCTCAGCAGAGTTTTTTTTAAACCCCACTGAGTGTTTTAAGTGCAAAGTAAGATATTTTAAGCTTGGAGGAGCACTGGAACCCTTCCAATGAGGTCAAAAAAAAAAGCTCTTTTCAAATTCACAACTGTTCCATTTTTAAAATATTTTGCACATCTCTTGGGCCTTTCCACTATCAATCATCACCTCTAGCATCGCATACCACAAAATCCTATATTTTCCAGAATTTGTGGGCTATTCAAAGAAACAGTTTTCCAGGAGATGCAATTAGCTGCAAAAGGCAACAACTGCTTATGCAAAACTTAACTGCTCTTTGTTCGGAATCATGCTGTGTCAAGCTGCATAGGCTTGTGGCGATATTTTGTTTCAGCACATAATTTTCTTAAAACCCCTGCAGTTGAAAAGACACTCAAGCATATAGAAAAAATTAAACTGAATGAAAAAGTCATCTGGCATTAATATTAGCTACCCTAGCAGTGCTAGGGGGTCATTTCTGATATCAATTGTGAATGCAGTTAGCCCAAGACTTGGAACTGTACATAGTCGCCATTTTGATTTCCACAAAAAAGACTCCCACTTGTCCAATGTAATGCAATAATGATAGCAGAAGGCAATTTACTCCTGGAACTAGCCTGAAGAAAAGCCAGCTTCCATTCCAAGAAACAAATTTAAAATACTGGGGATCAACCATGAAGCAATAGCACTTAGACTTATATACCACTTTGTAGTGCTTTACAGCCCCACTCTAAGCATTTTACATAGTCAGCATATTGCCCCCAACAATCTGGGCCATCATTTTACCAACCTCAGAAGGATAGAAGGCTGAGTCAACCATGACCCAGTCAGGATCAAACTGCTAGTAGTCAGCAGTAGTAGCCTGCATTCTACCCACTGCACCACCACAATATAAAACACAACTAAAGACCACTGAAGAATGAGTTAAACAAGTTTTATTTGCACAAGTCTGTGCAAATAGGTTGGAGACAAGATATTCTAAAGTAATGGATTGCGATTAATACTAGAAGTTTGAAGAATATTGTACAGAAATATTCAAAATGTAATTTGTTGCAGGAAAGAAATGATTAAATCTGATCTTGAACAAGTAACCAGAATAACAACATTTTTCTACAGATTAAATCTTCAGAATGCATTTCACTGATCCCATCTTTCTGTAGTAGAATCCCTTTTTCATCCACCACTTAAAATGCAATTTCAAAGTAAATTTAATTCAGTATCATAAGAAGTTAAGCTTTCTACATAGGTTTATTACAAAGGCAAACAAATAAACCACTTCCCGATTATGTGCAGCATCCTGGCACATTTTTGAGAAATTATAAGTTATATTCAGGCATTACACAATTAACAATACCTTTTACAAAAACACAACCTACTAAATGTGGTGCTAGAGAGGTTACGCTTGGAATACTGTGTCCAGTTTTGGTCTTCACAATGCCCAAAAGAAGCTGAGACACTGGGGAAAAAGTGCGTAAGAAGAGCAACAAAGGTAAGAGGTTCAGAGGTTGAATCGTATGAGGAATGCTTAAGGGAACTAAGGATATCTAGTCCAACAAATAGGAGTGGCATGACAATTGCCTTCTGCTACTTAAGGGTGATTTACAGAGGGGGTCAACTTATTCTTCAAGGTAACTGAGGGCAGGACAAGAAGCAATGGGTGGACACTCGATAAAATGAGATCTAACCTGGAACTAAGGAGAAACTTCCTGAGATTAAGTTCAATGAATCAACGGAACAGTTTGCCTCCCAGAGTTGAAGGTATGCCAGAAACTAGTCCGCGAAGCCCTATCCGTGGGATGTATGCAGCATGCGAAACCATGCCGCCTCTGATCCACAGAAAATCCTCTTCCCACCAACCGGTCCCTGGAGCCCAAAAGGTTGTGGGTTGCTGCAATAAGGTTATTTAAACTCTTGCAACTTTAAGAGGTGGGGCATGAAAAAGGAAAATATGAAAATATTTGGACTCCATAGTCTTTGGAATCACAAAGATATTTAAGAATGAATCTCTGTAAGGGAAAAAGCTAAACATATGGCAATATTGTTTGGACAATTATCTTGGGCAACTTTTCAAATACAAATTTAAGATAGCAAATTATTTCTAAACATAAATTGAACCTTAATTGAACGCCCACAAAACAAATTACAAAACAACACTCATTATGAACTGTAAAGAATTTCTATTTATTCAGTTAACGTATGTCAAGCAAAGCAAGTTTGTTTACTCTTAATATAAAAATAGGTATATGTCTGCAGTATAGTTGAAATTCCATTCAAATCAATGGCTAAATACTCACTGATGCAAATGAAAGTCTGGGCCCTAACTATGGAAAGAGGTTGTTAATTCCTTTGGTAGCATCATTATAATCATGCCTTAACAATAAATACTTTAGTTTATAAAAGGGAAGAAACATGATCCCTACTGACACCAAAACACTAAATACACCAATAGAACATCAGAATTTATACATATTTACAGCCTGCACAAGTGCATTTTAAGATTACACCAATTAACAATAGAGCCAAACGCAGCTACCTATAAAACTTCAGTGATTTGAGAGAATTAGTATATATATATATATAGTTGTGTATAAAATCTCAGACCAGTGGATATATACACACATTTATTATTTATACATTATATATAAAGGAGACAATGCAGTGAAAAAAGACTGTTTCAACTCAACATCACAGTCAGATATTGGGTACTGCTTAAAGTAGTATCAAAGATTGTGATCAATATAAACAGACCATCTAATAATGTATCAACATGGAAGAGCAGTGCACTATTCAAAATCCTCAGGGTTTTTTATAAAACGTTGGAGTTGAATGAGAAAACCCAGACTTGGTTCTAAATAAGAATTTTTAAAAGCAGCCTTTAAAATTAAACATTTTTGAGAAGATTAAAACAAAATCAACACCAAAAAGGAAAACCCATGTGTTCTTGTTGATAGAAAGAGATGAACAAATACGTTTTTCTGAAACCACCTTCTCAAAGACATCGTGGTCCACATCACTATATTGCCAGAAATCTAAATAGCTTACTTAGCACCAATATTGGAAGTGAAAAATGGGGCTCATTTGATGATAGAAACAACAGGTGTCAGATACTGCAGAACAATTCTTCAGAGCACAGTATAAAATGCCAATGGTTTCTTTGCATTAACTTATACATTTCTGCTTATTTTAATAATGTGTCAATTCCCATTTCCAACTATAGTGTATGCAAGATCTATTTTCCCTTCCTCAGAATAATAATCCTGTTATTAACAGGATAAAATCCATGAGCAGCAAGAAATGAACCAGTATCCAGAACAGAAAAGATTTCTTTTAAAAAACCTCATCAGGAACTCTTTTTGACCTCTCAACAATAGAAAAATACATTGCCACGTCCCTTTTCGCACTCCCTTACAATGTGTATTTTACCAGTTATGGATGAAAAAAAATAATGCACATAAATCCTTCCTCTGACTACAGTGCAGCGTAATTATCAGCTTCTCCTTAATATTCAGTAATGCCAGGGAATGAGAACAGAGAGAAAAGACGGATCCAGATTTGATCAGGTCCATTTTTGTTAGGGAATTTATGAAGTTTAAAATGCATTCTTTCCATCTTCAGATAGAGAATGTTACTGCATAGCAATAAAACTAGTTTTTGTGAAAAGCAAGTAAGAAATCCATTCTGGCAGAAACCATGAAATCCATTAACTTCTATGACATTCTCTCTCTCCCTCCCTCTCTCTCCCTCTCTCTCTCTGTGTCTGTCTGTCTGTGTAAGTTTTCCTCTCAGGTTCATAAAGACTTTATTGTATAATTTCAAAAGACAATCTTGTAATGATTATGATCTCAAAAGGCTGTAACCCAAAATCCAAACTAACCAATTAAACTGAGTTTCAAAGAAAGCACTTCAAATGCAAGGCTTCCATTAAAAAACAATTACTATGTTCCCAAAGTCTGGAAAGAACAAATAGGAGGTGTTGCATATATCAGCTTTAGTTTCCAAGCTTCTCTTACAAGGGTAAAATTGAAGTAGCATTTTTATAAATAGCGAGAAGATACAGAATATTACAGAAGTCAGAAGGCTTTTTAAAAAAAACACACACCACAATTGCAGCTCACCTAGTTTAAACAGCTATGCAGAAAAACAGTTAAGCCTGAATTAACATTTACTTTGAAATTGCTTAGTTGTCTGTTCCCTTCAGCAGAAGTATCCTTTTAAATCAATGGAAGGACAATTTAAAAGATTATGGGTCAGCAACAACTACACGCTTCCCAGGCTCCGACTCTGCATTTTCACAGGAGAGGCTGCTGGTGATAATTTGTTTGCTGCTGTGGAAGTGAATGAGTGGGAACTGCTGGATAGCACGGACCCTGAGGCAAACTGGATGCAGTGTTCTGGTAGGCTAACATATCCACTGGCATGCTCATCGGCTGGGCATAAGAAACGGGACCGGCGGGCGGGAGGCAAGAATTCTGGTTCATGTAAGAACTGGGCACAGAATCTAGACCGGGGCTGAAATACAATGAAGACATTAGCCTAAGCAAACCGCCCAAGCATAAGAGAGAAATGGGGATAAAGATGATTAGTTAAAACCTGCTAATGGATTACCTCATGTAGGTCGGAGGGGGCTGAGATGTTACTGAAGAATTCACGGTTGGAGGCAAAGACCTCAGTGGACCAATCTGATCGCTTCCTGGATTGTAGCCTTGAGGCATACCATGGACCACATAATTCCCACTGTGAGGATGGATGGGATATGACTGCAAAAGAAACAGAACAGAACTGACCTTCTGAAGCACAAGGGATATTTTTAAAAAGGAAGGAGCAGTAACTATTCCTGGACAAGAACCCAGATAGCACTCCAATACTATGAGGATGGAACCAATTTTTTTTATTACCAAAATAATATTTCAAATCTGCTAGGTACAGGCAGATGAGGACTCTCTGGAAATGATCTGAACATGGAACAGATAGGACGAGGAGAAAAGAACTTTCATTACATGGGAAATGAAAAAGTAGATAGATTCACTGAATGAATCTATAAACCTTCAAAGCTTTCAAAAATCATCTGCATGAGTTTAAGAAAGTGGTTTCTGAGAACAAATGCTGGGAGGGGATTCATGCTTGTGGCCCAGTTGGTGCACTGTAAAGGACCCATGCCTTTTCCTAAGTTCCACTGAGCTATGTGGTCTGAAACAATTTGCAAATAGATCACTGTGTCCTGCATAGCTTTTGTATTCTTATTTAATAGAATGGAAGCTTTGTTGCGGTTCTTCTTTGGCTTCTCTCTTTATCAAGGGCTTATCAGATTTATCTAGAAACATAGAAACATTAGAAGACTGACAGCAGAAAAAGACCTCATGGTCCATCTAGTCTGCCCTTATACTATTTCCTGTATTTCATCTTACAATGGATATATGTTTATCCCAAGCATTTTTAAATTCAGTTACTGTGGATTTACCAACCACGTCTGCTGGAAGTTTGTTCCAAGGATCTACTACTCTTTCAGTGAAATAATATTTTCTCACGTTGCTTTTGATCTTTCCCCCAACTAATCTAGTTATAGCATGTATATACTGCACACATTTTGGAAATTAAGTAACGAAGAAGGTAGCTCAGTGGAGAAAATTAAGCGATGCTAGTTTCTTCTTGCTCAAACTCTGCCCATTTCTAATGCAACCTTCCATATGCCAGATAAGATTGAATATGATTTTAGCCCCAAGAAGAAATGCCATTGTTCATTATGACAGATTTCATACAGCTTGCTTTATATTTCTGCTACCCTGAAGTAATAAGTTTAGATCAGGACCATGTTAAAGCTACAAAGCTTATAAAATAAGCATAGGACAATTTTAATCTCTCAGACTCGTAGGATTATCAGAATAACATAGATGGCAAGAAAACTGTATATGTTTTCCAAAATGTGTTAGAATGAGATAAATATGTTATATGTACATTAGAGTGATTCATTTTAAAAATGTATTAAATCCTATGGTTCTAAAGAGGACTTTTGGCCTATCATTTTATGAAGAAAATGTGAGGCTATATTCACCCTAAATGAAGAAAATCTCATATGATGCAGATGATATGGCTGCTTTCACAAAAAAAATATTTTTATCAGTCCAGAACAGTTAAGTAAATGCTTGAGTTCTTAGCAATGAATGTATTTTATTACATTTATAAGGTTTTGATAAAAAGTTGTGCTGTAGCTTTAAATGCTATGGTCTGCCATAAGAGATATTTTTTCTAAACCATTTAAATGAACAAAAAAATATAGAAAAAAGAAAATACTGAAGAAATATAGCAAGCATTTTTAGAGAAAATGATTGCTTCGGAATTCTACTGTGTGTAAGTAGAGATTAAATAATATTATAAAAATATTTGCTCCTTTAAATGCAGATGTTTCCTTATTGTTCTGTAGTCTTCAACTGAATACAATATTACCTTGAAGTGAGAGGAATATTAGCTCATCTAATGCTAATTATTTCTCCTCATATCTCCAAATACTGTCAATCATTTCAAAGAGCTCATGGAAAATATAACAGATGAATGCACTATCTTTGATGTGGCAGTTACCATAGTAACTATTCTTTTCATACTGTATTATGTAAAATCCATCTAAAATACGCAACATCTTTTTCATTTCATTGTGCTTCTAACTTTTCTTCATTCAAACTCCATCCCTCAGCAATTCTTTTGCACAGACTAAATAAACCAAAGGGGATGTAGATTCAGAGTAGCAATGCAACTCAAATTGTGAGGTATGTTAACTCAACATAGGAACAACACTCAGTTGGCGCTCTCACTGAAAGTCCATAAAGTAGGGGTCCCCAAACATGGAAATTTTAAAACTTGTGGATTTTAACTCCCAGAATTCTGGAAATTGAAGTTCATAAGTCTTAAAAGTTGCCAAATTTGAAGACCAAACTTAAAGTGCACTGATGTATGAATGTGGAGATGTCATCTATGAAGCAGCAACTAACAGGATTCTTTAGATTGAAGGTTCATGAAAAAGCTGCAATCACAACATTGCTGCACATTGCTTCTAATAAAGAGCTAAGATCTACATTTGTGTAAGCATATGCTGACAGCTTCTGCAGCAGAACTTTAAAGTGAGGAAATTCGTCCTTCCTATTGCAGTGATCTGTTCTTCTGCGGAATTCCTTCTAGAAAGCAGAAGTAAAAATAAGGCACTAACCTGCACTGGAACACTGGCTGATGTGGGTGCATACTGTGCCGTTGCGTGCATCTTTGAGTATGCAGAATACATAGGAGCTTCATTCATTAGTTTATTGTAGAGTTCCAAAGCTTCCATCACTTTCACATTGAGTTCGGACAATTCTGAATGTTTCCTAATTCGAGCGAATGAAGTAGTTTCAGTTATCACTGATCAAGTGGTTTTGTTCAATGTGAGTACAGTAAAACTTCATAAAGGAAGGCTGTTTTGTGGCTATTTTTCAAATGAGGAATTCTTGATACTCTCTGAGCTTGGCTCTTTTCTTGCTGACATTTCATTCCCCAAGTGCTAGCATGATGATATAATGAATGAAAGATCAGCAATAAAAGTCTTCGGAGAGGGGCGGCATACAAATCTAAGTAATAAATAAATAAAATAAATAAAACAACCATACTCAAAGAGCATCAAGCACCTTCACCCTAGAAATTAAAGATTCTTGGAAATAAATGATTAATTTCTAAATGTGTGTCATATGCCAGTTTGCATGTTACCACCCTCAGTCTCTGGAATTAGTTTTCACGATTATTACATTAAGTAGGATATCTGAATTTTTGAAGCTGTTTGATGACCCATCTTATTTTTTGCTCATCTACTGTACTACTAAAATATAAATTGCATATATTTTTTTTACTTATAAGCATCACACAATTGCCTTACCTATCAATTTCTTCTAGCTTTTCATCTATCATGGGACCCATCTGTTGACAGACATCTATGAACAGTAAAATACAAACATCTGATCAGTTAATTGCTCATAAATAAAAGCACTGAGGTGAATGCTAATACATGGATATTTTGCCTAGCATGCAGAAAGAAAGGAGAATTTCACCTGCCATTCAGACTTGGTTTACCAAATGAAAAATATGAAAATAACTCTGAATTAGGATTTTTAAAAAATATATATGTAGCAGTAGTGATTACCTTCCAAATCCAGAAGATCGGGAGAATCAGATTTAGGATCTGTTGGATCTATGCTCTGAAGTAACTGCAGCGTCTTATCCATCTTATTCTGGAAGACAAGAGAACATATGTTTAGATAGATATTCAAATGGGAGTTCAAGTTCTCAAAACTCAGTAGAAAAGAGACAAGGGAACATGGTGGCTTCTTCAAAGAAAAAGCTGCCTAAAATGTATTATGTCAGTGGAAAGTCAAACATACCTCATCTATGTACACTGGCTCTGGCTCAGGCTTTGTAATTTCAGTAGTGTCTTCAGAAGCTTCCTTGTCTACAAGCACTGCATAAAGACCATGACAACATTAGTCTTCCTCCAAATATAGTTTCTCAGCATACAGTAATTTTTATTGATGTACCCCATGTTTAGATTCAAAGACAGACCTAACAACTCAGATTAACAACAACTTAGGTAACTGTGTACAAGCAAACAGCAAGAAGAACACACTTTAGAAATTGAGTTTTTTAGATAAGACAGCTAATATGGAAGAGATAATGTTCAGTACTTGTTTAAATATTTTTAATCTACTGATAGTTTGGGCATGTTTGTAAAGTAGTATGTGGCAAGAAACCCTATTGGATGCAGAGGCAAAAAAGCACTTTTGCATTGCAAACATTATACAAACATTTAGAACAGGGTAAAATTACAGACCGAAATAAATTTCAGGATAAAAATAATATAAAGACTGCAGGGCATTTCACACTTTAATAACATAGATAGCATTGTTCTAGAAATTTAATTTCTTGTTGCTTTGTGAACCCTGATGCTTGAGATGTTTGGCTTAATAACCTAATCAATACATGGATATTCAATATGTTTTGGTAGTTTGGGATATTTTTTATTAAACCTAAATGGCTGGAAAGCCATGATGAAGCACAGATAAAATAAATTTTAAATTCCGTTAAATTCTGATTTCAAGCTATATCTTCTAAACTATAAAAGCACTTTGTATCTAAATGCATAATTCAGAGCAAATTACTCTTCCAATCATGATTATAACAGTGTCTGACTCATGACTTTAGAATACTTTTGTCTGGCAACAGTAAAAACACTAGATCATGAACCTGACATTTAACAATAAACGGTCTTCATGAATACAATTTGTATCATCTCCATATGCAGCTCCAGAACAATATGCCATTAACAGACACGAGACAAATTACTTTTCGGTAAGTGCAAGACCTTCTGATTATTGAATGTTAAGTAACAGTGAGTTAACAATTAGAACAGGAGTGGGCATTACAAGGCAGAAGACTAACACCTTTCCAGCATACTGAGCAGCTTTAGATAAATCATTCAGTTTCTTAGTGGTTTCTTGAAGAATGGGATCATCTTGAAATGTTCCGAAAATCAAATTTCTATTCAATTTACCTGTTTCCGGTTCCTCATTTAAGTTAGGGGTCACAAAGTTAGAAGGGAACAATCCCATTCCTCTGTGATTTTCTCCTTTCCACCAATTGGCATCACTACACAATTTTTAAAAAAGATAATTTTAGACACATATGAAAATAGAACCATGATGTTAAGTAAGATTCTTGCTCTTCTTCCACCCCTCAGCATAGAATCATCTCACTTTTTCAGTTAATACTACTTAAACCTGTGTTATGTTGCCTTCCTCTGTACTCAGTTCATTTAAGAAAGACAGGCACACAATCCTAATAGTCCAAAATCACCCAGTTGCTTTTGTGCTTAAGGTGGAACTAGAATTCAGAGTCTACTGGTTTCTAGCCTGGTGCTTTCATTACTTCACCCAAATGGCTGTCATTTTATTTTTACAAGGTTAATAAATGATGCATGTCATCTTTCCAATCTAATGTATCAATATATGCTGGGATGGTAACTCCAAGGATTCTGAGAGCTATAATTCCAATTCACCTAGAGGACACAAAGATAGAAAAAGCTATAGCTATTAAAATGTTAATGAACCTATCCATTAGGAAATAGAAACTAATGAGAAACAGCTCTTAGCAATATCTATATTTTTCTCTTTGAATCTTCATCTAGCTCAGAAAGACCCAACAATTTTCTAAATTGGAGTGAGGTAGAATTCTAGCAATTAAAATATGTAACACTGGGCCTTTTTGTCTTTATTACAAGGCATAGATCATGATTTAAATGCACAAATAGTACCAGCTATACATGAACAAGAGTGGTTCCTATTCCCTTTTTTAAAAAATGATAAATTGTTACAAACAAGGCAGATTCAAAAATAATCATTTTTAAAGACAAACATTTGACCTGGATTTTCTGACTTTTAAAAAGTTTGTTAAAAATAATGCTCAAGCATATACTGATCAGCATACTTCCTAGTCTATTTGCTAATAGTTAAACTAAGTTAAAAATCAAGATACTAACCTCTCTAAAAGTTCAAAGGCAAAAAATTCAATTAATAGTGAATGCGAGCTGAGGGAGAAATATGTAACTTGAAAAGTTGGTGAAAATAGTTATTTCTGAACTTCCTGGCAAAAATATCCTCCAAGCAGCCATAAGAAATAATTAAATTGGAATCTCTTCGGTCTCTAAAAACTTTACAAATATGTATCATCTTAGCTGTCACCAATTTGGCTTTAAGATTATTATTCTATTTTCCAGTAAAGGTTATTCTGAAAAAAAAGGCCCAACAAAATAATTTTATATGGTATATCCTAATTAACAATGAAATCGTATCTCTTGGAGTTGCTGAAAAATCTACACTGAACTTATGCTCAATAGAAATAGCAATATCATTTAGACTTATATACTTTTACAACCCTATTTAAGCGCTTTACAGAATCAGATTAGATTAGATTTATTGGATTTATATGCCGCCCCTCTCCGCAAACTCGGGGCGGCTCATAACAATAATAAAAAAACAGTACATAATAAAAATCCAATGCCCACCAATCTAATTACAATTTAAAATTAGTAATTTCATAAAACAATCCCAATATATATAAAAAACAGGCACACAGTCAATCAATCAACAAAACAACATGGGCAAGGGGGAGGTGTTTTAGTTCCCCCATGCCTGACGGCAGAGGTGGGTCTTAAGGAGTTTACGAAAGGCAGGGAGGGTGGGGGCAATCCTAATCTCAGGGGGGAGCTGGTTCCAGAGGGTCGGGGCCCCCACTGAGAAGGCTCTTCCCCTGGGTCCCGCCAGACGACATTGTTTAGTCGACGGACCCCAAGAAGGCCGACTCTGTGGGACCTAACCAGTCCCAATCAGCATATTGCCCCCAACAATCTGGGTCCTCATTTTACCCACCTGGGAAGGATGGAAGGTTGAATCAACCTTGAGCCGATGATGAGATTTGAAATAATAATAATAATAATAATAATAATAATAATAATAATAATAATAATAATTATTATTATTATTATTATTATTAATTAGATTTGTATGCCGCCCTTCTCTGCTGATTTACAGCTAGCAGTTAGCTGAATTAGCCTGCAATGCTGTACTCTAACCACTGCGCCACCCCAGCTCTATCCTCCTCAAATAGGGAGAGAGCATTTTTCCTGAAAATGATGGCTATGGAAATTTTCTGAATAGTAAATAAGTTGTAGTTTATTGAACTGAATCAACCTTGTTCATAGAAGAGTTTGGAAATAAATACTGGAAGTGGTTGTTCAAAGTGCAAATAGCATATTAGGACTCATTCAAATTCCTTATCTGAATACAAGTAATAAAATACCAACATACCTGTCATCCAAAACAACAATAATATCGCCACTCTTAAAGGTAAGTTCATTATCCTCGACTGCCTCAAAGTCATACAGGGCTCGCACTTTTCTTGAGAGCTTTTGATGGCTATGCTGAATGTCTGCAGATGGGTATAAAGATTTTGTCTCGGGTTGCTGCTGCTGCTTCTGTTCTTGCAAAGATAATTCAATAGCTACAATTTGAAGAACAGAAACACATTTTATGCCAGTGAAAATTATGGGATTTCCTTTTCATGTCATGAAAAGATTTTAGATAGCACAAAGCTATCTAAAATGTTCCAAATAAGTGTCTTTTCATTTGATTTTAGCTCCTGGCATCAAAATTACGCAAAGATGGTCATTCAGAGCTATTTATAGGAAGTCCTTGACTTACAACAGTTCATTTAGTGGTCATTCAAAATTACAACAGAGCTGAAAAAAGTGACTTATTATGACCGTTTTTTACACATAACGATCGTTGCAGCATCCCCATGGTCATGTGATCAAAATTCAGATGCTTGGCAGCTGACTTATACTTATGATGGTTGCAGTGTCTCAGGGTCATGTGATTGACCTTCTGACAAGCAAAGTCAATGGGGAAGACAGATTCACTTAACCAGAGTTCTAACTTAACAATTGTAATGATTCACTTAACAACTGTGGCAAGGAAGGTTGTAAAATGGGAGGAAGCTCACTTAACAAATGTTTCGCTTAGCAACTGTGAATGGTAACTCGAGGACTACATGTAGATACAGTATAGCTAATTCTGGATGAGATGATCTGTGAATGCAGGTACATTTCAATGCTGAGGTTAGAAAATGATTAGACATTCCAAAAACTCTCCTTGTAAACATGCTCCAGAAAACCTAAGGAAGCTGCCATGCAGTTTGCTTAGTTTTAACTTAGTGAGCTGTGTGAATTCAGCCATGTCTTACTCAACAAACCACTGTTAAACTTAGCATGATGACTAAATCTAGCCACTCAATACATGGAAGCTCTGCTGATTGTGGGGAACAAGGTGGCTAACTGCTCTAAGTGCTTCAGAGTTATCCATTGAAAATTGAAGTTGTTGAGGGAGGAAATTAGTTATTGTTACAATATAAATAGGGAAAGACAAAATAAGTTGCAGCCTTCCATACCAGTAGTTATTATGTACCAATTCACTACCTTAAAGTACTGTAGTAAAATCAATATCGATGTTCATATATTAAATATTAAATAAGGTATAAATTAAACATAAATTAAACTGCTTAGAGATTGATTGAACCTGTTTATTTTATTGTCCCATCCAAATATACACTGCTCAAAAAAATAAAGGGAACACTTAAACAATACAATATAATTCCAAGTAAATCAAACCTCTGTGAAATCAAACTGTCCTCTTAGGAAGCAGCACTGATTGACAATCAATTTCACCTACTGTTGTGCACATTCAACTTTGCACAAAACAAAGTATTCAATGAGAATATTTCATTCATTCAGATCTAGGATGTGTTATTTGAGCGTTCCCTTTATTTTTTTGAGCAGTATACATATATGGAGTTTCTTTGGAAGGCAGGAATTGAACAGAATTACCATGGGTGTCTGACTGATTAAGTGCCATCATGTTGGTGTGAATACTCAGTGACCAGAAAGTCATACACAGCTATTAAAAGCATGTTTAATTCTTAGAGCATTAATGTCTCCAATAAGGTCCATATGAGTAAAATTTTCTCTGACAAGAGTTTCTAGCTTATGAACTGAACAAACCAAAAAGATAAAAAGATTCAAAACCAGGCAGCAACAAGAAACTCAATACACAAAGCGTAAGCTAAGAATTCTTTAAAAAACTTGTTTTGAGGAATCCATAAACAATTTATATTATGTCGATAAAAGGAAATCAACTCAACGAATGACGGTATAATTATTTTATTTGTTAGCTAGGGTTATGAGCATCTAATAACTCAAAACCAAACATGTAAAATGTTTTAAAATAGCAGAGTCAGAAACTGGACAGTTGTAATATAAAATTGTAATATTTTTGAAAAATTGTTTTTAAAAATGGCAAATATCTTTAGAATTTCAAGGAGATCATAGTTCCCTTGCTTCCTTCACAAAGTTTTTTAAAAATACAATTATTCAAACTTTCCTTTGCTACTACTGGCCATATAGCAAGGGTTTGATTTGAATTTGTATTCAACGCAGAATGTCACACATTTTTAACCATCAAGCATGTTTCCAAGTACAAACTTAGAAACATGTAAAATATTGTATCATTCAAGAACTGATGACTAAACTTTTACCTTTAGCTATATCTTCTTCTTCTTTGTTTTTGACGGATGATGCACCATTCTTGGCAGCAGCTGAGGGACTCTGTAAATATACTTGCGATATAAACATGCTACTTCAAGTGGGAAAAGTTCTATATTTGCCTGAACTTTGAAAACAATACTGGTGTTATTTTAGTAAGCTATTTTTTAATTGTTTAAAATCAGAAAACATAGGAATCATATGCAACAGGTGCTTGAAGCAGTTATCATTTTGGGGGAATGAACCAAAATCAAACATCAACTGTTAATAATAATAGCAATAGCATTTAAGACTTATATACCACTCCATAGTACTTTACAGCACTCTGACCAGTTTACAATGACAACATATTGCCCACATATGCTGCCTATTAGATTTAAGTCATTTTTCCCCATCAAATAGCTGCTGATTCTTGCCAGGTCTATTCAAACAGCCCAATATGGATAAACCATATGTCCTTGTTTTTAAAGCTGTGGTATATCTGCTCTTATACATTTGGATTGGGAATAAACAATTCCTAGTCTAAGCAACATAAACATTATAAGATGATGCCATTTTAGTGCTCCATTTAATATGACTGCATTTTAGATACCCACATGTTCAAAAGCACGATTAATATTCTATAGTGATCATTCTCCATTTCAACAGTGTCAGCATCCCAATAGCAATCCGAGAAATTGAAGTAGAGGCTTTGACCTGCCACAGAGCATAATCCAACTCTGCAAAGTCTCCAATCAATGTTTAAAATGTTTATGAAGCCCATAATCTTACATACATATTGTGTACATTATACAATAAGTACTGTATAGTAATACATTATGAGCTCCTACTCATCCCACAAAATATCTCCCAGCTCTATAACGCCAGTGTGGGGAGTGCTTGTAGGGAAAAAATATTGGTGGATGTCATTAAAATGTGAATAGCTGAATGTGATAGAGCTCAAATTTAAATTTTAAATTCAGTCATTCTCCTTTTATCACCCAAGCCCCAAACATTTGTAGGCAATAAATGAATTCTAACATCTTACCTGTGTCCCAGCTGTAGGAAACATAACCCCTTCTTCTTTAAGAGATTTAATGGTAGCTGATATTAGGCTGAACTGGGGATCCTTCTGAAATTCTTCTGACCATTCTACCATTAAAGCTTTTAGTTTGTCACATACTTTAGGATGTGCCTAAAAAAGAAATCACAATAGGCAGAAGCAAACTTAGCTTTAAATAGTTGACAAAACAAACTGCCAAAGAAGTTGGTTATCCAAAGAAAACCTACAATCTGACTTGTTTAACAGAAAAATTTAAAGTGATATTAGAGATGGTTAACCATTGTACGATGACATGTATTTTAATATGAAAATGACGTTCATCCATCATTTTCGAAGAGGACATTGACATCTTGGGGGGGGGGGGTCAAGATTTGCACGTGAATTGGATTAAAGTGAGGGAGAGGTGCACATAGTCAGTAGTCTCCCTCTCTCTTCCCAGATTCCATCTTGCTCCAACAGTAAGACAAGAGTCAAGAGAGTTGGAGATGGTCTGTGCGCAGTAGTTGACCAGGGCATTTTTTGTGTCTAGCCATGCTCTTAGTGTACCGCATCGCTTGCAGAGATCACCTACATGACCGTTGACCTAATCTAGTAGATTTCATCTGCTCAGTCGGCCAGAATCTTTCTTCTGTATTTTAATATACATTAAAATAGCTTCACAATTTAAAAACCAATGAGAGCTGATGTGATGTACTGATTACAGTTGAACTGGCATTTGAGATGTCCATCTTCAAGTCCATCCTCAGCCATGGAAAAATGGATTTGGCCCCGTTGCTCTCATTTTGCTTACCTGGCCCCATAAATGTATGCTGCCCTGAGCTCATGAAGAAAAGGCAGGATGTGAATATGAATGTAGAAATAAATAAAGCTCTTGGAGACCTATATAAAGGAACTGCCCAATGAACTTGGCAGCCAGTTCCTAGGGTCCAGAAATAGCCAGTCTATCCAGGAAGAGACTTTATTACCTGTTCTCAGTTCAGATGCATGAACTGGGTAACCTAAAGCTTCAGCACAAATATTTGTTAAAAACAAATTCTCCTTCCTCTTTTCAACAATCTGGATCCAAACAAAACTTGGCATTTCTCTAGCAGACTTTTTTATAGATAGATACAACTTCAGCTTTTAAGCTACATCCTCCACAAGGCCACACTGACTTATCAGCAGTAAATATCTAGAAAGAACTGGGAAGGAATTGAGAGGAGCACAGTTTCTGGGAAGCCCCTTCTGGTGACAGCAACTCCACAATCTCCCAAGTTGTCCCATGAGGCACTTCGTGATATATTTGGGGACACGGAGTGATGTGCGTAACTCTGGATCTAACCAACTCTTTAGTTCCAACACCTGTGTATTATTCCCACAGCTACCAACAAACCTTACTGGGTGCAAATTGACTGTACATTACCTGCTTATTCCTATCTATTTGGCTGATCTTCTGCAGTCTAAATGTTGTCAAAACAATACTGTCTCCATACAGTCCACAATCTTCCCCCACCACACTGAGGCTTCTGTTTTTATCTATAGATAGTCCTTGACTTACAACAAAATTTCCATTGCTAACAAGGTACTTAAGTAAAACATGCCTGATTTTATGACCTTTGTAACCACAGTTCTAAGCAAATCACTACCATGAAACGAATTTTGTGGCTGTTAAGCGAATCTGGCTTTCCCCGCTGACAGTACTAGTCTAAACACTGATGATGTACCTGAGCCAGTTTCATAATTCACTGTTCAAATGACTATGAAATGTTCCTATTATTTTAGCTCTAACTCAGCATAAATGAATATTCGACCTTTATTTGCAATCTGTTGTTCCTAAATGTTCTTTGTAGTATTCATGATTAAAGAAAATCTCCCAAATATAACATCATCATTTTGATCATCATCTATTTATATCACAGATCATATTTTTTAAAATTTCATTTCTACATTCTAAGTTAATGCTACCATACAAATGCAAAACATAAGTGCAGTGACATAGTCAATATACTTGTCTATTAATTTTCTCTAAATATATCTAAAAAACTCACCTTGTTTATTATGACACGCACTTCACTGGCAAAATCACGCGAGCAGATTTCTAAGTGGAAAATCTTTCCACAGTTTGATACACAGGCTCCCAACAGCTAACAAAATGAAGACAGAATTGCATAAATGAGACCATGAGACCACAATGAATTACAAAAAGCTGCCCATGTTGTAAAGATATTGATCCTAATCAATCCCTCCCCTCCCCCTCCCCACCGAGAAGCTGGATAGGAAGAAAACAGGCCAGTAATACTGAGAGATAAATAAGATAAATATTATTTCAGCCACCAATATCAATAGTTTAATTTTTTTTAAAGTTCACAAGAATTGTTTTATGAAGAACCTGTGAAATTTCACCCATGAATAAATGATGTGCATACTTACAGTTAGCGCCTGGAGTGCAACATGGGGTACTTTATGATTTACTCTCTTTAAAATGGCTTTGAGGCAGTCTTTTGCTCTATAAAAAAATAAAAGAATATCTGTGTCAGTCTCTTATTTTAATAACTTAAAAGGAAACAAAAAGTCCCAGAAAGAAAAAGACATTGAAGAAAGAGCTTTGGGACATCATTTTATTATTAGCGACACAAAAAGAAGATCCACTTCTAAATCCAAATCCAAATCCATAAATAAATAAATACATAAATAAATACATAAATAAATAAATAAATAAATAAATAAATACATACATACATACATACATACATACAACTTCAAAACCCAAACATATTCTGCAATGCAATAGTTCAATAGATCTATCTCTAAGAGAAAATATTCAAGATAAAATAAATAGCTTTCAATCATTTAACTATTTCAACAATTCAGTATGAATCATGGTTTGTTCTAGTAATATAATGCTATTTCTCAGTTTTCTGATTTGGTCAGCATTCCCACGTGAATTGTAACTGAATCTGCATATAAACATTGGCAAAAACAATGGTTTACAAAATACAATAGCTGCTATAACATGACACAGCCATGGAAATGGTTGTGGCGAAGGTGTTGCAGTTAGCAAAACATGAGCTTAGTCTGGAGAAACAAGACAGTGTGAAAAAGATTAAAAAAGAAGGTTGGACAGAGAGGGAGGAGTAACACTACTAGCTGTAACACCAGTAGCTGTCAAGAAGGACAATAAAGGTGTGCCATCCCTTCCATCCTCCCCAGGTGGGTAAAAAATGAGGACCCAGATTGCTTGGGGCAAAAGGCTGAGCCTGTAAACCACTTACAGAGAGTAAGTCTAAGTGCTATTGCTATTGCTATCTTAAAAGACAACAGTAAGGTGGGGAATGGCAGAAGAATCATAAGTGCTGTCTGAGCACTGATTGAATGCAAATGTACAGAGTATACTAACTTAGGTTGTAGCACAGACATTATAGCAGCAATCAACAAGAGGCAAACTTGTCACCTTTTTTATGTTGATACAAAAGATAATGTAAAAGGGCCTAATCACCTGGAAATGTTTAATATGTCTAGTTTAGACAACAGTAATCTACAGAATAGCACACAAACACAATTACAAGCAAAACCGCCCTGGCATGCTAATTACTACTTGAAATACTTTTTTTAAATTATTCAAACAGAACCAGACGCTGATGTTTTTCAGCTATCCGCATTTTTCTTTTTTTTTAGTCCAGTCTAACCTCAAGTATTTCATGACACTTAAATAAAAATAAAAATAAAAACTACTTAACAATGGAAATTAATAACAACCAGTTTCTGAAAAAAGAACTAATGATTAGCAGAAACGTTGGCTGTTTTTATTCATGTTCTCCTTAAGGCTGACTGGTTGTCCTTCATAACACATACAAAAGCTACTTTCTATTCTGGACATTTACTAAAGGACCTAGTTTTAAGGTACACATTTTGAAATAAATGAAAATCTATGAAACACACATACACACAAATATATATATAAGCTTAAAATGACAGAAATGGGCAGAAGGCACAAATTAATCAGTATGTTTACAAAGTAACATTCAAGATATGTTGGCGGGTCTTACCCATTAGGAGTGCTTCCAACCTTGTCACAAATATCCATAATGACTGCCCAATCTTCAACAGTGTTGTACTCATTTGTAGCCTTTTCTGTGGGCAAAAATAACATACAAAAATCAACAGCCTTTCAGGCAGAACACAAGCATCTTCTGTCCGGAATGGTTGCTAGCTGAAAAAGTACTTTCACTATCCCATTAGAAACCTAAATTCACAAACAAGATTGTTTTGAATTCTGACTATAATATATGTCTAAAATTGGACAGATTTATTTTCAGTGCAGTTGGAAAATAATGCCAACATTACAATTTCAAATAACTAGTAAGCTAAAACAGATTTGAGTCTGAAAGAAAATAAAGTGAAACTCGAAAGATTAGAATATCATGCAAAAGTTCATTTATTTCAGTAATGCAACTTAAAAGGTGAAATGTAATATATGAGAGAAACTCATTACATACAAGGCAAGATAGTTCAAGTTGTGATTTGTCATAATTGTGACGGTTATGGGGCACAGCTCATGAAAACCCCAAATCCCCCATCTCAAAAAATTAGAATATTATATGCAATAAATAGAACAAGGATTATACATAAAAGACTATATGTTCTATTTTATTTGTACTCTGAAAAGTATAAAGCATGCATATGTACTCACTAGGGGGGTCATGCACATGGTGGAGGGGAGGGAGAGCAAGGGGAGCTGCGCACACATGCACAGGTGCATGGGGTGCATGTGGTGCAGGTTGCTATGTGCACATTGCATTATGAGTGCCGGCACACACGCACGCTGCCACCTGGGCTTTCGGCATATAATGAAAAAAGGTTAGCCATCACTGATCTAGCTCCTATACTGTGGGGATGTTCCTGTACACTATGCCATCTACTTGGTACTGCCGTTTTAATGTATGATGGTGTTCCTACCTGTATCTTAAACCCTGAAATTATATATTGAAATTCTTTTAGGCCTCTTTACATGGTCTGGGCCACAGGTTTTCTCTAGTGTGGTAAACCCTTGCTTCTTTGCATCTGGTGTTTAATGCCTGTTCTTGTGCTGCTTTGATCAGTGGGCGGCCCTTTCCAGCCACTAATGGGATGTTCCCTTGTTTGCCAATCATCAAGTACAACCAAAGGTATCTTAGCAGTAAATCCTAGCTTGAAATCTTGTTTGAACACATCTAGATAATCAATTTCCTAGATTTTAATCAGTTGTAGGCTGACTACCTTCTCAAAAACCTTCCCCAAAAGGGAAAATTAAAGCCCGGTCAACAGTTACTGAAGATTGTTGGGTCGATGGATACAGTAATATTATAGGTATTTTTAATTATTTTTTAAGTGTGGAACTCATTACCGGACTCAATTGTGTCAACCCCTAACCCCCAACATTTCTCCCTTAGACTCTCCACGATTGACCTCTCCAGGTTCCTAAGAGGCCAGTAAGGGGCGTACATAAGTGCACTGGTGTGCCTTTCATCCCCTGTCCAATTGTCTTTCCTTTCTCTCACTTATCATATATATTTTCTTTCTTTCATATATCCTCTCCTCTAAGTTCACTTTACCCTTATATATATTACTACATGTCTATTTTTCTTCCTATGTACAGTA
This sequence comes from Erythrolamprus reginae, assembly GCF_031021105.1. NCBI lineage: Eukaryota > Metazoa > Chordata > Lepidosauria > Squamata > Dipsadidae > Erythrolamprus > Erythrolamprus reginae. The sequence goes on from NC_091950.1 coordinate 177,817,666, forward strand.
TTTGTGTATTGGACAAATGAATAAATAAATAAAATATATTTACATTCTGTTGCTTTTAAAGTAACAGAAAAGGAACAAAACATTAAAATAAATTTTATGCAAAAACATACTTCTTAAAAAGAGAAAGCATTTTGTTTGAAAATAAAGATTTTTCTTTAAAACACATGTCTTTACAATGTCCAATACTGTACTTACTATATTTGGGGAGAAAATGGTGGACTACATAAATATGAGTGGGCAACAAAAACTAAAATTTTCAAAGGATAATGTTCTATTCAATTACATATTTACTGCACAAAATTTGACAACTGGACAACACAAATAGAATTTCAGTGACATTACTATTGCCAAAAAATTGATATTGCAGCATTGGAAAGAAAAATTGTTATATTATACTTTGTTCCATATTTCCTTTTTTCTGTGGTTTTTATTCATTTTTTTAAAAAAACATTCATTTTTTGAGACTATTATAGGTAAAAATTTAAACTTGGTTTGAGAGAAGATAATTAATCAGCACAATAATAGTACAGGATATATTCAATATTCAGCATGTTTCCCTGAAAAAACTCAAGCGGCTTATCAGCGTGATTGGGATGTGATGTGTTTAAGTGACGCCTTAATTTATTTGATTTCATGCTGTTCACTGTCAACATTTTTAGACACAGTAAACATACCAGTCTTTTCTCATCTCCCACCATAGTCACAGTGAAGCCAAGCGGTACATATGCTTCGTCATATTTCCTCGTCTTAGCTTTCGGGAGACTTATGTTTGTCACATCATCTCTTTCTCTTTCCTCCTTTCTTTTCATCCCTGTTAAATATTTTTCCATGGTGTCTCTTAAGGATTTGTTACCTGCACTTCATATTTTCTACTCTGTGCTATTGTTCAGTGCAAAAAACCCTACTCCCTGCGGCAAACCCCCCACGTTCCCTCGGGTCACGCGCCCCACCTGGCATCACTCCACACACACACCTCCAAGGGGACTAGCCACACTATTTGAGAAACACTGGGTTAGAGTAACCCATCCTGGACTCTTCCTTCGATGTGAGGAGAAATACCCTTTTATTGAAAGATGTGTTAGTTTTTTACTAAGAGCTAAATAAACTTCTTATATCTTCTAAATCTAGAGGGTTAATAGAATGCGATCATTCAAGCTGCTTGTTTACAACCTTGGGTTCCATACTTTGGAAGAAACTCAAAATATATTTATCAGGCTCAGTATAACAGCAAATAAAGTTTTATATCAACTCATTTTGAGTAGCATTTTGTAGATTGAGAGCAAGCAAGTCACTGAAACAAATAAGTTAACAGATTAGCTTTTTATTATGTTGACTAAAAGAGTAGCTCCTGTAAAAAATCGAAGTCCATTTTCACTTATTTCATACATATACATACATACATACATATTCTTAGCAAGCTGAATTTCTAGCACGACAATCAATTCTCACATTTTCTAAAACAACTTTCCTCAATTCAATGCCCTTCAAATGTGCTGAATCTCATTCGCTCCTTAGTAAAGATCAAGTGAAGATATCTGTTTCAGAAATAACAAAATTACTGAGTGAGCAAATAGGGAAAGCAAACAAAAAATTTGGTGACAAAGTCCACAGGATGGTTTCTCTCAAAAGCCAATGGCAGGGACAATTCGTTGGGTGTTTTATATGACTATTTTGTGGAATGTAACTGAGGATTTTAATGAAATTCCCCCCCTCCCCTCCCTTCTGTTTATCTGCAGAATGCATAGACAAAAAGAACTGCTTTCATAACTTGTTGGGGATATGTGTGCTTTCCTCCCTGGAGAAGACAAACAAAATACATGTGGCAGGTATAGGTTGATTGCTTTCCTGGAAGAAAAGTGAAGAAGTGAGAACTGAACCTGTCCATTCTCCAATTTATCAAGGATGAGGAATTCTTGGATCAAATACAGAAGCGCTTACAGAGGGACAATAGTACCAAGAAGATCGTAGAAAATAAAACAAAGCTGAGAAAATGGAAGAATTTGGTATAAAAAACAAGAGCTTTCTCTCTGGAGCTTCAGAATATATTCCAGAGCTTCTCCATTTATATTGGAGGAGTTACCACAAGCTTCAGGATGTTGTATGCACAATGTGAGCTTCTTTCTTGGACTCACATTCACACTGTAATGAAAGAGAGTTGGAATCCAACCACACAGTACCCATTAGAAGTGACTGGGGCTTTTGTCTTGTGATCTGGGATCATTTTGAGCATATGACTCATGAGGGCTTTCTTTAGAGTCGTTTCCATCATTTCCTGCTTGAATGATTGGTACAGGTCTCTTATGAGGTGGAAAGGAATTGCAGTCAAGTAATAATCAAAGCTTCTTTCTGTCATTCCTGTTTTAGAACATCTCATATCTGTCTGCAATTCAGATCTTTCTGGGAGCAAGTATAGAGAGAATGGTGGGCCCATAGCTCCACCGAGAAATAAAGGAAGGGAATTATTTAGATTTAGAGAGCCAGGTTTACGGCCAGGGTACAGCACAACTGTGCTTGCATTAGTCATGCTTATGGACAACCTATTGAGAAATTGGGATTTAGGGAGTACAATATGGTTCTCTCCTTGATCTGTCATTGGATTTCAGTACTATTGTGGCAGCCATTATCTTGCAGTAGTTGCCTTCCATCCTGAAGGGTCAGTTTCAAATTTGATGGAAGGACAACCTTAGCCTATGAAATGGCTAAGGGCTCTGCTTTCTTTTACTTCTCTTTAACATATGTTGAAACTGTTTGGAGAAAGTAATCAGCCTGCAAGGAGTTCGCTAAGAACAAGTGTGTTATTTGTCTCAGATGTTTTGTAACCTTGGTATCTTCCTGTGAGAACTTCTAAACTTTTATTGAGTTTAGTGTAGTGTAAGCGGCCTAGAAACCAAGAGGCTGTGAGTTTTAGGCATCCTTTGGCATCAAAGTCAGTTGAGTGATTTTGGGTCAGTTACTCACTCAGTCTAACCCAGTGATTTTCAACCTTTTTTGAGCCGCGGCACATTTTTTACATTTACAAAACCATGGGGCACATTGAGGGGGGGGGGGCTAAAAAAGTTTGGACAAAAAAATCCTCTCTCTCTCTCTTCCTCCCTTTCGCTCTATTTCTCTCTCCCTCCCTCTTTCTCTCCCTTCCTCTTTTCTCTCTCTCTATCTCTCCATCCTTCTTTCTTTCTCTCTTCCTTCTTTCCTCTTTTTTGCTCTCTTTCTCTCTCCCTCCCTACCTCCCTCTATGTCTTTCTCTCTCCCACCTTCCCTCCCTCTCTTTCTCTCTCTCTCTTTCTTTCTCTCTCCTCTCTTACTTTCTTTCTCTCTTGTTCTTTCTCTCTCTTGCTTTCTTGCTTTCTCTCTCTCGTTCTTTCTTTTTCTCTCTCTTGCTTTCTCTCTCTTTCTTTCTCTCTCTCTCTTGCTTGCTTTCTCTCCCTCTTGCTCTTTCTCTCTGTCTTGTTTTCTTTCTCTCCCTCTTTCTCTTTCTTTCTTTCTCTCTTTCTTTCTTTCTCTCTCTCTTGTTTTCTCTCTCTCTGTGCTTCACAGCACACCTGACCATGTCTCACGGCACACTAGTGTGCCGCGGCACACTGGTTGAAAAACACTGGTCTAACCCGCCTCACAAAGTTGTTGTGGGGAAATTGGAGGCATGAGTATTAGATATGTTCACTGCCTTGAGTTGACCAATATATAGGTGACCTATCTAAAGAGCAAGTGCAATGAAATGGGTAAATAACCTTGAGTAATGTGGACAGGGGAAGGAATGCTGCCCAGGAAACAAAAGAGAAAGGAGCTCTCACTATTTTAATAGAGAAAGAAATTTAGAAAGAATCCGGCCTACTAGATCAAACCATTAAAACTGGGATGGGACTTTTGTACTTTCAAACTTAATTGTGTTAATGTAGCCTTACAATAAATTGGATTTAGCTCATCAAGTCATGTTTCCTGGTTTATCTACCTGGTTTATTCAGGAGGGCTGACAGCAGGTTAAAAATATAATAACAATAACTTTATCACAGTTACTTCTTTGAGCCAATTGAAGACATTCCTGGATCAAGAGGTCTTGCTCATAATTATTTGTGTTCTAGTAACCTTCTGTTGAATTATTGTAATGTACTCTTCATGGGCCTCTCTTGAAAGAATATTCAGAATCTACAGCTGTTATAGAATGTACTGTATCAATCTGGACTGTTATGAGTTGTTCTTGTATAAATGAATCTTCTCAGTTAAGAGAAGCACTGGGTTTTATTTATTTACTTAATAGATTTATATGGCTCCCCATCTTGCCACCAATTTCTGCACAGTTTTGGATCTGATTATGCAGTCAACTCCCTACAGGTCTCATTTTTACAAGATGCCAGCTGACAGGTCCTCAGAAGTGGGCTTTTTTTGACAACTACTTATTACTTAAGAGATATTCAGTCAGCTCTGCGAGCATCTGACTTTTACATTCTCTACTTTTTTGTATTCTACTTTTTAAGAAATTTATGTATAATTGGGATTTTGTCTCTTTTTCTTTCTTTACAAGTGTAATTCTATGAGCTGTGTAGAGTCCTTAAAATTGGGTGGTCTATTAAAAAAAAGCATTTGTGTATAAAGCTCCCAAAATACTTGATGTCTACTAACCATTGTCCCTCATCACTAATCAATATGGGAATAAATGATACAATTCTGAAGTTACTGTAAACCACAAGTAAATGATGCTGAGGACACAGGAAATATTTTCTTCATTCCTTCTTAGTCCAAGAAGAGAGAGAAGATTACTGGAAGCAAACAGGTGGCATGCAGATGGTACCATAGGGAATGGTTTGATCACGGAACATATTTCCAAGATGAGGAACTCTTGGTAAGTAATAGACTACAACACAAAAGAACTAAGAAAAATATATTTAGGAAGCACCTTGCAAATCTGTCCAGGAAGACAAGCAATAATAGGTATAAATTCAAGGAAGATTTTTGAGGTAGACAGATGTTCTGGAAGATAAATATTATTCCGTAATGGAAGTAATAGTCTAGGTGGTCATTTGCAGAAACTGCTATAGGTTTCTATACTGAGCTAAAGACTCTTTGTAAATTTTATCTTTAATTTTCTGATTAAAATGTCTACTTTTAAAACACTTATTTCAACAAAAACATGCAAAAGCTTTGTTTCTATGATTCTTCTAAAGATATATAATATATATAGTGCTAAAATTAAATATTTTATGAACATTTATTGATATAAAAAAGCTTAAGATTTTATTTATTTATCTTCTCTCTTGGTGAAATTTTTTAAAATGTGATTTGTACATTTGGAATTAAAAACATAGTCACCAGAAATTAAAGAATTTACATCAATAAAATCTGAGGAAACATGCACAGGATTGCAACTTTCATCAACAAAACACTACCATTTTTGGAATTTAAGTTCTCAAGAGAAAAAAATTGGTTCTGATAGTAAATGTTTTGTCATTAATAAAAGATTAGTCATATTACATAAATTTGAGTAGGGACTTGTGCTAAATTTCTGGAAGCTTCAGTTAACATAAAATGTAATTAGTTCTGACAGGAATTTAATATAAACCCATAATTTTTTATTAAATTGCAGCTAATTTCCTATCTACTCAATTTAAAATCTCTTCTGAATGCTTATACAATCTAACATCTGCACACAATGAAGAATAATCTTCCAATATTCTATGCTCTAAGCCAGCTTTTCTCAACTACTGTTCCGCAAGAGCTCGCTAGCAATTCCACGAGAGGCTGTGATTGAAAAATATAAACATTTTTAATGGTATTAAACTGTGTAATGCTAGCAACCACATTGGTGGAAATTTTTACATGTCAGGATTCAGTGGCACCATGCTCTTGGTTGAAAAACATGGATTAGATAGGCCAGAAATGAATGAATGAATGAATTTGTTTGTTTGTTTGTTTGTATGCCGTCCCTCTCCATAGACTCGGGGCGGCTCACAACATACAATAGAACAATTCACAACAAATCTAATAAATTTAAAAAAAACATTTAAAAAAAAACCCCACTATTAAACCAGACATACACACAGACATACCATACATAAATTGTATAAGCCCGGGGGAGGGCGAGAATACCTCAAATCCCCCATACCTGATGGCAGAGGTGAGTTTTAAGGAGTTTACGGAAGGCAAGGAGGGTGGGGGCAGTTCTAATCTCTGGGGGGGAGCTGGTTCCAGAGAGTTGGGGCTGCCACAGCGAAGGCTCTTTAATTTAATTTAATTGTATTTTGTATTTTGTGATTTTGAATGCATTTTATGCAGGAACCTCAACATTATTTTAAAGGCTCTTGACACTGTAGTTTGTAACAATAGCTCTTTTTTGAGGGTTTTTTTTAAAAAATTGAAAGTACTTTGTATTGATTTTTTTCAATGTTCTTGTGCAATTTTTAAAAGGTTTTGTTTTAGTGATACTTTTAAAATAACTTTGATCAAGTACTTTTAGACAGTATGAAAAAATGTATTTATTCAAAAATAATTCATGATAATAACGTACAGTACAAATGTGACTGAAATCTGCAAGCACATAATTTACTAAGCATTATACATATAAAATATTGTAAACCCAACTGAGTTTTAACAGGATATTTCCCTCAGGTATTTACAGCTTATACAGATACCTATTCTCTAATTTTAACATATTCACCCATCAAAAATGTCATCCTGCAATATGCAGATGACTTATAGCTGTACTATTACAAATGAGAAAGAAAAATGTCTTGTCATCTCTACTGATGTATGAGTTCTTGCCTAATCCCACTAATACACAGCTTTAAATAATTTGTGAAGTTGTGAATTATTTTACTTTTAGATCCAATTCTCATGAATTCAACTAAGCAAGAGAAGCTAAAATAAAAGTATAAAATAATAAAGTGGACAAACAAACCTAATAAGTTCAACTTCAGTACAGTACTTGGAAATCTTATATCGTTAGGTTTTGGAATAAAAATCTTTGTTTTTGAGATTTAACCAAACAATAGCTCTATATAGTTAAACCAAGACAGCAACCAACTATTTAAAAGACCCTTGAAGAACTTAACTTCTATTCTTACCAATCAAAACTGGTCTTTGAAATGTCAAACATTACTAGCTACCTCTCCTAATTCCAGTTGTATAGTTATATTTTAGAGACCATTTCCTGCCTTATAAATCTGTGCTTACCTAAAACTAAACAAAAGCTTTAGCTGTTGGGAATGCAAAATAAATTCCTTTCTATTTAATTCTATAATTCATCATTTAATGAAATGTGGTAATTCCTTCTTTCTCTATTTGCATTATTTTTTTTTAAAAAACCCACATTTAGCTGTAAATATGTATATTTTTTTCAACCAAAAGTTAAAACAATGACTTTTGCTATTAATTCATTTGGCTTTAGTTTCTGAATCCCCACTCACTAAGCACAGGTTATCAACATGTAGTTCTTGAGAAAATTTTGGTGGTCCATGGAGAAATCTTGGCCCCTGGCTGAGTGCCATTAATCCAGTCCAGGAAGAAAGGAAAGGAAAAGGGAAAGGAAGGGAACTGGGGAAGGGACTACAGCTACAGCTCTGGAATATGGGACTGACTTTCCCAACATCATCAGCAAGCCACAGTCAAATAAGCTTCAATGATTTTGTAATAGTTACATTAATTTTAATAATTTTGTTACAATTAAACAACCTTTATAAAGATTTTATTATGATTAAATAAGCATTTATTATTTTGTTATGTTAAATAGGTACATTTCATATTTATAAAATGGAAATTCTCAGATCATTACTTTACAAATGTATTTATCTTTTTAAAAAATCATATCAGTGGTCTGCAGGACTTAAAATTATGAATTTGGTCCGTGGGATTTAAAAATATGACCTTGGTGGTCCCTAAGGTCCAAAGGATTGGGGGACCCTGCTTTTAAAGTGTCCTGGCAAAAATACAAGATAAAAGGTGGTCCTATGGATTTGTACCCCCCACCCCCCAGGTGATTGCCTTTAAAATATATTTATAGACAATGATTCCTCCCCCCCCCCCCCCAAATTTAATCTTGGGCAAATCATTCACTCTCAGGTCTGACCTGGGGAAGAGGACAAGAATCAGGTTCACCCAGCCAGAGAGAATTTGGCAAAATCTTTTTTTCCCCCAAGAAATTTTTTATTTTTCCTACACTACATCAAACAGAGATTAATATGTATATACCTTAAAATATTAAGAATAACATACATGGTTATGCATTTTTATCACTTGTTCAAAACTCCATAGCTCTGTCCTAACCCTTACATCAACCAATCTCAGCCTGCCACTCTTTTCTCCCCCTTTCTTTCACTCTCCCCCTCTCTCTATCTCCTCCTACCTACTTACTCCTTTACTCCCCCTCTACCTCTCTCTTTCTCGTCCTCCCCCTTCTACTTCCTCTTCTACCCTCTTCACCTTTCCCAGATTGTTTTTTTTAAATCATGGTTGGCAGACTGATGGTATACATTCACAAATATAAGTAAGTAAGTAAGTAAGTAAGTAAGTAAGTAAGTAAGTAAGTAAGTTTGTATCGATAGATAGATAGATCTATCGATAGATCTAGCAATATCTCTTCCAAAAATTCTCATTGTTATAACATTTTCGCAAAATCACTTGAGCCTCTTAATGGGGGGCCAAGTACGAAGCGACGACCCACATTATTCCCTCAGGTAAATCAGGTGGAGCTTTTTGCTTCACTTCCTCCCTCGCACAGGGGGCTTCAACTCCAATCCTCCCAGTTACGACAGACCTCCTCGTGGAAAATCCAGTCTTAGGGACGGGACTGAGAAGCAGAGGCTCCCCTCCTGCGCCCGTCCTCGCAAAGGGAGGCAAATGGGGTGCGGGAGGCTTGGACTACGGGGAGAAAACCCCTCTTCCACTCACCCACATCCTGCTCGAAAGGGTTGGGGGCGAAGAGCGGCATGACAACGTTGGCGGCGGCGGCGGCACGAGCGTTAACGTCAACACCCCGAAGTGGGGGGAAATGGAGGGGGTGCTTCAACCTGGCTCGGTCCGGGTCAGCAGCCGCCCCAGCGCAGGACGCAAACTCACTTCGCAGCAGTCCTCGCCCTCGACGCGGCCACGCCCCTCCTTGCCTTCGCTTCCTCTTCCGCCATCGCGAAGGACCCCTTCGACGCGCCCTCTCCGCCCCCTTGTCGTCTTGTAACCGCCTGATTTTTTTCTCGCCGGATTCAAAGAGTCCAAAAGGTGAGCGTTCCCGAATAACGAGAGACCGCGGAACACTTTTTTAAATAGTTCCTTATTTCAGCAGCCAGCACCGGCGAGGGGTGTTTGTGTGTGTGAACCCCACTGAATCCTTCGGCTTAAGGAACAGGCATGGGCGTAAGCAACAGTTTGGGGGGCCTCGGGGAAAAATAGAGTTAGAAATCGAAGAAAACAGAACGATATTAAGCTGTTTTCTTATACCGAAACACAGAGACGAGCCGCTGGATAGATAGTAATTATTGTATAGCTCCGATTTGCGCCGATAAAAAAAATAATAACGGGAAACTGCACCCGGAAGTGTTTGTGAATAATTGCCGTGACAAATTCTGTGGTTCTGTATTTTCCTGGATCTACGAATGACTCGTCTGAAGAGCAGGGTTCTCCCCGCGTCATTTTCCCGTCTTCTTCTCGCGAGTCGAATGGGATTTCAAGTAGGCGCGGGAAGGAGGGGCTAAGAGAAGAGGGAGGAGGGAATGGATGGGTGGGAGAGGAAAAGATGCGCATGCGTTTGTTGCGGGAACGCTGTCGCCGCTCCTGTTGGAATTGTGATTAACATTTGGACAGAACGTTCATATTTTGTTTAATGTTAAAGCAGCAGTCATTTATTTATTGTGACCAGGTAGACAGATTTTTCTCTCTCCCTAACCTGGTCTTTCACGTCTTCTGATGGTGCAGTCCTCGCCAATAAACCTGTAGATATTCTCAGTCACCCAGATCATAGTTGCCCCAAAGGTTCTTTTTCAGGAGGCAACTGGATTTTCTTGTTTTCTTTTGAACACCTTTCACTTCTCACCCAAAAAGCTTCTTCAGCTCTGATGGAATAAACAATTTATTGCTTTATAATTGCTATGATGTATCCTTGAAAAAGGGGCGGCATACAAATCTAATGAATTATTATTACAGTGTATGCTCTTTTTTATTCAATTGTTTCGGTCATGAAACTAGCAGTTTGCCAGGTTTTAGACCCTGTTCCATTAATTAAATTGCTTTAATTAAATTCAAATTACTTTTATTTAATACATTAATTAATATAATTGATGCATATGATTGGTCAAGTTTCCACTTTTACATATCTAAACTCATAGTAGGGTTCCAATATTCAATATTCCACTTTTACATATCTAAACTCATAGTAGGGTTCCAATGTTCCAACAAATATTCAAAATTTCCTTTACATCCTTTTACAAATTTCTACAATATATTTTTTTAGTTTTCCATCAAGAGATAGAAGATACAGTACTACCGTGTTTCCCCGATAGTAAGGCAGTGTCTTACTATCTTTTTACCCCCAAAAGCCCCACTGTGTCTTACTTTGGGGGTATGTGTTATATTGTCCCGGGCACCGGGGCCGGCTCGTCTTCGGGCTTCGGCCCGGGCGAGGCCTCTTCTCCTCCGGGCGGGCGGCGTTAGGCGGCGTTGCGCGGCAGGCGCGGCTGCCCGTCGGGACCGGCCTCCATCCCTCCTGCGCCGTGGTGGGGCCGGTCCGCGATGCGCGTCCTGGGGGCGCCCGGCTGGCCGGCTCCGGAGGCTGCGGCTCTTCCTGCTGCTGCCCAACGCCGAGGATGCCCCGCGCCCAGCCCGGCTACGGCAGCAGGCAGGCAGGCAGCCCCAGGCGCGGCGGGGAGAGCAAAGGCGGCTTCGGCCCGGGCGAGGCCTCTTCTCCTCCGGGCAGGCGGTGTTAGGTGGCGTTGCGCGGCAGGCGCGGCTGCCCGGAGGAGAAGAGGCCTCGCCCGGGCCGAAGCCGCCTTTGCTCTCCCCGCCGCGCCTGGGGCTGCCTGCTCTCCCCGCCGGGCCGGGCCGAAGCCGCCTTTGGTCTCCCCGCCGCGCCTGGGGCTGCCTGCCTGCTGCCGTAGCCGGGCTGGGCGCGGGGCATCCTCGGCGTTGGGCAGCAGGCAGGCAGGCAGCCCCAGGCGCGGCGGGGAGAGCAAAGGCGGCTTCGGCCCGAGCGAGGCGTCTTCTCCTCCGGGCGGGCGGCGTTGCGTGGCAGGCGCGGCTGCCCGGAGGAGAAGAGGCCTCGCCCGGGCCGAAGCCGCCTTTGGTCTCCCCGCCGCGCCTCGGGCTGCCTGCCTGCCTGCTGCCCAACGCCGAGGATGCCCCGCGCCCAGCCCGGCTACGGCAGCAGGCAGCCCCAGGCGCGGCGGGGAGACCAAAGGCGGCTTCGGCCCGGGCGAGGCCTCTTCTCCTCCGGGCGGGCGGCGTTGCGCGGCTGGCCTCCATCCCTCCTGCGCCGCGGCGGGGCCGGTCTGCGATGCGCGTCCTGGGGGTGGCCGGCTCCAGAGGCTGCGGCTCCTCCCGCTGCTGCCCAACACCGAGGATGCCCCGCGCCCAGCCCGGCTACGGCAGCAGGCAGGCAGGCAGCCCCAGGCGCGGCGGGGAGACCAAAGGCGGCGGCGGGAGTAGCGGACGCCTCCCTCGCTTTTAGTACCGTGTTTCCCCGAAAGTAAGACATATGTCTTACTTTCGGGGTATGGCTTATATAAGCCGACCCCCCTGAAACCCCCCATATGTCTTACAATCGGGGGGGTCTTACTATCGGGGAAACACGGTATCTTATCATTTTACCACTTTAAGTGTATCTCAGATAATCCTCACATTAGTTGCCTGGGTTTTTTCTTTTGTAAATACCAATATTTTTCTTCTGTTAACAAACAGTAGGTTATCTAGCAAGATCTTAAGTATTACAGTGTTCCCTCGATTTTCGCGGGTTCAAACTTCGCGAAACGCTATACCACGGTTTTTCAAAAAATATTAATTAAAAAATACTCCGTGGTTTTTTTTCTATACCACGGTTTTTCCCACCCAATGACGTCATACGTCATCACCAAGAGTCACTTCTCTCTCTCTTTCTCTTTCTTTCCTGTCATTCTCTGCTTCAATCATTTTCTCATTTCTCTTTTTTCTCCCTTTTTCTATCATTTTTCTCTCTCTCTCTACCTTCCACTCTCCCCCCTCTTGCTCTCTCTCTCTTTCTCCCTCTCCCTCTCTGTGAGAACGCCTGCCCCCACCTCTCCTGCAGCCCCCTCGCTGATAGCTGGGACGAAAGTGCTCTCAGCTATGGGACTGTGAGAGGGGCGAGGCAGGCATTCTCAAAGCGCTCAGAGCGGCTACCGGCCGAATGAGGAGGATGAGAAGCCGTAGCCGCCAGTGCTGCTGAAGGAGGACCCGTGTCCGAAGAAAGCCGGTGAGAGGGGTGGATCGGGCTGGTGGGCGGTAGCAGCAAGGGGGCCGGAGGCGCTGGGGGGGCGGGGGCAGCCAACATTCAAAGCAATCTTTGCCGGCCTCCGCACTTTCGTCGCCCCCTGCCCTAATTTCAAGCCCGGCTCCTTGCGCTGCCTTGAAAAAGGGTGCGTGGGGGTAGTTTTTGGCTGTCCATAGCCAAAAATGGTGTTTTTACTTCCGCACCGCTACTTCGCGGAAAATCGACTTCTGAGGGAGGTCTTGGAACGTAACCCCCGCGAAAATCGAGGGAACACTGTATTTCCCAGTAATTTGGGTGTTCTGTAAACTACTAATGTTTACTGTATTTAAATTTATTACAGCCTCCCAACTTTAATGGATACTATTAAAAAACCCCACAAAAATTCATAAAAACAGAATGGTCGGTATATGGTAACAACTTATAGGTAAATTTATTTTGAATAAGTTTAAATTTCATCATGGACATCATGGATTTGTCAAGAACAAGGCTTACCAAATCCTTATGTTTTCAAATGTTTCGACTGAGGAAATTGTGGGAAAGTTGTATGCTATAAATTCACAATGTTGGAAGATGACATTTGGGTCATAAATTCCCAAAGTGGAAAGCTGAGTCAACTCTGAGCCTGTGAGAATTGAACTGCTGGCAACAGTCAGCCAGCAGAAATAGCCTGCGAAATTGCAGGCTACTTCTCTTGAATTTGATCTGCCATTTTTCTCTTGAAGTACAGTGGTACCTCATCTTACGAACGCCTCTTCTAACGAACGTTTCAAGATACGAACCCGGTGTTTAAGATTTTTTTGCCTCTTCTTCTGAACTATTTTCACCTTACGAACCCAAGCCGCTGCTGCTGGGATGAAGGGGTTTCTTTTTTTCCCCTTTTTTAAAGAAAGAAAAGGGAGGGGCGGCTTGGAGGGGGAAAGAGTTTGCAGAGAACAGCATGCTTGCAGAGGCACTGAAAGGGTGTCTTTTGAAGAAAGAAAAGGGAGGGGCGCCCCCCTTGCCTTTCTTCCTTCCCACTCACCCTTTAGCCTAGCCTTGCTTCTTCCACCCGCCCCCTTTAGCTGCTCCTCCCTGCCCTCTGTTTGCCTCCCTTCTAAAGTTTGGGATTTTCCTGAAGGATTTGCACGCATTATTTGCTTTTACATTGATTCCTATGGGAAACATTGTTTTGTCTTACGAACTTTTCACCTTACGAACCTCCTCTTGGAACCAATTAAGTTCGTATCATGAGGTACCACTGTATTATATATGAGTAGTACAGCATACCCTGTTTCCCCGATAGTAAGACACCCCCGATTGTAAGACATATCGGGAGTTTCAGGGGGGTTGGCTAATATAAGCCGTACCCCGAAAGTAAGACATATGTCTTACTTTCGGGGAAACACGGGGGTATTGCCGCCTCCCTCTCATCTAGCTGGACCTGGAGAGCGAGAAGGCGGCGAGGGCGAGGAAGGCGCTTGGGAGCGGCGCGGCGGGGAAAGCAGCGGGGGCCGCCTCCCTCCCTCCTTCCTTCCTTCCCAGCTGGCAGCGCACTCCGGGCCTCGCCGGCCGGCCGGCTCCCTCCCCGTCTATCTATGTCTTTTTCTGACTCCAGCGCGCACCGTTTTTTCCAATATAAGACATACCCCGAAAGTAAGACATAGTGGGGCTTTTGGGGATAAAAAGGAAGTAAGACACTGTCTTACTTTCGGGGAAACACGGTATCTAGTTTTCAAGAAATAATACTAGTAATTAATAGTAACAAAATAGTTCATGATATTTTGATTATCAAACTAGTTAAGTGTAAATCGGGTGGCATAACAGTAAAGTGGATATAGAGGTGTCAAAATTCTTTTTGAGTGTTCCTCAGTGGTTGCACATCACTCTGTCACAGAGTGTTTTTGTATTACTCAATATTATGGCATTGGACCAGATTACTTACGGGACCGCCTTCTGCCACATAAATCCCAGCGGTTAGGTCCCACAGAGTTGGCCTTCTCCAGGTCCCATCAACCAGACAATGTCATTTGGCAGGGCCTGGGGGAAGAGCCTTCTCTGTGGGGGCCCCAACCCTCTAGAATCAGCTCCCCAGAGATTCATACTTCCCCCACTCTCCTTGCCTTCCACAAGAGTCTTAAGACTCATCTATGTCACCAAGCCTGGGGCAATTAAATCTGCCCCCCCGACTAATAATTGTGATACATGGTGTGATTGTACCGTTTGATTGAGAAATACATAGGGTTTTTTAGCTATAGTTTTTTTAATGTATTAGATTTGTACTCTATGCTGTGTTTTTATATTTACCCTGTGAGCCACCCAGAGTTTTCAGAGAAAGGCAGCACACAAATCTAATAAATAATAATGATGATGATGATGATAATTTTATAATAAGTTTTTGCTTTTGTATTACTCAATATTTTATCAATGATATAGATGGGTACCAAAGATAATATTTATCAGTGCTACTGCTGATATAAAATTGAGTGGCATAGCTAAGGCTAAAAAATAAAGATAAAATTAAAAATTGTGGAGTAGAGAATTGGACTGAAATTATTGGAATAAAATATAGATGAGAAAACATCCCATCTATGTTATAGATGATAACATTCTCCAAATCCCTGAATGTCTGGAAAATAATAGAAAACCATGTCCAAGCACCTATCATACTAGTTCTCATAGTGACACCATGCTGGACTGGTTGGGATTCAATCACTGTAATACAAATGAAATTTAGATACATTTGTATCAGGAATGGTAAACTAGGAAAATGGACAGCAACATTATGCAATGAAAAATGGCTACTCGGTTTTTATGATTACTTTATTAATGCCTTGAATTAAATTATAATTAACTTGTTGGAGCTGTCATCCCTCCCATGCCAGATTCCCTTAGATTCTCCATTTATTTTTATTTATTTTTATTTATTTATTAGTTTAATTTATATGCCGCCCAACTCCCAGAGGACTCTGGGCGGCTTACAACAAAGAAAAACATCTAAAAAGAACAGTTTAAAAAGATAATTTAAAACCCACTTTGACCCATTATATGCCTTTGATAAAGTAAGCTACAAAAACAAATATCCTAATAAAGTTGCTTAGTCATGAAAATACAGTGGTACCTCTACTTAAGAACTTAATTCGTTCTTAAGTTGACCAGGTTCTTAAGTTGAAAAGTTTGTAAGTAGAAGCAATTTTTCCCATAGGAATCAATGTAAAAGCAAATAATGCATGCAAACCAAAGAAATAAAAGC
This sequence comes from Erythrolamprus reginae, assembly GCF_031021105.1. NCBI lineage: Eukaryota > Metazoa > Chordata > Lepidosauria > Squamata > Dipsadidae > Erythrolamprus > Erythrolamprus reginae. The sequence continues at coordinate 177,833,310 of NC_091950.1, forward strand.
TCGGAATTTGGGTGGGAGGAGGAGGAGAAAGAAGAGGAGGAGGACAGTTGCTGCCGAAGGAAGAAGGTGAGGTGAAGGGAATTTTAAAAAATCCAAAACTTAAGGCTTAAAAAAAAAAGAGGGACTCTGAGGCGACGAGGAGGAGTACGCGCCTCCCATACACCCGGCACGAGGCTGCCTCCCATACACTGCGCCAGAGAGAGAAACCCAGGGGGGATGGCAGGAAACTGGCTGGGCCTTAGTGCCGCTTTCCAGTTTCCTGGGAAATTTTTCCATGCTCAGGTTTTTAAATAGAAAATGGTTTTTAAGAAGAGGCAAAATAATCTTGAACACCCAGTTCCTATGTAGAAAAGTTCTTAAGTAGAGGCGTTCTTACGTAGAGGTATAACTGTACTGTACTACTAAATTTACAGTTCAGTTTTGCCTACTTAGACCTGTTACCGTATTTTGAATAGACATGCCCTATAGGTGGCAGTATTGTCCCAAAAAGGTCCTATGAAAGGTCTTAAGGCTCAAGCTACTAGTAGTAGGTGCCCAGTTCTTTGTGAAGCCTATTTCACCTTCGTGTAGACTGGTGAATTACTTTATCAAAACCCTTGAAGGAAAGATCACCTAGGATTTCAGGAGCAGGTGATCTGATCCAGAAAGGACATCACAGAAGGATTTTGGGAGGATCATGATATTTCGGCTTCACCAGCAGCCCAGCTAGCTGCCCAGAGTCACTTTGGGATGGTGAGATGGGTGGCATATAAATTAAATAAACAAATAAATAAATACCAGCACAGCCATGGCAGCTGAGGCAAATGGGCTCAAGTCCATGAGTGTAGTTGAGAGTGGGAGTCAGCAGCACACAAGGCCAAGATTCAGTCTCTCCTGAACGGCAGTTTATCTGAAGTTGAATAATTCCACAATGCCATTCCACCAGTTTGGTAATCAGTGGACCTGATCAGTTAATCAATTGGGCACATAATATATTCCTGATTGTCAGACTAGATTAAGAAAAGGGTCAACTTCCTTGAGAGGAACAATATTATTTCCTGGTTGCGTATAGATTAAATCCTACTAAGGAAGTTGAAATAATGTTACCAAATACAAATTTAAGGCATATGTTGTGCTATAAGAAGCTTTATTCATTAAATCCATTAAGTAGCAGGGCATCTGACACAAATGTATCAGCCTACAGATTTTTTCCTAGATCTTCAGCTTTAGCTATGTTCTTGGGCAGTTGTGGGTTCCACTTACTTGCATATCGGTGCATTGTGTGCACATCCTGTTCATTCCAGCAGGCACACACACATACATTCATGCGTGCGTCCCCTCATACAATTTTGCTCCAGCGCATGCACAGGAAGCAAAACTGCACTGAAATCTTGCAAGGGGATGTTCATGCATGCATAATTTCGGCAATGTTTTGCTTCTACACATGCACAAGAAGCAAAAAAGGCCCCAAAATTTAAAAAAAGAGAGATGGTGCCACCTGCTGGACTGACAAAAATTGCGCGATCTGGTGGCTGCTACCAGAACGGAACTCTGGGGCATACCAGTAGCAAACCACCATTGTTCTTGGGTATCTGGCTACAAGTGGTAACATTCCTGAAGCAGGTTGTTATGCGCCTTCCCCATCATTTTTCCTAGAATTAGGATGGGGAAAACAGGAAATCCCTTCTCATTGCACACGTTTTCGTGCAAATGGTTCCAGCTTCTCTTTAGTCAGAGTGACAAGACAATTGTAGAATACACAGTGTTAGTACAGCACTCCATTACTTCAATCATAGTGGTTGAAATACTTGCAGGAAACACAACAAAGGGAGGTTCCTGAGGAATAAGTTAGGTGAAAAATAGATAGCCCCTGACTTAGCAACTGTTCGAAGTGGACTTTAAAAAGGGGACTTATGGCTCAGATTCAAAGTTACAACATCTCCCCATGATCACATAACTGCATTTTGAGTGCTCAAGAAATGCACCAAATTTATCGCAATTTCCAGAATCCCACAGTCACATGACTATAATTTATAAATATTTTTTCCTCAAAAACTATTTATTTCCACTTTGATGTCTCTTAGGAGCTATCCAACTCTGGAGAAGAAGTACCGTAAGACGCACTCCCCCCCCAACTGAATGGAAATGTCAGTGCTTGTTTGTTTATTTATTTATTTATTTATTTATTTATTTATTCATTCATTCATTCATTTGTCCAATACACAAATACATAGGAAGAAAAAAAGACATGTGGTAATATATATAAGGGTAAAAGTGAACTTAGAGGAGAGGATATATGAAAGGAAGAGAATACATATGATAGATGAAAGAAAGGAAAGGCAATTGGACGGGACGAAAGGCACACCAGTGCACTTATGTACGCCCCTTACTGGCCTCTTAGGAACCTGGAGAGGTCAATCGTGGAGAGTCTAAGGGAGAAATGTTGGGGCTTAGGGGTTGACACAATTGAGTCCGGTAATGAGTTCCACGCTTCGATAACTCGATTGTTGAAATCATATTTTTTACAGTCAAGTTTGGAGCGGTTTGTATTAAGTTTGAATCTGTTGCGTGCTCTTGTGTTGTTGCGGTTGAAGCTGAAGTAGTTATTGACTGGTAGGACGTTGCAGCATATGATTTTGTGGGCAATACTCAAATCGTGTTTTAGGCGCTGTAGTTCTAGGCTTTCTAGGCCCAGGATTGTTAATCTATTTTCGTAGGATATTCTGTTTCGAGTGGAGGAGTGAAGGGCTCTTCTGGTGAAATATCTTTGGACATTTTCAAGGGTGTTGATGTCTGAGATGTGGTATGGGTTCCAGACAGATGAGCAGTAGTCTAGGACAGTGATTTTCAACCTTTTTTGAGCCGCGGCACATTTTTTACATTTACAAAATCCTGGGGCACACCACCAACCAAAATGACACAAATTAAATAAATAAATAAATAAATAAATAAATACATACATACATACTTTCATACATACATACATACATACATACATACATACATACATACATAACCCCCTCGTATATACAGTCCCATGTAACATCCCCTTATAAATACAGTCAATCATCAATCATCCCTACTCAAATTTATATCTGATTTCTGGGTACTTCTCCTGTCTTTCCCCCTTTTCTCTCTCATGTTTGTCATTTCTCTCTCTTCCTCCCTTTTTCCCTCATTCCTTTTCCCTCTCACTTCTCCTCTTTTTCCATCCCTGTCTCTCTCCCCCCCCTTATGTGTGTGTGTGTATACACACTGGAACCATTTCCAAAACCAGTTGAGGGCTGGGGGGTTTTCTCTTTTATTCTTTTCAAAAAGAGGTGTGGGCTGGGGGGCATTTCTTATTATTTGGGTGCTTTTTACCATATGCTTCAAGAATCACCCCTCTCTCTCTCTTTTGTTTCTCTCTCCTCTCATTCTCTGCCTCAATCATTTCTCCTTTTTTCTCCCCTTTTTGTTCTCATTTCTCTCTCTCCTTTCTTCTCCCTATCTGTCTCTCTTGCTTTCTCTCTCTCTTGCTATCTCTTTTTCTCTTATTTTCTCTCTCTCTCTCTCTTGTTCTCTCTTATTTTCTTTCTCTCTCTCTTGTTCTTTCTCTCTCTCTCTTTCTCTCTTTTTCTCTCTTTCTCTCTTGTTTTCTCTCTCTCTCTTGCTTTCTCTCTCTCTCTTGTTTTCTTTCTCACACTCTTTCTCTCTCTTGTTCTCTCTCTTGCTATTTCTTTCTCTCCCCCCCTTTCTCTCTCTCTCTTTCTCACTTTCTCTCTATCTTGCTGTCTGTTGCTGTCACTCACTCTCGTTCTCTCTCCGTTCTTCTCAGCGGAGGCCAGCGAAGGTGATATTCAATGTCGGGAGCGCGCGGGCGGTTGCGCGTGCTCCCTACCCCCCTGCTAGCCGCTCGGAATATTCAAAATAAGAAAAGCCTTCACCGGCGAAGATTTTTCTTATTTTGAATATTCCGAGCGGCTAGCAGGGGGGTAGGGAGCGCGCGCAACTGCCCGCACGCTCCCGACATTGAATATTACCTTCGCTGGCCTCCGCTGAGAACGGAGAGAGAACGAGAGTTGGGCCATTTTTTGTCTCCTGCGTTCCGGGTGCGGGAGGAGCCACGCCGAAAGGCAGGAGACAGCGGAGGAGGAGAGGGGGCGGGCGGGGGGCAGCGCCGAAAGGCCGAGGGGGCCGGAGGCACCGTGGGGAGGCAGGGGCGGCCACGGCTCCCTTCCCTTCTGCTGCCGGCGCCTCCCCGCCCCCCCCCCCGCGGGCTGGCAGGGAGATGAGGAGCGCGCTTTCGGGGAAGCGACGGTGCTTTGGGGAAGCGACGAGAAGCCATGGGCGCGAGGGGGCCGACTTTCAAAGCAACCTTTGCCGGCCTCCCGTGGGAGGGTGCCAATAGTGGTGGCGGCGGCGGGGGGGGCAATAGCAGGGGGGCGAACTGCCTCACGGCACACCTGACCATGTCTCGCGGCACACTAGTGTGCCGCGGCACACCGGTTGAAAAACACTGGTCTAGGATACTATAGACTGAATACAGCCCTGTTTTGGCCACCCAACACCCCCCCATGTGTTCCATTTTTACCAAAAACAGGCCTATTTTTTGCAAAAACAGGACGTGCAGGGGTTTGGGAGGCCTACGTCTCCCAAACCCTCTGCACGTCCTAGGCGTGGGGGAGGACAAAAATAGGAAGCGGAGAGGTTCAGAAGGCCAAAAACGGACCCATCTTTTGAAAACAGGATGCACAGAGAGTTTTGGAGGCCTACAGAGTTCTCCTGGGGACCAGGGAGAGGAAAAATCAGACGTGCGGAGCAGAGATGTGTTCCTCCTGGTTTGCCCAAATGGGTAGCCACCCACTGGTGATGTCACAATGATGTCACCGAACTGGATCAGTTAGTGTCGATCCGTGGACGTCACAATCTTTAAAAAAAAAATTAAATATTTTTTGAATTTGGGGGGGTAGTATTTTTTTTTTCTGATCATGTGCAGACGCCAAGTTTCCAACACTGCACATATATCACCATTTTGTTTTCTGCATTTTTTTAAAAAAAATTTCCTGGGGGGTTTGCATGCAAAGTGCACGCATGCCACGCCACAGCCCAGTGGCCAAGCGGTCACCCAGCATGGGAAAAAGCAAACCATCAGCAAGGGAAGTTGGAACCCACCCCTGACCCGGAGACAAAAATCTTTCCCCCCCCTTGTTTTCCTCTTTGAAATCTAGGTGTGTCTTATACTCTGGTGCGTCTTATAGTCCAAAAAATATGATAATTCGCAACTGTCTTTTATAATTGGAATCCCTACCCCACCCTCTTTAATATACTTCTCCTTGGAAAAGTACAGAAACTTTGTAGAACTATAGATTATGTAAAGTTCTCATGCAGCCTCTGTATGTAAACTGGGCTACATAGTTGAAACAGGAATATTTTGACTTTGAGCCAAAGTTCAACAAAATGATGGGACGGGGAAAGCATTAAATTGCATTAAATTACATCAAATTGAATTTTCCTTTTAAATCAGTTCAATACAACTATATATTCTCTGAAGATTTGATTCCCTTGCCTGCCACATTACAAGTTATAACTCAGCAACAACATTTGAAGAGATTCTAAGGGCCGCAACTCCCAGGTTGTTCTTGGCTGCTTTATGAGAAGCAACGAAGGGGCGTGCCGCGTGCATAAACACACCATCGTGCCTACTATCCCTGTCCTAACATCCCCATTCATTTGTATCCATTTCATGTATCCGTAAGCATATTTATATTTATATCTATATCTTATACATTCTTGACAAATAAAAAAATAAAACTTTAAAACGAGCACAATGTGCAGATGTTTGATGACCAGGAAAACTTGGTTTTGCCAACGAAGGTACAATCCATTATGGTTCCTTGCCTTAGTTTGTTTCTTCTGTACTGAACATCCACACATTAACTTCTCGTGGGATAGGCTTACAGAAAACCAGTAAAAATAAATCGACAGAAGGATCATGTGCATTTTAAGCCTTCAGCACAAGATCTAACAAGGAGGTTCTGCATCACTACATGCATTTCTCCTTGGGGAACAGCTGCCTGAATTCAACCAAGTTTGTGAGAAGCACCTGCAGATTCAGAGCACAGTTTTTTGTAGAGAAAGGGTGGCAGGGAGCAATGCTGTCAGAACTTGCCTGAGACCTGTCAACCCTATTGCATTCCAACTGCAAATTAAGTTTTGGCTCCATTCCCCCAAGTGCATGACAGCTCTTACTCTGTGAGTCTTGTCCTCAACCCCACAGGCATCTACTTAGGTTGGAATGTTTTCAATATGCACAGATAGCCAAGGCTTTTAACATGACAGCATTTCTTGATCCTATAAGATACACGAATCAATAAAGCCATCCAAGTTTGGACATCCTTTGGCAGATCAAAGCGGGCTGCACCCCTCCTTTCTAAGATCAGACCTTTGGAGAAGAGCCAAGAGGGGAGGTTGAAATCATATATGGTTTTACATTTCTTTAGATAATCACTGTTTTGTATGTCAATGGGGAAAGATGCATTTTGACAAATATTTAAAATGGGTGCCATGTTCCCCTCTCCTTACTGCTTCGGTGCAGGCATGACTATTCTTCCTTGTCAAAATTATCATACTGTGGAATTGTACAAAACTCCTACCTCCCTACTCACGGGGGTCAATCCCACTGCATCACATTGCCATCATGTGATGTATCATGATGTTTGTTTTTCTCTTCATGGAGGTGGGTGGGTGTGGCCTGTGTGTGACACATTCGCCCACGGGCTGCCAGTTTGACATCCCTGCCCTAAATGATCAGTGTTAGTATGTCAAAGAATTGTGTACAATATTCCTAAAACAAAATTATACAGAGTAAATGTAGTGGTAGTAGATAGGCAGCTAATAACCCAGACCAATCCAATTTAAGTATAAATATTATTTACATATATCCAATAAAATAGTCAGTAACAATCCAAGTCATTCACAGAGACATCAATCAATCATATACAAATACAAAACGAGATCAGAACACACAGTTCTCTACACACAGCAATTCTACAATAATTCTCCCCCAAGAGGAAAATGGTGCCGGCTTCCTCCTTTGGCCAACGGAATCATTACTCTTAAAGAAACATTATCAAACATACATTGTTGGTTAATTACATATTACCCAACTAGTTATACTCATAGCATTAACAATCACTATGGACATTCACATGTTAGTTAACTTCTCTGGATTATATGATGGCCTTTGATCAAATAGCCTTTGTTGTGAGCCGCCCCGAGTTTGCGGAGAGGGGCGGCATATAAATCCAATAAATCTAATCTAATAAATCTAAAGTTTTGGTTTGATTTGATATGTTCTATGTTGTGCTACACTTTGGGAAATAACCCCCCCCCCTCGGTCAAATCACTGTTCTCAAGACAACAAAAACAATAACAACAACAACAAAGAATATTCCAAGACCTACACACACACACACATATTCCATGTTTTTACATAGAGTCTGACTTAATTTTCAACAAGTAGTTATCTTAAATTAAATAAACTGTAGGAATAGAAACTACTTGTGCAAAAACCCATATATTCACCCAAACCACTGTGATTTGGGGGCACTATTAATACCAATGTCTTCACAAAATGATGATAACATCCGGCCCAGAGTAATAAGAGAAACATAGGGAATGTTCAATCTACTATTCAATCTTAAACTGTTTTTAATAATTGGATTTGTACTGTGTTTTATTGTTGTGAGCTGTTCCGAGTCTTTGGAGAGGAGCGGCATACAAATCTAATAAATAATAATAATAATAATAATAATAATAATAATAATAATTATTATTATTATTATTATTATTATTATTATTATTATTATTATTATTATAGTCAAGTCAATGCTTACAGTCAAAAACCAGAGACCAGAGCAAAACACTTGAATATCCAGTTAAAAATTCTAGAATAAAATAACAAATAATAGATAAAATCTATATTAAAATTGCAATTTGACATCCAAATTGGCCTAACTTTAATATCAATCCTTAAACTGTGAGGCCCATAGTATTTAAATACTGAAATGCAAGACAGTGATAATGAAAAAGGATTTGCTACATTAATTGGATAAAATAGCTCTGATGGATAAATCACCTGTTTCCAATGAATCCCCAGTGCTGCTGTGCTGAATCTAGCCACCTGTACTATTTACTCTAAAACAATCACTGATCAGTTTGCTATAAAACATTGTGGGCCTAGATCCAGTCTGTCAACTCCAAGCCCAAGGGCCGGATGCGTCACACACTGGCAACACTCATGCCTGGTTTAATGAAGAGAGGGAAAGTCCCAATACATCAACTGACACCACCATGATGATGTGAGTGTGACATCCCTGGCCTAGATTAAAGTGACCAGATTTTAAGATTGGGAAAGAGGGACACCATTGGGAGGGTGTGTGTGAAAATATTTTGCAATAAATAAATAAATATTTTTCTCTTTTGTTCTCTCTCTCTCTCTCTCTCTCTTGCTATCTCTCTCTCTTTCTCTCTCTCTTCCTCCCTCCCTCCCTTTCTCTCTTTCTCTTTCCCCCTCTCTCCTTTTCGCTCCCCCCTCTCTCTCTTGCTCTCTCTCTCTCTCTCTTTCGCATTCTCCCTTTCTCTCTTGCTATCTCTCTCACTCTCTTTCTCTCTTGTACACCACGTACAGGGATTGAAGTAGGAGTGGGAGAGCGCTGACAGCAGCAGCAGCGGACAGTACCCACGGGGCGACGGCGGAGTGCTCAGCTGTAAGCGGGAGCTCCGGGGCAAAGGCACCGATGATGGCGGCTGGATGTGTTACTGGACACTGGACAAGCTTGCGCTGCACTGGGCATGGGTGAGGGGCTGGCACAGACCCGCTGGCTGGGCCGGGACGGAGGTACCAGCCCCACACCCATGCCCAGCACAGTGCCAGCATGTACGGCGTCCAGCAACACATCCAGCCGCCACCATCGATGCCTCTGCCCTGAAGCTCCCGCTTGCAACTGACTGTCCCACCGCCGCCCCCACAGCTACTGCCCAGTGCTGCTGCCGCCGGTGCCCTCCTGCTCCAACCTCTGCTTAGTGGTGCTGCCTTTGCTGCCCGGCCTGCTGCCCTGCGCCTGCCAGAACTGCCTGGCCCCATCCTTCCTGCCACCCAAGAGCTGCAAAGCTCACCTGCCGCCGCCACCCGGGGCGCTGCAGCTGCAGGAGAGGTCCCCTCCATAGCTGAAGGGTGGAAGCTCAGTGCCTCCCTGGAAGGGCTGTGCGTGCATTTGCTTCAAACATTTTGCAACCTTTGCCAGGCTTCGGACCTGGGAGGGGGGAACCAGCTCCAAAATTGGGACATTTCTGAACCGCCGCGGGACGTGGGAAAAATAATTCAAAAGCGGGACTGTCCCGCTGACGGCGGGACGTCTGATCATTTTAGCTAGATGGATATTTCAGAATTGCTTGAAAAAGGACAATACTACATCCACTGTAGTTGCAGTTATACCCGAAATAATACTGTACTTCGGTATATTAAATGACAGGGTTTATTTCCTTTGAAATGGTGGAAACTGGAAAGGAACTCTATTGTTGGCTTTCTATGAGATTTATGTTTTTAAGTAATCTTCACTTCACTTAGCAGAATATTATCATATCAGAATTGTGCAACAATGTATATTGGGTACATAAATACACTGACCCCAATATAAGCTTATAACTTTTATTTCTTCTTTTTTTTCACATAATTTTTTTTATTTTCTCACCAATCACAGTACAATGTAAAGTACCAACAACATCAAATTGTTTAAATACATCAATAATTCAATTTTAAAAATTATGGTATAAAAATCCAATGCTACCTCCTTTACTTTTGACATCTGGATAATAAATAGCTGCTCAGATTTCTTATATTGTATTAATATGCTATTCGCTAATACATCTTTTAAGCTGATCCAAATTTTAAATGCCTCAAGTTAATTAGGCTGTAGTATTTCAAATTTCTCCACATCTCTTCCATTTCAATTTTCATATATATTTATTAACCTTTTTTATTAGTAAAAGCCCATTAAAAAGGTATTTAAAAAAATAAAAGGATTTTTTTTTAAAAAAGATAAAAACACCAACACCTTCCAATATACAAATTAAGGGGGGAAAGGCCAATTAAAATCTCAATAATTCACCAAATTAGCCATATTGTAAAACCTACTTAGTAATAATTCCTTTATAGAAATCATAAAAAATGCATAAGAATTTAAAAAATAAAGTAGAGTTTAAAGAGGAAAGGAAATTGTGTTGAAAGAAAGAGGAAAGTATATGTAAACAGAAAAAAAGGAGAATGAGAAAAGTACTACTAAAAAAAATAGAAAAAAGAAAGAGATAAATCAAACCAAAAAGAGAAGAGGGAAGAGGAGGAAAAAGAATCTTTCCTCCTCCTCTCACCAACTTCCCAAAATAACTCAGTATAACACCATCAAAAATTACCAAACCTTAAAGTTCATCTATAAACCACTGAACTCCATCCCAGTCTAAATCATGAAACAATAATTCTAATTAAGGGGAAAAAACATTGATTCAAACCTTCCTAATGTCTATATCCTATGAAATAATCACATTCCTTTCCTGAGAACCTCCTGCCCTATTCCTTAACAAAAAAAGAAAATAAAAAAGGAGAGAGGAAAAGAAAAAGAAACCCCTGATGACCCATTGGAATCAATCTAAGTATATTGCTGCATACCCAGGAATCTTCATACCCTACTCTTATTTTATCACTGCAAACCCATCATGCCCTAATCTAAGAGTGTTGGTCCCAATAGATAAAAGAAGTTCCCCTTCTTTAATCCAATTTAAAGTTATAGCCTTCCATAAATTAAAACACCTTTTGAAATTTATGATCTGTATTTTCTATAATTCCATAGATTCTATTTTCAGTAATTACCACTAAAATAATTTCTCTTTCTTTATATATAAACAAAAAAGAAAAGAGGAGAAGAAAGAAAAAAAACCCTCCAAAAACCCACTGGAATCAATTTCTCAATACTGTATACAGCTGCAAACCCAGCTGAATCTTCATGCCCTACCCTAATTTTGTCGCTGCTTACCCAGTGTAATCCTCATGCCCTATTCTAATTGTATTGATCCAAATAGATTAAAAGAAAGTTCCCCTTCCTCAATCCAACCTTCTTTCTAAATTGTGATCTGTAAAATCTATAATTCTGTAAAAAAAAGAAAAATCAATCAATCATGATCTTCTGTTTCCAGGTTTCTTATAGTTTAAATCAGTAAATTAAATATCTTAATTCAATGTCCCAATATTACCAACATAATCTTCCATTTCCAAATTTCTTAAATATAAATCAGTAAACTAAATATCTTAATTCAATCTCCAAATATTATCTGTAATAATTCAGTTCATTACTAAATCACCTCTATTAATTTCACTATTAATTCCATTATTAATTCCATAATCCTTTCATGTTCCATATTGATTATACATAACAAAAACCTGATGACAATGCCCTGAATTCCAATTAATATCTTAATATATTTCCCTTACATTTTTCCACACACTAGCTCTACTCCACCCCCCTTCTCCAAATATTTAAAACAATGATATGATTGTATTACACCTTAATATTAATTTTCCTCCAAGAAAAAATATAGCCCACCTCCATTTGTATCATTCCCTTGTTTCCAAATTTCAAAAATTTATTTATTTATTTATTTATTTAACCCAAAAGATAGTTTTATAGATTCAAGCAAAAACATCTTAATTATATATTATTCACAACATAATTATCTTTGTTCCCGTTAGTAAATTCCCCTTCCATCAAGCTCTTCTATCTCCCAATCAAAATACAATCCCTCTAATCTTAAAGTTTCCTTAAAATTTAATTTTAGTTAAGGTAGTTGCCATCTTTGCATTGTAAAAAAAAATTAGAAAGATGTTTTTTCGTTAAAGGTGCCGTTGTTGTTATCAAGTCCATAAATCTTTCTCCAAATATAAATCCATTTGTGGTTCCGAACTAATTATAAAAGAAGCAGTTTTTGTAAAAGTTTCTTGCTGAACATTATAACCAAGTTATGTAACCATGTCTCTGGAAAATTTCTTACTCCACGATTGCTGTTGCTGCTATAGTTCCCACTGTAGCTCCAGATGTGAATTCAAAAGTGTCTCTGCCAGATAGAATCCAATGTACACAAACTTAGATCCCAATGTCCTCCTCTCTTCATGAAGTTAAGAAGATTACAAAGAGAATTCATCCTTGCAAGATACACAACCAATAAACAACCATTTGTTAATCCTCTATTAGCTTCTTTTACCTATAGAAATGCAAATCTTGAATCCCAATGCAGTTTGGAGCAAATGCGTGCACAGCCCTTCTAGGGAGGCACTGAGCTTCCCCCCTTCAGCTACGGAGGTGGCCTCTCCTGCATCTGCAGCACCCCGACCGGCTTCCCTGGTGGCAGCGGCAGGTGAGCTTTGCAGCTCTCGGGTGGCAGGAAGGGTGGGGCCAGGCAGCTCTGGCAGGCACGGGGCAGCAGGCCGGGCAGCGAAAGTGGCGCCACCAAGCAGAGGTTGAAGTAAGAGCAGGAGGGCACCGGCAGCAGCAGCACTGGGCAGTAGCTGTGGGGTGGTGGCGGGACAGTCAGTTGCAAGTGGGAGCTTCAGGGCAGAGGCATCGATGGTAGCTCCTCAAAACAAAAAAATGGCAAACCAAATCCACACCAATTCATCACTTCCTTAAATACGGAGGGAAATAATTCTGCCAAGAAACCCCCCCCCCCAAAAAAAGTCCAAATATCATCCAAATCAAATCGAATCGAATTGAAGCCAAGTTCCAAATTTTACACAGCCTTTAAAGCCCTTCCAAGCAGAAGAGAAAATATTGGGCAATTTGCTGAGTCGTAGCTTTCGCTGCACGCCTCCATTATTAAGCAGCCGCTACGTTCCCATTTCCAGCTTTTCGTTTTCCTTTTTATAAACAATTCTCCAAAAATCTTTTTTAAAGTCTTTAGCAATCCATTCTCACCAGCACACCGTTAGGTACTTCTTCACTTTCCCTATGCTCAAGCTTTTTTTATCTTCCCAGATGTTACCGATCTTCTTTCATCTCCTGCATTGCATTGTCTTCCCACGACTAATGTCGGCACAGCCATTATTGTCTGGCCAACTTCACACCACCGCCGGCACGAGACAGGCCGGTTCGTCTGATGGGGGTTTGCTGATCCCCCAATCGGACCGCCAGCAGCATCCCCTACGTCACCTCCCCTGCAAGGAGGTGAGGGCTCAGTTCAGAAGAACCGAGACCCTCAGATGGTGGGGATTCGGAGCTACCCTCATGAGAGCAAGGGAAGCTCCGTGTAGCCGTGGCCATTGACCCCACCCACCTCTCTATATTTCTTGTTCTTCATGGAACTTGTTTATGTTTTCACAAATAACAACTTGACAGCAGAACTATATTTCTCTTCTCAAGAAATAACATATATACTCAGTCCTTATACTTCATTTAGATCCTATCCTAATCTTAAATATTCCATCTATGAATATTATATTTATATTTCCTCATGAACTCTAACATGAAGGGAATACATCTGCTCTCTATGATGCAGATTCACCAACAGTCAGCATACGAATGAAAAGAATTCTCCCTTCCAACTGCCAAAACCGACTATATGCAAATTAGCTCTTGTAGCATTCCATCCCCTTTTCCCATGCTGTATGCTAACATATATACCTTGGGAAGACCATTTTGGAAGTGGGAATGGGCATACATTCTTCCGATTTCTGAAAATTATGGATGTTTTCAAAGAAACAACCGGAGATCAGCAGTTGCTAGAGAATGCCTGTTGTCTGCTCAGCATGCAGTATTGTTTTGGTCTCCTTTCCCTTTCCTTTTGCCCTTTCAGCCCATTTTTGTCTTTGGAGAAAGGGTAGCTTAAACATATTTTTAGGTCAACCTAATATTGTTTGGCACTGCAAATGCAAAATCAGAGTTAAAAGGCTGCCTGTCTAATTTAGAAGTACGGGTAGAGATTCCCCACTACGACAAATGTGTGAGAGTTTATTTGCAATGACATGCACGAAGCAACACGTTTCAACACTTCCCATCCTGATGCAGTAAAACTGTTGTTGTTTTTTTAAAAAATTATTAAGCCTTTGGGATCAAAGCACTTGTAGCCTTATAATCTACAAATGAATTTTTTGCTTTCAACACAGCTTAGGGGAGAAAGATTATATGCCATGATAGCTCCAAGACATGGAATGGAATCCCTGGTTACAACAAAAATCTTGAATCTGCCCATTTGGTTTTTAGAATGGATGAAATGTGCACGTTTCCCATGACTCTTAAGCAGTGGTGAAATCTGCTTGTCTTCCCTACCAGTTCGGAAATGCACATTTTGTGTTGCACATACTTTTTCAGCCCCTGTACATGCACAGGGGGCTTTGCGCATGCGCAGAGGGTTAAAAAAAAGAAAATGGCAATGTCTGGGCAAGTGGGTGGAGCTTTGTGCTGACGCCGCTACCGGCTCTTCAGCGGCCACTGCTACAGCAGGTACGCCTAAACTGGGCTGAACTGGTAGCATTTCACCCCTGCTCTTAAAGTAGTTTCTTAACATTCAGCTGGAATTATAGTGTCATGCCTTTGTTCAATTGTATTCAGTGGGAACAGCATTGCCTCCTGACGACTAGCTGGACCTATAATTGGGGAGATCCTTGTTTCGTTGCCTGAAGCCCCTGACATATTCCTGCCCCTAATTAATGTTTATCTGTTTTGCATCAATCTAATTTCATTGTTTTCTGTTGATAGCCTTTGAAGTCAGATTTGCCAGGCAAACCCATATAACTGCAAAAAATGCTTTGAAATGTAATAACTGCTTTACATTTATATTGATTGGGTTCCCACACATTGCATGGAACCAAGCTTTAGCCATGGTTGACTGAAGACACCAAAATGGGTAGAGTTACTAAACCAGCATTGCTGGATTCATATTCCAGGTCAAAATATGGCTTAATTTGTTGTGTGAATTGCAAATGACAGACATCCAGGTTGCCTGAACGGAAACAGACACGATGATGATTTTAGTCTTTAATCATTCACCAAGTTCAGAAAGAATTATTTAAAATGTGAGGATACCGCACAGCTGAAATTATTCACTGCCTTGAGCAGAAGTAAAAACTAAATGACACAGAGCATCCTGTTATCTATATCTTGGCTTTTCTTTTTGCTTGCTTTTATTTTATTTTATTTTATTTGCTTTATATTATCTGTTTCCTGCGAAGGCAGGGGGTTAGACTAGATGACCTCCAAGATTCCTTCCAACTCTGTTACTGTTACTGCTTTACCTATTTTATTTTATTTTTATTTTACTTTTGAGCGGGAACTTGGATCAGTGCCGAGAAGCAAAATCAACAAAACAAAGCAATCTTCTATAAAAGTGATTAAATAAAGCAATCTGCAATAAAACAATCGGACACAAAATAGAAGAGCCAAAGCAATTAAGTGCAGAGTATGGCTGTATGACAATAAAAACAGGACCTCTGGTCCTGAAGCAGTTGTTACCCTGCAAGTGCCAGGTGACTAAGCATGTCTTAAGCTCACTTTTACAATTATACAGGAGGAGGGGATGGGCAGCCAAAATTTCCCCAGGAGAGAGTGCCATAATTGGAGTGTCACCTTCAAAAATGTACAGCTGTGCTGAGGACTGCTTGCGGCTCCAACCTGCAATAATTTTAAGTTGTAGTGGTTCAGTATTACCTGTATCTTTAATAGAAATTAGTTCCAGTTGGACTTAGAAGCACATCCCTTTTAGGAGAATGCTAAAAACTGCTTCTCCTGTTGAGCCCTATAAGACATAGCAAGAATGTGTGGAAGTGTTTTATGTAGTATTAGTATTAGATTGAATTTATAGTTTGAGTCCCCAGTATGAAGCTTATAAGTTTTAAAGTTCCTTCAGATTCTGCCTTAGAGCCTTGATCATGATGACCTCATTTTACACACACACATACAAGCTATGAAGCAAAGTTGCTAGTATCTCTCTTTCAATGAACACCTCTAGGGCATTAATGTTTATGTGCTTAAAAAGTTTTATTAAGTTAGGGGCTTTTTTTTTTTTAGAAAATAAAAATGATGGGTGTCAGCAGCTCAGGTTTTCATTTGTCCTGAAAAAGAAAAAAATGTTAACAGGAAAGTTGAGAATAAGTTACAGCTCCGATGGCAAACCTATGGCATATGTGCCACAGGTGATACATGGAGCCAAATCTGCTGCATGTGAGCCATTGCCCTTGCTTAGCTCCAACACACATGTATGTGCAGGCCAGCTGATTTTCAGATCACGTGGAGGCTCTGGGAGGGTATTTTTGGCCTCCAGAGGGCCTCCAGAGGGTGGGGGAGGCTGTTTTCACCCGCCTCCGGCTCCAGGGAAGCCTCTGGAGCCAATGGAGAGGGTAAAAAATGGGCCTACCAGGCTCACCAAAATTCGGGAAATGGAAGAGCGAGGAGGTAGGGGTTGTGCATGCATGAACGGGGATGTGGTGGGGGGTGGGGGAGCACTGAATTATGGGTGTGGCCACATGCGCATGCTTTCAGCACCCAAAGGGAAAAAAGATTCGGCATCACTGGTATACTGGAAGGAGGTTAGATAAAACACTGGATAATATTGTGGCAAATTTGTATTTAATTATATCCCCCTCCACCCACTTCATCAGCCTTTTGAGCCTCCTCAAAATCCAAATGGGCTCAGAATTCAGGGATCAAATAATCACAATTTATGACCTTCCCAGCTAGTTTGCAAGAAAGTCAGGGGGGGATTTCACTTCTGCACATGCTCATTAGCAAGATCCAGCCCGAAACACAGCTGAGGAGTTGATCAGCTATGCTTTGGATGAAGAAATATGGGTCAGTATTAACCCAGGAGTGGACAGGAAGGTTGTTTTTCAAGCTGAAGAAGAGGAGAAACCATCAAAAAACAGAAAAATTCATGAAAAAAAGATGGCGGCACCCACGGACCAGCACCGACCAAACCAGATCCATGTTGCCAATGGTTCAGGTGATCTGGTCCTAACTGGGAGGAAGCAACCCCTGCACCAAATAAATTTCATAGCTCATTGCAACTCTTGTTTGAACAAAACTCAGTCTAAAGTTGACCTTTCGATACCCAACTCCAGACTGTTTGGAATTTTATAGGTGAATAGAGAAAATGCTCTGGATGACTCAGAAGAGTTAACTCTTGCTCTGGAGTTAATCTGTCTCGTCATCAATTCTCTTCCTGGATTGACTTTACCTAGCAGCATGCTATTCTAAGACATTTTAAATTTTCTACCATATAGCAGTAGAATTTTAAAACAGTGGGCAGCCTGCATCATTTAATGGACATTGCAGAGCTAATGCAGCTCATGGAGAGCAGGTGCTGATGTCAGCTGGATGCCCTTTGAACCTGGAGCCAGAATCCTAAAAAAAGAGAAGCTGCTACTGGAAATCACTGCAAACATGTGTCATTTAATAAAACTTTTGAACAGACTAGGAGATGTCACCCCAAGAAGCACAATAATGTTGTACATTTAAAATAGCTTTCTCTTTTCCTGTTTCAACCCAAACTTGCTTTTCGAAGGTAATCTTGAAATGTGGATTTCTTTCAGAATTGAATTGGGGTGGGGGGGAGCCACAAAGGTACTTAATAAGACAAAGGGGTTGCCAATATCATGATCAGTGTTCCCTCTAATTTTTTGGGGGGGTGGGCGGAAAAGTATAGTGTCTGAGCGGCAGTCCCTTCGGGACTGGGCAGCACAGAAATAATAAACAAATAAACAAACAAATAAAAAACCCACCCTGTTTTGCCTCAGATAATTTCAAAATAAAATACTGTACTGTATGTCTATAACAGTGAGCTCATAATAGGGCAACTCTATCAATATCAAAATGCCACTTAAATAGTTGAGCTAGTTTCAAACTAGATTTTGATTTTCTTTCTCTCTTCCTTACTCCCATTCTTTTTCTTTCTCTTTTCCTTCCTCTCTTTTTTCTATCTGTTTCTCTCTCTTCCTCTCTTCCTCTCTCTCTCTCCTTCCCTCTCACTCTTTCTCTCTCGGCCTCTGGGCAGGTTTGGAAAACTCTGAGTTGATGATGATTTTTAAGTGAGCGATTGCTCACTGCTCAGCTTAGAGGGAACTATGATCATGATTATAAAGAGGTTGCCAATATCATGATTATTTAAAACAGGGGTCCTGAAACCCCGGACCATGGACTGGTACCACACTGCGCAAGAAGTGGGTGAGGACATGAAGCATCATTTGTGCATGGTGGAAGCAAGGTTGTTTGTGTGAAAGGATTCCCTCATCCGCTCTGCTGTTGTTGCTGGTGGTGGTCCATGTAGCCATAAAAATAGGGGACCACTGATCTAAAGGAAGCATTTTGGAGGTATGCATGAATGCACATTATAGGAATGCCTACTATCCTACCTGGAACATTAGACTATATCTAGACGATATGGTTGCCGTCCCTGTCCTAACGTTCCTCTTATCAGTACCTATCTCATGTATATAAACAACATTATATCTATGTATATTACCAATATGTGCTTGACTAAACAAACAAACAAACAAATAAATAAATAAATAAATAAATACCAACAGTCCAAAAAATAAAGAGGTGGTTCTCAATTTACAACCACAATTACAGTGGTGAGTTGTTAACGGTTCACCCCAATTTGGGAGAACCAGTAGTGGCAGCAGTGCTGGGGTGCTATACTCACCTGCCCTGACATCATCACCGATGATCTGCGCATGTGCAGAAGCGGTGTGCACATGAGCAAAGTAAGCACATCTCCAAACCGGTAGCAAAAGATAAGCGAAACCCATTACTGCACAATTAGCCCAAAAACTTCTGTTACTAGCCGAAACAGTTGTTAAATGAATTTTGCACCATTTTAGGTGTTTTCTTGCCTCACTTGTTAAAGGAAAAACTGGAGTAATTGAGGGAAATAACATGGATGTTAAGGGAATCTGGCTTCCTCATTGATTTTGCTTGTCAGAAGGTTGCAAAAGGGAATCACGTGACTCGGGGACACTACAACAATCATAAATATGAGTCCATATCTACGGAGAGGGGCAGCATACAAATTTAATAAATAATAAATAATAAAATTTAATAAATAATTGCCAAATATCTGCATATTGATCAATGATCATGGGGATGCTACAATGGTCAAAAGACACTTTTTTCAGTGTCGTTATAACTTTGAATGATCACTAAATGAATTGTTGTAAGTCGAGGACTATCTATATATCTCCCGTCCTCGGAGAGGGGCGACATACAAATCAAATAAATAAATAAATAAATAAATAAATAAATAAATAAGTATGTGCACAGAAGGAGACAATTGGTAGATAACATGATAAACAACTGGATTACTAGTTGGACATTTCTCATCTTAAAACCATGTTTATCCTTGTTTGCTCTTTTATTCCTAATCCAACTGAAGCTAAACCTTTTCAGACTCATTTGCAGGGGTGGGCTGCTAGCCAGAACACCTAATTGGGCTCGCCTCTGCAGCTTTGGAGGTACCATGAGTTCGAGCGGAATTATGCTTCTGTGCCCCTGCAGGTAGCAAAATCGTGCACGGAAACACAGGTGTGTCCGTGTTTCAGCAAGGGTTTTTGCTTCCATGCATGCATATCTGTGCGCGATTTTGCTACCTGCACGGGCGCAGAAGTATAATTCCGCTCAAACTCACGGTAGCTCCAGAGCCATGGAGGCAAGCCCAATTAGGCATTCCGGTTAACAGCCCACCCCTGCTCATTTGCCTTATTTCAGACTTCCAATATAGATTTCAGTATTCTTCATCTAAACCAGTGATGGTAAACCTTTTTCCCCTTGGGTGCCGAAAGAGCATGCATGTGTGCTATCGTGCCTGCGCAAGTGCCCACACCCATAATTCAATGCCTGGGGAGGGCGAAAACAGCTTTTCCTGCCCCCTGGAGGCCCTATGGAGAATGGAAATGGCCTGTTTCTCAACTTCCGATGGACCCAGTAAGCTCATGTTTCACCTTCCCCAGGCTCCAAAGGCTTCCCTGGAGCAGCAGAGGGTAAAAATGCCCTCTCCCATCCCACCGGAGGGTCTCTGGAAGCCAAAAACGCCCTCCCAGAGCCTCTGTGCAAGCAAAAAATCTGCTAGCTGGCAGACACATGCACGTTGGAGTTTAGATAGGCCAACGGCTCGTATGCCAGCACATATGGCCCTGTGTGCCACTTGTGGCACTCGTGCCATAGGTTCACCAACACTGATCTAAACCAACAGGCCATAGAAATCTGCAGCAAAACCAGTTTGCATTGAAGTGATGAAATGAAACGAAGCAATGATGTGTGTTTCTGATGTCAGGATGCCAACTGTGTCCTGATGTTTGATGCAAGTATTTAAGTTGTGGGTTTGTGTGTCAAGTTGCCGTGATTTGACACTATTTTCTTCACTTGTCTCCGTGCCCCAATACCTATGGAATGTGATTCCTTGTTTTAACTTCCTCGCTGTTTACCGAATCATATCTTTATTATTTGGAACGCTTTATCTTTCATTAAAATAAAGAAGTCGGTTAAACCTGTTCTTAGATAATCTGGGCATGCTTTGCTATCCCATTGAAGAAATATAATTGTTGAATCATATGGGAGATATTCTGTGTTTTATGTAGGGTATTACTATTATGCAATCAATGGTGAAGATAAAAACAATGAGAGTTGCTTAATTATCACCTTTAGGTATAGCATTGCATCACTTCGAATTATGTAAATGAAACCACAAAGCACAATAACTGTCTTAGGAATTAATTATATGATATTCACAGATTTTCCTTTCGTCTCCGGGGGGCGGAAAGGGGGGAATTCCACTGACTCTTTTACAGATCGCTAAATGCAATTATTGAAATTAGAGGTTCCGGGGAGAGGTTAGACTTCTCATGTAACAGCTTCTCCCCCTGATTTTTTTATGTAAGAAATAAGAACATTCCCCTTTTGATTGATGTGAGAGACTGAAAACAATTTCTTTTGAACTTTTATTGGCCTTTGCTGGCTTCCCCTAATTGGTCTGTTTCATTCTGGGAACTGTAGGAATTGTTGGCATCTGTAAAGCTCCAGCGTGCAAAGCCTGTTTATGGCATACATGGCGTATAATTTCTGGTGTTCACAGGCAACAGCGACTTTGCCTTAGGACAGTGTTTCCCAACCTTGGCAACTTGAAGATATCTGGACTTCAACTCCCAGAATTCCCCAGCCAGCATTTGCTGGCTGGGGAATTCTGGGAGTTGAAGTCCAAATATCTTCAAGTTGCCAAGGTTGGGAAACACTGCCTTAGGAATCATGGCATCTCAGTAACTGCTCATTTGCAGAGATCCCCGATTTTTATAAACAAAATTACGTGCATCCCATATAACATCTCTCTTTCAGAGGTAAGCAATTCATCCTGTTTTGTGTGTGGGCGTGCATGTGCGCAGGTGCACCATTGAGTCATTTTTTTGCTTGTGGCAAATATAGTTTTTAAGGCAAGATTTTGAAAGTGGTTTGCCCTTGCTTTCTTAGTAGGCCCGAGAAAAAGTGACTGGTTCAGAGCAAGGGTGGGTTCCCCATTCCCCCTGGTTCAGACCAGATCACCTGAACCATTAGTGACCCATGGTGTCATGGACCCAATTCGGTGGTGCTGGTCCGTGGGTGCCGCCATCAGGGTTTGGGGTTTTTTGACAATTTATTTTACTGTTTGGACGTTGTTTCCTCTGCTGCTGCTCAAAAAAGAGCCCTCTCACCCACCCCCCGGTTTAAATTGACCTTTATTTCTTCACTCGAAGCACAGTTAATCAGTTCCTTGGCTGTGTTTGGATGGATTCCAGCTTCTGAGCATGCATGAAAGTCAAATTGCAGTGGGAATGTGCACCAGCGCTCGCAAAACATCGTGGTGTGAACCGGTGGCAAAGGTAAGTGGAACCCACTCCTGGTTCAGAGGTACCCAACTGACTTAATGCCTAAGTCAGGACAAGAGCTCAGGCTGGTCTCCATCTCAGTGTTTGTAAGCAAATTGGCTCTCTTCTTATAACTCTGTTCATTAAAGGCAACCCCCTTTCCACAATTATAGTTACGAATTTTGCTCTTGGACCCATTTCTTACATCTTCAAAGAATAAATAATGCATGTATTGAAGGCATTTCAATTCATGTTTTGTTCCGCCCATAATTACAGGGTAATTAGTCCAGGAAAACACACACCACACGATAAAAGGAAAACCCAAAAGTTTTTATAAACAGAAAAACAGAAACAGCTCTGTTAAGTCTGTATATAACCAATGTAAAATACTGTAAAAAGAAAGACCTTGTAAATACTGTTTAAACTATGAATAAACCTTGGCCGCGTCTGATTGGCTAAGACGCACGGCCGTTTCTTTTAGGCGCGAGCCTTAAACGTATAAAAAGGGCTGTTCTGACACTGACAGCTCAGATGCGTTCCTTGCTGAAGTCACTTCGAGAGAGCTGAATAAACGGAACCATCTTGTACTCCTTGTCTGAGTCTCATTCATTTCACTGGCGACGAGAGAACGAAGAATCCACGAGTCAAGCATGAATCACCTCCAGATCGGCCGGGCTCCCGACTACTTCGACCCCGAGAAGTCGTCTTGGGACGCCTACATGGCGAAATTTGAAATCTTCCTAGAAGCGGCAGGAATGGGAGAAGCTGAAGACGACAGGAAGCGGGCGATCTTCTTGAACTATTGCGGGACTGAGATTTTTGACCTCGTCCAAACGCTCACCGACCCGCTTCCAGCTAAATCCGTTCCGTGGGACGACCTCCAAGCAAGACTTGCAAACCACTTCAAACCAACGAAGCCTGCCGTAGTCTACAGACATCAATTTTCCAGGATGACCCAGCGTGAGTCTGAGACAATCAATCAATTCGCCACGAGACTTCGCACGGTACTGTCAAAGTGCAAATTTGACAGCCCAGAAGCTCGCCTCACAGACGCTCTGATCTTTGGGATGAAGAATGCGACGGTCCGAAACAAAATCCTGACAGAGGACGACCCAACGCTTCAGTCAGTCATCAAGCTGGCTCAAACAGCCGAAGTAGCTGACGCGGCCGCCAAAGAACTCAAGGAACACGAAAAGAAGGAGACCGTCTCCAAAATCTCCGTTGCTGTTTCCCGCGCCGAAACCACAGATGACCTCAGCCCAGCTGCCACGGACGACGACACCTGTCTCCTGCTGCCATCCGAGCAAGCCAGACAACCCAGATACCAACGTCCCTCCAACCCATGCCCCGGTTGCCGAGGAAATCACCCACGACAGCGTTGCCCCTTCAGGGACGCCATTTGCCGCCGCTGCAATCGACGCGGGCACATCGCCGAGGCTTGCAGAGCGCCCCTTCCAGAGGAGTCCTTCTCTACACCCCGCCAACAACGTTTCAACAACCAGGCACAACAACCGCGAGACAACAAATTTTCCAGAGGCTTCAATCGCAGAAACGACTCTACCGCTAACCGTGACTACGCACGAGGTAAAGCACAAACTTACGTAAATTGCGCAACTGCTAAAGGAGGGAACAAGATTATCATCTCGCTACTTTTAAATAACAAACCCTGTAACCTAGAATTAGACACAGGCTCTAAGCATTCTATTATGCCTTGGGACAAATTCAAAATGTATATGCCAAATTTTCTTAAAACTGACTTTGTTAACTCAACTTTAATAATAAGGGATTTTCAAGGTAATATCATACCTGTTTTGGGGAAAGTAGATGTGCCTGTAAAATTTAAAAATTGTGAATATTTTCTTCCTCTGATTGTGGTTGAGGGAGCCAAACACTCCCTCCTGGGGTTAACATGGATGTCTCCTTTGGGTATTGAAATTCTGGGTCTTTGTCATGTAAATGCTGAACCTGATATTCCTAACTTTATCCAAGAATTTCCTGAGGTTTTCAGCCCTACTTTGGGCACCTATAATGGGGCCCCTATCTCCTTCTCTCTAGATCCCAAGGTACCCCCAGTCAGACTTAAGCCTCGCAGGGTACCCCTACCACTATTGCCTAAACTAGACATCCAATTGGACAAATTGATTGCCCAGGGCATCTTAGTCCCTGTAGAACAAGCGCCATGGGAAACCCCCATAGTCACCCCAGTTAAACCTGATGGCTCCTTAAGGGTCTGTGCAGACTACAAAGCCACTATCAATAAAGCCCTTCAACACCATCCATACCCGATCCCAGTAGTCCAACAATTGCTACATTCCTTGGGGGAAGGGAGAGTATTTTCAAAAATCGACCTGGCGCAAGCGTACCAACAGCTTCCGGTCGATGAGGCCACATCCCTGGCCCAGACCATAGTGACCCATAGGGGTGCTTTCAGGTGCACCCGCCTGCAATTCGGGGTCAGTACCGCCCCAGGTATTTTCCAAAGTTTCATGGAACGATTATTGGCAGGTATAAAAGGAACCTCCCCATATTTTGACGATATATTTATATCAGGAAAAAACCAAGCAGAATTAAACATGTGCATCAGAGAAGTGTTGGCTAGACTGCAAGCTAAGGGGTTAAAAGTAAAACCAGACAAATGTGTGTGGGGAGCCAATAGCATAGAGTTTCTGGGCTATAGAATAGACAGTGAGGGAATACACCCCACAGTAGATAAATTAGAGGCCATAACCAAAGCACCCGAGCCAAATAATAAGACAGAACTCCAAGCATTTCTGGGCCTCCTTAATTTTTATTCTGTCTTCCTGAAACAGAAGGCAACGGCAGCAGAACCGCTACACCGACTGCTGCAGAAGGGAGTTCCCTGGACCTGGGGCACAATGGAGCGCGAAGCTTTTCATAAAATAAAACAGTTATTGACCTCTAAAAGCGTAGTGGTTCAATATAGCTCAACTTTGCCAATAAGGCTCACGTGCGATGTTTCGGCGTATGGGGTTGGCGGGGTATTAGCTCACGTAATGCCAAACAATACAGAGGCCCCCATCGCCTTCTTTTCTAAAACATTGTCCATGGCAGAAAGAAATTACAGCCAATTAGACAAAGAGGCATTGGCCCTAGTCTCGAGCGTTAAGAAATTCCATTACTATCTCTGTGGGAGGAGTTTTGAACTAATAACAGATCACAAACCCCTGCTTGGTCTTCTAGCTGCCAATAAACCAACTCCTCCCTTCATGTCCCCTAGATTAATAAGATGGGCTCTATTCCTGTCAGGATACCAATACCATCTAACACATAAGGGGGGAAAATCAATAAACCATGCTGACGGCTTAAGTAGATGCCCCATGCCCGAGTTAGTCTCAGATCCAACCCCCACAGAGGATGTTTTACTAATTGACCTTGAGGAAAACTGCCTGACCACTGCCAAAGAGGTGGCTGAGCACACTAAGAAGGATTCACTATTGTTAAAAGTAATCAATTGTATTCAAAAAGGATGGTTGGGAGACTCTGAGGAAACTGGGCTGGCAGAATTTAAATCTAAAAGGTTGGAATTATCCTACTTGAAGGGATGCGTGTTATGGGGTGACAGGGTGGTCATTCCCAATACCTTAAAACAGAAGGTACTAAGTATGTTGCATGCAGGCCACCCAGGCATTGTCAGAATGAAGGGTTTGGCCAGGGGTTACTTGTGGTGGCCAGGTTTAGATAGGGACATTGAGCAATGGGTAGCAAACTGTGACCCTTGCCAGGAGTCACGACCCAATCCCCCGAAAACAACACCTCTGGAATGGGAAAGACCCACTGGGCCATGGTCCCGCATTCATATTGACTTCGCAGGGCCTATTGGAACTCAAAACTTTTTAATTGTGGTAGACGCATTCTCCAGATGGGTGGAAATCATTGCTATGCAAAACATTACTACTTGTGCCACCATTAAGGCATTATACCATTTGTTTGCCACACATGGGTGCCCAGACATCCTAGTTTCAGATAACGGGCCACAATTGACTGCCAGACAATTTGAGTGTTTTTTAAGCAACTTAGGGGTCAGACACGCACTCACATCCCCTTACTCGCCATGGGTTAATGGCCTTGCAGAACGTTATGTACGTGTGGCCAAAGAAGCCTTGCGCAGGGCAGGCCCAGGGGAAATACAACACAAATTAGATCAATTTTTACTAATGCAGCATATCACCCCAAATTCCATCACAAACAAAAGCCCAGCAGAGATTTTAATGGGTCGAAAAATAAGGTCCCCCCTGGACAGGTTGCACCCTTGTTATTGTACTCAAAATGTAAATAATGAAACATGTATAACACCTGAAAGAAAAATGTACCTAGGGCAACTTGTTTTTGCTAGAAATTTTGATGGGGGGTTGAGTTGGCTGAAAGGAAAAATAATGCAACAAACAGCCCCAAAATCTTATGTGGTACAATTGGAAGATGGCCGCACATGGAGGCGGCACATCGATCATTTAAGGGGGCGCATAACACCAAATGAAGAGCCGGCCGCTAACGGAAATTCTTCCCCCCAAGCAGACATTAATTCGCAACTCGAACTTTTGGAATTACAAAAGGACTTACCACGGCCAGATGCATCCTCCAGCGACGCCGAGCCTTCCTCCTCTTCTGGGCACGGTGCGCCATCAGCATACTTGTCTCCGCAGGCCAGAGCCCCAACTTGGGCCCAGCCGCGGACAGGAGACAACGACGAGCCAACCTCCACCATAGACATACCAGCCGGTAATGATCTGCGCAGGACTGAGCGCACGTCACGCCGGCCCAATCGATTGGAGGACTACGTCACTTGGCTCACTGATTGACAGTTTGACTCAACTAATAAGGGAGGGGTGTTAAGTCTGTATATAACCAATGTAAAATACTGTAAAAAGAAAGACCTTGTAAATACTGTTTAAACTATGAATAAACCTTGGCCGCGTCTGATTGGCTAAGACGCACGGCTGTTTCTTTTAGGCGCGAGCCTTAAACGTATAAAAAGGGCTGTTCTGACACTGACAGCTCAGATGCGTTCCTTGCTGAAGTCACTTCGAGAGAGCTGAATAAACGGAACCATCTTGTACTCCTTGTCTGAGTCTCATTCATTTCAAGCTCCCTTTTTAAATGTCAAATGGATTTTCTGGTACACACAAGGCATAAGTTAAATGCAATCCAATTACTCACCCAATAACTGGGAAATTGAGTCCAATTCTAAAGTCCATAGAGTCCACACACACAATCCTGAACAGCAAAAACCCACAATCTTGACGAAACAATGAATCAGATAAACTGCCATGAGGCTAACACACCAGGCTGCACTTTTATCTGTAGCACTAATTACAGCAGCCCTACCCAACCACAGCTGGCCTCATTTTCTCTTGTAATAATCCTTCAGTTGTTGTCTCCTATGCATCACTCTACGCATGCATGGATGTGTCATTAATTCTTGTTCAGAATCCAGGGATGATACAGATGATTGATCTCCTCCTGGGCTGCCTCCCAAACTCCCCTCTTCCCTGTCACTCACGCTTCCTTGGTCAGAGGAGACAGATTCTACTGGAAGCAAAACAGGCCTGCGGCATGTGGATGTCTCCCCCACATCCACCTCCACATTGCTTGGGGCAGGAGCTGGGCCAGAGCTAACCACAACATGTTTAAACATTTTTGTTATTGTCGTTATTCCTTCAACTAAATGCTGACTCTCATCAACGGCCTGGAAAAGTCCCTGCAATTTTGAAAGTGGTTTGCTATTGCTGCCTTCCAAAGGCTGAGAGAGACTGACCGGCCCAGATCACCCAGCTGGCTTTTGTGCCTCAGGCAGGGCTAGAACGTATGGGTCTCCTGGTTTTAGCCTGATGCCTTAACTGCTACACTGGCATTAGCATCCTTTGGTCTTGAAAGACTATAGTATCATGCACGAAGCCTGGGTAGGTTAGTATGGAGGATAAACTGTTACCCAAGCAGAAGGTCCCCCCTCTCCACATCTCTGAAATATTCCAATGGAATGGCAAAGGCCAATATGATTTATTCCAGCTACATTGCAGGAGTTATCAGAACGTGGCTGTACACAGTCATGAACTGCTTCCGGGACTATGGCTCCGGAGTTTACTGCAAGGTTTACTCCTGAAGCCTTTTCCAATAATGAATATAGCCCCAAGGCAGTGGAGGTTTGCAGTCAGAGTTTCCCTTCTCCTAATGGTTGACCAGGGCATCTTTGGTGTCTTGCCATGCTCTTAGCGTACCACATTGCTAGCAGAGACCGCCTTCATGACTGTTGACCTACTTTAGTAGGTTTCATTCGCTTAGTCTGCCGGAATCTGTCTTCACATGCTTGGGATAGACAAGTCCCTATTGCACCAAGGGTGAACAAACCATCGGCTACTCTCAGCCTGGTTTGGCCAGCCTGTTGAAGCTGTTGCCTGGGGTGTGGCTGCTGCGCATGCTACAGCTACTAGGAGCCACAGGTGAGAGCTGAGTGACAGATGGTGAATGGGCTGCCCTAAATGAGCTGCCATAAAAGGACATGACCTGCCCCTACACCAGAGGTGCTACCCCTCAGTCAGCATCCCATACACCCCTACCGCTACACTAAACAGGCTGTAAAAACAACCTAGCAGGCTTAAAATAGGGGAAAGAACTGTTCATCTATCAATCAATCATTTAGCTGCTCATTTCTGCACTCAAATTGTGTGGCCTAGATTTTGCATACTTCAGGAATCCCATTCATGCTAAAACACAAAGCAATTTTTCCAGTCAGTACCTAGATACTGTATTAGTACTGGGCCACAATAAAACAGATGCATATAAATAAGTAAAAAGAGATGCCTTCTAATTAAATCTTCCTCGTCCCTTTTATGACCAAGTACCTTCGCTTCTAGTTGTTACACTGAGGGAGGGGGAAAAGGATTCCTTTCAAGGGGACTTTTTACTAGATAGCTGTTTATAAATTCATTAGCTCAAGGCAGACTTCTGTTCTTGTAATTTACAGCCGATTGAAGCAGATGGGCCTTGCCTGCCAGAATAGCAGAACTGTGATTTAATCTCCCAAGGAAATTGAGAGGAAGCCCTAAAAGAAAGAACATGCCTTCTCAGCTATTGAAACGATAAGGAGATTAAAATGCACAATCCTATTTTTATTTTTTGTTGCTGAAGCATTTTCTGATTTCGTTAACGGAAAGGCCTAGACAAACTAGATATCAGGCAGTTCCTCATTCTCACGGTCAAAGATAGTTAAGGCCACAATATAAGAGAAAGATAAATTAAATTCCTTCTTTGCCATTTGTTAATAGATATATTTGAACACTAATCTAATTGGATTATTGCAAATCTTTCAAAGACCGGAAGACTCTGAGTTCTAGTCCCACTTTAACCATGAAAGCCAGCTGGGTGACCTTGGTTCAGTTTGCAATCTCTCAGCTCAACCCATCTCAGAGGGTTTTTGCTGTAGGGAAAATAGGAAGAGGAAGGACTACTAGATATGTTCTCCAACTTGAGTGGTTTATTAAAAAATAATAATAAAAGCAGGATAATAATAATAACAACAACAACAACAACAACCCGTATCAACCATTAGCACCAGTCAGTGATATTTGTGATGCATTTTTAAATGTCCAGTTGACTTGAGTTTCATGTTTAATGAATAAAAGAAGTAATGACAATGACAACGATGACAATGATAATGATGACAATAATAATTATTATAATAACTGATGATGATGATGATGATTATGATGATGATGATAATAATAATAATAATAATAATAATAATAATAATAATAATAATAATCTGAAGCATAACACACCAGACATTGTGATCGTGGAGAAAAAGAAAGTATGGATCATCAACATCGCAATCCCAGGAGACAGCAGAATTGAGGAGAAGCAGCTAGAGAAATTAGTGAAATATGAAGATCTAAAAATCGAGCTGCAACGACTCTGGCATAATCCAGTGAAAGTGGTCCCAGTGGTACTTGGCACGCTGGGCACAGTGCCAAAGGATCTCAGCGGACATTTGAAAACCATCGGAATTGACAAAATCTCCATCTGTCAATTGCAAAAGGCCGATTTACTGGGATCGGCAAACATAATTCGCTGCTACATCACACAGTCCTAGGTGCTTGGGAAGCGCCCGACTGGTGATGAAATACGAAATCCAGCATAGTGATGTCGTTTGCTGTGTTGTACTGACATAATAATAATAATAATAATAATAATAATAATAATAATAATAATAATAATAATAATAATATACATCCTGCTTGCTGCTGTTTTTCAGCTATACTTTCATCATTTAGCTGCGCATCATGAGCTGCGCTGGTGCAGTGGTTAGGATGCAGTACTGGAGGCTACTTCTGCTGACTGCCTGCAATTTGGCTGTTCAAATCTCACCAAGGTTAGGGTTGACTCGTCTTCCAGCCTTCAAAGGGTGTTGGGGGCAATATGCTTACTCTCTGCAAACCGCTTAGAGAGGACTGTAAAGCACTGTGAAGCGGTACATAAGTCAAAGTGCTATTGCTATTTAAGATGCAGCTGCAAATATTTAAATATGCATGTGCACACTGGAATCCAGAAAAGAACAGCTGTCCAGCACCCATGCACATGACAGAACCCAGAAGAGCAGCTGCCCTCTTCCAGGTTCTGGAACTTTGTGGTTCCAGCACTCTGTGTGCGCACTCCAGTTTCGGGACTCGATGCCAAAAAGGTTAACCATCACTGCCCTATACCAGTGATGGTTAACCTTTTCGGGACCAAGTGCTGAAACTGAAGCATGCAGGCACCAGTGGTAGGATTCTAATTTTTTATTATTACTGGTTCTGTGAACATGGCTTGGTGGATGTGGCGTGGCTTGGTGGGCGTAGTTTGGTGGGTATGGCAGGGGAAGGAGACTATAAAATCTCCATTCCCTCCCCACTCCAGGAGAAGGTGACTGCAAAATCCCCATTTCCTCCCAATCATCTGGGACTCGGGAGGCAGAGAATCGATGGAGGCAGGACCAGTGACAATCAGAGGTGATATTTACCAGTTTTCCGAACTACTTAAAATTTCCTCTACATTTCTCTAGAACTGGTCAGAATCTGCTGAATATTACCTCTGGCGAGCACACACTGGAGCACCAGAACCTGGAAGAGTGCAGCTGGCCACTGCACATGTGCACGACGACCAGTTGCTCTTCTGAGTTCTATCAAATGCATTTGCACCAAACATCACAGTCGCTCATGCCCTTATCACCTCGAGGTTCGATTACTGCAACGCTCTCTACATGGGGCTACCTTTGAAAAGTGTTCGGAAACTTCAGATCGTGCAGAATGCGGCCGCGAGAGCCATCGTGGGGCTCCCTAGATTTGCCCACATTTTTGCAACACTCCGTGGCCTGCACTAGCTGCCGATCAGTTTCCGGTCACAATTCAAAGTGTTGGTTATGACCTTTAAAGCCCTACATGGCATTGGACCAGAATACATCCGGAACACACGCCATTGCCAGCTGGTCTTCCAGGTTCTGGTGTGCTCATGCCAGGTGGCCCAAAGACTAGCTGGCCAACCTGTATGCGTACACTAGAATCCAGAAGAGAGCAATTGGCGACAGTGTTCCCGCCCGCAGAGAGAGCATTGTGTGCCACCTCTGCCTCGCATGGCATAGGTTCACTATCATGGGTATAGAGTGAATTATTTTTTTAAAAAAAATATATTTTTATTGATTTTGTCAATATGGTTACATAAAACAAACATAAAACAGTGCACAGTGCATGTGCCCATCACCTGACCGACAAAAAAACCCCATCACCACCACCACAAATTGTGGGGGGTTCAAATATTTACTAGTTTATATATATATATTTCCTTGGATCTACTTTGCATTTGTTATTACTGAAAGAGTGATTGGAGTTTATTTTTCACATTTGCATCACAGATTCTACTCAGCATATAACCTTTCACCTTATTCCATCGTGCCATCAGCTTCTCCAGTTTATTTTCATCAAAGTTGTTTAATCTTATTTCCATGATTTCAAAATGTATGTGATCCACCATGTACCAGTACCAGTTCTGTAGTGTCCATTTTATAGACTCTTTCCAACCCAATACCACTACCGCTTGAGCACTTTCCAGTGCTGCAGTTTTTATTTCTTTAAAATCTCTTAATTCTCTGGGTATAGAGTGAATTCTATGAATTAGAAAGCCTCCAAAATCTCTTCCAACTCTGTTACTCTGTTATTCTATAAAAGTGAACCTTTTTTTTGCAGGAGAAGCAAAACATCTTCAGATTGTGCAGAATGCAGCTGCGAGAGCAATCATGGGCTTCCCTCAATATGCCCATGTTACACCAACACTCCGCAGTCTGCATTGGTTGCCGATCAGTTTCCGGTCACAATTCAAAGTGTTGGTTATGTCCTATAAAGCCCTTCATGGCACCGGACCAGAATATCTCCAGGATCGCCTTCTGCTGCACGAATCCCAGCGACCAGTTAGGTCCCACAGAGTGGGCCTTCTCCGGGTCCCGTCAACTAAACAATGCCACTTGGCGGGACCCAGGGGAAGAGCCTTCTCTGTGGCGGCCCCGGCCCTCTGGAACCAACTCCCCCCAGAGATTAGAATTGCCCCCACCCTCCTTTCCTTTCGTAAGCTACTTAAAACCCACCTCTGCCGCCAGGCATGGGGGAATTGAGATACTCTTTCCCCCTAGGCCGTTACAATTTTATGCATGGTATGTCTGTATGTATGTTTGGTTTTTATAATAATGGGTTTTTAATTGTTTTTAGTACGTATTGGATTATTATTATATGCTGTCTTATTATTGCTGTTAGCCACCCCGAGTCTTCGGAGAGGGGCGGCATACAAATCAAATAAATAAATAAATAAATAAATGAATGAATGAATGAATGAATGAATAAATAAATAAATAAATAAATAAATAAAAAATCTTCAAGGAAGTCCAGTTGCCTTTTGAAAAAGCACTTCTAGGACAAACGATTGTGAGAAATTTACTCTGCATGAGCTGGAGAGCAGCAGTTTCTGCTTTAATTCATCATTCATGCTAAGCACATTTATATAGATGCTTTAAATTGAGGGTGTCAAACTCAAGGCCTGGCCTGCAGGTTATTTACATCTGGCCCATGGGGCTGCCCTGAAAACAGTGACTGGCCCGTGGTACCTCTGCCAGCGAAAAGAGAGCTCAGTAGGACCATGAATCGCCCCCCATACTCCTTTTTCACTAGAAGAGGGTTGCAAGAAGCCGTCACAGCCGAAAACGGAGCTTGGAAACCCATTTTCGCTAGTAGATGTGCTCAGGCCGCCATAAGAATTCCCTAAATGAGTGACATTGAGCAAGCCACGCCCCCTGAAGTCAAACACAACCAGAGGGTGGGTTACTGCCCAGATGGGGGGGGAACGCAGTGGGGTAGCAAAAATGGGGCTCCACCCCAGAGCATCCAATCTACACTGAAAGATGTGGAAAGAAAATGCAGAGTGGCCTGCATAAGCCACGCCCACAGTGTGGTAGTAAAAAATTTGGTAGCCCTTTACTGATTTACACAACCTTGATGCAGCCCTCAATGAAATAGAGTTTGACACCCCTGCTTTAAATGATCACATTCCTTTATATTGCTATTTGAATGTATAGAAATCCAGGTCACAGCAGCCATGACTAATATATGACAGGCAGCATTTAAAACACGATTTCCATAGCCCAATCCAAATTAGAAAGAAAAGTCTATGGTTTTATTCCCTGTAACTTTTTTAGGAAAACATATTTAACAATGCAACCAAGCTTAACCCATGCATGGGTCAGATATGCTATAGATAAAAAAATAAAATAAATCCCTGCCCTAACCAGTGAACACATGAGAAAGCATTTTATGAACACTTCACAGATGGTGGAAACTGGTGGCCAATCATAAACATTAGCAAAACTAGTGAGATTGTTCCTCATTCCACCCTTCAACCTTTCAAGATGCTATCTATAAGTTAAAGTTACTTCCCTGTTTTAGTTTCTGAGACATGTGGAAAAAAATTTAAATGAAACTCTAGGCTACATTGACCATTGTCTTACAGCATTTAATAAGATTGCCTTCTGGGTTTACATGGGATTCAAAGTCAAATTTGAATTTTAGATTCTGTTTGTAGCATGTTCATATCCTGTTTAATTATAAAAAGTTAGGCAGCCAAGATACCTGGTGAGCAACGTGGTACGTTTTGGGCAAATTGGTGCTCACAACTGCTATTCTAGGATAAGCTTCACTAATCCAGGCTTCCCATTAATAAAAATCAGTATACAAAATGCATGGATAATGAAATTTGAAAGTTTAATTCACTAGCAGTTGCTGGATTTGGTTATGTAGAAGTTACATTTATTTGTTACTATGGAAAACGCACAATGAGACTTTTGAATTATATGTTCTCTAGGCTTCTGTGATAATAGACTTTTGTCTAAGCTGAGAATTTTCCTGAGGAACAATGGCTTTCTTAATGCTTCTTCCTTGCTTAGCGGCTGTACTGGCCCATGATGTGATTCCTGGACTCAGTTCAGCAGCTGCCTCTGGCATACAGAATTTTCCCTTTTTTGTGGAGTTTGTGCACACCATTCTTGCTGGGAACTGCCACATTAGTGTTGTTCCCACAATTTATCCAAGATTCTCCCTTGTCATCAACTTGCAACATTCTACAAGTCCCAAACTAACTTGAAAGCAATTCAGTGAAATCCCTGACTTTCCAGAATTGTTTTGTGGCATAGTACTGATGACATTAGAGGTGTGGACATTTTTCATCATTGCTATATTTATTTGTTTGTTTGTTTGTTTGTTTGTTTGTTTGTTTATTCATTCATTCATTCATTCATTTATTTATTTATTTATTTATTGGATTAGTATGCCGCCCCTCTCCGTGGACTCGGGACGGCTAACAACAGTGATAAAAACAATATGTAGCAATCCAATAAGAAAACAACTAAAAACCCTTATTATAAAAACCAGACATACATACTGACATACCATGCATAAACTGTAGAGGCCCAGGGGGAAAGAACATCTCAGTTCCCCCATGCCTGACGGCAGAGGTGGGTTTTAAGGAGCTTACGAAAGGCGAGGAGGGTGGTGGCAATTCTGATCTCTGAAGGGAGTTGGTTCCAGAGGGCTGGGGCCGCCACAGAGAAGGCTCTTCCCCTGGGTCCCATCAAACGACAATGTTTAGTTGACGGGATCCGGAGAAGACCCAGTCTGTGGGACCTAATTGGTCACTGGGATTCGTGTGGCAGAAGGCGGTCCCGGAGATAATCTATATCTCAAATGAAGCAAATCAGAAGAATCTACCTACCAGGTATTCATCTGGCTAGTGTCCTTAGTCTGTTCAACTTCAGCACATTATTTTATCCCCTGGTTAGGGCTGAAAAAGCTGTTTTCAGGTGAAGTAGGGATGAAAACAAGCCTACAAAGACTATGGGCAGGAAAAACTGCTTCGGAGGAAGTAGGAATTTTAAAAAACATGCAGCAAGCCAGGAAGATCATTAGCACCACGTTAGGGCTGAAAAGCACCACTTTTTCAGAAGGAGTAGGGATGAAAACAAGCCTGCAAAGACTTAGGGCTGGAAAAATCCTTCTTCAGAGGGAATAGGAAGCTAGGAAGATCAATAGCACCTAGTTAGAGCTGGAAAAAGAGCTTCGGAAAAAACTAACGTTCGAAGTATAAGACACACCCAAATTTTCAGCCTCTTTTAGGGAGGAAAAAGGTGCGTTTTATACTCCAAAAATATGGTAACTTGGCCTGACATACATTAGCAAGATGGTCGCCATTGTTGTACCAAACCAAGACTATATTATTATTATTATTATTATTATTATTATTATTATTATTTAGATTTGTATGCCGCCCCTCTCCGTAGACCTGGGGTGGCTACATGCCAGGAGTCATCTCTATTTACTGTGTCCTTTTATGTGTGTTATGATTTTTTTTAAAAAAAAAAAGTTCTGTTCATTCCATCATGACAATGAAAAATTTCTTAGGAAGGGATTAACAATAAAGATGATAATCTGGAACTTGAGAAACTAAATAGCATCAGTTAACAAGATGGAATTACCAATCCTCTTACAAATATCCCAATAAGAAAGCCTACCAGGAGATGATCCATCTAAGTGCCTTCTGCTGAGGAATGGTACAAAATGTTTGCATAACAATGATGAAATAAATTGTTGCTTTTAAGATCAGAAACAAGAGCACACTTAGAAGAAATCAACCCAAATTTTACAGGGGTTCTTACTTAAGGCACAAATAGATCATATTTGAAGGCCTTGCAGGATAAGAACAGGTTAGAACAAATAAATATGAACCTGTAAATGGCGGGTTGGGATCTGTCAACTTTGTAAAAAAAGGTTATGTAAATTACATTACACAATCACTGAGCAGAAATGTCTTAATTTCCTTTTGAGCTCACTTCTGAATAAATTTACATTATTTGAATACTCTCAGGATCAAAGGGACGATGAGCTCTGAAAATTTCTGTCAAGCACATGAAACTACCGAGCTGATCCGAGTGGTATATTTATTGTTGCTCACCTATAGATATGAATCTTGCCAGATTCAAGCACACACTGTATAACTATTGGATAAACACTACAAAGTTTAGGGAGAATCTCATTCACTAGACTCAAGATTAATCAATCATTTCACTCCTCCATTCAACTCAGTGCCAGATTCTACCACATCTTCAGACCTGTTGCTTACTCCAGGGACAGTGTCAGAGATTCCATTCCTTCATAGACCCAGAGACATTGGGCTGGACTCACACAATTGAAACAACATTGTGGCTCAGTCTATGTGGGAACCCAGAATCTGGTAAGAGAAGCAAACACATGCACATATGACAGAGCAATTATTTGAAAATGGGAGGAATTCACTATTGCAGTGAATGGGAAAAATATTAAGATAACTGTCCTCTGGGCTGGTAATTGTCCTTGAAAAACCATGCATGACTTTAATTTTGAAATAGAAGCAAAATGAATAAATAAATGAAAAACTTAATGTATGTAGAGAGAAGTCCTTATTCCACATACTCTTGTGTCTGGAATTAGTGTTTTGGGGAACAGAATTAAATTTATTATACAGCCTCAATATAAGATAGTTTAAGAAACTCTACCAAAAATAAGACAAACACTGCCTATTAATGTTTACTGTATTTAATATCAACTGAATCCAATTACATAGTGCAGGAAAGAAAGAAAGAAAGAAAGAAAGAAAGAAAGAAAGAAAGAAAGAAAGAAAGAAAAAGCTCCTGCAGAAAATGGCCTGGCTAGCATTTTGTCCTAGCCTAAAATGTAATCTGTTCTATAGTTTATAAAACTATATAAAGTATAGTTTTATAGTTTAATGTGCAGCATAGGTCTACTGTATCTGAGTCCAGATGACTGCAAAGGACTCCCAAAACCCCTAATGTTGATTCTCGGACATTTAAAAAGTTCTTTGGAAAGGAAAACTGGTCACTCTTGTGATGCATCAGAAACTAGGCTGCCCTATCTGTGGTCACAACAGAATAACTGCCCAGTTGTTCTTGAAATTAAGTGATTGGGATCTATCAGAATCTGTCAGAACTCAAAGACAGGTCATGCCTATCTAGGGAAGAGTTAAGGAGCCCAGTCAGGTGGTATCCTACATCCAGGGACTTCAAGATGATGTATATAATATTCCCCATGTTGTATATAATATTCCCCTACCCAATGTTATCACTATATAACATTTCTCCCAAATAAGTTGGACACAAAGTCAAAGACTGGTCCAAAGCCCCAGAGGGAGTTTTCTCCACTGAGAATAGATTTAGATCTTGGTCTCCTCAGTTTTAGGACAATTCTACACAGAACTTAAGCTTGTCTGCCAGGCTGCTTCCAATTTTCTTAAGCCAACTTCAGAAATCCAGTCCAAATTGCAGTGAGCTGGTAATACAACAGACCTTGGTCAATCCAGACTTTGAACCAATTGGTCTTCCCCTGACTGATTGACAGTTCCACCAGTGCTTGCTCTTCCTTTGGGGGGTTACTCCCTGCTGATTAGTCCATGGCTTTTCCTTGTCTTTCCCACACAACACAAAACTGCCTTCACATTCTCTCCTTCCCACTGTATTATGTTTTTCCCCAAAATAAGACCCAACCAGAAAATAAGGCCTAGTATGATTATTTCAGAATGTTTGTAATATAAGCCCTATCCCCAAAAATAAGGTCATCAGCCAGAGAGGTGCATTTAGTACTGTATTTCCCAGAAGATAAGACCTAACGGGAAAATAAGCCTTAATACATCTTTCAGAGCAAAAATCACGAATCCCAGCGACCGGTTAGGTCCCACAGAGTTGGCCTTCTCTGAGTCCCGTCGACTAAACAATATCGTTTGGTGGGACCCAGGAGAAGAGCCTTCTCTGTGGCGGCCCCGACCCTCTGGAACCATCTCCCCCTGGAGATTAGAACTGCCCCCACCCTCCTTGCCTTTCGTAAAGTTCTTAAGACTCATCTCTGCCGTCAGGCATGGGGGAATTGACACATCTCCCCCGGGCCTATACAGTTTATACATGGAATGTTTGTGTGTGTGTTTGCTTTTAATAATGGGGTTTTTAGTGTTTTTTAAATTATTAGATTTGTTCTTACATTGTTCTTGTTATTGTTGTGAGCCGCCCCGAGTCTACGGAGAGTGGCGGCATACAAATCTAATAAATAAATAAATAAATAAATAAATAAATAAATAAATAAATAAATAAATAAATAAATAAATAAATAAATAAATAAATAAATAAATAAATAAATAAATAAATAAATAAATAAATAAATAAATAAATAAATAAATAAATAAATCTCAAAAAAATTAAGGGAACACCTAAGCAACAGAATATAACTCCAAGTAAATCAAAGTTCTGTGAAATCAAACTGTCCACTTAGGAAGCAACACTGATTGACGATCAATTTCACATGCTGTTGTGCACATTCAACTTTGTACAGAACAAAGTATTCAATGAGAATATTTCATTCATTCAGATCTAGGAGGTGTTATTTGACTGTTCCCTTTATTTTTTTAGCAGTGTACTATTATAGGAGGTGATGTTATTGTGGCTTCTCCTGGGCATCTGACTGTTGATTTAGGACTTGTTGGTGGTTGATTGGTGGACTTGTTCTATACTCTTTAGGCTCCCACAACACTGGGAGTGCAGCAAATTATTACTGCATGCCAGGGATGGGCTCTAACCTACTTCACTGCTGATTTGCTCCCTCCCGCACTGCGTGGCTGCGCCACCTAGCCGTGCACTTATGCAGTAGAAAATAATCCTAAATTTTTTAAAAAGCCAAAAATAAGATGGCAACTGCATGCACAGTGCTGGAAACTTGGTTTCTGTCCATGTGCAAAGCAAAAAAAAAAACCCTGGGATTTTTTTTTTTTTAAAAGGAACTGAAAACAAGATAGTGACCGCATACACAGTGCTGGAAATTTGGCTTCTGTGCATGTGCAGAAGAAAAAAGCTTGGAAATAATTTCCCCCCGAAAGAGGTGGTGGCCTCCACTGACCAGCACTGGCCAAACTGGTTCTGTGGCATCATCATCACATCACCAGAGAGGTTTGCTACTGGTTCGAGCGGACTGGTCCAAACCAGGAGGAACCCACCTCTGCTGCATGCTACCATCATCATCAGCAATGTATTTTTAAAGAATGCTAAAACCACTGGGGGGGGGGGAACAACAATTAGGTTTTGTTTGAACAGCTTCCAAATTTCTAGAAACTTTCCATCTTTTGTGGAAGGGCAATTTTAGGCAGGGTAACATTCTACTTCCAGGAATGTCTAACTTAAGACATACTGCTTTTTGCAAAACTCATTTGTATCAGTGGGATTCTTTAGAGCAGTTCGGGGCAGGGGGTTAAAAAGGAAAGAGTTTTCCAGTTTTAGTTTATCAATGATGAGATTTCCTCCCTAAAAATGTTCACCTGGAATCTATACTGATGCATTTTTGGTATCAGGCCAGAAAAAATATGAATTCCCCAGCTCTCAGACACTTAAGAGTTTAATAGTTTATTCTAGAAAATGTTTTATGTATTATGGCTTTTCCTTTCTTCTTTGTACTATTTATTGTTCTGCATCATTGTTTAACATTATTTCAAAAATATCCTCTCATGTCTTGAAAATGAGTCATCAGATGAATTAAACACAGTTATTTTTTTTAACAGCAAACTTAATGTAATTTTGTTATGCCTCTCTCTCTTAATAATTTGCTTTATCCGAACAGCTTTTCCTACAATGAATTACACCATGCTGAGTCCTCACCCTATATACAATATGAGCCTTGATGTGCTCATTCCCCCTTTCCCTGGCTTTCTTGGCTTTAATCCTTGTATTGTAATTTCAGGTGGCACCACTTCTTTCTTAAAGGGGAGGCATTGCAAAGAATCAGTCCCAACCCTGCATCCAGGCAGCCATACTATCCTAGAAATGTCACAGATTCTCCTGACACTAGTACAGTGTTTCCCAACCTTGGCAACTTGAAGATATTTGGACTTCAACTCCCAGAATTCCCCAGCCAGTGAATGCTGGCTGGGGAATTCTGGGAGTTGAAGTCCAGATATCTTCAAGTTGCCAAGATTGGGAAACACTGCACTAGTATACATTGCCACTGCCAACCCTTGCTCTTTCTCCCTACCTCCTGCCTCATCCTATCATCACTGCTTTCCTCTGCTGTCTCCCACCCCTCAATGCTGCCATATTCTCCCACCTTCCTTCCCCTGAGGGAAAAAAAATCCTTCTCCTTCACTTCCTCCTCTCTCATTCTACCTTATTCCAGTTTCGTAATATCGACTATTAAGTTTTTGTCCTGATCTTGCTAATCTTGGTGTAATATTTAAGTTTGGTGGTTCAGGAGGAACTAGAATACAAGATTCTAGTTCCTCCTGAACCACCAAACTTAGTTCACTGTGTGACTTAAGGCCACTCAACCTCTCTCAGCCTAGTCTACTTCACAGGGTTACTGTTATGAGAAAGATAAGAAGGAAAGATAAGAAATTGAACGCGTCCAAAGATGGGCTACAAAAATGGTGGAAGGTCTTAAGCATAAAACGTATCAGGAAAGACTTAATGAACTCAATCTGTACAGTTTGGAGGACAGAAGGAAAAGGGGGGACATGATTGAAACATTTAAATATGTCAAAGGGTTAAATAAGGTTCAGGAGGGACCTTTAATAGGAAAGTGAACACAAGAACAAGGAGGCACAATCTGAAGTTAGTTGGGGGAAAGATCAAAAGCAACATGAGAAAATATTATTTTACTGAAAGAGTAGTAGATCCTTGGAACAAGCGTGGTTGGTAAATCCACAGTAACTGAATTTAAACATGCCTGGGATAAACATATATCCATCCTAAGATAAAATTCAAAAAATACTATAAGGGCAGACTAGATGGACCATGAGGTCTTTTTCTGCCGCCAGTCTTCTATGTTTCTATGTTTCAATGAGTGCTATATGTTGCACTTAGCTCCTGAATGAAAACCAGCATATAAACACTCTCTCTCTCTCTCTCTCTCTCTCTCTCTCTCTCTCTCTCTCTCTCTCTCTCTCTCTCTCTCTCTCTCTCTCTCTCTCTCTCTCTCTCTCTCTCTCTCTCTCTCTTATATTTGTGTCTGCACACACGTATGAGTTACATTATTAATGCCTTCACCCCTTCACAGGATCCAATGCATTTGAATGGCAAAACATGAGATCGCTGCTCTTTAAAAATAAAGCAAGAAACCTTTTTCTTTCTATTGATGTTGATGCCAAGAGTATCATCTGGTACTGACATGTTTTTCTGTTTCTGCTAAATCGTTCAAAGGAATGGGTGACTTGGAAGAAATAACTCTAACCTAACTCTCAAGAGCTTGCTGAGTGTAAATCATGTTTGAAAGAAATTTATCTTGCTTGCAGCTGGGAGTGGTTTGCAGCCAGAGCTTAACATCTGGGCACATGACAGAGAGATATTGCAGGAGAGGGAAAGAGCCAGGCAGAGCGAGGCATGTGGCATGAATGTGATGACTCCCTCCAATCACTAGCCAAAAGAGTAGCTCTAAAGCAGAAGAAGACCAGCTGGTGGTGAGGAAGTCACATTGTGTTTCACTACTGGGCTGACCAACAAGATCCGTCACAACCAAGAGAGGAAAAGGTGGAGCCAAGTTCTTTCTGGAAAGACAATCAATCAGGTGTTTTTTTAAATTAAAAAACTGTATTAATTACCATGTTGTGGTTAGCTCTGGCCCAGCTCCTGCCCCAAGTACTGTAGATGTGGGGGAGACATCCACATGCTGCAGGCCTGTTTTGCCCCCGGTGGAATCTGCTGATGAAGGCTCCTCTGACCAAGAAGACATGTGTGACAGGGAGGAGGAGAGTGTGGCAGACAGCTCAGAAGGAGATCAATTATCTAGCTCCTCCTTGGATTCAGAACAAGAGTTAATGATACAGCCACGCATGCGGAGAGCGATGCATAGGCAACAACAACAACTGAGAGATTATTATCAAAGAAAATGAGGGCACCTGTGGTTGGGTGGGGCTGTGGTCATTAGTGAGGCTGCTATAAATAGCAGCCTGTGGGTTTGGCCATTGTGGAGGATTATCTGATCGTTGTGTTTCGTGACTGCTTTACTGATTTTGACCTTTTGTGTGCTGATTTTTCCCCGTGTTGAAACTAAACCAGAGCAAAGTGTGTTTCACTTTGTGAAAAAAGAAGGACTGTGAATTGCCTCACAGCTGCAAGCTAAGTATCACAGAACTGATAAGGGACTTGTACAAATTACCAGTTTGTTTGGAGAGGAGTGCTCTTTGCTATACCAAAAGAGGGCTTAGGTTAAGGGAATTTTCATTATAAAGAACATTGTTTTGAATTTTCAAATGTGTGTGTGTCTGAAATTTGTACCTGTGAATTTTTGGGAGGAGTCTATCAGAGAGGCCGACAGAACATACCGTAAATAGATTTATATGGCTGCCCAACTCACATGTAGTGACTCTGCTGTGTGGGACTAGACTGTTTCTCCATATTCCTAGTTCCTGGACTTCAGATCTTTTAAAGGAAAAGACAGTCCGAGGACTTTTCATCTTACCCTCCTAGGAACTAAGTGGACTTTTCTTTCCTTTTTGCACAGAACTGGACAAAATGTGGGAGCCAGTTTGGTGCTGTGGTTAAAAGTACCAAGATAGAAATCAGAAGACTGTGAATCCTGCTCTTGTTTGGACACAAAATTGAATGAGTAACTTTAGGCCAGTCATTCTTTCTTGACCGTGGAAGGAAGTAATGCCATTTCCAACAATGCTGCCAAGAAAACCATGAGGACTAGTGCAGAGAATCACTTGAACTTAAGACTTAGTTGAAGGCCCTCAGAGATAAAGAATAGAAGCAACACAGTGTGAAGTGAAGATTTAGATGGTGTATAGGTGTATATTTGTATGTGTTTCTGTTTAGCGTGGACAATATATAGCAATAGCATTTAGACTTATATACTACTTCACAGTGCTTTATAGCTCCCTGTAAGCAGTTTACAGAGTTAGCATAT
The DNA here is from genome assembly GCF_031021105.1 of Erythrolamprus reginae. Lineage (NCBI taxonomy): Eukaryota > Metazoa > Chordata > Lepidosauria > Squamata > Dipsadidae > Erythrolamprus > Erythrolamprus reginae. Next base: position 177,876,702 of record NC_091950.1, read on the forward strand.
TGACCCAAAAAATCTGAGTCCCCATTTTACCAATCTCAGAAGGATGGAAGGCTGAGTCAACTTTGAGCCTACTGAGATTCAAACTGCCAAACTGCAGTCAGTCGGCAGTCAGCAGAAGTAGCCTGCCCTGCAGTACTGCACTCTAACCACTGCGCCAGTATGGTTCATGAATGATAAAATTTAAGGAGATGGAAAAGAGACAAGCTAAAAATAGGGATTTTCAGTAAACTGTACTGCAGAGTTCAGCATTAGCTTTTGATTTTTATTACTGCCTAATAGAATCAGAATAATTGGTGTTACTATATCACCTATGACTGTATGACTGTAACTTGTTGCCTTACGATTTATATTAATATTGATTGTTTCCTGATTGCTTGTTTATGTCCTATGACAATCATTAAGTGTTGTACCTCATGATACAAATGTATCTTTTTCTTTTATGTACGCTGAGAGCATATGCACCAAAGACAAATTTCTTTTGTGTCCAATCACATTTGGCCAATAAAGAATTTTATTCCATTCCATTTTGTTCCATTCCGTGCTGTTCTATTCTATTCTATTCTATTCTATTCTATTCTATTCTAGTGTTACTATAAAAAAAGATTGGTGTCAGCAGGTAATCACAAGGCTGGGAGACATTCAAGTGATACAACAGCTATGCTAGTTTGGAGAGGACAAGGTGGGAACAACTAACACCATGCTACCAAGGCAAATAGACGTGGTCATGAAATTGCCAACAATTGAATTCTCAAGTTAAAAGAGACTTTATTTTAATGATATAGTACTTTATTTGAGGATTGGTTATGGCTTAGCAGCTTTTCATTTCTGTTAAGAGAAGGTGCTAACCTTTTGCAAGCAACCAACACCACATGCACCAACCACATCTATGGTGTCAAAAGCTTTTGTGGATAAGGAGCTCATTGCATACGTTTTGCAGCAGGTTCTAGAGACTGCTTTGAGAAGAGCTGAGGACCAGAACGTGTGGTCTTTGGTTTGTTCCTTGAGCACAAAATGTATTTCTGTGATGCCGCAAGGACAGCAGAACAGAGAACCACTTTATCTATGAAATAAGGGATTAACTGACTTTTGAATGTGCGTGATGTATACCCCAATTGAGTGATAAATGTCTGAGCAAATGACCTCTCTCTCTTCCTCCATCCCCCCCCCCCAATGCTTGCCAAAATGATGTTGGCGAGAAAGCCAAGCAGATCACATGAGTTTTTGAAGAAAACAGTATTTGTTCCATGCAACTGAAAACAGAATGTGTATGTTGATAGCCTATTTCCCCAGCGAGAAAACACTTGTAGAGATGGGAGTGACTTTAGAAAATGACAAGGGAGACAAGATTAGAGGAACTGGTGTGCCGCATACAGAGAGTAACAGACAAAGTTTTAAGGAACCCCCTTGCGTAATTGTCTTTTTCTGGATCTTCAACAGTCAGAAAGAGAAGATGCTATGATAAAGAACAAGACCATTCTTGTCCAAGAGAAAGGGAGAAAACAAGCCATCCTACATATAAGTTGCCATTCCTACTTCCTGTTGTCTTTAGTTTAGTTTAGTTTAGTTTAGTTTTATTGGATTTATTTATATATTTATTGGATTTAGACAAATGACATCAGCCAGGAACCTGAGAATGTGGCTTAGTAATCATATTAGAACAGTGAGAAAGCTATAATGCTCAGCTACGGTCATACTCGAAGTATACTATTTTTTTATATGTTGTAAGCTGCCCCGAGTCCTCGGAGAGGGGCGGCATATAAATCTAATAAATAATAATAATAAATACAACTGGTCCTAAACCCTTTGCATGAAGGAAGATTCTACAAGCATTTTCAATTGGCTCACAGAAATAAAAGGAAAATATAAACTGGATTTTTTTTAAAAACCTCTTAAGGGTTTCTAATGGAATGCTGATTCACCGAATTAGTGTTTAGGGAAAAATAACTCAATGTATGATTCAGTCACTTGTGCCAACCATGGTTTGATGAATAAGCAAGGTTCATTCACTACAATCTGCCATTGTGTATATTTGACTTTGGCTTAGTTTGCGGAATAATCCCAGCCATTACCATTTCTAAATCATGGTTTATTCTCTGAGATATTACATGATTTTAGCAAATTTAGGTTTAGCAAATTTAGGTTTAGGAATACACTTAGCCAATGGTAATTGAATAAAAATTCATATTACGTATGTAACTGGCTGATCATCTATCATCCTAAGCAGAAATAAACTACCTTTTGGCAGCATGGAATGCTTGAATGTAGCCAGTAAAGAGTATTCCAGGAATTTGGCAAGAATGAACATAAAGGCGAGCAGTTTGTCTTGTTTCCATGCTTTTAATACAGTGACATATTGTGAATCATTATGTCTTCTGCCTATCCTAAGTGTATTTCATGTTTGCCTTTAAAAAGAATTGGGAAATATTATGCATTGTTTTTCTCAATAATAAAATATAAGGTCATTTTGGACAAATGACTGGCAGAAAGCTAAATTATTTTAATGTCAGTTGTATCAGATTGAATACATTTCTTCTTCTTCTTCTTCTTCTTCTTCTTCATCATCATCATCATCATCATCATTATCATTATCATGGGTGCAAAATAATTCTTGCACTGAAAATTGCTCTTCCAAAATATCCCCAGAAAAAAGGCTATCCAAAGGGTACTGTGACTTACAAATTGGCCCGCTACACATATAATGATCAGCAGGCTTAAAGCTCATCATTAAAACAGATTTAAAGTCAAGAAGAAATCCTGGCCTTTTCTGGCCAGCAGTCAGGATTAACTATTAAGCAAAATAAGCACGTGCTTGGGGTGCCAAGGGAAGGAGGGCACCTCAGAGCATTTGTCTCCGAGTGTCAGGCAGGTAATTTTTCATTGCTGTATTACGTTTTGCTTTTCTTTTCTTTTTGTAATTATCTGCCTTGTTCATCCACATTGTTAACAGCAATGCCTTGGGTGGCTAAGGCTTAAAAGTTTGAAGTTGTGAGATATCAGTGTGAGAGTTTGCTTCCGTTGAGGGGCACCATTGTTGGGCTGTACTTTGGCCAGTGTTTCTCAATTATTTTCTGTTAAGCCTCATAAGAAGTAAACATTTTGCATGTCACCAACTTCCCGCTGGGATGATTGTTTGCAATATTCGGCATGTTTTTGCTGAAAAACTCAAGCGGCTTGTTTGGGGTATAATGTGTTTAAGTGACGCTTTAATTTATTTGTCTCTATGCTGTCCGCTGCCAACATTTTTAGACACAGTAAACATACCGGTCTTCCCTTGTCTCCCACCATAGTCACAGTGAAGCCAAGTGCTACATAGTCTTTGGAGAGGGGTGGCATACAAATCTAATAAATTATTATTATTATTATTATTATTATTATTATTATTATTATTATTACTATTACTATTATTATTACATATGCTTTGTCATATCTCCTCCTCTTAGATTTTGGGAGACTTATATTTGTCTCATTATCTCCTTCTCTCACCTCCTTTCTTTTCCTCCCTGTTAAATATTTTTCCATAGTGTCTCTTAAGGGTTTGTTATCTGCACTTCATATCTCCTGCTCTGTGCTATTGTCTGGCGGGACCTAGGGGAAGGACCTTCTCTGTGGCAGCTCCGACAGTCTGGAACCAACTTCCCCCAGAGATTTGCACTGCCCCCATTCTCCTGGCCTTCCAGAAGGCTTTAAAAACTCACCTATGCCGGCAAGCCTGGGGCCGTTGAGCTTTAACATCTTGTTCCAGCCATCAGTACAACTGTGTATGAATGTGGTTGCATGGGGTTTTTAGATAATTGAAAATTGGGCTTTTGAATTGTTTTGTATTTTTATATCTGAGTCTTATTTATTTTTATTGATTGATTGATTGATTGATTGGATTTGTATGCCGCCCCTCTCCGTAGACTCGGGGCGGCTAACAACAGTAATAAAAGAACATCATATAAATCCAATACTAAAACAACTAAAAAACCCTTATTGTAAAACCAAACATCCCTACAAACATGCATAAATTGTAAAGGCCTAGGGGGAAAGAATATCTCAGTTCCCCCATGCCTGATGGCAGAGCTGGGTTTTAAGGAGCTTACGAAAGGCAAGGAGGGTGGGGGCAATTCTAATCTCTGGGGGGAGTTGGTTCCAGAGGGCCGGGGCCGCCACAGAGAAGGCTTTTCCCCTTGTTTTGTTGACAGGACCCAGAGAAGGCCATCTCTGTGGGACCTAACTGCGGAGTGTTGGTGTAACATGGGCATACCTAGGGAAGCCCATGATTGCTCTCGCAGCTGCATTCTGCACGATCTGAAGTTTCCAAACACTTTTCAAAGGTAGCCCCACGTAGAGAGCATTACAATAGTCAAGCCACGAGGTGATGAGAAGGGCAGCATATAAGTCCAATTAATATATAAAATAAATAAATATTAAATACTTTTTAAAAAAGCACATTCTCCAGGGTCACGCCCCCCCCTAGCATCACTCCACGCCCCCCCCCCCGGAGGGGCATGCTCCACTATTTGAGAAGCACTGACTTAGGCATGGATATAGTTCCCAATTCAGTCATACAGGTAGTTCTTGACTTACAATCACAATTGAGCCCCAAATTTCTGTTGTTATGTGAGACATTTGTTAAGTGAGCTTTGCCCCATTTTATGACCTTCCTGGCCACAGTTCAGGGAATCACTGCAATTGAGAAGTCAATAACTAGGTTATTAAGTGAATCTGGCTTCCGTATTCACTTTGCTTGTCAGAAAGTTGCAAAATGGGATCACATGACCCTGGGACATAGCAACAAACATAAATATGAATTGGTTGCCACGTAACTGAATTTTTGATAACATGATCATGGGAATGCTACAAAGGTCATAATTGTGGAAAAACAAGCCACTTTTTCCAGACTTTGAACGGTGACTAAATGAACTGTTGTAAATCAAAGACTCTAGTAGAAACTAGAATTTCTACTAAAGAAACTCTAAATGGAGACTCTCTACTTTATGCACCTACTGTTTCTTGAAGTTGGTAATGTTGGTAATGACCTTTAAAGCCCTTCATGGCATTGGACCAGAATACCTCCGGAACCGCCTTCTACCGCACGAATCCCAGCGGCCGATAAGGTCCCACAGAGTTGGCCTTCTCCGGGTCCCATCGACCAAACAATGTCATTTGGCGGGCCCCAGGGGAAGAAGCCTTCTCTGTGGCGGCCCCGGCCCTCTGGAATCAACTCCCCCCGGAGATTAGAATGGCCCTCACCCTCCTTGTCTTTCGCAAGTTACTCAAGACCCACCTATATTGCCAGGCATGGGGGAATTAAGACATCTCCCCCAGGCTTTAGTTTATAGTTTATTATAGTTTATGTTTGGTATGTATGTGTTGTATGGTTTTTAAATTGGTGGGGGTTTTTAATGTAATTTTATTATTAGATTTGTTCCATTGTTATACTGTTTTTATTGTTGTGAGCCGCCCCGAGTCTTCGGAGAGGGGCGGCATACAAATCTAATAAATTGAAATTGAAATTGAAGAAGGAACTATGAAGGAACAATTAGGCATGGCATGGCTGCTATTTCTCATACAATGATGAAGCTTTGGCTACTGAATCAGTAAATGAACAGTGATTTGTAATCAACATTCTAATTCAAGTTATTGATCTATAGGTAGTCCTTGACTTATGATTGGCAGCTTAATGACCATTTAAAGTTATGACAGACCCCCCCCCCCGAAAGCTCTCTATGACTCCGCCCTTTCTAAATCCCAACATTGGTCCTCCATCCCATGAGCACATACGTTTGAGGAATATTTAAACCAACCTGTCTTTCATCTGCAAAATTTAAGATAGAAGTGTGAATCATTCAGAGGCATTTTACTGATGCTGATTGTACTCTAAATTAAACCACAGTTGAAGCCTGTTGGTTAATATCTATTTGAAAATGCCGTGCTTAGACCACTAAAGTATTAGCTTAGTTGATCTATTACTATCTGCTTACACAAGCCCCTATCATCCTCCATCTGGCAAAGTCTGCTGTTGTACAAGAAACATGTGTACACAGGTATAGGCCTGTTATGAGAAAACACACAGATAAATCACTTGCCTAAATGTAACAAAAACAACTCAGATTCTCAAAGTGATGTATTTGTTTGTTTTGGTCAGGTTACTTTGCATGCTAAATTAACCACAGAATAATGAGCAAGGAATAGATCTGGAAAGAAATTTTATTATGAATAAATCTCTAAATTGTAAGTGATGATCTCAATCTCTTTATGAAATTTAATGACTATTTTTATGACAATTAATAAGCAAATCACCAAAGTTAAGCAATTCATGTGATCATGAATCCAAATCCAGATTAACCAATGGGTGTTTTTCCCCCCTTTTTGCCAAAAATAGGGTGTTTTTTTGTGAAATATGATCATATGACTGCAGGATGCTGCAACTGGTCATAAATTTGAACAGATTTCCAAGATTTCAAAATACAATCATTTAACTGAGTGTGTGTGCGTGTGTGTGGCAGTTTTGATGTACACTTTTTAAAGTATATCATACCTGCGGTTGTTAAGTAACTGGTTGTACATTATGGACTATCTGTAGCTTGAAGGAATGTGAAAAATTGATTTATATATATATATTTTAAGTAGGTTTGGAGAATATATTTGGTGTAGTGGCTTAAATAGTTTAAGGCATCATGTTAAAAACTTGGAGACTGATAATTCTATTCCTACTTTAAGCACAAAGCCACAAAGCACAAAGGGTGACTTTGTCCCAGTCTGTCTCTCTAGGCCCTAGGAATAAGACAATGACAAACTCACTTTGTAAATCTCCAGGCAGTCACCACAAATAAAAAACAAAAAAGACAAAGACACAAAGGAGAAAATTTGAAGCCTTGAAACTGAAATAATTCACTTTGAAGATGACATCTTTCAGAAGGTTTAGAGCCCTATGCTCATGACGTTTTGTCATTTTAAAATGCAGTATAATATTTAATAGGTAATTATCATTATTGAAATCATTCTAGTTTTATTGGGGACCACAGAACCGGAGATGAAATGTCTTCTAATTTGGGGTGGGGGGGGGAGCTACAGTATTCTCTCATTTACCTAATTCAATCTCCGTAATGTTTACGAATGGTGTGTGATAAGAAAACATCTGCTATATACCAACTGCTTTTCATAAATTAGCTGGAACTAAAACTACTGTACTTCCATTTATAAACAGAGTGAAGCAGAAAAATTGTAGTAGAGCGTTTGAGGCAATGAAATGTGATGCAGGTTCTAAATATTTAACTGCTGGTAGTCAGATATGAAATCTGCATATTTGTACAGCCCTCTGTAAGTTATCTTAACTATCCAGGGCATCTTCTGAATCACAGCTAAAAGGTTAATTGATTGAACAGAATAGACTATACAGATATCAGTTCTCCAAGAAGCAGTTAAAAGGGCAGAAATAAGCACAAAGCAAAAATTAAAGCTCCTATAACTCTTATAACATCTCCATTGCATCTGTTTCAGTTTCTATTCCTCGTTCCTGTGGCTGAAAGCTTTTTATTTATAAACAAAGCAGGTGAGGGGTGTATCTTTTTCTCTACCTACCACATGGTAACTGTAACCCCAGTCAAATCATTTTTTGCTTTTTTGGGGGAGGATTTTTTATAAAATATAAAAGTATATTTAGGGAAGGGAGGGAGGGAGG